>NC_045511.1:54858181-55458181 GCF_009650955.1 Corvus moneduloides
CCCCTCTCCTTTCCCCTCTCCTTCCTTCCTTCCTTCCGAATTCCTTCCTTCCGAATTCCTTCCTTCCTTCCCTCTTTCTCTCTTTCTCTTTCTCTTTTTTGTTTTTGTTATTACTTTATTATTGTTATTATTATTATCGTCGTTATTCTTGCTTTTGTTATTTATTTTAGTGTTATTTCTTTTTTAAGGATAGATAGGAGAGCTGTCTTCCATTCTATGCTTTGAAAAAAGGAGCCTCCTGATCTCCGACCAAGCCTAGGGCTATCTTGAGAGTTTTGCAAGCAAATGCAAACTCTGAAGTTCCGTTAAGATCCTCTCTAACTTTTTTGATTTTTACCTTAACTTATTGAGTTGTGTGATTTTGGTGGTTTGTGGGATTTGAGTGTTGGGAGCGAGTGGGTTTTTTTAAGACCTCTATTAGCCCCTCTCTCTTCCTAACGCCGTGTTCGCCCCTGGCTCTTATCCCAAGCCGATGGGGCAGGCGCCGCCGTCGCCCTTGCTGCGTTCCCCTGCCCTGCCCGCTAGCCCTTCGTGACCGTGACCGTGGACCCGCTCCCACGTGGAGCCCAGCGCATTTGGCCGAGACCTGTGGAAAGGAAAGCGTAGTTCAAACACGCTTCTCGCCGTCCAGGCTTCCTTTCGCCTGGGGAGCAGAGAAAGTTTCCGATACAAATAGAGCCAATGTATTTTATCTTCCGTTTTGGAAACTTTCTCCTGCCGCCCTCTCTTTGGAAAAAATAAACAAATCTGCCCCAGTCCTAGGAGGAGTCTGGAGACCCCCTCGTCCTCTTTTCCTGTAACCCTTCAAAGCCGTTTGAAATTACTTTTTCTGTCTTTCGGCCATCTGTCAATGTCACATCCACGCCGCCTGCTCAGGGTGGGGAGAAGCAGGAGGCGGATGGGAAGAGTCCCGGCGCGTTCCCCGTCCCTCGCATCCCACTACCCTACTGACACACTTGCCATCCCTTCCCCCTCTGCCCCACCACCAGTACGGCTCCGGGGGGCTCGGCGTGACAGCGGACGGGGCTTTGTCCTGTCGCCGGGTGGCGACATGAGGCGTCTCTTGGGTGAGCGGACGCTCCGAACACGCATCCGAACACGTCCGAGGGGGACAGCGGGGCCGTCTGCTCAGGGTGGGGTGAGAAGAGGAAGCAAAGTGCAGAGAGGGGCTCAGGACGTAGCCTTCGTCCCCAAAGCTCGCTAGTCGCCGTAGTCTTACTCGTCACCGCAGGGAGCACTAACTAACCTTGCCGTGAAGATTTTTGCTCTGAGGAAGGACGAGACAGACGGGAAAGAAAAATAAATCCAAGCTCCCGTGGTGTTGACAATGCTTCGGGAAACGGGGTGCTCGTCTTTCTGGGGTGACACCCCGCGATGAGGAGAGGGGGTGTGCCTTGGCCTCCGAGCACCGCCTGGGACGCGGGGTGAGTGGGGAAGCTCAGAGACCTCTCCTAGTTCTTCCCTGAAACGAATACATCGCCGAGATTCGCTGGCGAGACATTCAAAGCTCAGGACAGGCACAGCTTCGGTAGAAGGGCAGTTGTCACGGCTCTCTTCCCAGCTGGATGAAGTTTAGAAGACTTTTAAAAAAATTATTTTATTTTATTTCTCGGAAAAATAGAAGGGATTTGTTAGCATGTAAGTAACTGGAGTTAGAACCAGAGCCAAACTCCTCAGTATGTAAGTTTTCATTATTAGCATTCAGCCTAGCAAAACTAGAGCCATTGCTTAACTTAATCTGTAACATATGCTTGCAACAGTAGCAGATTTTTTGTGTGTGTGCGTGTGCGTGTGTGTGGTTTGGAGCTGATCAAGTTGTAAATTTTCTGCCTGAGGTTTTCAGCGCCTCCTAGATACAGCCTAACACCTATTGACAGAGAGAGAGAGACTCCACAAAGATCCCGCGGCACCAAATCCGAATAATCCGATCCAAAATTCTTAATAAAGTTTATCAATTAGGCCACTCCGATTCCTTCGGATTCATCCCACTGAGAAAGGAGCTGCCACGTTTCTGGGAAAATTAAACGAACAACTCAGTATCATCAACATCATGCTTTGTCTGCGTGATTCAATGTTTACTATTACTTTTTTCCCGTCTCATATACCACTTCTCCTCAAAGGATCGCAGGAGTGATGCAAACGATAGAAGCCTCCCTGTTCTGCTAACAACAGTAATAACACCAGTGACAGCATTAGTGGTGATCCCGTAGCAGACCGGCGGCTTAAAGCCTGATTCACTATGTTGGCTTTATGTCCTACAACTTTTAAAACATCTGTCCTGCAGGAAGATAATTTCTTCCGTACTGAAGTGACATTTAGTCTCTAAATATGGGGTTATAACAGAGCCCTAACAAGGCGACAAGAGATTTTTGGAAAGCATTATACACACACATTCACACACACAAACACACACACACAATTTAGCATTATCAGTCTTTACCTCGGCTACTGAGCTTGCCTTGGGGAAAAAACAAAAATGGCACAGGACGGCTTAAAAAGATCCAAGGCCCGTGGGGTTTTTTGCATCTGCACTTTGGATACATCATGATTGTGTGGATTGGTTAACGGCAGAGTGATACAGGGGTAACGCCAGAGGACATGTTGATATTCCTGCCAAGCGAGTCCCCAAGAGTCTTTTCCACGGCGCAGCACTCCCAGCCCGCGAACCTGCGCCCTTAGCCGTGTTCCACCAAGGCCTGAGGCAGCTCGCTGCGCATTTTAGGACACCCGCCAACGTGAGAGATCTCGCTCCGCGCCTTCCCCTCGGCGCACACAGCGGCAAATACCCCTCCGAGGGCGCAGCGCCCCCGGCCCTCCCGCCGCCCCCCGGGCGCTCCGCGGGCGCGGGCGCGGAGTGGCCGCGGAGGCAGGAGGGGGTGGCGGCGCGGCGGTCCCGCGAAGCGGAGCGCCACCTAGTCCCCGCCGCGGGAAACGGCGCGGCGGCGGCGCGGAGCGGCCGCGGAGAGCGAGCGGCCACGGAGAGGGAGAGAGAGATGCTGCCCGGCGGGGGCCGGGGGAGGCGGGGGGGAACGCCTCTTCGGCAGCGGAAGGGACGGCTTTGCTCTTCTTTTTAAAATTACTTTTAATTAATTCCACGTGAACACTCCACGGCTTGCGGGTTTGTGCACGAGGATGTGGGGGGGGGGGGGGGGGGGGGGGCGAGCGGCGCGCACCTGGCTATTCACCCCCAGGACTCGCCAACCCCGAACGCACGAAAAAAAGTAGACAAAAAACTAACCAACCAACCAAACCACCAAAACGCCTCCTTGGTGTTACCATGAGGAGCAACGACGCAACCGGGGTGCGGGGCGAGCGCGCCCAAAGAGCCGAGGAGATTTGTCAAGGGGAACCGAATAGGCTGCTTTAAGTGTTACTTGATAGCAGCAGCAGTGCCTTGCGTGAAACTTAGAAACTGCCAATGCTCTTATCTTCAGACAGACAAACAGGCGAACAAACTTTACCGGGTATTTAGATACTCCTGTCAAAGACAGCAAAACAAAGGCAGGGCGTATTAAATGACCGCTGCGGCTCCCGTCCCATCGAGTGTCACTTTTATTTCTCACATTTATAGGGATCCCAGGGACAAAACCCCACAAACAAAAAAACAAACAAAATTGCCTCTACGTCGTGTTCCAGTTATTTCTGCAAAATAATCCAAGGCGTGGGCGGCGTGCAGACACAGAAGCGTCGTCCTGCAAGCAGGACTGAGGGTTCCAGTGCCGAGGAGTCGCCCGAACCGTCCCCAGAGTGTTTGGAAGAAAATTACTGACACCGATGTGCGCATCTATGTAAAAAGGTCTTTATTGTTAAGCCCTTTTAGACGTTTACTCGATTATTTCAAAATCTTCAGTCACGTACAGATATTTCCAAACAGAAAACCATGCCGGTTTATCTACTGCAGTATTGCTTTTTGTTGTTCGGGGGTTTTAATAACTTATTGATTCATTATGTGTCCATATAGGCATGCTAGAATGCTACTGCAGGTCTCTAACTTTCTCTCTTTCTCTCTTTCTTTCTCTCTTTCCTTCCTTCCTTCCTTTCTTTCTTTCTTTTCTTTCTCTCTTTCTTTCTCTCTTTCTTTCTTTCTTCCTTCCTTTCTTTCTTTCTTTCTTCCTTTCTTTCTTTCTTTCTTTCTTTCTTTCTTTCTTCCTTTCTTTCTTTCTTTCTTCCTTCCTTCCTTCCTTTCTTTCTTTCTTTCTTTCTTTCTTTCTTTCTTTCTTTCTTTCTTTCTTTCTTTCTTTCTTTCTTTCTTTCTTTCTTTCTTTCTTTCTTTCTTTCTTTCTTTCTTTCTTTCTTTCTTTCTTTCTTTCTTTCTTTCTTTCTTTCTTTCTTTCTTTCTTTCTTTCTTTCTTTCTTTCTTTCTTTCTTTCTTTCTTTCTTTCTTTCTTTCTTTCTTTCTTTCTTTCTTTCTTCCTTCCTTCCTTCCTTCCTTCCTTCCTTCCTTCCTTCCTTTCTTTTCCTTTCTTTTCCTTTTTTTTCCTTTCTTTCTTTTCCTTTCTTTCTTTTCCTTCCTTCCTTCCTTCCTTCCTTCCTTCCTTCCTTCCTTCCTTCCTTCCTTCCTTCCTTCCTTCCTTCCTTCCTTCCTTCCTTCCTTCCTTCCTTCCTTCCTTCCTTCCTTCCTTCCTTCCTTCCTTCCTTCCTTCCTTCCTTCCTTCCTTCCTTCCTTCCTTCCTTTTTTTTCTTTCTTTCTTTCTTTCTTTCTTTCTTTCTTTCTTTCTTTCTTTCTTTCTTTCTTTCTTTCTTTCTTTCTTTCTTTCTTTCTTTCTTTCTTTCTTTCTTTCTTTCTTTCTTTCTTTCTTTCTTTCTTTCTTCTCTCTCTTTCTTTCTTTCTTTCTCTTCCTTTCCTTTCTTTCCCTTTCTTTCCTTCCTTCCTTTCTTTCTTTCCTTCTTTCTTTCTTGTCCTTCTTTCCTTCTTCTCTCTCTTTCTTTCTTTCTTTCTCTTTCTTTCTTTCTCTCTCTCTTTCTCTCTTTCTTTTTCTCTCTTTCTTTCTTTCTCTCCCTTTCTCTCTTTCTATTTTCCTTTCTTTCCTTCTCTTTCTCCCTCTCTTGCTTCTCTTCCCTCCCCTCTCTCCCTCTTTCTCTCTCTCTTTTTTTCTCCTTCTTTCTCTCTTTTCCTCTCTTGCTTCACTCCTGTCTATCACAGTTTCTCCCGTCCTTCTCCCTCTCCCCCTCTTCTTCTCCCTCTACCTCGGTCAGCGTTTCTGAAAACAGAAAGCAGATGTGATCAGACAAGTGGAGCCCGGGGTCCCGTGGCGAGCAGGTGCACCCAACTTCTTCGCACTCACTGTGAGCATTCTTTAAATGGGAAGTTATAACCGAAAAAGCAGAGATTCCTGCCCCTTTCGACCGCGGCCACCTGCATGCCATGCATCTGCCTCGTGGTGCGGAAATGATGAAATTAGCACTTGGATAATAACAGTTTGGGGCTATTTCGACAGGTTGCGATACTCAGCCCCGGTGAGAGTCAGCCGAGGGCGCTTCGCAGGCAATCTCTCATCCGCCGGACGGCGTGGGGTGTGTGCACCACCGGCTGCTCCATCGGGCTGACCCCGTCCCTCGGGCGTTCCCCGCGACCCTCTCCCCGGCTGGCAGTGGTGGCGCCGCAGCCAGCGGGGAGAGAGGCGGAAAGTTTCACCCGAGGGAGGGATCGGCACCCAGGGTGTCCGTCTAAATCTCACCCCTGAGGTTTGCCTAAACGTAAAACCTCCTCCGAGACAGAGAGCCCAGCTGTTATATTCACATTGATTTATTGCTTTAAAAAATAAATTTACACACATGCCAACAGCACTAGGTTTTGTTTCCCCAGACTCAAGGCTTTATTTTCCACTTAGTGCTCGTCTGACAAAATAATGCCCTTTAACTTTATTACACATCGATGAGAAAATCCGTCCGGTTTTTTGGTTGGATTTATCATTCTGCTACTTGTGGAGACTTTTGTGATACAGCAAAAGCTAAGATCAGAAAATATGCACGAAATGACAGACAGGCACCGAAGCAAATATCAATAAAGGAAGCAGCATCTAGTAGATGCTGTTATCACCCCTGCTAGAGTCCATATGCAACCAGGATCACAATTAGAAAAGGGAAAACTCTTTTTAGCTTGGAGCGTGCAGGTAGTTTGCTAGGGGTTAGTTGTTTTGGGTTTGTCTTTTTTTTTTTTTTTTTTTTTTTTTTTTTTTTTTATGGTGAATGCTGGGTCTTCGTTCATTTGCAGGAGTAAGAGATCTCTAGTATTCCATGGTTTTGTGCAAAGACAGTCTGTGAAATGTGTCTACAGTTACTGAAGGGAAGAAATACAGGGTTATCCACACCACGCTGCCTTACTTCTGTGCAACTCCCAATTACCAAATATACCTGGTGGCTGAACTCAGGGAAATTAGATTGCACTTTGAAGCAGCTTTTGCAGTACATTTCATCTACGTTTTGGTTTTCTCTAGTAGTCATTAAAAGGCCACTTTTTCATTTTCATTACACTGTCTTTGTGTCCTTCATTTCACACTTTCATAAAAAAAAGAAAGGAAAAGTTTTCACATCTTGAAGTGGTGTCAAAAATAATATTTTTTAAAACCTGTGGACCGTATTTCTCATTCCTTCAATTCCGCCCCCCCCCCCACCTGGTGCTAATCTGTTATTTTAAAGCAGGGGTTGTTTGCACTAGTGAAAGCTCCTTCGATGAGAGTGCAGACAGAGGGATACTCCAGTGGTATTGAGAAAGTAAAGTAAGACGTGGATAGAGTGTGAACAAATTTTTTCTTTTCTTTTTTTTCTTTTTTTTCTTTTTTTCTTTCCTTTCCTTTCCTTTCCTTTCCTTTCCTTTCCTTTCCTTTCCTTTCCTTTCCTTTCCTTTCCTTTCCTTTCCTTTCCTTTCCTTTCCTTTCCTTTCCTTTCCTTTCCTTTCCTTTCCTTTCCTTTCCTTTCCTTTCCTTTCCTTTCCTTTCCTTTCCTTTCC
This sequence comes from Corvus moneduloides, assembly GCF_009650955.1. Lineage (NCBI taxonomy): Eukaryota > Metazoa > Chordata > Aves > Passeriformes > Corvidae > Corvus > Corvus moneduloides. The sequence goes on from NC_045511.1 coordinate 54,865,131, forward strand.
TTTCCTTTCCTTTCCTTTCCTTTCCTTTCCTTTCCTTTCCTTTCCTTTCCTTTCCTTTCCTTTCCTTTCCTTTCCTTTCCTTTCCTTTCCTTTCCTTTCCTTTCCTTTCCTTTCCTTTCCTTTTTCCTTCCCTTCCTTTTCCTTCCCTTCCTTTTCCTTCCTTTCCCTTCCCTTCCTTTTCCTTCCTTTCCCTTCCCTTCCCTTCCCTTCCCTTCCCTTCCCTTCCCTTCCCTTCCCTTCCCTTCCCTTCCCTTCCCTTCCCTTCCCTTCCCTTCCCTTCCCTTCCCACACCTTCCCTTCCCTTCCCTTCCCTTCCCTTCCCTTCCCTTCCCTTCCCTTCCCTTCCCTTCCCTTCCCTTCCCTTCCCTTCCCTTCCCTTCCCTTCCCTTCCCTTCCCTTCCCTTCCCTTCCCTTCCCTTCCCTTCCCTTCCCTTCCCTTCCCTTCCCTTCCCTTCCCTTCCCTTCCCTTCCCTTCCCTTCCCTTCCCACACCTTCCCTTCCCACACCTTCCCTTCCCTTCCCTTCCCACACCTTCCCTTCCCTTCCCTTCCCTTCCCTTCCCTTCCCTTCCCTTCCCTTCCCTTCCCTTCCCTTCCCTTCCCTTCCCTTCCCTTCCCCTTCCCCTTCCCCTTCCCCTTCCCCTTCCCCTTCCCCTTCCCCTTCCCCCTTCCCCCTTTCCCCTTCCCCCTTCCCCCTTCCCCCTTCCCCTTCCCCCTTTCCCCTTCCCCCTTCCCCCTTTCCCCTTCCCTCTTCCCCCTTCCCCCTTCCCCCTTCCCCCTTTCCCCTTCCCCTTCCCCTTCCCCTTTCCCCTTTCCCCTTTCCCCTTTCCCCTTTCCCTTTCCCTTTTTCGCCTTCTCTGCCTGTTTTTGGTTGTGTTCTGGGCTAGTTCTCACAAACTGATTTCTCAGAGAAGCATCTAATAATCACTTTAGATATGTTCAATTAGGGCATTCAATCTTTTCTAGCACTAAGTAAAGATGTGACAGGTTTTGTTATCGGCGGTATAGTTAGAGCTTTTTTAAGCACTCCCTTTCTTTCCTCATAAATACACCATCTACAAATAAAAACCTCCTGTCTTAAAGGCGTGACTCTCCCCTATGGCTCTGTCCACTTTCTGTCCAGTGTCTCCACATAAATGCAAACTCTGTGTCGCTCAACATATTTAATTTTTTTTTTCCCCCAGCCAGGTACGGTTATGGGTGGCTTGAGGTGATATTTTTTTTCTCTTCAGAATTTGTGCTATGCTTTTCCCTGCTGATCCCTAAGTCCACATTTCCCTGGATGAGCCTCGGTGGCAAAGGGTCCCAATCACGCCACTAAAGCAGATACCAGAGGGTCTCTACGGAGCACTGGAAATTTCCCTGCCCATGTTAGCAGTGGTTTTCTGGTCGGGCACTGGGGGTAGAAAGGGGAGGAAGAGGACGGGGAAAGGATGGAGGGCAGGAGAAATTTTAAAAAGCACCCTGACACTCAGACAGGGGCCGTTTCCTTAACACCCATGGGAAAGGCCCGCCTGCTCTGCCCCACCACACACACGGGCGTTTGGAAACGGGTATAGGGACCCTTTGGGGGGTGCAGAAACCGCCCCCCGGCCCCTACCAAAACTGGCTTCCGAGGCACGCTAGGGTAGGACACAGGATTTGGGGGCCACATAGAAGTTCCCCCCGAGACCTGTATCTGGGTAGTGGGGGTAGAATGGACTGGGATTTGATGTTCCTCTCATCATGCCCTAACCCCATGCGGGTTCAGCCCCGAGGTGCAGCTGCATACCCAGAAGTACACCTCCCCTCCATTCGGTCAGCCCCGGCTGGAGGTCGCCTTATAGTGTGACCGCCCGTCCCCAGACTTGATAGGTTTTGTCATCTCAATTCTGGCGATGCAAGGAGAGGGGAAGCACCTCGAAAGCCCCTTCCAGGGGGGAAGCTACAGAGGGTTTTGGGTGCAGAGAACATTTGCAAAACACTCCGGTGGCTCCTCCGGCAATGGCTCTGGCCTTTTATTGCAGAAATGGTAGAGACGTGGGTGCTTGCAGATCCCGATCCCCGTCTCCATACAAAGGGCAAAGTTTAATAAAATAGCCCGTGTGTGAGGATCGCCTGGAACCATCGGCTCCATCCCCTAGACAAAGGTGGAAGCTGAGAAAGGAGAAAGAGGAGGGAGCGGGATCGCACTTTCTGGGCATCTAGTCTGAAGAGAAGAGGAAGACGTGTTGAGGACACAGGAGAATAAAATCTGAGTTGGATTGTGTTGTATTAAACACAACATCCGAGGCCGAGCCTGTGCACATTTCCGTCTTGATATGCAATTAAATTACAGCAAATTCCTCTATAAGTAATATCGTTGGGAATCCTTCTTTAAGATTCAAGGATGTCTGAGGTTAAGTAGCTTTTAAAACGTCAGTTCTAAATGGTTAATGCAATGAATGGCTACCTTCAAATCCTAAACCCATTGTAAATATGCTATACATATGGATTCCAGTTTATCTCTGCCTATTTATTTTTAAAATGAGGGAAGCATTCTTAAAAAGCTACTTGCAATGCTTTATTTTAGGAAAGCAGATGTTAATTTTTTCACATATCATTTTATAACCAAGTACATATGTAAATTGGAAAGCATCCAGAACGCCTCTATTACTTGCTAAATGATTTTTAGTGGAGGCATATTATTTCTGGCACAACCAAGATATAGGTAACATCAATAAAATAAACATCTGGGACTTGGGCAGGAGACAAAATAAATGTGAGTTCCTATAAAAGCGGGGAAAGCGTTCGTGTAGAGGGAAACACACCTGCAAAGGAGTAAACCGGCTATTTACACAGCCATGCTGAAATCAGGCTCTCTGCCGTACAGTAAAAACAAAGAAAAAAAAAAAGGTTGCGAAATTCCGGGAGAAAAACGCGATCCTGGATGTTGCTGTCTGCTAACATATCCCGGCCAGTGGAATCGAAGCCCTGGGATGTTTTCTAGACAAGGATTGCGCGCTCTCTCCCTCTCTCTCCTCTCTTAAAAGCAGAGTGTTTAGCTCGCAGGAATGTATTAGCCACACTCTCCTCCTGTCAATATTTAAGAATTCCCAGGGACTTCAAGGGGCTGAGTTTTTCCCTTTTCACAGCAAAATATCTGCGAGAGATGTTTGTGTTTGCAAGGAGTTTTACGAGGGATTTGAGTACATAAGAAGAGCAAGGCATAATGCATCAGCATAATAATTAACTGTATGCAATATTTATTGCCCTGTGATGTTTGTTATCATGCAGGCGAGTGCAGTCAATTGAGGTTTAACAAATATGTGCGTTATTGATCAAATATAATGAATAAATATGCATATGTATTATTTATCTGTGCACATATGTATACACACAGGCGGCAGCATCTCGTTATTGAGGATGAGGAGAGTTGTCTGCCACTGCTCCTGCCTTCCTCTCCACCTGCCCCTGTGCCGAGAGGTTGCAGAGAAGTTAGGTTTTGATATTTTTTGTAATGTAAAATATCGCAGATATGGGAAAAAATAAAGGTCACCAATTAAATTGGTCTCAGCATGGAGTATAATTGTAACAAAACGCCGTTGAATAAAAACCAAAGATCTCGCTGGCTGAGGGAGCATCATCGCGAACCATCTGGTGCATATTAAAAGCAGTGCTGTAGATATTGCTGGAAACGTATGTGGTACCAGACACTATAGGCGCAGGGGCCTGCGAGCTTTCCGTATGCTGGATGTGTGGATGGCGTGGCACACGGAGGGAAAGGTGTCGCATCGGCCAGGAGCTCTTAGGGCATGCTCTATATTAATCCTGATGGAAGTTTGCCCCGACAGAAAGGGGGGAAGGAGGCAAAGAAGGCAGAGGAAAGGCCTCTCTCCCCGTCCTGCTCGGTCTGACGACGATAGGGTATGCAACTGCTGACGTCACTTCGCATCAGGGCCGGGGAACAAACGTGACCCAGGCAGGATCTCATCTGTTTCTCATCACTTGGGAAGTTTTTCTCGCTCCCCTCCCACCCTTCTTCCCTCTCCCTTTCCGTCTTTTTTTTTTTTTCCCCTTCTTTTTTTATAACCTACATAAACCGTGGCAGGTCCCATCCCCATCCTTGTCCCGATCCCAATCCTCGCTCTCGTCCCCGTCCCCGTCCCCATCCGCATGCCCGTCCCCTCTCGCTCCTTGCTGCCGCCGACCGGGCTCCCAGCAGGGAAGGGACGGGAGCTCGAGGCGCGCTCCCACGCGGGGTGCCCGGCCCCTGCCCCCGCCCTGGGCCTGGGTCTTCCCTTCCCCCCCCCCCCCCATTCCGATGCCATTGTTCGCACTCGCAACCCAACTTTAGCTGCCGATTCAAAGCTCGGCTGTCCCCTGGCTCCTGCATTGTCCTGAGGGTCACTTACTCTTTTCTCGGAGTTAGGCTCTGCTCCTTATTCTCTCCTCTTCTCTGCTCCGCATGAGCTGACGCGTCCTCCCCACGCACCCGAAGCTGCCACAGAGGCTCGTCTTGATAAACCTGCTGCTAATCTCGGCCCAGTGCAACAGAGAAATAAAAAAGCTCTCTCGCTCTCTCGCTCCCTGCTTCCCCACACCTCCTTTTTTTTCTTTCCCCCCCCCCCCTCTTCTTTTCCTCCAGGCTTCATTCCCCTCAGAGCGCTGCCGCCTTTAATTATGGGAGATACATTTCTTCCCTGGGAGTCATTCATGGGGACTTTTTAGGTGGAAAGACGTTTCAGCGGAGTTATTTTTGAGCCGGGACCGGTGCCCTATATCCAGAGGCTTTGAGTGAAGTGCAGATTGAGACATATCGGGTTCCCTATAAAAGGATCATTTCTTGTGGGAGGTTGGACACGAAGTTTGGACTCGTGACTTGCATTCCTGAGAGACATGCATATTTTAAAATAACAAAGCAAGCTCGGAAGAAAGCTTAGAGGAGGGGAGGGGGGCCAAATAAAAGAAAAACTTAAAGAAGTTACTAAGTTACAAACATCCGTCAACATGGACCTATTCGTGTGGCTCTCAGGGGGCAAAAAGTACCTGCTATTTTTTTTTGTCACTTCAGGGAGTCTCACCTACTTGCTGGAAGTTGATGTGGCTCTCCAGCCGCTAAGAAATGCAGTTTGGCTCAAAACTGGCAGTTTAAAGCGCTTTAGCGGCCTGTGAATTTAAATCCCAACTCCTTCTTTATCGGCTCCTTGCGTGAGCTGGTTCAGCGTTTCAACGGATATCTCATCTCTCAAAAAGAACCCCGGGCAGGAGAAAGACAAAAGGAGAGCAAACGGGGCGACTCGTGTGTTTGTTGAACGAAGCCACTGGCACATCCGATCCCGCAGTGCAGATGGAGGAAAAGTGAGAAAACAAGGTGAAAAAGAGCAGCCCCGACTTGCTGTGAACCCTGAAGGGAATGGGGATGCTAGGGGCCGCGAGTAGCACCCCGCACTTCAATCTCCTAAGGGGAAGGAAGGGAAATATAAATATATATATTTAAATGAGCTGGCGCGGAGCTGAAGGGAGGGTTTGACCGCAGGCAGCGGCAGGTGGGGTAGCAGCTTGTGGCCGGACAGCAGTGAGCGCAGGGCTGCACGCAGCGGTGTGGGCAGCGGAGGCGCGAGGGTCTGGGCTGCTGCCGGGAGTTTGCAGACAAAAGGAGAAGGCCCAATGGTGAGCTGGATATCTCTGTTAGTTGTCAGCGCTGCTGGGAAATGCTAATCAGCCCTCGCTGAGCGGGGTGCAGCGTGGGTTGACTCCTGGCACACACACGCACATGCACGTGGGCTACCGCAGGGTCTCTGACACGCATACACACATCTCATTCCCCAATGGGGTCGTCCATGACCCCCGTGCTTTGGTCTGGGCTTTCTTTGCTCCAGCGGTGGTAGAACCAGCCTTAAACATATTGCTGTCATATACAACAAATGCCTTCCTAAATAACACAATGGCATAGCTTACAGCCACCAGCCTGCTTCTTCTCTAAGGAGCCTCTCCCCACCTGCTTTTCACCCTTTCTTCTTTTTTTTTTTTTTTCTTTTTAACAACTGGGGATATTTTATACCTGAAGTTTTGGATTTGATCCATTGCTTTAAGTTTAGTGGAGGGTTCTGCAGAAGAAGAGGTGTATATACGATATTATACAGCCATCATTGAGATGGCTAACAGCGAATCTCTTGTCAGCCAGACAGTCCAGCTTTGAAACACTCCTCACATTATCCTGATTTTACAAAATTGGGGCTAAGGAAAAGGAGGGGAGGTATAATTTCCCATTGTCCCTTTTACTAATTATTGTCTTTCCTCGCAATTACTTTCATAAACTGATTGGGCCCCTTACATGTAGTGTCTTTGTATTTTTAATGGAGGCCACATGGATGCCAGAGAAGAGATCCTGACATCCCTCCTCAAGCTTTCTTCGGAACACCTCCACCACCCTCCTCCCGACACCAGCCCTTGAGTCTCAGTGATCATCAAAACCGGTCTAGCGAAAGTAGCCAGGGTCTCCACCTTTCTACGGCTCCGGCAGTGTCAGGGAGGGAGTGCTTCCGATCCTTCCTCACAGATAGAAAATGTACTTCTGTTTTTCAGATGGCCGCACCTTGCACCGGGACCGCCATGGAACAATATCCGGCAGGGATGCCCTCACTTAAGAAAGGAGCAGTGGATGACTCCAAAGCACTGTCAGAGACGTCTTGGGAGAAAGAGGAGGGAGGGAAAAAAGGGCAGGAACTGTGAAGTGGGACCACCTTGGAAAGTGGTCTCATTTCCCATCTTTGCAGTTTCAGATTTGTTCCCCGGCTATTCTGCGCTGAAGGTGCTCAGACGGGAGAAGGGGTTGGTGCTGAAACGCTTAGGGGAGCATTTAAACCCAGAGCCTTCGATGAATGAAGAAGGAATGGGCGTGGAGGTGGAAAAAAAGTTGGAAAATGGATTCGCTGACAAGTAAGGATAATAAATGAGAGGCGCTTTCAGATAGATATCTCAGTCGTGAAATTGCACCCAGCTGGTTGTGTAAGCAAACAAATAGTTTCATGTTAGGGACTCTCGACTTGTGGCTTGATGAATAGAACACGACAGAGGTAAATGGCTCTTTAACTCATTTAGGAATAAAACTCTTTGCCTTCCTAAGTAAGAGACCATGTGACACCATGGATCCCGAGCAAATACTTTAACAAGAGTTTTATTAGTTTCCACTTCTGCTCCTGGATCTTTCCTGTCGTTCACCTCCTCCCTCACACCTCTGTCCTTTTCCCCTTTTATTTTTTTTTAATGTTCAACTCTTTTTTTTTCTTTCTCTTCCCCCTTCCCTCCTTCTGGTTCTTTCTTTCACTCTCTCTCTCTTATTTTTTTTTTTTTATTTCTTTTAAATTTTTATATTCCTCTTCAAAAGCCCCTCATGGGAGAAATTCTCTCACGTCATCAGCACCTGGAAAACCGGTAGGTTTGCAAGGTACCCGGATATATCATGTCTGTCCATGGCATCCGAGAGTTGTGGCTCTGGAAATGTATTTATTTTTTACTATTACTGCGGGAATCACTTCAGAAAACTCATTTTCCGTCTCTCTGACCCTCTGTGGATTAAAAAGGGAAGGGTGTCTAAAAAAAAAAATCTCACATCAAAGTCAGTGTCTGTCTCACATCAAAGTCAGAAGTCAGTTAGAGAGGGAACCTTTTTAAGCAAATATATAGACATGTTTTGTGGAGGTCATGCCGTTTCTGAAATTAGTCCCAAAGATAGAAAAGAAACGGGAACAAACGTGGGAAAGGGCGAGGAGACCGATTTCTGCCTCTCCCGGTAAAGCAGAGAAGACAGATATATGGGTCTTAAAAAAAGAAGGGAAGGGAAGGGAAGGGAAGGGAAGGGAAGGGAAGGGAAGGGAAGGGAAGGGAAGGGAAGGGAAGGGAAGGGAAGGGAAGGGAAGGGAAGGGAAGGGAAGGGAAGGGAAGGGAAGGGAAGGGAAGGGAAGGGAAGGGAAGGGAAGGGAAGGGAAGGGAAGGGAAGGGAAGGGAAGGGAAGGGAAGGGAAGGGAAGGGAAGGGAAGGGAAGGGAAGGGAAGGGAAGGGAAGGGAAGGGAAGGGAAGGGAAGGGAAGGGAAGGGAGCCCCTACTCGGTATTTCAAGACTTATAAACTAACGCTTTGAATAGTCAAAATGTCCCATGAAACCGGAGGAAGCATGTCGACAGTGTCTGTAATAGCCGTGCACACGCATTCGTGGACACTCCCTGTGAATGGCTGAGCGCCGGGACACTGCTGGAAGGGGCGGCTGCTGCAAGCCCTGACATCCCTGTTCAGCCCTCCGTCCCTCTATCCGTCTGTCAGAGAGTCCATGCAGGCCCGCCAGTGCCGCTGTCCTGCCAACCCTGCCTTCTCCTCCCTCGGCAGCTGGTCACATCTGCTGTCTGTTGAGAAGGGGATGTCTGGCTGTCACACCCCACAGGTAAGGAGAAAAAACCAAACCAAACCAAAAAACCAAGCAAACATACTCGCCTAAAAAAAAAAAAAAAAAAAAAAAAAAAAAAAAAAGAGAGAGAGCCAAAAAAGCCACCAGCAACACCGGAGGTCCTATTCAGCCCTTTTTGTCAGATAAAAGACATTTCTCTCTTTGTGTAGATAACCAACCAGCCTCCTGCGTGTGAACCCACATAGAATCCACCTGTTCTTGTATTACTTCTGCTGCCACTTGCAGTGACACCGAGCCAGACTTTTCTTGCGAGACCCTCCATTTACCTCAGCAGGAAAAAAGTCTTTTGCATCTTGATCCGTCGATTTTATTGGTGGCGATGAGACAGGTCACTTGTGATGGAGTCCCATCTCCACGCGCCTTCCCCAGTTCCACCTTATTTCTAGGGATACGGGGAAAGGGGGGATTATCCTTTACCCCCACCCCTTGAGTGGGCTCATCACCCTCTTCCTGCAGATGAAGGGGGTGGATGGAAGCTGAGCCACCCAAACGGTGCCCCCCGGGGGCAAGGGCGTGTCGAGAAATCCCGGGAAAGGGGAAGCCGCAGCCCCTGGCGTTCACGGACAGCCGGAGGAAGTTGCGCACACACAGTCGCGCACACACAAACGACCCTCTCCTCGGCGCTGCCCCTGCCACAGCCGGCAAGACCCCCTCCTCCTCAGCTCGGGTTCAACCTACCACTTAGCAGCATTTCCAAATATTTATTCGATTAGATGTATAGAAAAGGCCTAATTGGGCGGTGGGAGGAGGCAAGCTAGTTAGCGAGGTGCTAAGAGGAGTGGGAAGGGGGGCTTTGTATCTGCGTTGCCCGGAGCAGGTCCCCTGCGCGAGGCTGGGTTGGGAGGGTCGCCCCTCTCCCAAATCGAACCGACACCCTGCTTCCTCCCCTCCAACCCCCACCCCAGCCTTTGACGTGCTGCCGCAGCTGCTTGTGAGTATGGAGGGGCCGTGGAGCCCTGCGCGGCAGGATGCAGGGATGCAGGGGAACTCCCTGCCGACCCCGCCTCCTGAGGAGCCTGGGGGACCGAGGAGCCTCCAGGGACAGCGCCCGGGCCCCTGGCAACAACAAGGCAAAAGAAATGTAGATGGGGTTTGTTTTAAAGCAGTATATTATATGTTACGAATAAGTCAGCAGAAGCTCACTGAGGGACCCCAGCCCCTCTCCACATTCACATATTAATTTTTTTTTTTTTTTTTCAGCAAATAGCACTCGATGACGCGATGATACAGTATTTTTAGCTGCCATATGAATGCCCGAGAGGCTGCAGCGTGGCAAAAGAAAACATCCACTGACACAAAGCAGACTGGGTAGTTAACACTTCAGAACACGATACCGTCTTATAAGCAAAGTTTAATAAGGGATTGAAACACTTCTTTCTAGGCACATACATGGAAATAAGTGCATCTCGTACACCTCCTCTACACCTGCAAGTTTCTTGGCAATCCGTGGGTTATTATTATTCATAAATATGAAAATTATTGAAAAATACCTACGAAAAAGTTTATTTGTTTTCATCAGTGGGATAACACTGTAATGAATTTATTTACATCTCATTGGAAGAAACCAAGACCTGTTTTTCTCTTCCAATATCCCCATTTTTTTTGTTTCTTTTTGGAGGGAGGTTGGTTTTTCTTTTGTTAGTTTGTTTTTGTTGTTTATTTTTTGTTTTGGGGGATTGGTTTGTTTGTTTGTTTTGGTAGGTTTGGGTTTGTTGGGTTTGGGGTTTGGTGTTTTTTTGTTTGTTTGGTTTGGTTTGGTTTTGTTTTTGTTTTGGGGTGGGGTTTTTTTGTTGTTTTTTTGTGGGTTTTTTTTGTATGTATGTATTTTTGTTTGTGTTTTTAACTACTGATTCATCCGGGTCCCCAAACGCCCATCCCACCAAAAAGCAGTGCTGAAAATCCTTTCAGCACCTCCCATGTCTGAGCATTCCTGCTCGCTCCATGTTGAGAGCCCGGAGCGGCTGCTGGACCCCCTCTCTCCAGGGAAGGCCCCGGGGAAGGGACAGGAACAAAGCTCTCACTCATGCAGTGTCCAAGTGAGTGACAAAAGGGGGGATGTCTGTCTGTCTGTGTAACTCCCAAATTCCTGTTCTTGTGTGCTCAGGTCTGGAATTATCCAAGCCCCCCACTCCCAGCACCTATGAATATAGACCTTTTCTCCATCCTGAATGGGGTGATACCCCCATAGAGGATTTGCCCGCAATGTTGATTATCCATCTATAACTGTCTACTGTATAGAGCTGCTCTCACCTAAGATCTGCTGCGCCTAGAATATTAAATACCCCAAGCGAGTTGAGGAATCTTGTTAAAGAAAGAAAAAAAGGGGGAGGAAAAAGGAAAGAAAGAATGAAAAAAATGGGTGGGAGAAATTGAGAGAGAGACAGAAGGAGAGAGGGGAGGGTATGGAGGACAGCAAATTAAAAGGAAAACACTGCCCATGTCTTCACAAACTGAAAAGTCTGCCTCATCCAAGCTTGTTTGGAGGGCACAGGAGGTGTCTGTGTGAGGGGGACAATGTTATTTTTAAAGATCCAGCTTTATTAATACATTAAGAAAGAGCTCCCTTGGTAGTATGTGTTCTTACAGCTCTGTCTCAGATCCTATAAAACATTAATGCACTGAAAGCTGTTACAGAGATCTGCACCACCAGCTAGAAGCCTTTACCTTCAAAGGAGCTCTGTAATAAAAACGATTTTTAATTTTCTGGGGGAAAAAAAGACAAGCTGAAATGAAGAGGGGGTTTTGGCACAGAGCTCAGGCCCTGGAAGTGAGTGGGCTGTGGTGTGGGATGTCACAGCCTGTGTTTTTTGCAAGGCCATGGCACATAAGCATACATGAAATGCACTAGCTCACCACCCAATGAGCTAGCATGCAGTAGGATTTCTATATTAATGGAGTGGGAATACCCTCCACACACAGCAACTGGAGTTGGGAAAAAAAGCAAGAGGTCTGTTCTGGCTGACAGTAAGCACAAGGCATGCACACTGGAGCACATATTGGGGTCTGCAAGCCCTTGGTATGTAAGAGAAGATAAAACCAAAAAACCCTCAACCCCACCCCAAGCCCCCAGAGGCCAAAAGCCTTCATGCCTGGGGACAAACAGAACCCATGGCTAGAGAATGCCTCCTGCTGCACGGGTAGAGATGGTGGCATATGGTGACTTCAATCCATGCCCACGGTATCTGAGAGCAAAAATCAAGGTGTGAACTCAGCAGAAAAAACAGGTGATGGGAAAAGGTGTTTCAAAAAGGGGTAGGCCAGCCTGATAGGCCCATCAGCCTTGATGGAAAGTCTGTGGTGCAGCCCCAGTGAGGTGAGGTCACCTAAGGCATCACACTGCGACTCCTGCTCCCTCTTTTTAGGCCTTGACAGCTCAGCCCTAAGCTTACACAGTCAAGTCCGTTCTGGAGCATCCCATAGTTTACGTAACTTATATTTTCCCCTCACAAGTATCTTTTAAGTTCTCCTTTTTAGCACCAGTAAAGGAGTTAAAAATGTAGGGAGATGTTTGTTGTTATTGTTTATGGTTTTTAATTTTTTTTTTGGTGAATTGTTGGCATATTTCAAGCAACAAGACTCATGGGTTGTGGGGTGATAAGTTGGGGGTTTTTTGCTAAATTCTTTTATTTTTTTTTAAATTCTCACTTCAATTTTAATTCTTGAAGAACAGCTTTGACAACATATATCGCACTCATTATAAGAAGCAAAGGGTTATATCAAAAATTATTAGTATAGAATCACAGGAAACCTGGTTTGGAACCAGAAAAAAATACAAAACAGATATAGATACATAGACACAGGACAATTCTTTTATAATTATTTGGAAAATGTTATTTTCCCCTAATTCTCCTTTTTTTCCTTTATGCGCATATGATGTTTTAACTTTTACCAAAAATGAAAATAAAGACTAATATATTACAAAATGAGTAACAATGTTCATGGTAAGTGTTTGCGCATGGAAATTTTGTTGTTGTTTGCTTGGTTTTGGGTTGTTTTTTTTTCGTTCTACACAAGGTTCAGTTCAGTTTCAACGCTTTTTTGTTTTGTTGGTTTACTGTACAGCATATATCAACAACAGTCCACAATAAATCCTGGAAGATCCAGTATCCCCTTCAGGTGTGATTAATATCCCCTCAATACTCTTTTTTTTTTTTTTTTTTTTGTCTCTTTTATTAATATTATTTATTTCTTTTTTCCTCCTCTCCGAAAGAAAAAAAAAACCAAAATAGGCCAAAAAAAAAAAAAAAAGGCGAAACACCACAACCTCCACGGACGACAGGTCCGTCCTTCTCCCCTCCACGGCCACATCTCTGCTCCCACTCGCCCTTTCTTTTGTTCAGTGTCCACCTCCCGGGCCCCCCCCGCACCCCGACTGCCCCTCTGTGCGAGCGTTCCCTTCTCCGCCGCTCCGCCGCCTCTCTGCCGGGGGTGCGGGATGGGCTCTAGGAGCACTGGATGGACATGTAAGGCCAGTTGAAGCTGCTCCCCGACAGTAGCATATCCCTGATGAGGGTTTCGATGGGGGTTTTACCTACCAAGCGGACGAAGAAGAGCTGCTCGATGACGGAAGAGGAGACGGTGCGCAGGGAGGGCAGCCGCAGCAGCAGCTTCCCGAAGCGGCTGGGCTGGTTGGGGTACTGGCTCCGCACGTACTCCTCTAGCGCGCACTGCGACTTCTCCTGGAGGCTCTCGATGTGCGCAGCATCCGACAGGCCGCAGGCGTCTGCCCACCGCACCGCGCCCGCGGAGGCAGCCGCAGAACGGCGGCAGGCGGGGGGAGAGTGGAGGGAGGAGGTGGAGGAGGAGGAGGAGGAGGAGGAAGCGGGGGGGGAGATGGTTAGTGGCTGGGAACCACATGGGGAAGCGCCGCGAGGATGGGGGGCAGCCCAAAGGCGCACCCCCCATCCCATCCCACCCCATCCCACCCCATCCCGCGCACCACTGCCAAATAAATAACGCGACCTTGCTGTGCGTCGTCACCACCGTGGGTATTTTCACCCAGGATGCGACGGGGTGCCACCACCCCGCTCGTCCCAATCACATACACAAACACACCACCCCCCACACTTCCTTTCCACATCCCCCCCACCGACACTCCGCGCTGTCGAGCGTGGTTTCTGCTCCAGGGAGCCCATCACCGAGATGCTGGAAACCTGGACCAGCCCCCTTAAATAACGCCGAGAGGAGGAAAAATAAGGTATTGGGGAAAATAATAACAATAATTAATAACGACAATAATATGATGATAAGCAGAGCCGCGCACAAGCAGAGTGAGACACAAGGAGTTTGTTGACATGGCTGCACATCACACAGAGGCAGCGACTGGGACCTGCAGCGGCTGGCAGGGAGCCGGCTGGGGGATGCCGTGGGGCAAGGGAGTCTCCTCTGCTCCTGCCTCGCTGTCAGCGATAGCAAATTTGCCACGTCTTTGTGGGTTGTATGATAAATCCGGTGGAGAACGGCTAGGTTAGTCCTAGCTCGCGCTCAGCAGGCGTCTGTAGCTTTCAGACACAAAGCTGGGGAGACCTGCAGCGGCTAAGCCTTGCCTAAACGAAGCCAGAAAGACTCTTTCCTTATAGGTCCTTCCTGCACCCAAACTGTCACATACGCCTTGCACCTTGCAGAACTACCTGACCTGGGAAAAGGTGTACTAGTCTGAGAGCAGAAACCCTTCACATCCAGGTATTTATATCTATACACGTTATTCTGTGTATATAGATACAAGCAGAGAGGTAGAGATGCATCTGTGCGTTTGCACACACAGAGACACATATAAGCACATATCCTATCTCTGAGAACACAAAACCCAAACCAGAGGATAATCGTGCACCAGCTGCTTGTGGAGGGACTCACTCAGGAAACTACAGTCATGGAAAAGTGGTGGGTATGCCCAGATGGTTGAAACCATCCACATTGTTTCAAAGATTAATAACAGATATTAGAAACACCAAACCAAAACAGCAACCAAAAAACCCAACCAAAAACCAACCAACAAAACAGAAAAACCCCAGCCATCAAGACCAGAGCAAGGCGGTCAGGTAGCAGTGCAGTTTAACAGATCGAAGCCAGACTTTGCTAATATATAGATCCATATATGAATTAGTTAATGGGCCCCAAAAAGACATTGCAAAAATGTGAATGTAGAGTTGCGATGCTAGAAAGACACAACAAATTAACAAATTATTCAAAGCTGAAAATAAAATAAAATAAAATCTGTTGCACCGGCATTTCTGAAGCTTAAGTCTTCCCTTATTAAGAACTGACTTTACAAAGATTTCTGAACACCTCTATCTACAGTATTATGGCCTCGAGCAAAAATACAAATAAAACAAGCCATAATTTACTAACTTCTGAGAAGGAGAACCTTTGACCTGAGCTGCGGACTTGGCATTCCTCAGACACACAATTATCTGAGCCAGGCTGCTCTGCTAATCCATACTGTACCTTTAATGCAATGATATTTTGCAACATCTAAAGCACCAGGTTGCAACATATATATCTATCAAAAGCTGGGGCCTGTTCTTGTTTGCAATACATATCAAAACCACAGACCTGTTCATATGTTGATTGCCACAAATCACATTCCATATTTACATATATCTTGCTATTTTACATGCATTATCTGCCCATTATGCATTAGGATCCTATTCAACTTCCAAACAATGCAATATGAAAGGGTCTTACTGACACCATGGCAGGGCTTTTTTCTTTATGCCCCATATGTCATACCCTTAAGGTTAGTAAAATATTTATCAGGCATTTACGATAAGTGCACCTATAAGTGCAGGTCACTGGACAATGCGGATGGGGAACTTGCTCTCTAAAAGGGCGTCAGCCTGGTGTGTGTGTGTGTGTTTGAAAAATTGGCCATGGGTTTTGTCTTAGACCTCCAAAAACGCAGAATTTTCTTGTGCCGATAGTATGTATTGGGCTTCAATTATTTCAAATGGTCTGGCATATGCCTCTGCTTGGGTTTTCTTCCTCAGCCTTCGGTGGGAGTGGGAAGGCTTAATTCTCCTTTCAGAATGAGATTAAAAATAATAATAATTAAGGGATCCACAGCTAGATTAGATTATGCAGCCCGAAGAGGTGTAATGCATGGGAGAAATACTGCAATCTATGTTTACTGAAGGTGAATTATTATTCCATCTCAGGAAGTGGGCTAATGTGAAAATCCTCTGTGTGCCTTGCTTTTTTATATGACACTGTGTCAATAAGGGAAAGCTCTATATTTCTTCTTGCAGTGTATGAAAAAGAAATTATGTAAATAAATAACCATTACTGTTCAACACACTCCAGCCTTCCCCTCTGTAGTGGCGGCAGTGTATTTCATGTTACATGTTCAGAAGAGTTTAGTGTTCACAAAATATAGATGTAATCAGCTGGCATCTAACTAGAAATCAAAAGTTCTTATTGCACTGAAAATAGATTTATTTGATTTATGTTATCTGTCTCTGTCTCTTCCTGGAAACAATTATTTATGATGATGAAAAGGTAGATGTAGGAATTAATGATGCTAAAGTTTGGCAGGGGCAAAGGAGATGAAGGCGAGGAGGAGGGTACGGGAGAGAAGGGGAAAAGAGGCAAGAAAGGAGCTGGGTTTGGGTTACTAACCAGCTTTTGGATGGTGTCCAGAATTTTACAGATTGAATACATGCTCTCTGGAGCCCGAATGTAAAAACCACAACAGGAGAAATCCATGTCAGTTTTAAATACTTAGTCCTCAGTGAAGGAGTTTGGACAATATGCCTAAAAATGTCTTTTCTATCATTTAAAGTTTGTTTAAAAGTTGGATGACTTTGAGAAGGCTTCCCATGAATTCCCCTCTGAATATGCAATAAAAACAAGTTTAGTGAAAAGTGGAAATGTGCGGATGGGGGTAAGGGATAGTAGATTACTCCTGACAGCAGTATTTCCATTTTCTGAGATGTCCCGTGTGATTCTGCTCTGAAATAATATTATTTTTCCCCTCCTTCACTCTCCTCTCCACTGTTGGAAGGGGCTTCTCCCCTCACAAATGTTATTACATTTGTTTTTATTATATGTAAGTGAAGGGCTCCTCTAAAGCCACTTACCCTTTTTCTAGCCAAGATCAATTGTTTTGGAAGTAAAGGTGAAGATTGAAGGGAACAGGGAGAGAAGAGAAAGAAGAAGAAATAAAATATTCCCTCAACCATATTCCCGTCAGGAGGAGCCTCCTTCACAGGGCCTTTGGTGTGTGGAAGGGCTGAGGCACAGGCTAGACATTTTCCAAGCTCTGCTTGGGAAGGATCTCTCCAAGTTGGGTCTGGGGAAAAAAAAAGCTTCTCCTCTACTGTCCCTGTGTATTGATGAGCTCCCTGAAATGAATGGGAAAGTCTGGGAGTCTGCAGGCAGGCTATGGAGTTAAATCACCCTGATAAATGCAGGCAGGTCTCTTTGTCACTCTTGAAAAACATGTTTCCATCAAGAAGACTTATTATGATAAAATACATTAAAATGTCGAGTTGGCTATTCAGTAAATCTTCCATTTGTTTTAAGATTTGCACATTATCCTTTGCAAAGAAATATTCCCTCCAATGCTGCGAGACTGCATTTGCACTGGAAGTAAAAGGGGGCAGTCACAGTACATGTCTCCGACCACCCTGCATACAAATTAGGTACTCCTGTCTAAATAAATTATCTGATGTTCAAATCGATATTAATACTACATTTGCTATATTACAATATAGTGCAAATTTAGGAGTCATTTTAATACAATGTAAATACTATCTTTCGTGCTTGAAAGGCAACAAATATTGATGGATTATAAACTCCTCAATGTTAAACAAGGCCTTTGAACGATTTGCCATCTTTGTTCAGGAATGCTTTTAATTTTGCCTTGGCCTGGTTTTAAGTCACATTTATTGGAACCATTTAGTTATTGCTAATCAGGAAAAGAGGGGAGAAACTCATACAAGAGAGGAGCTACGGGATGGGGAGAGGGGATATAAAAATGAAAAAGAAAAAAGAAAAACAAGAAGGAAAGGTGGCAGTTAGCCACATCATGATGATAATTAGAATAATAATTTAAAAATTACACTGCCCAGACTCTTATCTTGCCCTGTTTGCATTTCATATATTTCCTTCACATAGTTCCCCTTGATGTTTATAAATTCTCCCTTGCAGGTTACAATAATAGTATACATATTATATTCTTATAGGCTATGACCAGAGCACTTCAGAGGAAATGCTAATGCAACTTTCCTGCTAGTTAATTCAAACCATCTATCACAGGGAAAAATTGTTAACATGCATGTTTCCACTGCCTACACTTAATTTGATTTTGGGTCTTAGTATTATTTTTTTTAAGGGGCTGTGTGTTAAAGAGCCAGTATCAGTGGCAATGAGGGAGAGGTTGATCCCTGGACCGGAGTGTACCCTCATCAGGCACTATGCTTTCTCGGCCTCCAGTCCCCTTCCTTTAAAAATAATTCTATTGAAATATTTTTCCTAATTTTCCCACTGGTGGTTTGGGGGGTTTTTGATTTTTTTTTTTTTTCCCAGACGTCTCACATCCCCAACCCGTCCCCTCACCTGAGGTGAAGAGGACGATGGCTTTCAGGCAGCTGTACTCAGCCGAATCGACGTGCAGCGCCTTCAGCTTCTCCACCTGTTCCTGGAAGATGCGGATGTGGTCCATGAAGGCTACAACGCGGTCGGCCGACATGGGGGAGGCGTGGAGGCCGGCGGCGGCCAGGAGTGGGGCCACATGGAGGGGCATGGAGCACTGGGCAGCATTGAGGACGAAGAGCTCGCTCCAGGTGAGCCGCAGCAAGGCCACCTGGTCGGTGATCTGCAGGTCGGGGAAGAAGGGAATATTGCGGGCCCACTCGACGGCGCTGAAGAGCAGACGGGCGGCCAGCTCACAGATGTTCTCGATGCCCATGATGTTGTTGGGCTGCATGCACTGGCTGCCGTAGCGGGAGGTGGGGTAGGGCTCGGCCCGCAGCAGGAGGGAGATGTATCCCGAGAGATAGCAGTGCCCGTTCAGAGGGTCGCCGTTGGTCAGGGCGTACTGGCCGGGGTTGGGTTGGGTGGGCGGCATTCTTCCTCGCTGAACCGCTGACAAAAAGAAGGAGAGAAGGAGAGGAAATGTGCATCCAGGAGTCTCGCAGGCATCGCCCCGGCGCCGCTGCCAGACAGCCGGAGACAATGCCGGGCTTCTTCCCCTCCCCGCCGCCGCCTCGCCCCCGGCACACGCACAGGCACGGACAGACAGAGGCATGCGGAGCCGGGCAGCTGCCGCCGACCTGCGTTGCGCCCCCCGCCCGGCCCCTGCATCGGCCCCGACCCCTGCTCAGGCAGCCTCAGCCCAGCGGCAGCCAAGCGCGTTCCACCCCCCCACCCCCGACCACAATGCAGACAGGCTTCACAAAATAAACAGATTAAAAAGAAAGGAAAAAAAAAAAAAAAAAAAAAGCCAAGGCAAACAAGACAAATCCGCACACAACCCTCTCTTCCCCCCTCCTCTCTCGTAACAAAAGAAAGCCCCACACGTAAAAAAAAAAAAAAAAAAAAAAAAAATCAAAGAAATCCTCCGGGTGGTGAGAAAGTGGAGTTAAAAATCACAGCCAACTGTAAAAAATATAGCCAAGCTCCGTTGTGAATCCCAGCTCATTGCCCTGACAGCACTGAGATTTACAAGTAAACTGACATGTCGCTTTTTAAAATAAAATATTAAATAAAATAATCCATAAAAACAAATGCGTCCATATCTTCAAAAATACCTTGTCGTTACCCTTCAAGCTGGAACAGGTCGCAGCCCTCCAGCTCCCCACTGCTAACTTTATTACACAGAACCAGCTTTCCATAGAATCCCCCCTCCCCCGCCCAGCAAAGTTTTCCCTGCTAAAAGGAAGAGAAAGGTTAAATATTATCAACGGGAAGAGGGAAATAAAACAAAATTGTCCGAACTTACAATAGCCAAACATTCGTGGAAAAAAAACGGGACGGTGTAATTAATATCTTTGGTGAGCTGTTGCCACTGCAAAAGCCTGCAGTCAGCGTTGCACAGTGAATGCACAAGCTTGCAACTGCAAAAACACTGGATTCATTAACCATCTCCACACAGAGCGTAAGCATGCCTCGAGTCCTGAAAGCTGACCAAAGTTGTTGGTTGTTTTTTTTTGGTGTTTTTTTTTTTTTTTTTTTTTTTAGTGTGTGCGTGTGTTTTACTCCATCAGTGCCAGCGTTTGCAGCCGCTTGCCATGTAAACAAATGTAACTTCAGGGGAAGATACGGCTACTCAGGCTTGTACCCTGCACACACAGACACACACCCGCACAACCGCACACGCTTGCTGGCACAGACCCGCACACGCAACCACTCATGTTTCTGGCGTCCCACATTTTTCTCAACTTTCTCTTTTCTTCCCCAACGAGCCCTCCTCGCCACCCGGGCCAGACCTCTGTCCTGCTGCCCTCCAGCCTACATCTCCCTCTTCAATCTACTTGTAAACCTGGCAGATATTTTTCATTTAGCTGCGAGCACATTTCTCACTTTTTGTTCATTTTTTTATCCTCCTTCCATTTAAATTTTTTTTTTTGCTTGCCTCCACTCTCCCAGGTGCCTACCAACAGCCCCTGCAGCTACCAATGAAGCCGTCATGTTTGTGAGCTCTTTCAGATCTGGAGCAGCTTAATTCCTTTTCTTGCGGCATATAAAATAAAGTTTTAAAACCCCTGATCCCGCAAAATCAACTATTTCGCTGATGTGACATCTTTAGAACATCTTTAACGATGGTCACAGGGTAAATTTTAAACCGAGAAGACACGTTTCTAGGAGAAAGGAGAGCAGGGAATCTCCCTACACGAGAATGAGTATGAGCGCAAGGAAAACCACAGCAACTTTTGGAAAGGAGGAGAAAAAAAAATAGCAGAGCAGTTGGAAATGGTGGGGATCCCGCTGCCAGATGCAGGCTGCGGATGCTGCTAAAATGAGAAGAAGCGGTAAAGAGGTTATAAATCGAGATTTGTATGAAGACTTTAAGGAGAGGGTGGAGTTTGATAAAGAAATAAAATGAGCAGCATGCTAACAAAAAAAAAAAAAGAAGGAAAGAAGGAAAAAAGAAAGAAAGAAATGTCAGAAGTACAGAAACATGGTTCAGTCACAAACTTTCCTTTGAACGCATGGAATGAAAACAAGGCCAAATCTCGCACAGAAGCACCCTCCGGGGCACCGGGAAGCACAGGGAAGCAGGGATACAGTAGCACATTTCCTCCCTTTTTCTTTTTTTTTTTTCGTTTTTTTCCCTTCCATCTTTTTCACACCCTTTCCTCTTTCTCTAATTAGATGTCTTTCATCTTTCTTCCGGGAAAAATGAGCCTGAGAGATGAATCTACCGAGAAGTATTGCAGGTTTAAAAAGAAATGATGGGGTGGAAAGGGGGTGGGGAGGGGGTGAGGGGGAAGGAAGCTGAATGGAATCACATCGCGTACGGGAGAAAGATGTATCTCCCCCCACCCTCCGGTCTCATGCCAACAATAGACAAAACCACATCTAAAACACGCACACGCACACACGCATACACGCGCGCGCAGGGGAAAGTGGGGATAGCAGCTAAATGATAAATATTTAGCAAGAAATTGTAGTAATAATAATAGTAGTAGTAGTAGTAATAATAATAATCAATTATTATTATTATTATTATTAATAATAATAATAAAAATTCTCTGCAAAATGATCAGGAAAGAGGAGAGTGTGGCAGTGCCGGAGAAGGGGGTGGGGAGGAGCAGGAGGGAGGGCAGGAGGCACAAACCGAAAAGCAAAAGAAAACACCACCAACCACCATCGACAATAACAACAGAACCTGGTGCAAAGCTGCCAGATGGAGTGCAGGCAGACGAAGAGATTGACGTGTGCATGGAAATATATAGAGAGTCCTGGATTGCTACGAAGAGCCGTAAAAAAAAAAAAAAAAAAAAAAAAAAAAAAAAAAAAAAAAAGTATATATACATATATATAGGGGTGTGTGTGTGTGTATTTATTTTTATATATTTATATTTATATGTGTGTGTGTTTGCACGCCGCGCGTTTGCGCGTGTGTATATATATATGTAATATGCATGTAGGTGCGCGTGTGTGCGCGTACGGACAGGCAGACACAGACAGACGGAGAGCCCTCGCACACGCATGCCTGCACAGCCACGGGGAGAGGGGAGAGATAGCATAGTAGGGAAGAAATATTCACCTTCCCGCCTCATGCCCACTTTGAGGCACTTCTTGAGGCGGCAGTACTGGCACTGGTTGCGGTGGTGCTGGTCGATGGGACAGTTCCTGTTGGCGCGGCATGTGTAAGTTAAGTTCCTGCGGACGCTCCTCTTGAAGAAACTTTTGCAGCCCTCGCAGGTGAACTGGCCGTAGTGCTTGCCGCTGGACTTGTCCCCGCACACCACACATTCGATGTGCTGCTGGCTCTGCCCCGAGCCCTGCTGACCCGCTCCCTTGTCTCCGGCCGTGCCCGGCGTGGAGGGGGGTCCCGGCTGGCTGGGGGTCTGCGGGGTGTGTGGGGCGGCCGAGCTCCCCTGCTGCTGGGGCTGCTGCTCCCGGGCCGGCTGCGTCGCGGCGGGGTTGGGGCCGCTCGGATTGCCCCCGGCCACGTCTTCCTGCGGATCTCGCCAGCTGCTAACTACCATTGCCATATCTCGGGCCCAAAAAAGTGCTGGGGAGCGGCGCGTCTCGCTGCGGGCTGCCGGGGAATGAGGCGGGGAGCGGGGGGGTGGCGGCCGCCCGGGCGCCGGGGGCGAGCGGAGAGCTAAGGGACCCTTGCTGCCGCCTGCCTCCGCCTCGGCTGCCGCCGCCGCCGCTGCCCTGCTGCCGCCGCCGCTGCTGCCGGCTGGAGCCGCTCCTGCCGTTTTCTTTATTTTATTTATTTTTCGCCGCCGCGAGCCCCCCTCCTCTCGCTCCCGCTCTTGCTAATTTTTTTTTTTTTTAGAGAGGGGGAGGGGGAGACGGAGGATTTTCTCCCTCTCTCTTTTCCTCCTCTTTTCCTCTTCCTTTCCTTTCCTTTCCTTTCCTTTCCTTTCCTTTCCTTTCCTTTCCTTTCCTTTCCTTTCCTTTCCTTTCCTTTCCTTTCCTTTCCTTTCCTTTCCTTTCCTTTCCTTTCCTTTCCTTTCCTTTCCTTTCCTTTCCTTTCCTTTCCTTTCCTTTCCTTTCCTTTCCTTTCCTTTCCTTTCCTTTCCTTTCCTTTCCTTCGCTCCCCCCCCTCTTTAAAAGACCCCCGCCTGACCGCTTCCCCCCTCTGCTCCCGCTCTCCCCGGCTCTCACTGCCTCTCCTCGCCCTCCCCCCCCCCCCCCCCCCCGCCGCCACTTCAAGTTGCAAAATCAGAAACGGCAAACAAGGCTGTCGGGAGAGGCATTCAGGAGAGTAACACGCCGGACACGCACACGCAGGCAGACACGCGCGCAAACGCCCGGCACACGGCTCCCCACTCGCGCACACGCACACACGCACGGGCACAGGCACACGCGGTCCGGGCGCTACGAGCGCGGAGGATGTGCAGGCATAGAGGAAGCCGCGGCGCCGCCGAGGAGGAGGAGGAGGAAAAGGAGGAGGAGGTGGAGGAGGAGGAGGGGAAGGAAGAGGAGGAGGAGGAGGTCGCCGCTCGCCGCTCTCCGCTGCCGGGGCTCGGCCGCCGCCGCTCCCGCGGAGGCTGCTGTCGCCGCCGCTGTCGTCGCCGCCGCCGGTGCCGGTGTGGGCTCTCGGGGAGGCGGGAGGTCGAGAGAGGAGCCGTCCGCCGGCGATCAGAGTATGGAGGTGTCCGGGGGCCAGGTCCAGGGCAGGGCGCCGTCAGCCATTCAGGGCGGCGGAGCCGGGGAGCGCGGCGGAGGCGGGCGGGGAGCTGAGGCAGTTTGATCTCCTGTCGCGGCGGCGAGGAAGGAGGAGGAGGAGGTTGCCGGTCGCTGCTCTTTCTCTCCCGAGCTGCTCTCTCTCGCTCTCTGTCTCTCTCGCTCGCTCGCGCTCTCTCTCGCCTTTTTTTTTTTTATTTTTTTTAAAAAAAAAAAAAAAGAAGAAAAAATCGCAGAAAAAAATCGGATGTGACTAAATTCGCAGAGGAGACGAATTCACGGCGAAGTGTAAAAATAGAGAACGGGAATAATAATGACACTTGCAGGAAAAAGAGAGATCCAAAGTAGGTCGGTAAATAAATCCTCTTCCTTTCCTCTTTCTTGCCTTTTCCTTCTTCTTCTCCTGTGAGAGCGCACGATACTGGTTGCGAGGAAAAAAAAAAGAAAATCGGTGGAAATCGCCCCCAAAAGATTCTCTTTTTTGTTTGTTTAGTTTCCTAAAAAAAGTATTTCGTGTAAAAACTCATCTCCCAGAAGAGAAGCCCTCCCCCAAAATAAAAAAATAGGCAAGAATGGTCAGAATAATAACGGTATTAAGATGTGAACGCGTTCTCTCTCTCTCTCTCTCTCTCTCTCTCCGGACTTTCCCCCTCCCCCCTGTTTCTCTCTCTCTGCTTTCCCCCTTTTTTCTTTCTTTCCTTCGGAGTTTGTTTTTTTTTTTTTTTCAGTTTCACCTCTCTTCTCTTCTCCTGCAGGAATGAAGCGAAAGACACAAGGAGGAAGGGTGGAAAAAAGAAGAAAAGGAAAGAGAAGAGGGAGATGAAGGGGGGGGGGGGCACACAACTAATAGAATATGCAAGAAAGGGAAGGGGGGGAGAGAGGGAGCGAGGGGGAGAGAGGGAGAGAGAGGGAGAGAGAGAGAGACCCAAAAAATGAATGCGTTTAAACGGGAAGCCTAGCAGAGCAATGTTTCCGAAAGGGGGATCTGCGCGAATGTCTGTATATAGTGAACTTTGACACTACTATTGAAACTGACACGTTTCTATGGAGATCGCTGCCTTATATGGAGCTCGTGTCAAGGAGCCAAGAGAAGGGCTGCTGGCAACTGATAATCAAAGGCGACTGACTGGTCAGAGCCCTGAACTGGGGGGAGAGAAAATGGGAGGCTAAGGTTAGCCAAGCCTCCTTCACTCCATTGGTTACCCCCCCAGGCCCCCCCTCCAGCGCTTTTAGCCCCTCTTTCTTTTTTTCTTTCTTTTCTTTCTTTCTTTTTTTAATTTTTTTTTTAATTTTTTTTTTTTTAAATTCTCCGCTACCTACTGACTGGGATGGGGAAGGGAGGGGAGGAGGGAGGGGGGAGGAAGGGAGGGGAGGGAGAAAGGGAGGGAAGGAGGGCAGAGAGAGGGAGAGGAGATTCTTCTGACAAGCACAATTTACACTGAGATCCCCCTGTGCTGCTATTTACTTTGAGACCTGATTAGTATGGGTCGTCTACGGCCCCTCTACCCCCCCACCCCATCACACACATGGCCAGAAGAGGATGCATTGCGATAGGCAGAAAGGGAGAATTAAAAGGGGACGATGTGGGTTCCCTGTGAAAAGTTGGTGTGAGGTTTTTGTTTTTTCCGTTACAGATCTGAAAACGGGATTTGTCTCCCGCTTTCCAGCGGTATTAATGATGGAGAAGGAAACACTCGCGCTGCACGGAGGAGCAAGCGCCCGTGTATGCTCACCCTTGCAAACACACGCGCTAGAGTCCACACATATATTCAAATCCCCATATGGTCCCATCCCACTTCGGGCTATTTTTACCGCCTGTCCCTCGTCCCTCACCCTTCATTCCTCACCTAACATATCCACCCGCAGCCCCGCAGGTCTCCACGCTTCTCGCGGGGGTTTCACCCCTACCCTTTAATTTTATTTTGGAGGTGTGTGAGCAGTCAGAATAACCCCAAACGCCCTGCAAGCAATGCCCTCCCCCTCGCTCCCCTCCTCCCGGATCCCCCGATCACCCGAAGTTGCTCCATCCGTGTAGGGGGGATGCACGGAGGGGGTGGTGGGGTGTTTCTCCCCCTCCTTCCCCGCCGCTCCCCTCCGCGGCCCGGCGCCGATTCGGCCCCGGCGAAAAGGAATCGCTGGCTCCGGCTGCCATCTAGTGGGCACGGAGCCGTCGGCCCTGGGGAGCCCGGGAAGCGGGGGTACCGCGCCTGTCTGCAGCCTTCCACCCCACTCCCTACTTTTTAAAATAAGTTCTTTCCCTTTTTTATTTTTAATTAAAAAATGCACTGAGGAGAAGACCCCCTTCTTTTAAATTTCCCTCTCTCTTACAAGCCTGCCTTATCGGCAGCTTCCCTTTTTTCAGTGGTCTGAAATTTGCCTTGGGTCGAAAGACTGCATGTGACAAAGAAGAAACAGACTGTGAAAACGGAACACCTCCCTTCCGCAACAAAAAAAATCCCACCAAAACTAACACCCCAGGCCCCTCTACTCTACACCATACCTTTCTTTTAGCTCCCATAAAAGTTTATAATCAGATTAGAAGCTGGATGGAAAACCTGCAGGAAGAAAGGGAATGAAATTGGTGTCGGAAGTTTTATTGTTATTGTTTATTTTTGTAAAGTTATGTTGCTTTAATTAAAAGTAAAGACAAAAAAAAAAAAAAAAAAAAAGCCCCTCAACTTTGATGTATAGTGATCACGATATTTTTTTTCTTTCCCTGTCAACTCTGAAATCTGAGGCTGGGAGCCGCCTGAAGAAAAGATTCCTTCATCATTTCTAAGATCAGAATAAAAGCTTGATTTTGTACTGAAATAATGAAGAGATTTTCAATGAGTCCCTCAGCCAAGCCGTCTCTGTTGTACATTGCACTGATAAAAAGGATGTTATTGACTATGCAACAGTAAGCTTCTTTCCTCTCTCTCCCTCTTTCCAAATAAAGTCTCCGTCCTGTCTCTTGGTCAGTGAAAAGGTGAAACGAATAAGATTAAACAGGACAAAAAAAGCAAGCTCCGTATGTATATCATCTACATTTTACTCCCCAGACTGTGAAGAGACGGAGTAAAAGAGGCAGAGCAAGGCACGGAGAGAAGGGGGGGGGGGGGGGAGAGAGAGAGGGAGAGAGACAGAGACACAGACACAGACACAGACAGAGGCAGAAAGCCTGAGAGAAGGTGGACGGACCCAGCAGCAGCCTCCCGGCTCCTCCCGGACCGGGCACCCTGCCGACGGTCCCGACTCCCCGGGCCACCCCAGGCAAGTCGCCGCTTCCTTCCTCGTGGTTTCAGGGGAGAGGGAGGGGAGCGGGGCCGCGACACTTGGCAGGGAGACCTTCCCCAGTCCTCCTCCCCGGGCCACCTCCTCCACTGGCGTCATTGTATTTGGGCATCCCGTTATTTGGGAGGAGTGAGAGGCACCTAGTCCTCGTTCTGTCCGAGATTTTTTCTACCTCCTCGATTCCGTTCCCCTTTACCCCTATAGAAACATGTGTGGGAATTTCTTCTGCTCCCCTCCTCAGATAACGCGCGTGTCTCACAGAGGTGACCCACGCGGGTACGGCAGGCACCGACCTCATGTCCCAGAGCCAGCTGCAGCGGCAGGGCGCCGGGCTGGGGAAATGCAAGCATTCCAACGTTCTTCTCTTCCACCTGCTTTGTTTGTTATTTGATCACCTAATGAAAAGATCGATGGCAGCTTGTTTATCTAGGTGATAGTGTCAACAGATTACAGGGGCAGTAATCAGATGTTTTCCAGCCGGGCTGGGCACAACTGTAATACGGAGGGAGGCTAAACATGCTCGGACTCTGCTGGTCTGGGCAGCGGGGGTTGTGCGGCAGGGAGAATTTTTTACCTTCGCCTGGCTGGAAACGCTCGGTGGTTTTCATTCGCTACGTGCTGAGGGAAAGCAAATTTTAAACGTGGTTTGTAGAAATAGCCTATGGGTGAAGGGCCGGTGAAGTTGCAGGAGTCCCGAGGAAAAACTCATCTCCGATGTCCTGTGGCTGTGCAGTATAGCCTGTTGGGGAGAGGACCCGGGATTTTGGACATCCATCAATAAAAAAAGTCTCATGCCTCAGCTAACCAGGTTAAATCACAGTTCAGTCGACGAGAGGCATTTCCTCTCCCCGACAAATTACAGGAACACTTTAAAACGGTCACAACTCAAATTTAATTGGGAAATGAGCTTTGATTCCTTTTTTAACCTCTGTGGATCTGGAATGTGTAAAGGAGACCGCACTGGGAACTTAGAGACTTAATTTTCCCTCTGTCGCACCAGATGCTACTTTCCCCAGGCCGGGGTCCAGGCTGTGATCTGAAGGTGGAAGAGTTTTGGGAGGATTTAGGGGCTGGCTTTGGTTGTTTTTGTTTGGTTTTCTTCCTCCTTTCTGCGTCTTTCTTCACCCCCCTCTCTCTCCCTCATGTAACCCAGCCTGGAATGGCACTGGTTCCTCTCTTATCCCCTCCAGAAAGGAAAAGTTCCTCTGGAGATTAGTGGTGACAACGTTTACACTCTGTTTCTGACAGGGAGGGAGGTGGATTGGGGGTTAGAGTATAATATAAATGGTAAAATTGTTTGATGGTATTATTATTTTGTGAGTGGCCAGGCTGCTTCACTTGCCAAACTCCACATGGATATATTTATAAAAATGTACTCTCACACACAGGGATGTACATACAAATATACACATATATACACACACACCTAAGGAATGGGGTAGACAGAGGACAGTAAGTGCACACTTACACAGGGTGTAGTGAACAGCTTTGATCTGCAAAAACATGTCATTCTTGCTCTCAATTTTTAGCGTTTGCAGTCATCCCCATCTCTGACCTGTGGACACCTACAAGCTGTAAAACCAGAGCTTTGTACTGGGGTTTCCCCCACCCCCTGCCTGGATCCCTTGGCTGAAGCTTTTCAGGCAGCCCCTCACTTGGGCCAGGCCTGTTGCAAAGTGGATGTGAATGGTCACACTGGGACACCCCCCCCAGTCTTAACTGTGTGTCCCAGTCCTGCTGCTCCCCAGGTCCTTCCAGCCAGGCTGGGCATGGCAGTGCTGTTCCAGGCCTCCACAACTGATGATGCCCAGCCAGGCCTCATTTCCCATCAGCAATGCTGGGGCGTTTCCTCACAGGCCTTTTCCTCCATTTGTCTTTTTTCTCCCTTTCTTTTTTCCTTCCCTTTCCTGCCTCCCCCCCAGCCAGACCTGAAGGATAACTAAGTTTCTTGAGGAACACAACACATGGTGGGCTTGCAGAAGGTGGTGCTTCTCGAGGAGAGGGCAGTCACCCCCTGCTCTCAGCAGGTGGTCTCCGGGGAGTGGTATCACCCTGGGGAGACAAGAAGAACTCGGGCTACCTCATCCCGGGGGGGTCCGTGCTGTTCGTTTGCTGCCTCCTGCAGTACCCACTCCGCCCCTGTTCTCAGGGACGCACGCTGGGATGCTTTGTGCCGACCCTCGTTTCTTTCTAAAGGAAGCCTGATGCTGTGGGTTTGCCCACCCCACCTCAAACATTCCGGGTGGGTGTCTCTCTCCCCCCTCCTGGTATCGCTGTCACAGTCACCCTAGCCCACCGCCCAGGCCGTTTCAATACATTCCACCGAAGGCGATTGACCTTGGGAAACAAGGCCCTCCACCTTTCCCTGCTCAGCTCCCCCTCCACCCGTCTGCCGCACATGCCCGGGGCCACGCCATCATGCATATCCTGCCTTATTTATTTATTAAAAAACCCAAACAAAACCCCCACTCTTCGGAGCGTACTTTTTTCCCCTGTCTCCTCTGTGAAACATCATCTTGGAATCACGGCTGACATCCCCGCGATATCCAGAGCTGCTGCTCATCGTAGCGGGTCTCGCATCTCACGGGGTATTTTGTGTCCCACCCCGCCGAGGTGTGCCCGCTCTTCCTCGCCTTCCGCGTGTGTTTAACCCAGAGGCTCGACCGCCCTTCCCCTCCGCGCACACCGCCTGCTTCCCTGGAATTATTTTGGAGGGGATTGGCAAAAAAGCAGTGTGACAGCGGCCCTCGCAACTCCCCCCGCCACGCCCTCGAGAAGGCAATCTGCCGTTCCCGCAGCCTCCTCGGCAGCGGGTCCGCGCCGAGCCGGGGTTTGTCATTTGTTAGCACTCAAAAGTACCGAACTCCAGTGCCAACCAGAAAGCAGGCGCTCGTCATGCCTACAAACAGAAACGCCTGAGCACCCGACAGTCAGCCTTCTCTCCCCAATTAAAAAAAAAAAAAAAAAAAAAAAATCTGCGCTTGGAAGTAAAAACCAAACCAAAAGCAAAACTAAAAAAAACCCCAACCCAACCAACAAACCATACAACAAAATAACACTGTCTGTATGAGGACGGGAGAGAAGGCACCCAAAGCGAAGGCCACTTTTCTAACAGCACAGAGGAGTGTAGCAATTCCTAAGAAGAGCTTCAGGAACAGAAACTGATGACCTTTGGATGCGAATCAAACCTTCCTGTATAAGGAAAACTTGGGAATAATTTTCAACACACTCGTGAATCCAGGACCAATTACTTACATTCGGCATAAATAAAGCTGCGGTGATCTGAGCGCTGAAGCCAAGAGAAACAAAATTTTACAAAAGCCACTACCATGACGCTTTGCACTGAACAGCTCTGACTGTATTTGAAACATTTGGCTTCTGTTAGGGCCGAATTTGGTGGTTTTATGATTCTGAATTAGGCTGGAGATTTTGATGAAGAGCTGACGTTTGGAAATGAGTTTGTAAGTCGTGAGATTGTCGTGACAACGCCATCGACTGCAGTATATAATAATTTCCTTAATAGTTACCTGTCAGAGATCTCATTTCTTTTACTGCTGGGATTAGTCTGTCAGGAGTAGGTTTGAGCTGGACTTTACGCAGACCAGAGACCGGCTCCAAGATTTTTAAGTATTTAATGTCACTTTTCCCCCTGCATCTGAGATAAAACTGTGCAAAAGTATATTTGTTAGGAAAAAACTCAGCAGCAGCTATATAATCATATTTATTCATCAGAAGTTGATCTGAGTAATAAACCTTAGCATTTCTATTGAAACTGTCAGGAGCAAGATATGTTTATTACGGCGTATTCTGTCTGCGTGGGGAGGACGGGGGTGCGCTGTAGATAAAGTTTAAACGAAACAGAATAAACACAGCAGATCGCTCCAGCCCAATACAAAAGCTGTAAATGACTGCTACATATTTTTCTATGCAAAGGCTTTTTTATTTTTCTTTTTTTTTTATATGATTATTCACACTTTTCTAGAGTTTAAGCCCAGACATATCCAATGGTGTCGTTAATAAGTTACACAAAATTGCCTGATCCTATCAAACGGGTCTAGAGTTATATGTTTTGTTGTTAACCCCTTCCATCGAATCTTCTGAAGCTGAAAGGGAAAGGGAAAGGGCTTTTGTCCGAGTTGATCCTTGGCTATTCTGGGGCTCAGGTTGGTGTGAAAGGGACGAGGAGGTCGCTTGAAATCTCCTTTTATCTACTCCTATTTTCTCTCTGGATCAGCAACTTTGAATAGACACCATCTAATCGCTCGTAATGGAAAATGAAAAAAAAAAAAAAAAGACCCCAACAAAAAACAACTGTGTGTATGCTCTGGGAGCTGCGAAAATGGTTTTGCGGGGGGCTGCCTGGCCAAAGGGGTGCGTGCCCTTGAGTGCGCCAGACAAGGACCAGCGTGAGCAGCCCCTGCTGCCGAAGCCTGCTATGCGCGCACCCTGCGCCTCCGCGGAGACATAAGCGTGCCCCGTCCCTCCTTCCTTCCCCCCCGCGCCAGGGTATTCCCTGTCTGGGGCCGGGCTGTTTGGGGGTGGGGAGCAACCAGCACCACAAGAGACCCCTTCTCGGTGCCCGGGCTGTGAGGACCTTTCTCGGGGAGTGATGCTCGGAGTTGCAACAGGAAGAGTGGACCCGACGTTATTTTCCCTCTCACCCTCAGACCCCTGGATTTTCGTAATTTGCGCTTATTGCTGATACTTGGACTGAGAGACAGTCCCGCCCGCCGTGAGTGGGTAGCCCCAAGGAACCGCCGCCGTGTGGTGGGCAACCAACTCCGCACATCGGCCAGGCACAGACAGAGGTGTCCGCAGGTTTATGGGGATCATCCTGCCAAGGCTGGTGTTCCTGTTTTTTTTTGTTGTTGTTGTTGTTGGTTTTTTTTTGGGGTTTTTTTTGGGTTTTTTTTTTTTTTGGGGGGGGGGCTGTTTTTTTTGTATGCTTAAGGGGGAAAAAAAAAAAAAAACAAAGAGGTGGGCAAACCTGGGGGCCTCTGGCAAATAGAAGAGGCTTTGTTCTAGAGGCTCAATCCAGGGCACTATCTCTTCCCTCCTACCAGCTCAGAAATTGGCGTTTCTTTCTCAGTCTGGGATGCTTTTGCTGTAAATTCCTTCATGTGACTACTTTGTTGCTAAGGCTACAAGTTCCCATCCCGACACACAAATCTTTTCCACTCCAGGAGCAGCTCAAGTCCTGGGCAGAAGTCATGACTTTAGAGACTTACTTCAAACTCCTTGGAGTGCCTCCCTGCTAAATACCTGCTTAAGTCTGGAGGTTCAAATGAAGCCTTCCCCCCTCCATCGTGTGTCACCCCCCTCCTTCTCTCCCGAAGTACGTTTTGCTGGGACTTCTGGTAAATAGATGGCGAGAAGAAACACAGTCCAATAAGGATTAAATTAAGTAGAAGAAATCCAGGCGGTGTATATTTTGAAGCTCCGATGGGGCGTCAAACTGATGTTTAACACATTTTTTCCACTCACTGTGCACAAGTCCTCAGCCCCCATTGCCTTGTTTAGTTTTTTCACCCCTAAGGAGGCGGCAGTTGTGGGAGGTGGACAGAAAAAGGCTCCCGCGACCCACAGATCTTTTCCGATCTTTAAATGCCATGGGAAAGGGCAGGAAGACACCGTGTCCCCAGGCACGGCTGCGGACACACACACACACGCACACACACACGGGCTCCTCCAGTACCGAAAGACCGAGGTGGAGTACTGGGTAGTCCTCCAGGCTGTCCCTAAATGCAGAGCTCAGGTGGAAGTTTGTTTGTTTTTTTAGCAGAATTACCCATCTCCTTCTTCCCCCCTCCCCTCGCCTTTCTCTTGGTTGCACCGGTCGCGAAAACAGAGTTTTATCTCCCCGGCTCAGCAAAGCGGACACGCGTTTGTGCACGACTGAGCCCTCCAGCACCGCTGAGAGGGTGGCTCTCCTGGATGCAAAAGGAGAAAAAACCTCACCAGAACCCTCTAAGCCTCCCCCCCCGCCAAATCCCCAAGAAGCTCCAGAGACGCTCTTCGCTTAGAAAAGTTAAGCGTGACTTAGTAAACGTTTGTAAATGCAAATAGAAATGAATAAATAAACCTCAAACCAGGTAGTTTGGGTGTAATAGTTTAGCAGGACTAATTGCAGACAATGAAGCTGAAATGACTTCTCCAATTAGCTGCTGCTTGGAGTTTATTTGGAGGAACTGTTAGCTCTAGCGACGGATAATTGCTTTATTGCTCACAAAACTATCATCTATTTAGAACATATGTGCTAATTACTCTGGATGGGCGTCGGAAAAGAGACCATAAATCTATTAGCCCTTTAAAAGTCTAGGATACTGCTGAACGACCAAACTCCCTTCCTTGGAGCTTAAAAGCAAGATTCGTGCCTGGAGGGTAGTCTTTCCACAAAACTAAATTAAAAAAAAAAAAAATCAGCCGCATGTATACCAGGGTATATTTGCGACCTCACAGCGGGAGGGAAAAGGATGGTCATCTTCAATAAAGGAAAGCCTCTTTCTGTAGACCAAACTGGTGCAATAAATCACTGTCATAAACCCGATTTTCCTCTTTAGCCTTGCACTATTTTTTCCCCCAAAAGATTAGTTTAAAAATCTTTTAATTGGATTACTCTGGAAAATTAATCTCCTTTGGGCTCGCCAAGTTTGTGTACCAAATATCTGGAATTAATTCAGTGCCACAAAACGCATGCACGATGCCTTTTGTTCGAACTAGCTAAAAAAGGGACAGGTAGGGAAGGTGGCATTTTGCCGTACGCATTTATATCCCCTCGCAGTTCTCTATGCATATTCATTGCTGTATGTGTGGCAATGTACCCCATAAAATTGCTATTGTAAAGGAGATAAACAGAATTGTCTACTGGACTGTGTTGTGGGTCAAGACACCAGTGCGGGGTGAGGAGTTTCAGGGAAAAAATAAAAAAAAAGGGAAAAGCTTTGGCAGCCCAAGTAATAGTCTCCCAGGCGTCGCGCACTGAGGGGCATACCTGGGCCGAAGCGGCTTTCCGTCGCCACCCGCCTCTGACCACTCCACTGGCGCGCACTCCCTCCGCGTCTCTTCAAGCCACTCCGCCCTCCCGCCCCCGCTCCTCTCCGCTTCTGCGGCTGGCCCTGGAGCTGCTGCACTTTCGAGGCCGTGTGAGGGGAACTCCCCATCCCAGGCACCCTCTGGGACTCCATGGGATCCCTTAGTTTTCAGCCCGATTTGAGTGTGAGCAGCATCCTGGTGAGGTGTGGTTAATTGCGGGGGCGGTGGGGAATTAGAGGCGTAATGACTTGTCAGGGGGGTGGTAGTGACTCTAACGCACTGTCTTCCCCCGCCTTTTACAAGTAGAGACATCCTGTCTCGCTGCTACAAGAGCAATAAAGCTGGGTATTTTTCTATATTTTCACTTGTTTATTTTCCTGGAAAAACCAGAACCTGCCGCTTGTTCCCGGTGGTTTATATGCAGATTGTGACACTACTCGGAGTCTTGGGGACCGAGGGGAGCAGGGAGCGATTCCTCCCGGCTGTGGGGGAAGAGGTGGTGAGCGGGAAAGTTCCTCCTGGGTGGAGCAGGAGGCAGGTGTTACTTGTGCTGGTGTCTGTGCGTGTGAGGTGAGATTCAGGCTGGGCAGGTGAGGGAGCAGCACGGGGTGGGCACGAAGCAGGCTGGAGGATGAGGTTGAGGAGTATAAGGGTGAGGATGAGCGCGAAGGTAGGTTTTGACCTCTTGAGCCCTGATCTAGCTCAGCGCAGTATGGAATAACTTCTCTGCCCAGATGGAAATTCCAGCCACTCTTGCACGCTTTCACACTTCATAAGTTGCGTGTGTAATTTCCAAGTCAGCATTAAATTTTCAGTGTCAGCCGCTGGTGAACTCTGAACCACCGAGTGGGATTGTCTGCGTTTAATAATAGGTGACACAAACACCCGCGAAATCACACGGAGGAAAAACACACAGAGCAAGGTGAACGTCCCATGCTACAACCTGACACTGGGGCATATCACACAAGCCCAAGTCCCGAAATTCTGCAGACAGGTGAGACACCAGTGCTCACATGCAGCCAAACACCTTCCCTGCACAGCACGCGTGAGATCTTTGCGTGGATGTGCATAAGTAGATCCCTATTTCCAGACAGAGTTTACGTACTTACTAAGGAGCACTGTGGTCTGAAGTGAATTAATTACTGCACCTGGGATCCCCGATGACCTTGCACCGCCCTCGTGTTTCTTCCCACCGCGCACAGGTAAAAGTTTTTCAGCCCTGTGCTGTAGCTAAACAGATTGATACACGTCGACAGAATCTTTATGGCTAATCACATGATGTTAAATGAATCTTAAAGTCCCTTCTGAGGCAAACGAAGAATTCTCTCTCCCTTTCTCTCTCACCCTCCCTCTCTCTCTTGTCTCCCTGTCCGTCTGCCTGCACTGTGGATGTGTTCTGTGGAAAATGTTTACAGTTTGGATGACTCTAACCTTGATTTTCCAGCTTTGAGCTCCCTCTGGAAGCGGTAAGAGCAATTACTCCGTATTACTGTACATATTCCACTGTCGTGGTGGATCGCAGGTGTTGCAGACGCTATTGTTTGCATCCCTTCCGCAGCCCCGCGGCCAGAGCCCAGAGGTTGCACCGACCCCGGGTCCGATGGTAGCCCCCATAGCCTGCCACGCACACCCTCAGAGCCCGGGATTCCCCGCTTGCAAAGTATGCACGGAGGTGGAGAGAGAGGCGAATTGGCGTCCTCACCCAGCCCCCTTCCCGCCGCACTCCGGCCGCTCGCTGGCCTCTCCTAGCTGTACTCAGCACGGAGATTCTTACTTTCGCCCACGAGTGGAATAGATAGCTCATGTGTAGACAGGCACCTTTTTCGGTTTAATGTCAGGAGTGCCGACAGCCTAACTCACGGCTGGAGGCAAAGACTTCCGAGATGAGCTGGGACTGCCCGAGGCTGGGAGTGGAGGGAGGGTGAAGGCAGTCACTGCGCTGAACGATCCGAGGCAAAAACGAGGCAGAGTGGGCAGGCAAAACAACCCTGAAACAGGAAAATACCTAGAAACCCCGAGCAGTGCACATTTGACCAGAAAGCATTTTGGGACGGTGGTTTTCAGTTTAGGCTGTACAATGATCCTTTGGAGACGATGTAAGGGATGCATTTGTAACGAGCTACAAAGGTGAGGGGTGGAGGTAGGATGCTGTGCTATGCCGGAGCGTCCCCGAATAGCATTAAACTGTGTCATGGATCAGTGTCATGATGACGTATGACACACCACAAGGGATCATGATGAGTGACTGGCATAATAGACATGGATAGTGGACCAAAGTCTCCTTGACAGTTCTTAGTCATATGTCTTGGGGGGATAGTTTTACATTTATGATCCGTTTATTTGGAGCCAATACCGGGAGAGAGACACACGAAGCATACGGCTGAATCAGTCTAAGTAGGATGAAGACGGGCTTAAACGGCACAAAATGTTGCCGGGGGGAATCTGAAGAGGTCGCAGGTTTAGAAGCAGAACACTTGGCAAAAACCCACCTGCTATTAGGATATACCTAATTAAACAGGACACCTCTGGTTTCTCCTGCCAGCCCAGGAAGGGGGTGGCTCGCCTAGCGTATCTCCGACCTCCTTCGTCAATCAGCTGCAGAGCTCTTAGGCACCGCGCACCGCCCATACCGCGGGCTCGGATAACCAACCTCCTGTCCCATCGCAAACTAAGGGATGCGGCTCGTGTCCTTCTCATCACGCCTGGGCTTTTTTGCGGGCTGCGAAGCGGGGGCAGACGGAGAAGTCTCTTCCCTTCAGGTCTGCCGAGCAGGCAGAAAGAACACCTCTAATAACCGCTTAATCTGAGAAACGCACCCAGTATGCCTCTCCCTACGAGCTGGAGAGCCCGAGTTGCTGGACATGCGAATTTTCTTTTGTTTGCCAGCTTCCCGAGCTAGCAGGCGGAAATTTCTTTACTTTTTTCCTCCCACTCTCCCCCAAACTTAAGCCCCCTATCGGCAGTGTCTCAAGAAGGGCAAGAGGGCCCCGGTGACCATTTGAAGGCGATCAGAACCCCGAAACCTGGGCTGGTTGGGAATCCTTGCCATCCCAAGTAGATATCACTGACAGGCTTCTTCCCAGAAGAATAGGTTCACGAGGCTCCCTCTTCACACAGATCTTTCAGGGATATTGATAACCTCTAGAAATCTACATAGGAGGCATTCCAATGAGCAGAATGAATGATACATGCCCCAAAAATAAGAGTACAAGAGGGAAACCCTCTTCAGCCTGACACGCGACCCCCCCCCCCCCCAAAAAGAAAAAAAAAAAGAAGAGTCTGATCGTCCAGGTGCTAACAAGCTCACTA
The DNA here is from genome assembly GCF_009650955.1 of Corvus moneduloides. NCBI lineage: Eukaryota > Metazoa > Chordata > Aves > Passeriformes > Corvidae > Corvus > Corvus moneduloides. The sequence continues at coordinate 54,901,973 of NC_045511.1, forward strand.
AATGTGTGAGCAGGTAATGTAGGGAATAGCAACAATGTTAACAGAAAACATTTAATTAACAATGATTTCATTTGATTCGGAGGATGAAAAAGCCTTTTTAAATCAGTCCAGATTTACTGGCCTAAATGCAGCCAGTTTTGGAATATGGGGAGTTTGCATTCTTTCAAGATGTCATCTGAGGGGTAATAGTGTCGGTGAAGTAATGTAGTTACACTGTGGAAACTTTTGTAGTCCCTTTCTTGGGAATTTATTTCGGTGCTTCTTCATTTTATTAGGAACAGACTGACTCCATCAACTGCGATCTCCATGTTTAGAGGCATGACTGCTTGAAGCAATTAGGTTCCCCAATTTGCATATTTCTCCCGACCCCAGCAGCATCACTGGATCCTTACATTTTCAACCTTTTCTAAGTAGTGGAAAGTCAGAATAAAACATGACTCCCAAGTGTGCAGGGTGGCGAAACCGACATGGAAGCGGGCTATCAAAATTACCTCTTTGCCCTTAGGATGAGAGGAGTGAAAAAATGAAATAAAGAAGCGCGTCTCCTGAGAGCCCCCCGGTGACCTTGTTTCGGCAGTTTAGCCATTTCACGAGTTTCCCGCTGATTTTCAGCGTGTTGCCGAACTCCTGCCGGTTCCCCACCTCCTTCGGGGGGTCACCGTGGGGGATGGGTGATGCTCTCGGTTCTGTCCTTCTTCCGAAACATGGGTCGCATCCACACGAAGAGAGAGAACCCGCCAGCGAGGGTGCGGAAGCCGGACCGCGCAGGCACCGCTCCACGCCACGTGTGGTTTTGTTTTTGTTTTTTCTTTGAGGCGGCGCCCGTGACCGGCAGCGGGTGTCGCTCCCGGCAAGCCCCTCCTTCGGAGGGGTGGGGGAAGGTGTACTTTTGGATACCGCCACGTGATTTTTAAGCACCGGTCGATGGTAAAAATCCGTATCCTTCGCTTCGCTTTATCCTAAAAGGGTAAAGGGGTGCGAGGATGGAGGGGGAGAGGGGGTCTAATTCTGCCCGTCCTGTCTACCCTCACAATCAGTGGCAACCGACGACGTGGATAGTGGACTATTCCTTGCCTTCAACCTCCCCTCCGATCCCGCCCCACATGCATCCCATGGAGCTGAAAATGTGGATCAGGATCGATGTGCCTGGTGCCTGAGGGGCCCGATCCTGCAAAGCCTGGAGGAACTTCAGAGACTCTCCCCTTCAAAAGTCAGTTTCTCAGCCACTAGCCCATCATGGGTAAAAAGAACCCTTTCCACACCCCCTCTTGGAAGTCTTCGGAGGGGATCAGGGGAGCTAGTGCTCAGCAGGTAGAGCCATCTGCCCAGAGCTTTGCAGCAGCATGAAGAAAAATCTCTATAAAACTAAACAGGCAATCAACTGAAATCTATCCTCTTTAAATAAACTGATTCCTTAGTATTTTCCCAGTATTGTTGTAAGTTGTTGCCTGTGATGTCCCCCAGGGCTCTTTCTTCTGCTCTCTGGTTTGGTGTATAAAAGCACCTCTGAGTGATGGATTACTGTGTCATTGCAGCCTGCAAAGGATTAATTTGTTTCATTGATTTCTCTTTAGGCAGATTGCCAGAATTCTCTGCTTCCCACCTTTCTCCAGGACTTCCAGCAGTAATAGACAGTAACAGCCTAAGACAAATCAGCCCATTCTTGTAAAAATAGAAACACAAAATCCTGAAGTCCCTGGGAAGCTATAAAGAAGTCTTTTCCTTATGCTGTAGACCCATTAATTCTTAAAGTGAGTCCATCTTCTCTCCTTTCGCCACTTCCCTTTTATAAAAAAATTACCATTTCCTGGTGGGAGTTGCTTAGTCTCAAGAGCAATTTCAACAAGCAGTTGGATGTGAGCAGTGGGCATATGATAGTCACACAGAAATGTTTTGTTCATGCTAAACAGCAGGGGTAGGAATTACAGGAGTATTGCATAAACTTCAAGGTTCATTCTTTCTTAAAATCACCTGACCACCTACAGCTAATCAATTATCTATCCATCTACCTGTCTGGGATATTGAGATAAAATTCAGTTTATGTCAGGTCCTGGAGTTGCTTGTCAGATGTGTGTGAGGGTGGATGGGACTGGAATGTCCCTGAGCAATTCATCTGCATGCTTTCAGGATAATTTAATAGCAAAATCAGGCCTTGAAGTGTTGGGCTGTGGTGAAAAAAGGGAGCTGGGCACACCTTTTTGTGCAGATTGTAGAACCATGAGGGAAGAGAGTGCGATCTGCTGCTGTTACTCTGACCACAGCACTGCTCTTTTTAGATCTGCTTTATCAGCAGCAGAGACAAGTCAGCTGTGATCTTCTGTTTGTTTCCACAATGCAGCACTAAATAGTGTATTTATTTAGTCTTCACAAGTTAAACTTTAGGTGTACTTAGTGCTATGGTAAAAAATAATGTTGTCATAGACTAGTCTTTGCAGTTTGGGCTTGTGGAAAGCTGTACTGGGCCATGCAAAACCAGCACTTTTAGATATCATGGAGACTAGAGAAATGTTTATTTTACCTCTGTATCTGCCTTGTAATGAGTGTAGCTCAACAGCTACTTTCAAAGGGACAGTAAATTTATTGTACTGGATAGTATAGATCCACTGCATAGCAAATCTAGGAAATTTTGAACTTACAACACTATTATTTTTTTCCCCCTGCTCTCTTGGAGGATGTTAGCCTGCTACTTTCTTTTTAAATTTTCTTTAATTCCAGGTGTAATCCAAATACCAGTACTTGGGTCACAGCATGGTTTCCTTGTTATCTCACAAGAAAATATGCCTTTCCCTGCCTGAGCAATGTTCTTGTGTTTTCTTGCGTGAGATCCCTCTGTGGTCTGCCTAACATTCCCTGCTCTACCTAACAGGTTTTGAAGGAATTTTAAAAGTAGTCATAAGGAGTTCACTCTTGTTTTCACTCCTAGGAATCCCTTGAAATCCCTATTTTGTCTGGGGAAACCCCGCAGTGTGGGTTAGCCTGAAGAAGGACAAGGGTGGCTGCCTCCAGGCATGGCAGCCTGGAAAACACTGTTATCCTGAGGAATGCTGCAAATTTTCCTTCAAAGGCTTCTGTGGTGTAACAGGGACCCCCCACCCCCGCCCTTTTCTGGCACAACACAGGCCATCTCTGCCTGGCATTCCCACTCCTGATAGTTTTTCACTGTCAAGTAACTTTGAAAATAAAGGCATAAAATGCAACAGTTCACATTTTTCCTGCTTGGATAGCCAAGCCCCAGGGAGGCTTGGCTCCGAGGGCAGAGTTTGTCTTGCTTGGAAGCAAACTGTCTCATCCTCTCTGCCCCTTCCTCCTTGCCAATCCTTTTCAATTTACACAGGGGAATTCTTCTGCTCCTTTGCTAAGCACTAAGGAAAGTTATGCTCTTGATTAATAATGATAACAATATTCTTGGCTTGGAAAGTCAGAGTTAGGAGCAGAGACAGATTTCTACCCCTATCCCTCCAGTTCCCAATAAAACAGGCAGAATCCATCACAGACCAAATTTAAAATGCTTAAGTGAAGCTCACATCCTTTCATCCCTTCAGGACTGGAAAGAAACAGAGTCTATTAGATTAGGAAACATTAACCTCTTGCATAGTTCTGAATGTAGGATTAATGCCTACTGAAGGGACAGCTGTATGACCCTCACACACACTACTATACATTAGGGCTGTCACTATTGATCAGGAGAAGTTTGTGTGAAGAAGTGCCCCCCACCAGGGAGGAAAACAGACTAGAGCTGGAAAAAAACATTCATACTATGCTAAGATGCACTTTTTAAAAACTCAGTTCCCATTTCTGGCATCCACAGTGCAGATGAGCTGAAGTCTGCATGCTTCACCCTGCAGACTTGCAGCACAGTTTTCAGCTCAGATCCTGGGACTTGCTCATCTTTGGACAAAACAGACCAATGCTAATGCTGGTTTTGCACATAAGTAGAGTATTGCTTGGACTCTGCCCACATGGGGTTTTGTGTCCTTGTGGGATTCTGACTGGCGGTACTTTAGCATATCTATTCCCATTTAGCTAATTTGGAAGAGACTGGTCTCCAAGATTTTTCTCGCTTACTGTGTAAACTAAGAAAAAGAAGAAGTAGTGATGAACAACATGTTTGTCAAACTTTCTTTCCATTAAAGTATGAAGTATTCATGCTATGAAAGCACAAGTTCATTGTTTCCTAGGGTTTGCTGGGTTACATACAAACACTGAATTTGACTCTGGTCACATCCTATTTTCGTGTTAGTCTAACTCTTCTTACAACATTGAATTCTACAGAAGTAACAGCATTTTCAGTGTATTTCTAAAAACAGACTTGTTTTAAGGGCCCATCAAAACGCTCTGTCTTATTTCCCTTACTAATATGAAATTTAAGTGACAGGTGAGACTTTGGAGTTGCTCTGACAAAGGTGAGAGCAGTTGTTTTAGATTTGAATCTTTCAGTCAAGGTAGTTTTTGCACTAAGAGTTTTGGTTGACAAGTTTTAAGGGTATTGTACTTGCTCTTAGCAGTGCTGAAACCCTGCAGTTTTGGAAGATGCAAATATTGGCTTTGATCAGCCTGAATTGCCAGGTGTAAGGAAAAACAAACCGGCATGGAAGAGAAACGAAGCAGTCTCCTCTGATGGACAATTGGGGATTTGTGCCTTGCTAAGACAGGTCCATATATTTTGTAGAAGATAACTACTAGACCCAGGGCCCAACTTCTGGAAAACACAAAAGAAAAGATCCTGACTAAAAAGGTAAACATTTAGTCAGAGCTCTGATACAGTTTTTTCCCTGTGTTCAGCAGCAGTGCATAACATTTTTTTCCCCCTGCATTATTGGAGGCCATGCATTTGTAGTTGCATGTGTAGGTAGGCAGGGAACTGCTGCATACAAGAAAGCTGGAAGTTAGGTGTTAGAGGGCATCAGTCCTGCTGCTCTCAGCTCATTGCTAAGTCATTTAGCTCAAACTGCCATATGAAGGGCTAGAAAAATATACCATGGTGTAACAAGGTACCCAAAAACTGGACAGCATTATTTCTCTGGAAACATGTTCTCCCAGCAAGTAATTTGACTTTTTCCTCCATCAAATTTATTTGTTTTTAATTCATCTAGAAATTTGAAGTTGTGTAATGTGTGAAATGGCATTCAAGTGGTTAACACTCATGCACTTCTGAACACTATTTGGAAAGGAAGTAGATCTCTTGCCTACCCATTAACCTCTGCTATTATGGGGCTTTAAACCAGCAGCAGTAAAATTCACCTCCCTGCATTAGGTGTTGCCATATTGCAGATCACGGTTTTGTAGTTTGCAAAACAGTGCAAGGAACACCATAATTTAATCTGTTTGGTTAGAACTCAGCATTCAATGAATAACAAGTTTTTGCTTTTCCACAAAAAGTGTGAACTAAAACTCCAAATGAATGAGCAGGAATTTCTTGCTTCATATTTTACATCTTGCTACATATTTTACAGCCATTGTTGTATTAATAGTTCATTTTTTCTAAGTGAGTAAAAAGTATGTGGCTTACCACACTAGTGCCTCATTACTAAAACCACAGGCAGTGACTGAAAATGGTGGGATGCTCAATAGTTCCGGTGCTTTATGTAGCTATTAAAATTAACTGCACCAGAACTTCTTTCAATTTACACTATGTTAAAGGAAGTTAAGGAAATGCAGTTCTGAGTCTAATCAGCTTTTCAGCTTTACTGTATTCCAGTATATCAAGAAGACTGTCACTAGTAAACCATATTTGTGTATTTGTAGAGATCATGGCTCTGGAAGGGAAGTAGGGTTGTCTCATTCCAAAATCCACTGATTTTTAACATAACAACCATCACACATGTGCATGAACTTGTGACTAGAAAACGATCCTTGTCAGACAGTCCTTTAAAAGAGCTCAGCATGAACTTTCTTGACTGACTGCTGTGGGACTCCTTTAGCTAGAAACACTGACAGTGACTTTAGCTGGAAAAAATGCATAGGTTTAGTCCACACTGCACACTACACTAACAATACATTTTGACTTTGTGCACTCCATCTTCTATGCATTTTAAATAATTTTTGAAATTATGTTAGCAGTCAGAAAGGGCATTAAAATTAACTGTGATACTTCTCTATCAAAACTGTGTTTTATTTTCTGAGTAATATTTTCAGGTTCTCCCCTAACATTTGAGTAGTAAAGACAAAAATATTGCAGATTTTATGATGCTTTTTGTCATTTCTTCTCAGCTTTTCTAACTGAGGCAAAATTATCTTGTCAATGTTGCCATTTTAGTTTTCAATTTTCTTTCTTCATCCGCTGTCTGGTCTGTGAGCACTTCCATGGACTTAAGTTCAGAATGCTATATTTTTACTGGAAATAAAAAATGTTCCAAAACATGAGGTTTTTTTTGGTTACACTTCTGTTGTAGTTTACATTTGATTTAATACTGTCCTTTTGAAATGACAACAGCTTTAGAGAAGGTTTAAAACATATGCAGTGATCCCTTGCGATCTTTATAAAATAGCATGGGAATGTCTACAGCAGTAGGAAGAACACCCTGGGTATATTCCAGTTTGGTTAATTACATCCTGTGTTTCTAAATTCAAGTTTATTTGTAAGCTTGATCCAAAGCTTCCAGAAATAAGTGTTTTCCCATTAGCACTTTTTGGACTTGGACTGGTTGCATTTCATCGCTAGGTGAAGCCATCTCCATATTCTGTGTGTTGGTTTTATTTATTTATTTACTTATTTACTTAAAATAATAAATAACCTTTGGGTTTACAGGGAAAGTGTAAGCTTCTCATCCAGATGATCAATAAATGACCACTAAAACCCTTAAAATCATTCTGGCTAAAATAACACCAAAATACACAATAAATTCAATTTTATCAGTTCTTTCTTTGTCATACAGACCCTCACCATGAAAAAAAATTACACCAGTACAAATATAAATGACTACAAGAGACAATTATCTGTCAACGGACTTGCTTTGTAGGTAGGGGGAGATGCCAAGAATAAAGCATCTCTCAGCATGGGTGCACCAATCACTTAAAAAATTGCCTGATTCAGTTGTCGGGATATTGAAAACATATATTTAGAAATGCATGAGATAGCAATGAATAGTATAGCAAACAACAAGTTAAAATTTCCATATAACAGAAACTGCAATTAAGGGACTTCCTGCGTAACGCTAGCTGCATGGCTCAGAAGCTTTGCAGCAAAAGCTTGGAAAAGGAACTAAACATTAAAATCCTGCACTTCTGAATATGATTAACACATATTAAACTACAACTTCAGCACTATTTCATATTTAAGGTGGTTGTTTCTTGTTTCCATCTCTGTCTACAGCTATCTATCTGATTCTGCCAGACTACTGGTAAAAATACCGATTTGGATGTCACACCTTATTAAATAATCATACAATGTAAAAGATGCTTCTCAGCTACAGAGAGAGGGTAAAGCAGTTATTCTTTAACAAATGCCATGCTATATGAATTATGTAATTTCCATGGTTATAAAACAACTTGGGAAATTGTACTGTAACAATATGATATATGCTAGGATTGATTACTCCAAAAATCCTTTCAAGAGGAAAATTGTGGGGGGATGGGAAGGGAAAGGCCTTTTTTTTCCACTCAAGCTTCACTTCCTAAAGATTTAACTTCTGTGGAGAAAAACCTCACATTCAGTTGTTACATTTAGTGGTCACTCAATTTGTGTATTCATTATATGCATTAAATAGCCAAATATATTCTTTTCAGTACTTATGAATAGTTTAATTTATTCTGCTGAAAGAGAGATAACTATCAGAAATAGCAATAGAATTCACATAATGAGATAAGAATACTAGAAAATCTGAGGATTTTAGTACAGTCCATTATTCATTCAATTCCTGGCAGCCTTTATGATTACAAATCATTTGATTGACTAACTAGACATTCTCAAAGTGAATTATGAATCAGGTTCATTTTTCCTGGTTGAGAGCTGGTACATGTTGTAACTCTTCCACTTAGTGATATATCAAGTTCTTGTAACAGTAATAAGAGATATAATCAACTCTTTATTTCAGGACAAATAAATTGGCTTTTCAAAAATGAAATGTGGTTGCTAACATTTTAACAGTGTGCAATGTAATTCCTTCCTGCTATTCTCAGAGTGCAATCTGCTGTGATGACACAGCTTTTGAATATTTGACTTTGCTGAAATTATTTTAAGAGCCTCACACCCTCAATCCAGGCATACCGATCTCAGTGAAAATTGGTGTTGGGTTTAAGAGCAGTGAGTGGTCCCTTTACTTGTTGAAAACAAGCCTCAGACACTGAAAACCTGGGCTGCAATTTGCCCTTTTGTGCCTGGCTCTGATCTCAGCTTGGGGATACTGAACAGCTTTAAAGCTGTTTAAGTTTACTTTGAAACACAAAAAAGGAAAAAAAGAAGAATCTCTTCTAAAGTGTGCTTGACCCTCAAGTCCTCTTGCATGAAAAAGTCCCTCAGGCTTTTGTGGAAATTATGCAAGGGGAATGACTGGCAGGTTAGGGTAGGACTCATTTGTAGAACAAATGCACAATCAGATCACAAATCCCTCTGGAATAGGTTTAGTGAGAGGTGCATTTCACCTTCGAATCACTACAGGGAAAACCAAACCAAACCAAACCAAACCAAACCAAACCAAACAACAAAAAAAAGACTGCTCAAAATCTGTGCAAGTGAATGTCCGAGCAGAAAACCACTATGAAGAGCATTTGTGCCTGGAATCTGCATGGCAGATGTAGTCAATAGTGTTGGTTTGGGTTTTCGGGGTGTGGTGGTTCCTGGATATTTATGTCCCTGTCAGCAGAGCCAGCTCCCATGTGTGGTGATATGGGCTGGTATGAATGATAAATTGTTGGGTCTGAGGGATAGGGTACACCAATTTGTGTATTCATTATATGCATTATATGCAAATACACAATTATTTTTGGGTCCTCTGGTATGTGTGCTGAAACAATGCATATTCCTGCATTGGGTTCTGTGCAGCAACACTGCCACAGGTCAGAGTTTTGTGGGGAGGAAAGGATTTTCTGCTGGTTAGGGAGGTTAGCCTAGCGTTTGTGTGCTTATTTTAGTTACAGTAAAGGGATGGGCTGATATTCAGTGCGTTGACATTATTTATAGAACAATTTCAAAGATCTCAATCCCCTCCCTCTCCCTTCTGAAACACAGAAGCACAACTCTAAAGCAGGACCTTTTGGGAGAAAAGATGTATTACCACTTAAGTTTTGGAAGGCCTTAATGTGGTCATTCATTTTACAAACAATGGTTAGAGACTTCGGATTTCTTCTTTATTCATCTTTCTATCTAATTTCTAGTCTTTTAAGAACCTTAATTAAATGCTGATTAGTTTAGAATATTATTAAATAGCTTTCATAGGATTTTTAAAATTTCTGATTACATCATGAGTACAGATTATTAAATATTCCGTTCACTTTAAAATTATGATTAAGAGGATAATACCAAAAAAGATGTTTGTAACAATTTTAACTAAGCTGTGTTAATTGAGTTAGGGGATAAGAAATGAGATTTAAAGGGTGAGAAATGACTGAAATCAAACCCTGCATAGTTTTAAAATCAAGTGGATTAAGAGAATGGTCAGAATGGAGATGTGGGGTCAAAAACTGAATGAATGGTTTGAATAGAAAATTCACTTACTTTTAGGTCACATGTCTTCTCTTTTGCAGAAACAGTTTGCAATGGCACCTACTATCGTGTGGTTGAACATGAAAGGTAAAAAGTGCCTGCTAGCTATCAAAAGGCTACATGTTGGTCATTGTCAGGCAAAGGTACGCAACAAGAACGGACACAGAAAAGTCTGCTCAAAAGGTACCACACCTGACAGCTCTGTATCCACTGATATGCACTTCAGATCAGCCTCCAGCATGCCTGGGTCACACCGGTTGGGATCATTGTCCTAAGCAGTGCATGGAGTGGCAATGGTTTTGTTGCCTTTTTTTTAATATGTCAAGTGTGGGCCACCTGATCTGACATTTGTTTGTTACTACTATTTGTCAGCATAGCATGCATTTTTGCTAGGTTATTTTACGTATCGCTCTGAAATACTGGTTGGGAGTTAAATGCCCCGTTTTCTTCTTTGTGGCCATCTCCCAGACCCTCACCATTCACAAGGCTTTGCATGGGACATTCCCACCTCATCACTTGTAGCAGGAGCATGTCTCTAACCTATCTGGAAAACAGAGTAAATGAGTAACCAGAGACACTTCCATGATGGAGTAGCTTCTGGAATCATCTGTACTTATGAAATTTACGTCACCCTTTGTAGTTTCATTCTGGGCATGTGAGAGGAAACCAATACTTGTGAAACAGACAAGGGAAAAGAAAGAAGGAAAGCAAATGAAAAGCAGGGTGCAGAACTTAAGCTACCACAAAAGGATGATGGAGGGAGTGTGCCTTTGTTCAAAAGATTGACACAGGCAGTCTGTTAAGGACCAGCTAACTCACATGACAAACATCAGGTTGGCTATCACATGTATACTGCTTGCATATGGATTCCTTACACTTGGTATGTGCTGCCTCTTTCTTTGGAATGCTTGCTAGTTTCCGAAGTTTTGTACTGATTCAGGGCATAAAGAGAAATCTAAAACATTATACATCCCAATGAAGCTGGGGAAAGGCTGTGTGCAAAAAATCAGCTCTTGGACCCCAAAGAGAAAAGCATAAAATGAATTTGAATTTAACCAAGAATAATAAAATACTGTAATGACTGATGGAGGCATTATTATTGCAGGTTGAGTTATGTAGGTTGGGATTTAATATGTACCTCTTTCTTTCAACCTTAACAGCTTTAATTATTTTTATAAACAAAAACCCAAAATCAATACATCCTTAAACACTACTAATAAAAAAATTAAGTTATCATTGATATTTGGAAACAGAAATCGAAAAGAACATATTGCATTCACACCAACTACATACCAAGCAGAATGTTAATAACATTAACCTTTACTCTATCAGATATTTTCGAGAAATACCACTATATTTTTTGCAATGGCTCATATCTGTCATTTAACTGACATGTGAACTTTTCTAAGTTTGCCAAATCACTGAGGCCTGAATACCATTCAGCAATGTTAATTTTGTTTTCCTATTCCAGCTTTTACACAATTATTCTCATGGCAATCATTCTAGCCTTGAGTATAAATAATACTTCAACTGGTTTGTTGATATCCAAAAAATGATGTGTATCTACATTAAGAGATTTTGGAATCTAATGGGAAAACCATGCATATTATTGAGCTGAAATGCCTATTTCTTTCCTCCCAGATGGGAAGTAGTACAGGGTAGTGCCATGGCATATGCATTAATTTTATTCCTTCCGCAAATTTTAGCACATATTATTTTTGCAGATTTTGAGTCTTTGCCTCCTACCCAGTATCCAGGAGAGTTAAAAAGGAATTTGCTGCAGAAAAGATCTCAGTCTTAACAAGGACCCTGGATAACTCTTAGGTGAGCTGAGGAAGAAGAGCTTGGGAGCAGTTCTGCTCTGGAGAAGAGTAAGAGAAAAAATGAGAGTTCAGTAGGAAGAAATCCTGAGGAGGATTAACAGGGGCATAATGAGAGACAGAAAGTATACAATTTTCCTGGCTCCCATATTTCAGTCCTACAGACTGGGTATGTTGGCTCTGAAGGTTCCAGCAATAAATAAAGAGCACATTTAAAATGAGGAGGATTACAACCAAAGAATAATGGGAAACATAAATCCCAGTATCTGTTCATCAGTGTTGCTACCCCATTAAAACTTAGTCTGTAACAGATTTCTTCCTAAGTCTATGGATTTCTTGCACATTATTTTCCACAATTTTATTTCATATTACTTGCTTTTTCAAATTCCAGGCCTTTTCTTAATTTTTCTTGCTTTTCAGTCCAGTGGAGCTTTTAATTTCCTCAGGATCTAAGAAAGTGGAAGGAGCACACTGTATTGCAAGCTGAATGTTTGTGTGGGAATGAGTTGTGTGGGAGCATTTTAACCAGTGCTTTATAGATACTCAAAAGACTAAGTTTAAAACTGTGATTGTTAATGTTTGCAGATGTGTAAGCATAGCAGGGTCTCATCTTGAAAGACTGATGGTCTGAGGAGACACAAGACAGTACAAAACGAGGTTTTGACTTATTTGATCAGTGTTTTTCTCTTTACTGCTTTATTCTCTGTGTTCCTGTAAGCTGGCCTTTGTATATGTTGTAACCTGTGCCTATCACTTCCAAGGAGTTGTAAGTTAACATCAGTTAATGGCTGCGGAATCCAGAGTGGGTGCTGAGTCTTGAGGGAAGCCCTGGGTAAACCAGCTCAGAGAGTGGTGCGGGGGCAAAATGGGATTGTCCTTTCACCCTGGCTCAGCCAAAGGCCGCAATAAGGCATCTACTGTATTTAGATGAAGGTGAAGTTACTCCTCCAACTGCAAAGAGGAAAATGCAGATGCACAGGTGAGCATGTGGATGGAGAAAAGGCATGTGTTGCACTCCACAGCCCACCATGTAATGCAGCTCTTGGGAGAAGCCCAACCTGTCACACATGCACAATGCAAGCTGACTGCCTGTGCCTCTGCAGAACTGCACAGAGGACCATGGTCCTCCCTGCTCTATAAAGGTTTTCTGAATTGAAGAACACATCTGTCTCCAGAACAAAAAGATAGGCACACGCTTCTTGATTTGAGAATCACAATGCCCAGCCAGGTCAGTGCCAGCTACATAATGAATTCTAAAAACACAGATTTGGTGGCCAAACACAACAGTGCGTACCTAGCTGCAAATCTACATAAAAACTGATATTTTTAGTATCTGCTTAATCTATCTTAGTTTTAATTTGACACACCTACTGGTATGAAATATCTCAGTGTTCTCTCTCTCTCCACTGAGCAACTATGGTCAAAACATCTCTGGTTTAGACATCTCATTTACGTGCTACCACGGGATGGGATGAAGTCAACCTTTATTTCTGTCGTCCTTTTTTTGTCCTTTTTTTTTGTCTTCTGATTAACACAGATGCAGTTTTCGTCAGGATAACTTCTGTTGTGTTTGAATTCCTCTTTGTGTGGTTCCCAGCATTTCAGGCAGTGCAGCACTGCAGCATCACACCCCTCTCTGGAATGCTATTCCCTCAAGACTCCAATGGCAGAGAGAGATGGGTAATGTTTTCTGAGCTTCTTCCTCTATTTTTATTCTTCCTCTATTCCTCATTTTCTATAGAGGATCAAAATGGATTATTTTCATCTTGACATGCAAATGCCTAGGCTGTGCCCTTGGCTGAGATCTCAGCATTGACTACATAAGTGAAAGATATGGGAGTAGTAGCATTTTAATATTGCATATGGAAGTGGCAGTCTTATTTCTCAAGGAAAAAAAAAAGAAAAAGTTACTGTAGCCCTTTGTGCCTCAAAAAAAAAAAGTCTAATAAAAACATTTCCTCATGCGTTACTGAATACTGTATTCACATGCAGTCATTGGTCTGCACAGAGGCAAATTAACATTGTGTGCAGCTTGATATTGTTGTACTCTGATCTGCCCATTTGCCATGCCGAAAGTATCAATGGGAGTAAAAGACACATGAATAATTTTACCAAGTCAGATTATACCTCCAAATATGAGCATTTAATAAGTGATGGAATTAGAACAGAAATAGGAAGGATTTCTAAGGCTGCTTGAGAAATGCATATAGAGATAAAAAGGTCAAATTCTTCATCAATTTTCACTCTGCACAACAGCAGTTAAGTAAATGAAATAACATGACCTGCAAATTGGTGCAGGATACAACTCTCAGAATATGTCAATACACCATAAAAGTCATCATGTGGTTTCATGTTAACATGAAAGAAATGGTATCTGACCATGAAAGCATGCACACTGGCTCACTGTTTCTAATTATTGTAATATTCTTTTTCTGAAACAACAGCAGCAGCAAACACTATCAAGAAATTGCCTCCTGGCTGACATTCTCGGCAAATCCTCATGGCTATTTACTCAAATGAACAGCCCAACAAGTAAGCTGTTAGCCTAAACGAAAATTATAGCAGATAAAAACTGTCAGCCTGGGAACTGAACTAATAAGGAAAAAAATTGCACGAAGCTGATGGCACAGTTTTGAACACTAGGAAGAATAAAGGAAAGCACAGCTACTGAAGTTAACTCATGACACTGAGGTAAACAGGAAAAATCCCCATCCATTTCTACATCACACATAGCTGATTAATGCAAGATTCATCAGTGCTGGCTTAACCATGCTTTTACACATTAAAACTCAAGACAGTGTTTATGGTAGGCAGTGAATTAAGTGTGGACTGACAATGTAGCAGCGTGGTGCTACTGCTAACTTTCCTTGTTTTTCACTTGCGTGCAGGAAAAGTGACAAGATGGGGTTAGGCAACCTGGACCCATTCTTCAAAGCATTGCAGAGGAGTAAACAAGGTATTTGTAAGAGGTTGGGGAAGCACTCTGGCACAAGGTCCTGAGTGGGGCGAAGGGTTGGAGGGGAAAGGTGGTAAGCCACATTGGGCTTGTTCTGCAGAGTCCCTGGTTGCTGTTCAGGCTAAGGTCTTGGAGACAGTCTACTGACAGGCCTTCTGCCAGGAGATTTGTTACTACAAGAGTTTTGCTTAGGCAGGATTTTATAATAAACATTGTCTCAATCCTCCTTTTATAAAAATCTATCCCACCTTTCTCTTCTACCCCAGGAGGAGGAATATTTTGTATATATATCTGGATGAAACACACAAACAAATCCATTTCCCATGGATAATATATTCAGAGTGATTTGCTTTTCAGAGTCAGAAGCTCAAAATCATGAATTTATTATGCAAAGTAATAATTGCAAATTATATTGGCAAACTCCATTCCAGAAAAAAAAAAGGAGTATTAATATAACTAAAAGGATTAAAAAATACTGGCTGTTAACTTGGGGCTACTACAGATATTTTAGGAGGTTATATATCTCTGTTCCACCTAAACCACCAGAGGCAGTAGCTTTCATTTTAAAGGTCTAGTGAGATACTGCAATTAATGGGCCCACCTAACAGCATATGTTGTGCTTATATTGAGTAGTAAGACATGGAAAGAAATGCTTAGTGCCATAAAAATTTGCATCTCTTTCTAGTTCATTTTTTAGTGCAAAGAAACGGAATATATCAGGGACAGAACATGAAAGGATTTGACTTCAGTTTTTGGGTCAAGCTAGGCTATGCCTTTAGTGGGATAACCGGACAGCATATTTTGACTTTGTGGGTCTTACAGAATCTGAAACGCCTCATTAACAATCCCTTGGAGATATATAACGCTTCCCAAGGATGACTGGAGCAGACCAGCTGCTCCATGTGAAACTACGGGCAGGTGGCTATCCCTACTTTAAGATGCCCACAGGTTCCCTGCCTGGCTTGGTCCTTTCTGGTCATCAGCAGAAAGGGGCACTGACAGCTGCCATCGTCAGGATCTTTAATGCAGTGCTTGTCAGCTACATGAGATTTATTTGTTCTTCTGGATCTGTATGTTATATCAGGGGTACTCACAGGATTAATTTGCAATCATGGTCTTCACAAAAACCCACAGCTCTCTGCTGCCACAGGAACATTTTCCTCTCTGGCACACATGTTCCATTAGAAAGCATTCTGTAGTAGATTATGTTATCCAGGCTAGTTGAGATTTGAGAGTAATTATGATAAAAATAAAGATAATATGCTTGTAAACTTTGCAAGTGATTATTGCAGTACTTATGGTGTAATTCACAGAGATGGCACCATTAGAAAGTAACGAAGCTTGCTAAGTTAAAACTTTAGTGACATTTTTAACATTTCTTGAAAGCATTAAGACCTGAGTGCAAAGATGGGATTCAAGTGCTCTACAAGTTATGTTTCTGTCTCTGTCACATATGCTGGCTGTATTCTTGAGAAAGTATAGTGCTTCCCTTCCCATAAGGGGGATGCTTGAGAATCACTTGCTGATATCAGCCCGGGAGGAACTTATCTAGATTGTGGTGTGAAAGCCTCAGTGTAGCTAGGCTTCCAGGCCTGATTGTAGTTAAAGCCTTAAGGGATGTGCCTTTCTGAGGTGGGGAGAAGAGTGAGTTATTTAGCATTTGCAAGGGACTTGAAGACTTAGGAGATGTGGGAGTTTACAACCCACTGCACGCAGAGAACAAACTATCTAACCCTTATTACCTCACACCTTTTCTCATAATGTGCCTTATTGATAGTGATTACTGTGAAAGGGGTTCCACCGTGTTGAAAAAGGTCATTAATAAAAAAAGAGGTAATTGAGATGTTTAGTGTTGTAAACATTGAATTTGTTAAAATTCTCCTTCATTGAACAAAAAAATCTGTTTTGTTTTTCAAGCAGAGCAACATAGATCATGATTCACAGATTGTTTACACAGATCCCAAGACCAACATGCCTTAGGACTGAAAAAGGGGAGCAGTCTGCAGCCTCCAGCCTTGCCCATCTGTGTTATCAATAGCACATACAAAGGTAAACCTGCTCCTCAGGTGTCACAACACAATTCCTCCAAATGGAATCGAACTGTAGTATGGTCTTGGTCTTCCCCATCAGGTGAGGACACAGAGCAATTAACTCTTTTAAACATGCAGTAAGTCCAACTAAAAGCACAGTTAAAATCAGAAAAGGGAATTGGAGCTCAGCAAAACTCAGCAAAGCTGAATAACTACTCAACTAAATCCAATTATCTTTGTATTTGTAGAGTTATTCTTGCGAGGAAGCTGTTTTGGGAACTCCAAATAATTCTTGATGTGGCAGTGTTTTGATATGGCTTGGGAAGTTCCTCTCATTTTACATGTTCTCAGTAAAATTGCTATCATGACTGATGACCTCAGCAGCAAAGAATGAGGCATTCTGTATCTCTACATCCACTGATCCAAAGAAACTTTGCCATAAGGTTTAGCAATTAATCTTGGAGTACTACAAGTAGTTACAACTGAACTCTACATGCCCAACAAATGAACAAGTATGTCTTATATCATGTTGAAGTGCAATACCATTAGGCAAAGCTAACAACAGAAATTCTAGTATGAGCTGAAGATGCTCAGGTTAAAAACCATTCTTGTGGTTCCCAAATTGCATCATAACAATAATGTAAAAATGGAAAATCAGGTCTGTATTTCCTTGCTAGGGTCTCAAATCTGATTTTGAAGCTTCAGTTGGCCCTACTGCCTTGAAAACTACAGAATGATTGGATTTTATGCAATTTTAACCTTCAAAATGTTTGGCAGTCTAGACTCCTTTTTCTGCTGGTGAAGAGGACAAATCAGCTCATCACTGTGTAAGAGAGGCAGGCTCTGGGTCGCTGACTTCTGAAGACACCAAGGTGATCCTGGACTGAAGTGCCTCGAAAGCTGATATCATGCAGGTGACTCCACCATGCAATCCACAATACTGAATGAGCAGTTTACGTTTCCTACCCTGCATCTCAAAACATGTTCAAAACAGCAGACAGAAGCATCTATTCACTCAGTAGACAAACACTAGACCTCATGAGTGTAGGTCTTACAGGATTTTTTTTTTGTTTGTTTCTCATCAAACTGAGAAGGGGAAAACTGTTTTCTGTTAAAATATTTTGGAAAGTGGACATAGAAAGTGATAGTGACTGCCCTCTTCTTGTAGTGTAATAGCCCTATTGTCAGAGCTGTCACAGAGGAAGAGGGACACGTGGGTCCCATTTCCCCTTCTGCTCAGACCCATGTTTCCTGCCCTTTAGAGAAAAGGCTCTAGTCAACGGGAGGATTCAGTATTCACCGAGGAGCCAGTGAGCGAAGATGAAAGGGAGCTCATGGCTTCAGGGGTCAGAGGATCCTTTCAGTTGCACTCTCTGCTCCCAGGATCATTTCTGTTTATTTAAAGACTCCTTCATGTAAGCATACACAGTCTTGGGATGACAGAGTGACACGGTTTTGCCACTTTCTGCTGACCCACACAACATAGACTGTGCCTTGTAAAAAAAGTAAGGAACACATGTTTTTGTTGAATAGAAATTGAAGAGATTGGGACTATTCAATTGACAAAAATGAGTAAGAAGGAATATAAAATAGCACTATTTGAGATAATGAATTGTACTGAGAAGGTAAAACAGGTTCTTTGTTTATCCAATCAAGAAAATAATGAAGAAGAAAGGAGGAAAAAATGTAACCAAAGGAAGCTTTTCTTTTCCTTTTCTCTCTCTCTCTTTTTTAAACAAAAGCTGCAATTAACCTGTTGAACTAATTTCTACTAGGTATAACTTAGGCCAAGAGATTAGTAGTCTAATCCAGAAAGGATTAGACATCTATATGCATAATGAAAATATCCATAAACTGCAATAGGTAGAATATTATCTCAAACCCTTTTATAGAATAGCTTACCTCTTAATACCAATTGAAACCTGTGTACCTCTGTCTAGTCAAGGACCTTGTGAAGCACTTGTCTTTTCATCCAGGGTCTGTACTTATCTACCTTACTGAAAAAAACAAAAAAGACAATAAAAGAAGCCAGCTACAATATAGTATACTCCTCTGCATTATTTCTGTTCCAGGGGAGCAGCTGTTTTATTGCTTAGATGGAACAGTGATTTTACAAAGTTAGGTGATATTTATACTTCTTATATTAGCATTTTTACACTATAATTAAAATTCAGCCCTGGTAAATAGAGGGAGAAGCATAATCTGACCACCCAGCTAGGAATGAAATGTTGGAGCCTTTTCCATAAGAAGAAATCCACAACAGTGAGGATGTGATTTTCCATTATAAGTGTACTCTTACTTGCAACAGGAGTGAACTGACAGCAAAGGTCTTTGCAGAATAGCTTTGCAGTATACCAATAATGCAGTGGGAGAGGTGGACAGCTATCAAATTCTCTATGTGCCCTTTCATGCAGGCTGGGGATAAACCTTTCCCCTGCACTCTGTTATTAGGCGCACAATGAAAATCTGGGAAAATCAGAGAGCATTTCAGGATTGGGCTCTTCTTCCTTCTCTTCCTGGACTTATTTAGAAATTAATAAGTACAGGCAGATCTTAAAATAACTACAAAGGTTTTATAACTGGTTTTAGTGTCTGGGAGGCCACAGAAGTTAAGAGAAGAATAACTCTCACATTATATTAAGTCAACAGTTATTTACTGTCTGTAGTAAATGTCAAATCAGAATTTCATTTGAATTTATATAGTCTTTTCCTCTCTGATCTCTTTTTTGCTGGTCTCTTGGGCCATCTAAATTTTCTCATTCCTGAGGAAGGCTGCCCTTGTAGCCCCTTAATGTGACCCTAGGGGTGAGAAAACCAACTGGTTTTCTGTTTGCTGCTGAATATATTGTTTTACTGTTATGAAAACATAGAAAGGTCTTGCCTTGCTACCAGACCTGCTATCTCACATTGTCAAATTCAGAGAAATAGTTTTACTGTAGTTATATCCACCACAAAGAGTTGAGCATCGAACACTGGATTCCTGACTGTCCTTGTGTCCTCAGGTACTACTAAAGCTTTTGCAGTCCAAAGGTGTTCACTGCCTTAAGTGTTCAGCACTAAAGAAAGCTTGTTCTACCAATATAAATTTATCAGCTAAAATCAGCTGTGAATGATATTTAATAATTTCAGAGTTCCTTTACTCTTCGTTTATAATTTGTCACATTACTTTATTACTGTTTGCAAAAGTAACAAAGGATATTGCAACAGGGATTCATTTGGTAAAATTAAACCTTCAGTGGAATTTCAAATGCAGGCATTCGTTCTCTGGGATTAGACATCAGCAGCCTGTGGAATTATTTCTGACATTTCATCCATCATACACTCAGAATAACTAAACAAGCTGGTGCTGCTCTCTTCCTGCTCAAAGAACAACTTTCACAGAACCTTCCCAACCTATTAATGTCAGGAATCTGTGCTTGGAAAATTCAGAGAAAAAAGAAAAATCTTCCACAAGTGAAAGGCAGAGATCTTATCATGTATCAATAACATGCATTGGGAAGTCTGTTCATAAACAGATCTTTAGCTGGTGTAAATTGGAATGACTTAACTGGTGTATGTATATGGATTTAGTTCAGTCCTGGAATTTTTACCACAGGAGTGACTAGATCTACAACTGTGAGAATCTGGACCTGCTCTTCTGAAAACAAACCATGAAACTGGTATTAGGTGGAATGGAAGGTGGACTGCTTCTTTTCATCTTCTTTGTTTGAAAAGTAAACTGTAAAGCACATAACTTTTCAGCATAACCTCTTGCACTCTGCAATTTTCGGTCTTTTCTTGAATCTCTGAGCACATACTTCAGTGGCCAAAGTTTCACTTCAACCAGCTCCTTTCAGGCCAAACATGGTCAAACTAGATTAACTGTATTATGTAAATACCATAGCATTAGAGAAAAAAACCTATGGGCTACCTAATTATTAAAGGTCAATAACCCCTTAAACTATATTAAAATTTTTTTCCTAATAAACCACAAATAGGTTTCCCATTTTGGACAGACCTTCAAGAATTTTTTCAATTACAGGACGTTTCCTTCCCCACCCTGCCTCCTCCCCTCCCCTGCTTTAAAAATGAATATAACGTGCTTTGACGTAGCACGGTCTCACACTGAAATCTACAATCATGTACCTAAACTAACAAAAAGGTAAAATCACCAAAAGGGAGATTTTAGAAACAGAATGCATAATCAGATAAATGAGAAGAAAGTTTTGAAAAGGATTGCAGAGGAGTAATATAAGATATTGCTGGTGTGCTGCTTACTTCATTATTGTTTTCCTTCAGTAAAAGTTCTGTCAGCTGGGGAGAGTTACTCACATGTTTGAAGCTGGGTCTAATTTCTCCGAAATCAGATTCCTTATTCCCAGGACTCCACTCCACAGTGCCAGCACAAACATACATCAGCAGCTGCACAGCACTTTAAAGAGCTAGCACGGACATATCAAGCAATTACACCATTTCAGATCTCTGTCCATTATTTTCACTGAGCAAATCTGAAGTTGGAAGAATCAGTCAGAGAAAGCAAATAAGCATTTTGGAAGTCGGAGTACCTCATCTGAGGAGTGAAACTCACCTACTGCTTAACCTTGTAGGTAAGAAATGCTGATGTGAAGAATGATCCCTTTGCCACAAATAAAGCTTTAAAAAGTACTTGGATTTTCACTCTGATGAATACAGTGAGTGCTGGTGTACTGAGCTGGTGTCAGCCTTACTTCTGTCAGGGGCGAGTGTAGTTCTGGTTGCTTCTGAACTCAGGAAAATGTGTGCAAGCTGATTTCACTTCTGGTGGAATCTCCTTTGAGTAGGGGCTCTGCTGTGGATGAGTTGAGTAGAATGAAATGAATGAAGAAACTAAGTTTGAAATTCTTGTGTTACTTCCAAAATTAACTTTTTGTTGTTACTGAGCCTAGATTTGCGCTGGTTTTTTTTAGTGTGCACGTATGTGTCTATGTGTGTGTGTGAAATACATGCTATTGTAGACAGACATTGACTTCTTGTACAAAAAAAGCACACCTGTCCTGTGGCCTGAACTTGACAAATAAAAGCATTAACAAGCTACTCATTAAATAAGCAATAGTGTAACCATGCCTTTGCTTTAAAGGTGTTGGTGTGGCTGAGTTTTTAATAATACTTGTGGTGTCCCTTGCTTGACACCAGCAAAGACACAAGCTGTCAGAAAAAAAGGCAGCAAAATCTCAAGCAGATCTCTGCAAGCGTATGAGAAAAGAGAGGCTTTGCTGTTTGCCCACAAGTTGTCTTTTAGCTTGTATGGTATTGTTAATGCCAATAGAAGTGCTACACTGAATAATCTGAGAAAAAAGGAAAATACCCCATGCAGATACAATTTACCACAGTGAGTAAATCAGAAACTTTCAGGACAACATCCTCATGTTTTACAATTTTCTAATACTTTAGCTACTTAGACTCCATCCTTCCTTGCATTTTCCCATGTGAACATTAAAAAAATTGACTGAAATGAATGAGACAGATCTTCTCATATGTACAGTTAGATAGATATCTCTATTGCTGTGGACACAGGATTTTGTAAATATTGATAGGACAGTTTTGACAGTTTCCCACAGTTGTCATCTAAAGCAAAGCTGTGGGACTGTGGAAAAAGAACCTTTACCCTTTGCTTCCTTTCCTTCACCCCCAAAGCAGTGAGATTTACCTGAGGTGAGCATCCGGGGTGGATGGCCCTACTTGGATCCTGCTGGCAGAGGTGGCCAATGTTACTGTGAGATAGATCACTCAAACTCTGCCACTGATTTACAGCCTGGTTCTTTATCTATCCTCCTTCATTAATGTACGTGTAAGTGTATACAACTGGTTAGATGTCTCCAGTACTAAAATTTCAGCAAATTGTGCCACAGTAGGAACAAATACATTCCCACCAGTGCAATTTGTTAATTTTGCTGTGGGTGTAAGACTTGTGAGCAGGTTCACGAGCAGTTCTGGGATCCAGGCTTACAATCATCTTTATATGTGTCTTTTCCATCTTTGTCCTGGACCTGTTTAATCTCTCTGAGAGCACATTTTTTTGAGCTGGGAGAGAAAGTAAGAGAAAAACAAAGCTGGGTGGTATGGCTTAGAAATACTGCCAGGCTTTGCATAAAATGGTAGTTCAGACATTCACCCAAAACATGAGAGGATCAGTCCTAATCCCTGAGTCGGTTATAAAACTGCATCAGTGCAAAAGATAGCACTGAATGCTTTTGAAGGGATGGGGTTCGATGTCAGCTTGAGGGAGACACGTATAGATCTTAATTGCTGCAGAACAGAGACAGGCGTCATTTCAGGGCTAAGGATTTCCCAAGATGCTTTAAAATTAGGTTACTTTTTTTATTTTTTATCCCTCTAGACTGTTTTTGAAAATCTGGTTCTGCTTCTAAAACATTCACAAGCAAAGAATTATGGAAGATATCTGTAACTGAATACTTTGTAGCAGACAGTTTTTTAATGAATGACTTAAAATTTCTGTCTAGAAAAAGTGAAATTATTTTTTCAATCTTGTTTTTGGAGGCAGAGAGTATAATGTGTGGCCCCTGTGTGGCGGCAACAACTTTTTTGATTTATGGAAGCAGACACAAATAGTCTGGAATAAACAAATCTTGAACAACAGATGAAACTTGGTCACTTTGATTTCCAAAGTGGTTCTGAAGAAAACGAGAGAATATGGCAACAAAATAGTAGTCCACTCACCTGTACTGATCACATAATTACATGTGAACCTATATGCCAGACCTAATATCACTTTCTTGCACAAGGATGGAAGCTCAAAAAGAATCTGTGCTTCATGGTGACACCTGAAGCCCCATCTCCTACGTGAAGCAAGATACAGCATAGAAGTTAGGCCATCCCTTGACTCATATTCCTCAAACTGCTCTCTTGTTCTAAGCTGTTTACAACCACAAACTTTGAAAAAGGTTAACCGTTAAAAAAAACAAGGAGAGAAGGCGAGACACTTACAACACATAGCAATAGCCCTGCCCAGCATGAGATATCTCTTTCAAACGAAGAAGAGTTGGTTGGATCCCGAATCTGAAGTGAAGATACCAGCTCTGCTGTACTATTCTTTATTTCCTGACCTTTAATATCCGCGGAGGCAAATAAATACTTCTAGATGAGAGGAACTACATTTTAGACGATTAAAGTTCGGTGAGTCGAATCCCAAACATCTTTTACAGCTAGATATTTCAATGAGCAGTATAAAACCGAAGTCCCTGTCAAAAAAAGATAAGTTTTATAATGTTTTATGGTTACGCCTTTCCCAAAAGACATGAAAAAGTTTCAAAAGGCTGTGATATTTCACGTATGACAGTAGCTGAGAGAGACAGCACAGAGCCTAGGCTGCAGATAGCAGCTACATCCTGTTTCCCCGAATAGTCCTAAAAATTCACTGCCAAAGAACTAGACTAGGTGTGCTAAGAACTCTTAGGAGAAGTACTAGGCTGGGCTTGGTATACTAAGATTTGTCTCAAGAGAGATACTATACCCACTAGGTTCCTTTCTAGCTTCTTTTGTGTTTCTGGCTTGTAGTCAAAGGTTAATAAATGTATGCTCAAATTATCTTTTGCCACATGCACATGTATAATGGAGTGAAAACCTGACTATTTCTACACATCAAGTTATACAACACTGCAAGGGTCAATTATGGCAAAATTGTGGCCCTGTTAGTGACAAGTGCAAATTTGATTTGACACAAGCTGGGGAGGATTTCCAAGTAAAATTTGTAAATTTCTTCATTGGGCATCACATCCTTTGTCTCAAGCATCTAAAGTCAGGAATGCCTCAAATCAACATGGCACCAAAGGGCATATGGAACAGTTTGTGCTCAAGTACTGTTGCTAAACCTATGGTTTTCTTACTAGAAAGGTTAGCCCTGACCTGAAAGTTTATGTGTGATGCAATCACAAAGACAAATTGATCACTCCAACAACCACAACCATGCATGGAATCTTAGCAAGCTGCTCATCTTTAACCTGCCCTGAGGCTCACCTGGCGGTTTGCAGTCACTCTACACATCTGTTGACATCAACAAGGCTGACAGAAAAGTATGTCATTGATTGCAATTTCTGCTTTGATTAATTGACTCTATAATTTGTCTCTTTGAAGGGGGAAAAAAGAGACTATATCATTAACACCTTTTGAAAGAACTGTACCTTAATCAAGTATAATTATTTTTCTAGATTAAACCTTTACAACCTCTTCCTGTACTAGCAAATATTGTCTTAGGTCAAATGTGGTATCAGTAAAAAGGTATTAATGTATTGACCTAAAATAAGTTGTGCTAGGACTTGTTTGTGTGTGGCGCATTCTGGAAAGTACTGTGCCTCCTCCATCAGAATAACCTTCAACGAAGGCCACACATCACAAAGTATTGAGTTCCTGAGTAACCTAGCTTTCTAAGACAATAAATTACCACTAGTAAGTCACAGAATATTTAGAAAGAGCAGCAAGCAACTCAGAAATGTCCAACTATTAATTTAACTTTTGAAAAACTGAACAGACAGAAAGACAAAAAAAAATTTTTAAGATGATAACTTAAGCTACATGAAACATCAAATTATATTTAAATACCTCCTAAGAACTGAGTGGTCTTGTTTTATTTTTATCTGTGTATCATTTTACCCAATCGCAATGTTAATGTTCCTTTCTTGTTATGGGTATAAGACCATGCTATTCACAGTGGTTTTCATGTATAAGAGATTCCAGCTCTATCTGATACCATGGTGAATACTCATTTCCTACTGGTGATCACCCCCTCATCCCATGGCTAAAAAGAGAAACACAGAGAAGGATCACAAGACTCTGTAATAATAATGTACACTTTACATATACTCATATCCTAGCATTGAAGCGAAAACATTGTATTCTGCTTCCTTTGCCATTTGTTTGGTGAAAACCTTAAAAATTTATTGGAGGTCAGTATTATTTATGGAGCTAGTTTCCACTTTTTTTTAATCTTTCTTGCCAAGATAATTTGTGCAGACCCTCCAATACCAAATATCACGTACATAAAATAAATAGAGACATTTGTGGACACATGTTGGCAAAGTATTTAAAGTGATATTCTTCAAAAACTATGAGTACTTTTCTTACCATGCACAATTCGGATTGTACTAATGCAGTTGCTGGTGCATGTACTTTGTATTCAGGCTCTTAGGACATTTTCATTTGTTAGGATATGGCTCTGCCATACCTCTCTGTCTCCTGCTTTTTCACTACTCTTAAAAAACCTTGTCTCTAGCCCCGGTTGCAATGCAAGAGTTTAATTAGAAATTTGCAGATGTTTTCCATGGGCTACATAGAGTGGGATTTATGTTTCATCAATGAATGTACTTTGGCTCTTACTTGAATATATATGCATGTACACCTCAAATACATGGGCAATGAATAGATCCTCAAAAACCAAGTGCAAAACACTCAAGCACATACTTTCTACAGCACTGAGAAACAAGACATTGATATTAGGGCTATCACTTTTGAGGTATATGCAGAAATAGGGTGGAATCTATAATATAAGCACAGAGAAAATTCTTGGTTTTCATTCCAGTTTAATGATCTTTCACCCACACACTGAAAATAGGGATGCATCCTCTCTCCACCCGAAACTAGCTACTTGAAAGATTGGCATCTGCCTGCAGAACAGGCACACCTTGAACTTAGTACTAGGTGGACAATGTTTTAATCATGGCTTTGGTGATGAAAAGGCTGGGAGTACCTTTCTTGCACTGACCTAGATGAATACAACACCACAGATCTTTGCTGCAATCCAAGCTAGTTCCCTGATTCAACTTTTCCTACACACAGAATCACAGAATCACAATAGGTTGGAAGGGACCTCAGTGAGGCATCTGGTTTAACCTCCCTCCTCAAGGAGGGTCATCCTGTAGCAAATGGCACAGGATTGTTTCCAATATCCCTTGAATATCTCCAATGAGGAGGACTCCACATCCTCTCTGGGCAAGCTGTTCCAGTATGTGGTCACCTGCATAGTAGAGAAGTTCTTCCTCATGTTTAGGTAGAAGTTTTTGTGCACCAGTTTCTGTCTATTGCCTCTTGTTTTATTGGCTTGCATCACTGAGAAGAGCCCGAATCCATCCTCTTGATACCCTTCCTTTAGATATCTATACACATCTATAAGGTCCCCTCTCAGTCACCTCTTCTCAAGGCTGAACAGGCCCAACTCCCTCAGTCTTTTGTCATAAGAGATATTCTCCAGATCCTTGACCAACTTAGAAGGTCTCTGCTGGACCTGCTCCAGGAGCACCATGTCTCTTGTACTGAAGAGCCCAGAACTGCTCACAGTACTCCAAATGTGCCTCACCAGGGCTAAATAGAGGGGCAGGATCACTTGCCTTGACCTGCTGGCAATGCTCCTCCTAACACATCCCAGGATTCCTTTGGCCTTCTTGGCCACAAGGGCACTGCTGGCTCACGGACAGCTAGTTGTCCACCAGGATCCCTAGGTTCTTCTCCTCAGAGCTGCTTCCCAGCAGGTTGGCCTCCAGCCTGTGCTAGTGCCTGGGATTATCCCTCCGCAGGTGCAGGATCCTGCATCTATCCTTTTTGAATTTCAGGAGGTTCTTCTCTGCCCATCTGTCCAGCCTCTGAAGGTCTTTCTGAAGGGCTGCACAATTCTCTGAGGCATCAGCCGCTCCTCCCAGCTTTGTCCTCAGCAAACTTGCTGAGGAGGCATCTGCCCCTTCATCCAAGCCATTGATGAACAAGTTAAACAGCACTGAACCCAGTAGAGAACCCCGGGGCACAGCCCTAGTGACAGATCACCAACTCGACTCTGTACCACTGATCACAGCCTTCTGGAATCTGTTACTCAGCCAGTTCTCAATCCATCCTTGTATCCATTCATCTACCCTACACTTCCTGAGTTTGCTAATGAGGATGAGAGACAGTTTCAAAAGCCTTTCTAAAGTCAAGGGTAGATAATATCCACTGCTCTCCCCTCATCCATCCATGTAGTTTTTTCATTGTAGAAGGCAATCAGGTTGGTCAAGCATGATTTACCTTTAGTGACTCCATGCTGATTACTCCTGATCACCTTTATGTCTTCCACACTGGTAGACATAGTGTCCAGAATAAGACACTCCATTGTCTTTCCAGGGGTAGAGGTGAGGCTGACTGGATGATAGTTCCCCTCGTCTTCTTTCTTGCTTTTTTTGAACACCGGAGTGGTGTTTGTTTGCTTCCAGTCCTCAGGCACCTCTCCTGATCTCCCTGACTTCTCAAAGATGATTGTGAGAGGCCTATCTATGATGTCAGCCAGCTCTCTCAGCATTCATGGATACATCCCATTGTGGCCTGTGGACTTGTCGATGTGAAATTTATTTAGGTGCTCTCTGACACAATCCTCGTTCATTAAAGGAAGGTCTTCCTCCTGACATTCATGCACCCTGGTCTCCTGGCTTAGCGATCCCTAAGGGCTGATGTTATTGGTGAAGACAGATGCAAAGAAGGCATTCAATAACACTGCCTTCTCTGTGTCCTCTGTTACCAGAGTCTGCCCTCCATTTCCTAATGGGTCCACATTATCCTTTGTTTTCCTTTTGTTATTTATGTATTTGAAAAAGCCCTTTTTTCATCCTTGACGTCCTTGACTAGATTTAATTCTGGACTGACTTTGGTCTTTCTAGACTAATTTCATTTCTACTTATCCTGACCACCTCTCTATATTCACTGTGGCCTGACCTTACTTCCATCTCCTGGGAACTTTTTGCTTATAGTTAGAAATGACAGGGGTTTATTCCTTTATAGGGTTTTCTTGTGCCTTTGGCTTGCCCTGTTCTTGAGCCTTGAGGAGGAGAGCCTTAAGGATTGACCAACTCTCCTGCAGGGAAAGAAGGGTCCCTGAACATATTCCTCTCACTGAACAGTGACAAACATAACTGGCTTACATGCTTCTGTGTCTTGATACATTGCTGAGTTTGGCCTTTTGGAAACCTTGGGTTAATCCTTCCCCATCATCACAGCAAACTGCCATTTTGAGTTTACTGAAAAACAGGAAAAGAAACCCCTCTTAATTATTGACACAAGAGGAAAGAAAGCTGTCCTCTTGAGTCCTGAAAACTGGTGTAAAATGTCAAAGCTAGAGAGCTCCTCTTCAGTAAGTTATTCTCAGTAAATTTGGTCTGTTCATTGCACATATACACATATAGATCTGTCTTTATATATGCTTTCTCTTCATGAAAAGCATTCTGGCTACTTAACAGGCATGTGGGATCCTGCATAAGTTATGCTGATTTTATATGATTCAAACTATAAAATATAAAATTACATCTCATTTTCTATATGCGTATACACAAACTATGTAGAACGTGAAAGATCAAACTGGAAATTCTTCATTCTCATTTGTGAATTTTTTTTCATCCCATGATCCCATTGGTTTCAACTGGGCTGAGTAAAAGGTCTCACATAAGACCACATTCTGGCCTTGTTTTAAAACCACATCAGGTCTCCAATCTTGCAATTTGATCTGTGCAAAGACAGTCACATGGTGTTAGTGGGCTGTTTTTCTGGCGTGGGAAGACATTTCATGGATCAAGGCCATAACAGTTAACTACCCAAACAAGAACATGACAAAGCTTCACTGCAACATTTAATCTGATGTTTTTTAGCTTATATTAACTTTTAACTTCAGAGGTGTGTAGTGTTTCTCCACCAAAAAAGTGTAATATTCTTAAAGTATTCTTACAGCTTTAAAATAACAAACACCACACAAATGTTTGAGAATGGCATTGTAGTCACTTCTGTAAGTCTGAAGTGGACTATAGCAGCAAAACGGCAATGCCTACAGAAAAGGTGTTCTTTTCAGGACACCCATTCCTCCTGTTGGATTCTTCCATGCTTGTTTGTCTTTGCTGCCTTACGTTGAAGTTTCCAATTTGCTTGTGAGCAATATGGGTATGAAACCTCAATCAACCATCCAAAAGGTTTAACAGACTACTAGACAGAGGTGCTATTTCTGTGAAACAGAGGTACCTACCTATTTTAGATAGCTTTATAGTGCCAGTCTGCTTTCACTGATATGTATTTTAGTATTACGAGTGATCAGGAATATGAGTACTCTCTACAGGGTACTTGTCATAAACTTTTACTGGACTCTGCCCAGCACAGTCACTATCTCTGCAGTACTTCAGTGTGTTCTCTTTTTACAGATATATCTGATATTTCACTCCTTTAGTATATGGTATACAGATAGATGGATGCACCCACATGAACCATGTTGCATCAGTGGGTAGCCAGGTGTGCATTACTAGTGGAAAGACTGTGGCTTGACATGAATAAAAGTCTTCTATCATATTGTACATGAGTTGATCTTTAATGACTTTATCTATTACTTTTTTATGGCATGAACACCACTGTAAGATTTGCTGGTTATCAACTGTTAAGCTCATATAATGAAGCTCCTCTGCACCCATAGTTTCAGTTTTTAAATATATCTTCCCTGAGTGTATGCAAAAATATTGAAGGACCCAGAAGGAAAACTTTGCCTTTAAGCTTCAGAGGCTCTTAGCTTGTAAATTAACACTGATGTGCTACATTTCTACAGCTGCTTAGAACAGGACTGGAATGTCTCAGATCCATGAAGAATTGAATTCTTTCTGCATGTCCTTACCTCATAAAAAGTAATATTGCTGCCCACAAAGGTGCAAAGGTTGAAAAAAATTTCATTTCAGATGGTGTGAATCCAATCCATCTCCCAGGTTTGGATTGCCATTTTGATAATTACCAGGAGCAGCATAACAGCTTGAAGGGCATTCCAGTAGGATTTTTCCTTGCTGGAGAGGAGAACTGCAGAGGTTAATCAAAACAGGTACAGTCCTCCTTACCTGTTACCACTTCTGCTCATCTCCCATTCAGCATCTGTCTAATGTGCGCATCTTCAGTACAGTATTCCCTATCTCTGTACTCAGAAGAATCTGAATACAGCTGTCAACATCTCAATCAAGGCACAGTTCTAATTAGATTTCTCTATCATAGTGGAAGGAAATATACTTGGAAAGTTGCTCCATGCCATATTTCAACCACCAACAGTAGTTGTTTTTTGATGAAACTTCTATTATGGTTAAAATAAGGACATATTTCTAGTTAACTTCATGCTTTCACTTAAGAAAGATTTTTGAAGCAAAGGTGAAGACCGAAAAGCTTAGCTGAAGATGTAAAAGCATGAAAGTAAAGGGTAGAAAAATTTAAATACTTAAATGTAGGAGCTTAAAATGGAAACTGGTGCACCTCTTTAGCCATGGCTATTTTCTGTACCAGTCTACCAGTCTGTATGAAACAGACGAAGGCAGACACATTATCAGTTTTGAGTTGTTTTTGCAGTCAGAGAAGGGGATGTCTTTAACAAAATAATTACTTGCATGGTAATATTAATAATATTGCCAGAAAAATTAATGCCACTGAGTACAAAAAGTATTCAAAACAAATAGGGGTCGGGATCAGGAACACTGGAATGTGAATATTCAATTAGCAGCAACAGAAATGATGTGGGGCGTGGTATGTAAATGATGGGTGCCTCGGGCCAAAAGTTCTCAATAGCAAAGCCAATAAGATATCAAAAACACCCCAGATGACTGTTTTTTTAGCTCAAGAGAAAATCCATGTTGAAAATGTTTGCTGTTCTGACAGCAAAACCAAACATGGTCCATAATGCAAGCATAAGAGGATATGTAACCTGCACAGTATTTACAGCTAGGAAAATGATAAGAAGGAGAGATGCTTGAGGAGAAAAAACTTGATAACCAGAGTTTTTTACATTGACCACAGCACCCCATGTCCCACATGCTGATTTCTCAAGCAAACCTGTTGCCAAGAGAAATTTTTTCTTGGACTGTAAAATACATAGGATGTGCTTGGCTTGCATCAAGAACACAGCAGTTTATTCCCCACACAAACAGCTCTATCTAGCTAGGCTGGATATAAGCAGAAAGACTGCTTCACTAATTATTTACACAAAGATAGCTGAATTCTGGAGGAGTCATAGGAACTGGAAGTTGATTACTTTTGATTCTTACTGTGTTTTTGACTTTCAGGGCTGTCAGTCTACTGAAAACCATCTAGACCTTCATCCACAGAAAGGTAATTCACAAGTGATTTTTTTCCCCCCGAGAGTACTGATACTGCTTATTTAGTAACAATAATCATAAAGTATTTATATAAAGCACAATCTTTACTTGGACAAAGAATTTGTCTTCCAACCTGTCCCACTGGCCACAGCTACCAGCATCAACCTTGCTGCAGGTGTTTGCACTGTGAGAAGAATATTCTTACATGTCCTGGAAATTCATTACACTTATGTGTTCCAGCAAACAGAGGCTTTTTCAAATCAAAATGACTACTTTTATGAGTCAAGTGGAACTTATTCGTAAGTGTTTTCAGATTCAAGTCAACTGGTTTTTACATTATGCACCTCCTTCTTGCCCCTTTTCTACCCACTTCTAGACCAAGAACTTGAAATTCTGAAACAAGATTAGCAGGCGGTATAAGAGGAAAAAAATTTTCCTAGTGCTTTACATACTGTCGTCCACATCCTCTCACTTGTTCGGGAAATACAGCCACAATAGGGGATATATGAAATAAATTTGCAGTTTAAAGCAAAGCTACAGTGAAAGGGAGTGAGAGAAGAAAGAACAGTGCAGCCAGTGGAAAAAGAAACAGCATTTTGGACAGACAGAATACTGTGGATCTACAGTCACCTAGGACCATAAACTGAACCTTACTCTGCTTTAAGAACATTTTAAGGGCTTGTGGGATTTGGTCTCAGTTTAGGCTCTGGGATTAGCATTCCACTTGTGCAAAGTATCACGGAATTTTAATGAATACAAGTAGTCAGAGTTTCTGCTCTCTCCCAGAGATCTGTTTATTTGCTAATTTAAAGACACATTTCACATCTGACTTCAGTGGTGTATTTGCACCAGCACCATACTGAGGCAATGGTTAAAAAATCTGATGCTGAGAAACGTGGCATCTGTGAATCATATATAGTCCTAGATACACACATAAATGTTTCCCCAGCTTAGATAATGAGATTTTGGAGCACTGCAATGAACACAAAGATCTAAGAGTCCAGTCCACTTTGCTGTTGTGAGGGGTTTCTGGATTTAAAATAATGGAAAAAAATCAAGATATTATTTAAGTTTCTGTTCTAAATGTGTGACTATTTTTCCTTAGGAAAAGAGTCTCTAGGACATGACTAACTTAGCATTTGTTTTTGCTAAACAGAATTGTTATACTGAAATAACGCATCAGGCCCTTTATTCTGGGTCTTCAAGGGGAGTTGGGTGTTCAACTCAATTTGGTAAAACCAAACAGTCAATTTTCAAAGTCTCTCTCTTAGCTACTCCTTGTCTTTATTGC
The DNA here is from genome assembly GCF_009650955.1 of Corvus moneduloides. Classification (NCBI taxonomy): domain Eukaryota; kingdom Metazoa; phylum Chordata; class Aves; order Passeriformes; family Corvidae; genus Corvus; species Corvus moneduloides. Next base: position 54,934,793 of record NC_045511.1, read on the forward strand.
AGGTTTTCTGAATTATTTTTCACTTTAAAATTTTCCTTTAGAGTTGCAGGGACCCATCAGCAGCAAAAATGAAGGGAGCTTGGTAAGAAACTTCTTGGTCTCATAATGACCATCTAAAAACCTTCATCTAGCTTCAATCAAAATTCTGGACCCAAATCTAAAATTTTGTGTGAATGATTCACATGCCTTGAAGAAGACTGTTCAAGAAATTTGTTTTTAGCCTTAGATAAGGCATTGTGAGATGAGTAGTAGATGCTTTGGGACAAAGTTTTAAGCCTTTTACAGACATTTGCTTTGGCAAAAAATTAAGTACCCGTCTATGTAAAATCTGGTCACACAGTCCTGGAAATCTGGCTGTATTCTTTTTGTTAACCAAAACCAGACAATAGTATGAAATGTGGTCTTTTTTATTTCAATAGCATGAAATATTTTGTGTAGTAGTTGCTTCTTAAAATGACTATGAATTTAAACAAATACCAAAAAAACAACAGCTTCAAGCAAAAGTGGAAACACCTGACCACAACATCCAAATCTTCCCAGAGCATTTCATACAACATTTCTGGAGCTTAACTGCATTCTCTAGTGCAGTTTCTGGAGCTACAAAAATCCTTTCTAAGTCCTTTAATGTCACAGATGATAGCACATGATTATTTACCGAATTTTAATATTTGTGGTTTTTTTTCTAATTTAAGAGTCACTTAAAAAAATTGCTATAAATTGCTGGAGCACAGTCAAGTTTTGGTAAAATCTGGCTAGATGACATATTCTCTTCATTATATATTTGGCAGAATGAATATTCATAGCTGAAGTTTTGTTCCCTGAAATACAAAGTTTATAACAGACATGAGATTGTGTTCTTAACAGTGTATATGAAACAAATTTTAAAAAACAGCTATATGTGAGGTTCATGACTCAAACATGACTCAAGCAAATCAACCACTTAAATGCCCAGGGTGTGCATACCCATACACCAGCAACTGCTGGTTGTTGAACAAGATAAAGGAAGAGGCTGATAAGAGGCAAATCCTGTGAGGGAGTTTAGTGATTTTATTAAGCCAATGTCCTCCCTTACATAATGGCTCCAGAGGGAACACTCCCCTGTGGGAGAGTACAGGAAGTTCAAGGTAGCCCTAAGGTATTCACCTCTTTTGATGGGCCATAGCTAAGGAGAGGCGGCTGTACATTCTTAAACAATCGAAGACTCCTGAAGTGCTCCATAAGCCACAGCATTACATCACTCAGTGTGAAACTTGCCGCTCCTGGGGAGGTACCTGGGCATTCCCACCTGATATTAAAAGTGACTATAAACCCAGTGAACTCCGATGTTTTGTGGGCTTTCCCCACTCCTGACAGATCAAGACAGCGACCATCGCTTCGACCAACAGACATCAAAATTGCAACAATAAAGTCTTCTTGCAGCACCCAACAGGTGGTGACTCTATACCTTTCTAGTTTCTTTTTCTGATTTCTTTCTATTTCTACTTCACATTTACTGTTAAATAAAAATCCGTTCTATTGACTTTGGCATATGGTCTTGTTTGCAATAACCAGATCTTAGTACTATATAACTGTCTTTTAAGTCAATTGCTCTGTTGTTTCTCCTCGTGTCTCTACTTTCCCCAAACTGTATCAGCTATGTTTTTTCATTATTATTTCCCAAATAAGAAAAAAAAAAAGAATGAAAAATCAAGAGCAAAGTTCACATGCAAAGATTATAATCTGCATAGTTCCCCATATGTGAGCATATTCAAGATAGCGTTCTTATTGATGTAGGGGCTGCTACTTTTAATGGTGCTTTTTTAGTCAGTAAAGTCAGTAGCAGTAAAGCCTTGGACTTGGTAGCAAGAAGTCAACTGCATGTTTGCATCCTTAATTTTGTGGCTATAAACAGCCACATCACATTTCCGGCAAAAACAATGGGATTGTTTTCAGCACTGCTCTACTAAAGAGGCGTGGCTTTTATTTTCTTCTTGAATATACAATTAAAACCATTCCAATCACAGAACTCTGCCCCTCATTCACTTCTGAAATAGAGCATGAGAAGTGTCACTCTAAAATAAAAATCCTGCCCTTCCTTGGGCCAAATAATGAAATAAAAGCCTGGCTGTGCAGCATTACTCACAGGACTTCTACTAAAAATTTGAATTCATTGACTAATTGCTAATATGTGCCCCAGTGTGCAATAAATAAGACATATTTTGTCATGAGTGGTCTTTTTCCCTTCTGTGTGGAAAAGATGGAAGTATTACCTTCGTCCTAGTTTTGGCCAGGACCTGGAGGTTATTCTATACCTCCTCACGTAGTTGTTGGGGCCAGGGGGAAGTGACTCTCTGGCTTCCAAGAAGGGCATAGCTTCTTGGTGATGACATTGTCCACTGTTGTTCTTTTCCTTGGGGTCCTTGGTGAGAATTCTTGCTTGTGAATCACCCTGTCTTTTGCATACTTTTGTTGTTAATATTGCTGCTGTTACCTTCCGTTTTCTTATCTCATTGCTGTTTCCAGTAAACTGTTCTTATCTCAACCAGTGATTTCCATCTTTTTTGCCTCCAACTCTCAACTCCATCCTGCTGGAGACAGAAGAGGGGAGTGAACTAGTGACATGTGGTTTGGGAGAGTCTTGTTGGGGATGCTGAACTGGGGAGCACCATTCCTAAACCATGACAACCTTTCATCAGGCAAGTGATAAGGAATTGCATGCATGGACTATAGGCAGGTTCTCTTCTTGCTGTAGAGGATTTCCACCAGTGCCTGGGTTCTTGTTGAGTAGTAATGAGATACCATAATGAAACAGTAGAAGACGTATGTCAGATGGTTCTCCAATAACATTAGAAAAAAAAGCAGCTGATGTATGGGATATTGAAGGCAGATTAAGTTGTTAATGTATATTAGTATATTCTTAATTTCCTTTTAATTGAAAAAGACATATTGACTTTAATTAAAACCATTTCACAGGAACTGTCAATTAGCACATGTCAAACTAGTTAATTCAGAACAGAATTCTTTTAATTAAGGTCTGCTTTCCTTTAACTGTGGGGCCAATGAAATCAGCCTTTCCTTATCAAGACTTTAAATGTCTCAAAGAAATACAATACAAATCTCTAAAAACTCTTATCTATTATTAGAAGCCCATATGGATAACATTAAAATGATGGTGCTGGCATTGTTCATGCCACAGACATCAGAGTTTCCTTTATGACTGTTTGAAAAAAAAAAAGAAAAAGATGCCTTTGAAGAAAGACTATTTTAAATACACAGATTTATCCTACATTAAAGAGACTACAAAATTTATGACATGGATGCTCACATTTAAATTATTTAATATGTCTGCTTAAATAAATGGGCCTATTCAAATGTGCTGTGTGTTCTATCAGCCAAAGACACATAAAACATTTTCAAAGCATGCAGCATGCAGTCCTTCCCTTAAATTAACTATAATCAAAAGGAGGAAAGGCACTCAATTATTTTTTTTTGGACAATAGCAGCATTGCTAACTTCCATTGCATGTGCAGATTTAACCCTAATTGCTAATCCAGCAGCGGTGAACATCAGGGCGCTAATGTCATCTCAGTTATCAAACAGCATATAGAACCTGTCTTGACTCTCAGATAATTTCTGAATGTATATCTAGTTTGCTGATGGGTCTCCACCTCTTGGCTGATGTACAGGTGTAAAGACCTTCTCCATGGTTTCTGGGATCTGCCATGTGCAACATCTGTAATGCTGGTCACATACCTTCAGGAGTAAGAACAGCTGAGAAAAATATAACAAATTATAAAAGGAATAATTGCAAAACCCAGACTTAGTCTAATCATACAGGGTTTAGCCACTGTTTTACTGACCTCTGTCAACATAGGATTACAGAGATTAGTGAAAGGAATACTTAATAACTGAACTGTGGATTCCAAAGAGGATTATCTGGTAAGATATTTCATGTATCCTGATGGTTTGTTGAATATATTAGGAACCTGATTATGGGCCTCAATAACTCAACAATAAAAGAAGAATCACTCCCCAAAATTAAGTATAACTGGCATGCATTAAAATTAAATGCATCCTAGAAGTACAGTTTACCTAGGATCCTACCCATACCAACTTTCCCCCCCAGGGCAACACTCTGGTAGCTGGTGGGTAGTAGAGCTGTAAGAGCGCCATGTGTTAAAATCTATGTTAAGTTTTCTACAAAATCTTGAAAAGTGGATGAACTTTGATCTGCAAAACTGAAGTGTTATGCCCCAGGAGTTCTTCAGCTCAAGCAAGAGGCTGTGTAGACATGTCACTTCGCTGCCTAGTCTCCTGTGTAAAGTGTACCCCGAGTATAACTAATAGCTGTAGTTCTACTTTTAAATGTGACTGTAGATTGGTAACATAAGACCCTAATATTTATTCATTAATCCCATTGTGGTCCATATTAAATCTGTGCTTATCAATTTAAATGCTTACCATAATTTAGAACCCATTCAGCAGGTCTAAGTCACTTCGGCACTGAATTGCATATTTCAACTTCTATAACACAGCAGAAACAGTGTTTTGCATTTTGATCATCTTGTTCAATATACTGTTTGTTTCAAAATGGCAATTAGCAATAACTTTTCTTTTACAATCACTCCTACAGAGGCTGTGCATGGGAAGTATGGTTATGTTCACCACAAGGGTTGTAAAACCTTAGGTGACTGCCTTTATTGCTCTGAACTTCAAACTGTAAAAAATTTGAAGAGTTTAAATTATAAGGAATTCTCAGATTATGGTGAAATTTTTAATCTTACAGAATCCCAGTCAGGTGGTTAATTATTGATGTAGCTCTTACATAATGGCAAGAACAACAGAAAAACAGTTTTATGAAGGGAAAGTAATACAGTGAACTCTCACACAAAGCCAGTTAGAAAAGGAATAAAAGCAGAAGATCTTCCTTGCAAATACACCAGAGCACCTCTCAGCATAGCCTACTATGTGCCATGCTGTCAAAGCAATGCAAAGTTTTCTTTTTTTTGCAATTAATAGTAAGGTGACTCATTGCTTAATAGTAGCCCTAATATTTACACACCTATGGATTTCACAACTTAGTAGCAAGCTTTGACTTCAATTAAACCTGGCAGTTTCTGATAGCAAGAAATCATTACAGAACTTCAAAAGCACTTGAACTGCAGCAAGATCTTTACAATTATCTATATAATATCTTTCAGCCTTTGTTGGGTCCTTGCTCTTCCATGGCAGCCCCAGCCTCTCTGTCAACTTTGTTCTGTAAGAAGTTGAACCTTAAAGCATGCTATTAAAAAAAATATATATATGAAAATGCTGCAATATACAATGGATTTCACCCTGTCTGACATTCTTTTTGGGATAAATGCTTAATAGAAGTTGCCCATGTGAGTCGTGTAATGTTCATGTATTGTTCATGAATCAACGAAGAGCCATTTAAAAATTACTAGCATTACAGAAATGTAATAGCTTTTTAACAGATTATTTAAATGGCTGTAGCTCTGATTTCCAATCATTTTATCCAAATAGCTATGGCAGAACTATCCCAGAAAAGGGAGTAACTTTCTGATTAAACTCTTTTGTTGTTGGATTTAAGAAATATTTTAGAAGCAAGAATTTCTCAATTATGTATTCATCTTTCAGAGCACGGTCATAGAGGGTGTAACAGCACAATCCCACAACCCAAGATGAAAGCACAAAGAGTTTGGAGGATTCATTCTGTTCTTATAGTCACAGTCAAGAAAGCCTTTAAACACATCCAGAGCTGAAAGGACAATTTGTTCTGACTGACCAGTGTGTAGATCACTTCCTCAGGAGTCTTTGGTCCCTGCAGTTTGCCTTGTCCGGTCCTTTCTCCTATTCCAAGGAGGACTTTGAGTCATGATAGCTGCACTCATGTTAAACCATTACAGCAACTGGTTTGCCGCACCCAAAGATGGAGCCCCCTCCCGTTAAACTGTGAGAGTTCCTTGCTCAAAGTCTTCTAGACTGATGTCTTTTGTTTGCTATTGTTTTGAAGCAAAGCCCAGATTTTTTCAAAAGCACTGTCTTTTGGACAACTGTGCCTTCTCTTGGCTATTTTTGAAGAAGCCAATCTTTGTGTTAAGCAATGATAACTACATAGTGGAAAAATAAAGTTAAGGCACCTAGTACGTACACAATACTTGTAATGTTGTTTACTAGCTCTAAACAAAGATAGTCAGATGGCTGTCATCTTGAACAAGGTACCTATGGACCATCAGCAGTTCACTGATCATAGATGAACAGCTTCTGGCTTTGCTCCCATTGTCTCTGTGAGCGTATTCCATCAGGTCACATTGCCTCACACTACAGCAATGTTAACTACTGCTTTATTAAACAATTCTCCAAGGATAACTAAAGCGTTTGGGTTGTTAACATGTATTGAAGAAGGTTTCAAATCAGCACATTGTACTTTGCAGTGAAGTCATAATATGCCAACATGAGCACATCTAATGAGGAAAATGTTGCATGTTGTTTACTAGCTCTAAACAAAGAGCTAGTCTGTTATCCCATAAAATAACTGTGTATTTTTATTTATATGAATGATTTTAGACACAAACATTTTACCAAAACCCCATTCATTTAGGAAATACATAAACACAATGAGCTTAATACAAGAAAGTGTTTTAAAACATATTTTAGTGATTATAAAAAAAAAAGAAATTAAAAAAAATGTTCCAAAGTACTTTTCTTTCTCCCTCATGATGAGAAAGAAACATAGGTTTTCATCTGGCATATGATTTCTGATGTGGCAGTGAAGTGAAATTGTGCCTCACACCACGTATTCTTTACAGGATGAAAAGGAGTATAATTTAATTTTTTTTTATTTGAAGGTTCTGTCTGGGAACATTGGCTACCAATTTTATTTTTATTGCAGTGCATGGATAGCAAAGTCACATATCCTTATGTTAACGCAGGGTACATAGGAAAGGAATGGGAAAGTATAATTTTTGTTGTTGCTTTTGTCATTTGAAATTTCCAGAGTGTCTATGCACACTGGGTACCATTTCATTTTTACTGCACTGCACTGATAGCAATGTCACATATAATTAACACCAATGTAGAAAAAAAAAATAGAAAAAAGGAAAACCAGATTTCTCCCCCCGCCTCTGCTATTACCATTGTTTGAAATTTTTTGTATTCTGTGAATAGAATTTCTGGAGGGTGGTGGATATACTGAAAGATCTTATCTCCATTGTAAAAAAAGTGTGACGGTATATGTGTTTGTATTGCTCCATATGAGAGTGGATAGAAAATATAGTGCTACTCACATTTCTTATCAGTGGGATACAAGTTTGTTTAATGTCTAGGAACAGTTAATGTAGAAACAGCCACTTCTGACAAAAACTGGAATAATACCAGAATTTAATTTCCCCAAATCAGTATATTTTATTAAAATTCTTATCTCATTCATCCCAAAATAACTTCTGTGTCCACCTTACTGTGGACAGCTCCGGAGTAGAGAATGTGACACCCTCTTTAGGACATGTAGGGTTAATCTGTAGTTGTGGTGGACTCCTCATCAATGACTTGTGTAAATAACAGTCACCAGGATGGACATGGTGCCCACCTACATGGGCAGACCAGACAGCTGTGTGACTGCTCTCTTTTCCATGACATGTCATTTTACAAGTTAACACAAACAGCAGACCGGAGTACAGCCCTTGGGTTAACTTTGGGAAATTTGTGCCTTAGTATGGTGCATCTGTTGGGAGCAATTTTCTCAGTTTTGGAGAGCAAAAGAGGTCAGTTTTTTTAATTTTAGAATTTATTATTATAATTTGCATATCATGCCCAACACTGCCTCTTTATTCTTGACTTTTAGAGCAACTATGTTGTGGTCCTGTAAATTGACTTTCATTTTTAAGGAGCCACCCTTTGACAGACAGATATAGGGCTGCCAATGAGAGATGTCAAGCCCCAGTATGGTCCCAAGTACAGCTTGGGTAGTCCTACTAGTCTGAGATAGACCTTATGCATTGCAGCTTGCAACCTGCTCTTTAGGCACAATACCACAAGCAGGTCAACAAAGCTACTGAAAAGACTGGAAGACACATCTTCGAAGAGCAGCTGAGCACTCCGGGTTTATTTAGTTTGGAGAAAAGGAGGCTAAAGGGGTGAGCTCATTGCTGTCTACAACTTTCTGAGAAAGGGAACTGGAGAGGGAGGTGCTGGTATCTTCTTCCTGGGATCCAGCAGAACATGTGGGAATGGTTCAAACCTGGTTCAGGGAAGGTTGAAGCTTGCTGTTAGGAAGAATTTTTTTACTAAAAGGGTGGCCAAACACTGGGAATAGAGGGATGTCCCAAACCTGTCCGTTTAAGAGGCACTTAGGTAATGTGCTCAATAACATGCTTTAACTTGTTATTTAATTAAATAACTTTAATTAGACCTGAAGTGGTGAGACAGGTGGACTAAATAAGTGTGGTAGGTCCTTTTCAACTGAAATATTAGTCCTCTCCTCTCCTCTCCTCTCCTCTCCTCTCCTCTCCTCTCCTCTCCTCTCCTCTCCTCTCCTCTCCTCTCCTCTCCTCTCCTCTCCTCTCCTCTCCTCTCCTCTCCTCTCCTCTCCTCTCCTCTCCTCTCCTCTCCTCTCCTCTCCTCTCCTCTCCTCTCCTCTCCTCTCCTCTCCTCTCCTCTCCTCTCCTCTCCTCTCCTCTCCTCTCCTCTCCTCTCCTCTCCTCTCCTCTCCTCTCCTCTCCTCTCCTCTCCTCTCCTCTCCTCTCCTCTCCTCTCCTCTCCTCTCCTCAAAGATTGGGCGACAGAGGATGGTCTCAGACAATGTATCCAGCATTGGTAGCGTCCCTTTCTTTTTTGTTGAACAACGTTTTGAATGTGAACCTTTTTGGAACATATGGCTTTGCCCCTGTATGGACAGACACAAAGATGTCTCCAAGTTTGTTCATGGGCCTTTGGAGAGGCTGTTAATAAGGTGGGAAAAAGCAGTTTCCAAGCTCTTCCACTCTTGACAGAGTAGGACAAGAAAGGAACTAGACTGAGATTCGTGGTGTACATGAACCAACCTGAATCTGGAAGGACAAGATAACCTTGGCCAATATATCTTTAATGAATGCTTCATGGCATTAAATGACTACAGATGTGTGCAATAGATTTTGTGGTGTCACAACAGGCTACATGGCAATAAGCCACCAGAAAACAGAAATATGTGATAGCTAGCATGGTGTACATTTTTAATGCATTTCGCTGTGTGGGGCTTGGAAAACCCTCCTCCTCACCCACTGCAACAAGTTACTTGTGTGCAAAAGCAGCAGCACTCCTTCTTCAAAATACCACATATCATGAAAATCATAAAAGAAAGGCTGGCCAGAGGAATCCCATAAGTCTTTTCATTCACACTGAATTTGAGGTGTCAGCTCCTGTACTTCAGCTGCTGCTGTTCCTTGGATGGTGTCTATGAAAACTGACACCCTCAGTCATGTGACAAAAGGGCAGTGGAGATGGCTTGCTTTCGTAGAGTCATTTGCAGTGTTGGGCACCACTTTTGATGATGCTGGTGTCTTTTTCCCTCCTCTACCTCAAGTGAGACAGAACAAGTGTGAAATATTACATAGCAGGTGTTAGAGAAAGAGGGATAATGTAGCAGTTTTGGAAGAAGTGCTGGATGGAAATACACAGCCAAGGTCTTCATCTGGAGAGGAAACCCAGAACTGTCCTTTCCTCATGACCTGCATTGGAACTTTGTAGAAGGCAAATTTTAACTTGTTTCTAAAGGTCTCCATATGCTTTTATTTGTGTTTTCTATTTTCCTCTTGGCTATACTGGAACTTTTTTGTTTTATACTGGTACCTCCCAGAACATTTTTAAGTTATGAAAAACATACTTCTCTCAGGGCTTCACAAATGAACTATCACTTTTTTCCCCTTTCTAGGTTTTTATTAAGCTCAGTGGGACTAATTCCCTATTGTTCTGCACTTTGTGTCAAATGGGTGTGAAATGCTGGCTAAAACTACAGACATATCTTTGACTGATACAGCTTGAAGTTTGGGATCACACCTGAAATTTGTGTCCATATCTTACATCTCCAGTGTGGGCTGAGCCTCTTCAGATGGCAGGTGATGTCACAGGTATTAATAAGCCACTTTCTCTTCCACTATTGTTTATGTAACAAAATGCTGGTTTGATTTCTAAAGCATATTTCATCACTCTATTCCCTGCTTTTTTTTTTGACAGTCACCCCAAACACTGGCAGGAGACTGACTAACAATGGAAAGTAATAGCAGGAAAAATGTATTTTTCTCAATATGTTGAATACACTGCCAAAATCCCTTTTCAATCCACCTGCAGTCTGCAGACTTGCTGTTACAGAGAAACCAAAGTTAAATAACCAACTACGGACTTTGTACGCTAAAAAAAACCAGCCCAGAAGACAAGAAAACAATTTTAAAATCATAATCAAACTTATAGTTATAATAGAAATGATTGATTACTTTCTGTGATAAATTTGCTCCATGAAATATTATTATTTTTCTTGAATAACTGTAATGGATGGTGATAGATGCTGGTACTCAAACAAATTTAGCTTTTTTCTATCAGAAACATATCCTTAGGGCCTTCTAGTCAGCACCTCTTTTGATGTGTTATCAACCCACACCTCTCATCTCAGAGACTCCTCAATGGAGTGTGTACTTCTTGAATAATATCTTCTTGTACAATCTTTAGAATAAAATAATTCTTACTTCTTCTAATCTGATCATTTATGCACCTGGTAGCTGAGATACAAAGAGTCTGGTGTCATAACTTTGGGAAAATTAAAAAAAACCTCCAAACCCCCAAAAATCACCTTCCCCCCCAAACCACTGCATTATAGTAAGCAAGAATTGGGTTTGTCCGTTTCTTTACAAATAGGAAAAATCAAGTACTGTAGCTTATAAACATTATAATGGTCTGGAAAAGTAAATGTTGTATGAAGCACAATATTGAATAGTAACTGTCTTGTTAGTAACAGCGGGAAAAGAGAACTTTGCTGAACACTGCGTTTACCACAGTCAAACACCTACTCATCTCTTACTCAGGCTATGCTGGATTGAAAGGAAGTTTCTGTGAATTGGAGAACTAAGGATTTGACCACATGTAGAAAGACAATTTTCCTACTTTGTGAACTCATACACTGATTAAAAAAGAAGCAATTATAATTTTTCAGCAGATTATCTGTAAGTTTAATAAAACCATTGTCTGATATTCTAAATTGTCAAGTTATATTTAATACTTATTATGAGATTAAGACATGAAGATGTATCTAGTTAAGGAAATATCTTCAAACTTCAATTGTAAGAGAGCTGTATTAAAGCAAGTACTCAGATTAATTGGTGATGGGATCATTTAACATCTAACAGCAAAGAAGAAATCGCTGTGTAAGTCAGTGGAGGGAGAAATTTTGGGGTCATCACTATCTCTTTGTAATCACTTCCCCAAATGTTTATACATGTAAGCACTGACTAAAAATTACTTAAAAGATGTAATCTGGTGTTATTAAAGTTTTGGCTGGTTGTTTACTATGTTTGACCTGCTTATGTAAATACTTTAGTGCTTTGTCTGAAACTAACTTGCAACAGATAAGTTTAAAGGCTAGTTAAAAACTTGTGTTGATTATAAAACGAACAGAATAATTCTAAATGATTTAAAAATTTATGTAAAAATGAGTGTATCAAAGTACACTAAAGCACCTAACTTATTTATACCCAAATTTAAAAATCACAAATACATAATAATTAAATGGTAATTTTGAAATAGATAATTTTCCTCCATGTTTTAATACATTTAATAACCAAAATCTTCAGGCTAGCATGTTCTACAGAAGACACCAGAGCGGAGTAGAGGGGCAGAATCACCTCCCTTGACCTGCTAGCCACACTGCTTTTGATGCAGCCTGGGACACAGTGGGATTTCCGGGTCGAGGGTACACATTGCTGGGGCACGTCCAGCCTTCCATCCATCAGTGTCCACGAGTCCTTCTCCTAAGGCCTGCTCTCAGTCCTCTTCTCCCCCTGACTGTATTGATACCGGGCGTTGCCCCAGACCAGGGGCAAGACCTTGCACTTGGCCTTGTTGAACCAGATAAATTTCCCAGGGTCCCACTTCTTGAGCTTGTCCAAGTCTCTTGGATGGCATTCTGTCCTTCAGACAGGTCAGATTTATGTCACCGAAATATGACTGCAAACAGTGAAATGGGAAATAAATACACCATCAATAGACTTGAAACTATTATGTGGCTCTCCACAGATATAATTAGGATTACTTAATCTCATTTGGCTCTACTTTTCAACAGAACTCTGAGTTTCAAATGAAGGCCATTCATGTGGGGTAAGCCCGCCATAACTCCTTTGCCTTCATGTTTCCCCTAAAGCAGTTGTAAACAATCCTAATATTTTGTTTTCATACGAATTTAGAAAAGTATAAAACTAAAGTGGGCCTCAAAAATGCAAAGAAACTTTGGAGTTGATACTCTGCCAGGTAACAGAAATAGATTAGATCATACATTGACAGGCCAGGAGCAGTTAAGAGTGAAAGATCAAATAAGATGTGAGAAATCAAAATAGTCAGAGATCTTTAGAAGAGATATCATATTATTAAATTAATTACCAGTGAAAATGGTACATGTGTAGACAATATCATGTGCTAAAGAGAGGGAATAGAGAGGTTGAATATTGAATTTCTCTGTTCCTTCATTTCTTCCTTTCTCTACTTCATTAATCCTGATGCCAAAGGAGTGCAGTTTCTGTCCACACATTTCCTTGGAGTTTTATCAAGCTAATGGGGATTCTGCAAATTAATCTGTGATGTTGCACCATTATTCAGTGGACTATGCTTTCAAATAAAATTTCCAGACCTATTGCTACATTTTCTTTTTCATATTTTCTGGTGGTTTTGATTACAGAATTTAAATCAACACCAGTTGCCACACCACAGTGTCTGAAGTACTGCTGTCATTTTCTCCTATAAAAGAGAGATACAACAGGATAAATATTTCAATGACAAAGCCAGTAATTTTTTTTCTCTATGACTACTGTTAAAAGCCTTCAAATATTTATAGATTTTTATTAGATCTCATCGTCGACAATTAACAATACTCAGAACTTGAACTTCTTCCAGTAAATCAGTTGCCCCGGTCTTTCAATGCATTTTTGTTTCTAAATACTATACTGTGGTCACTTTTCAGAGGAAATAAAAGTGTGGACTTAACAGACTGATACATGTCATGAAAGTGATGAAGCAATTTGAGAGAAACAGCAATAGCAAGTTACCAGGACTGAATGATCTCCCTCCAGAATTCTGAAGACAGTGATTTCTTAATTACAGTATGTATAGGTGGGAATATACTTTGTCTCTTTAAGATAGTAATAATAATATATAACCCCCCCTGTCACAGACTGAAAGGTGCTAATACTGGGTTTTGAGTTTAAGGAATGGTGTGAAAATCCAGATACACTCTGGTTCTGGGAAAGATATTGAATTGTCCTAAAGATGATGACAGTGCAGGACTTGAAGGAGTATAACCTGAAAGGATGAAAACAATGCCTCTCCTGCAAAAAGGAGCTGAATTAGAGCAAAACAGGTAGAAATGAGAAAGGAACAAAAACCCTTGGACTTTCCAAAATCTCATGGTAAAGATAACTTAAATAAACTGTTTAAGGAAATAAATTTCTGTGTAGGAAGGAATGAACTCCTACTTTGGATTAAACTAAGTATTTATTATTTTTAGTGTACCAGTTGTCTCCCCCCACCCCAACCCCCCCCCGCCCACCCCTGCACATGAAGGTAAATTAAAATTGTACTAACATACAATTAGGATGGATAATTACTTCTGGTGTGTTTCTCTGGTTGTGTCCACATGTTGACTGGGATGGAGAAGGTAAGAACTAGCTGACGTCAATAAGCTGGTTTGAGTGGGTCTAAACTGATACGGCCAGTGGCAGGATGCTGGGATAACTGAGGTGTCTGCTGAGCTCCAACTATCTCTGCGAGCTCTTGTAGGATCTGACACTACACAACAACCTGTCTGTCCATGCCCAAGCTGTGGCTGTGTTTGCTCCTGAAACCAAGCTTGACTCTCCAGATTTTTTATGTAGGAGCATACTATAGAGACTGCAAGGATGTTGTAGTGCCAGTGGAACTCACACAAGATCTGTGAGGAGCAGTGAGACAGCTTGTGTTCCCATATTTAAAAGAATAGCAATAATCCAACCAGCAAATAAATAAATATTTTCTGCTCTAAACATGTAAATTATACAGAAGTCAATGTCATACTGTCATCCTAACCACAACTTGTTGCTTGTAGGAGCACATCCAGGTTTGTTCATCAGACTTTGGGAAGGACACTTGGTGTCACTTGGGTAACACAATTTGGACATAGGTTTTATTTAGTGTATCAGATTGCAGGGCAAGTACTTAGGCCTCAGCCTGAGACTGATGCACCTTGAATTCACCCAAAGTCTGTAAAAGAGAGTATTAGTTGAGCGGAGGTAGGCATGCAACAAATGGCATATCTTCTGCCCTATGCAGACTCACGGAAAATAGAAGGGCACACTGATGAACAGAAATAAGATTAATTCCTCTATCTGGCTTGAAATCAAAATGGAATCTAGCCCTACTCAGTCAAATATTTTGGCTGGATTTTTAAAAAGGGTTGGATTAGTGCATTACTATTATTCACTGTAACAACTCATATAAACAGTTAAATACGTGACTTTTTAAGCCAAATGCTCTTCTCCAGATTTGAAATGAAACTGAAAAGTTTGGCTGTCTAAAAGTAATCAAATGTAATGCTTCATGCCGTACAGTTTTTCTGCTTGAAGAGTTCGGGAAGGATATATTTTCCAATGTTAGTAGCTAACCTCAGTTTTATTTTTTCATCAGCTAATATGTTTTTGAGGTACTTGATCACTAATGCCAGAGACACAATGTGCCACTGCCGCATACTTTGTGCCAGAGGCATTAGTACTCCAATTAGGATAAAACATTTAACATCCTAGAAAAGATGGAATAGTTGTTCCCTTTGCTTCTCATGGATTGAGCTAAATCATTCCTTTGTGGTCATCCAAATTTTGGTCTACTTCCTTACTCTTTCAGTCAATCAAATGTAATTTTTAATGTGTCCAGTAATCTTTATTCCCAGGCTTTACCTATTAAAACACAAATAAGCACAAAAGTTATGCAGGGCACTGGTTAATGGTGACTTTCCCTTGTATGTACGCAAAAGCTTGTCAAGTACACCTCTGACTAATGAGAAAGCACAGCTGTTCTGACAAGCAACAGCAACAAATTAAAAAAATACTCACTATCCTGTCAAATAATGTGTGTATATCAAGGATCTGGAATACAAAGCAGACTTATCAGCAATCACATTTTGAGTAGAATTCACTTGAATGTAACACTTTCTCCCTCTAAGGTTTTGAGGGAGGTATCTTAAAGAAGATCATACAACTTACTTATCCCAGGAACAAAGATTCTTTTTTGAAAGCTGTCAGCTTGCTGACAGATATGATGAATATTTACTTCAGTCTTGTAAAACATATTAATCAAACTTGTTCCTATAGCTTCAGTCCAAGGAGGGTTACTGCTTTCTTTAGGAAAGTGTACATAATTGGGGAACTACGAATACATGTACAACTTGAATGCAAGTCACTATCTATGACATTCATTTATTTATAATGAATAAATACTAGTCTATAACAGGCTTAAGGGAGATGAAAGCAGTATATGGAGACCTGTTTAATGCAAGGCTATTTGCCAAAGATCCATGCACCATTCATTGAACCTTAAAAACTTTTGAAAATATGGGTTGCATTTGCAAACTTCCATGTATGGAGAGCTGGCAAGCTGCCTGGTTTCTACTTAAAGGATTGTCATTCTTGGAAAAATAAATTTCTCTAACTAGACAAAAGTCAATGTTTTCATGTTTTACTGCAATCAAGCTGATATGGCTGACAATTTAATGTCTCAACACTTAAAATATCTGTGGATAATCAGTTACTTCAACATCATAACAACAAGATTTCTCTATTTTCAAAGATTGTATACATATGACAGAGATATTGAACAGTTTTACCAGAAACCTCTCCATCCTTAATTTTTGTGATTTCTCTTAAGCTGTGAAATTATTTTTTTCCCAAATGCATGATTTTAAAATTAATGGGAAAAAAAATCCAATCCTGCACTGTAATCGGATTTTTAAACCTTTGCGTTAATGTCCTGTTTTATTTAATTTGATATATTATATATATTTCATGGCCTGCTTGCCTGTCAAATGGATGTGGAAATGTGCTGGCATTCCAGCTGAAGAGATCTTTATGAGTGAGAAAATGCTCAAGGCTTTTTCAAAGTGGGTGCTGAACATACGTTTCTCTTCTTTGACTCCAGGGGCTGCTAACAGCTGTCCCAGCAGACAGGTATCACAAGGTTAAAGGCTAGCAGAGCTGCGCATCTTCAGGATCTGACTGCCAGCAAAGGAGATGGGTAGTTTCTCAAAACTAATAGTGAAAATGGCAGCAGTGATGAGAAGCAGAAGGAGCTGACAACAAGAAAATGAAAAGGAACCTGAAAAAAAATGAATTCTGGGTAGTCCAACACTTGGCAGAGCTGATTTTAATATCTGGCAGGTTGAGTTCACTAATCTTTGCTATTCATATTTATGTGAAACTTAATAGTTTTAGAGATTTGTATCTATTAAGACATGCAGGAATGTTGCTACAACATGGGAACAAGTTTGCTAGCACCTGCTGTTCTTTCTCCATGATAAAAATTGATATAAACTGTTTTAAATGCCTAACAGATAACTACTCTCAACACACAGTAAGGAAAGCTACATCTTTAGAGCCTCTTTTATCTTTAAAAAGTAATTAGAAAAAAAATAGACTAAAACTCACCAGCAAGGCAAAACAACATTCTTCCCCCTACTGTCCTCCCTCTCTTTTGTTTCTTTGATTACTTGGAGCCTTGTAATCAAACTAAGCTTAGTTTTAGGACCCTTGGGACAGTATCTCTTAGCTCCCTGTCAGGCTGTGTTGGAAAACAATCAATCTTGTTCTTGTGCTGGCTTGGTAGAGGTGCCACAACACAAGGAGTGCAATACTTTGCTCTTTCTGTGAAGCTTCGATGACAAAAGTTTTTATCAGAAGCTGACTGTATTTAGGATTATGAATATGCAATGACTCTCATTAGTATTGAAGCACAGGAACATGGTCTGACATCCCTTGCCACTTTTAGCTGTTGCAGAGTTGTCTAATGAATTGTCTTGCTCTTTCACTCTCACAGTCTTTGCTGTTGTGGCCCAATTTGAGAATACTATTGATGGCAGAAATTAATTGCCAAAAACTACCCTTGATTTTGTTAAACAGTGTTGAGTCAGTGTTTAAATTGTCAAAACAGAAAACCATTAAACTCTACAGGGGACTAATCCATCACAAGTGGAGAGGATATGAATGTCTGCATGCATAGCCATGCACAAGCATAAAGGTGTGTGGCACAGGTAGGCATAGGGTCCTGTAACTGTACTCACACATACGAACATATGCGTGTGTATCAGTGATGGGTCTCAGAAAATGAATGTCCTGATGAATTCTTTTATTTTTCCAGTAAGAACAAACAGAGATGATGGAAAGTTTTTCAAATGAGCTTGACTCCAATATATTGCTACTTGATCAGCCATTTTATACTCTTCCTTCTCCCGTTGGAACCATGCCAAATATTGTCCAGCTCATCTGCAATCTGTTTGAATAAGTTACTGATAAGGATGGTTCCAACAAGTTATTAAGATATCTGGCTTGATTTTTGTATTTGAGGAGATGTGTAGGCTTTCAGAAACAAGCGGAAATGACCCTTTCACCCGCAATCGGTTAAATTAAGTATTTTTTCCCCTATTCATCTGAAATTTCTTCTGACATAAAAGAAGCTTTAATGGCTTTCTGCAGATTGTGAAGGGTAAAGTGAATTGAAACAGATAATGTATTCAAAGAAGCTTAAGCAGCATTCTGAAAGGTGTGTGTGTACTGCAAATAATAAAGGATATGAAGTCCTCCCAGCAAGATGTCAGTCCTCTGCAGCTCTGTATCCATTCAATCAGAAATGGAAATGGTCCCGGTGCAAGGAAAGAGAATCTCTTAATTTTTACTGTGATTTTTGGCACTGTTGCTCTAACACAAGCTTGGCTTACCTCTTAATCCAACGCCAGGACTGTCTGTTCTTTTCAGCTGCATTAGAAAATAACAAACATCTACACCTTGTGAGTATCAAATACAAGAGCAGTTTAAAGTAAATGCAGTTCTGACAAAAGTGGCTCAACTATCATACATCAAACACTTGTTACCTCTCTTTGCCTTAGTGACTGCACATGACTAAGAAGGAGTGAGTGATAAAATCTGAAGAAAGCTGAAACCAATCTGGACCTTTTTAAAGATCATCAATCATTCTGCACAGGCATGATATTATTAGTTCCAGTAAGCCTTGTTCTCCTATTTTATGGACATCTTAAGCCCCACACCCCACGACCAATGCTACCATGGGAAATCATTTTTATGGGCAGCATCTTAGTGCAGGCCAATCAGATCTAATCACATAACAAGCTACTGAATTATTCAATGTTCTCCCTAATTTTGCATTCTTCCTGCACTTTGCTGTCACTACAGGGTTCTAAAAGTATGGATTTTTACAATATTTATTAAGAAGATAGCCATTCACAGAATTTTTTCTTTCTCTATGTCTTTCAGTAATCACAATTCCCTTAGATTGTTGCAGTGTATACATTACGATATACAGAATATTATTTCTAAAAGGAATAAAAATCCACAATGTGTCACTCAGGTTTAAACTCTTCCAGTTTTTAATATACCAAATTTAAGGACAACAATAGTGAAACAATTGTGTTCAAACATAAAATATTCATATTTACAGAGCAAAATATAACCAGCATGTCTCTTAGCTGTTGCTATGAATACAGGACTTACATTGTATGTGAAAATATTTCAGTTTTAATTGCAAATCTGTGCAGAGATGATTTGGGGTCTGTAATTAGCACATAAATTTCAGACTTTGCAACTGCTGTGAAAACACACTTTATTTATGGAACTATTATCCAAATATAATTCAGTGTTTTTTGCTTTCAATAACTACTGTAAAAGTCTGATTTAATAAAATGTGAAAAATTTCCCATCTCTTGCACTTCTGTTTACATTATGGAGCATTCATTCCTCTGCATTGCCGTTTCCCACTCAATCTGCAGTGGACTTTGCTTTTATCCATACTTCATTCATACCTCAGGGAGATTTCTTCACAACCATAAAGTGCCTGGCACTTAATTTGTTTAAAATGAAAGCCTGGATTATTCAAATAGCTCTGAACTGCACAAACAGAGTAGTTTATGTGGCCTCCATCCTCATGCTTTTCATCTGGGCTAGAAGCAGGAATAGATAGAAGGCTAGTCTCAGTTGGGTTTAAGATCCTGTATGCAGATTTACAGTTATCCAGACAGGGTTAATGGAATGAAAAAGTGTTGCCTTGTTATCACCCACTTATTGTAAACTGCAGGCTCAACCACTTCTAACTCCCATCAATGTAGGGCACAACCAGTACAAAATTCGTCTCTTCCTTACTAGAAATCCCATTAATTTTCAAAACTGGTTACTCGCAAAACCAGTTTTATAGCAATCATTTTTGAGACCTTCTGCTGTTCTTGAGTTTAAAAGTGCGTTTTTAGGTCACATGGAACTGAGTATTTTTCTTGCCAGCTTTGTGTTTATCTCCAGGTTCAGGACTGGAACTGCAGATAAAGGGACTGGGCACCAGGTATGCACAAATACCACAATGTCAGGTTAAACAGTAAAACAGAGCTTGCAGTAACAACAGTGACAAAGTCCATAATATGGACTTAAGTTACATCAGAATGTGACTGTCTCTGGCTGCTCCAGCACCTCTGTGCAATGGCAACATCAACGGCCACTGCAATAATAATCAACATAATGATCACTGACAGGGTTGCCTTGCCTCTCCCAGGGCTGCCTGCCCTTGAACCTAAAGCCATACCTGCAGGAGCATCACCTAACCCACCCACAGGGTGGGCTGAATGCTGTGTCATTGCCAGGAATGTGCAAATTTTTTGTCATGGGGCTACCAGGATTTTCTCAGACCTGGGAGGAGTACTTTCTCATATGTCTGCCCAGCTTCTGGCACTGGAGAAAGGCAGGAACCCTGCATGGTGTATACAGGCATAATTTTCTATTTGAACAGTGATATCAGTGTCATGGTGCACATGCTCTGGAAAGAGAATTACAAAGAGTAATTGAAAGATTCAGTGTGAAGCCACTGAAAGCTGTTATTTAAAGTTCCAGTATTACTATTACCACTAAAAGTGACAGAGGACCAATTATGAACGGTTATTTTCTTTTATAAAATTAATTTTGTTTTGGCCTCTGAAAGTCCTCATTTCTGCCTTGCCATCACTGCCACAGGACATGTCTTCATAGCTTCTGGTGTCAGCAGGATCCTGAGCCTCCTGATGAGGAATGGATCAAGAGGGCAGAAAGGCTTGAAGCCTTGTGGGGAGTGGCAGAGCAGACTCTCAGTGGTCTAGCCTGATCTCCTGGTAATATTAGATAAAGATTCAGTACTTGAAGGAGACCCCAAACCTGGTTTTGTAAACTAAGAGTGGCATCCAGGGACAGAGAAGACACTGAGTACATTTTCAGGAAGATAAAAAAGGATAGGTGAGATATGAGAACTTTTCTGAGAGACAACTCAGTTAGTAATTGCTGTAATTGCTTTCTTCATTGTTTTGATGCAAAAATTTGCTGGTTGTTTACATAATAAACCTTAGCATTCAGTACACCTCATAAGACTGTCTACTCAAATAAGTAAAAAAATTATCTTGTATCTTTATATGGCTGGTACTACACCGATTACTTCAGATCAATAGGTTATACCATCTTTAAAACCTCAGGACTGAAGTGTTTGCAGTGTTCTTATAATACTGGTGTATTTTTCTTAAGGTCTGGCATGATGAGATGCCACGAAGGCCTGAGCTTTCTCATGAGAAGGAAGGTACTGCTTTCTGGGAACACAGATTTTAATACAGAATGCCTTTGAAAAGTGTCAATGTTATTCAGCCTTTCACACAAGAACTTCCAAAAGTGAGAGTGGCATTTAGCTCACAGGTAGCAGAATGGTAGTCTAAAAATTTGGGAAAGTAGACCAGTCCTAATAATATCAGCCAGACCATTCAATGTGAAACAATTCAGATCAGTTTGATCTGAATTATCAATGTAATTTCACCTTATCAATGTAATTCCAGATGCAGAACAGTGAATCCAGTTTTCAGATGAGATTAGTGACACATGAATAACTTGGGAAATCCCTAATAAATACCTAGGTAGAGAGGAAATCAGAGCATTTCTTTCAGACCTGACAGAATCAATTATATCTCCTTACAAGTGATCTCAGAATATTAGGGTCTTTTTCCTAGCCACCTGTCAAGCAGCTGCACATAAGACCATGACATATCATTCTCACCTTTGTCAATGTTGCTGAAGGAATGTGAGATACTTACCATACACTGATCATCATCAGCCCAAACAGCTTTCATTTTTAATCCCACAATTAATCAAAATGGAAGTGATCAGAAGAAAATAGAGAGATTGTTCACTCCACACTGGAGAGCACTCAATAAGAGGGGTGTAAAGTAGAGGCAAAAGAATGTTGTCTTTTAAGGTACTTCTGGGACAGTGCAGAAAATGATTTCAAGAGCAGAAGATACAAATATACCTACCAGCTAAGGCTTTTTGATGGTCATAGGTATCTGTGTTACAAAAGAAAGCTACAAAACGGTGCAGGGAGATAAAATAGTGATGCAGTGGAGCTTTTAGCTGCCCACTTCCCAAAGCAGAAATTAAAGCTATTGGTGGAACAGGATTTTAATTATGGACTGGTGGGCCATTGTCAGCAGTTGCTTTCTGCAATAGTGGCAAGCTCAGTATTGGGTGTTCATGGACTGCTTTAAATATTTGAAGTGGGACACTGTGCAGCAGCTAGAGGACAGCATCCCCCTGTGCTCAGTGCTGTACAAACAGGATCAACACATCAAGACATCTCTGTGTCTAGGAGATTACAATGCAGGGAATTGACTGGAGATATTTCACTGTCCTGTTAAGGCCAAATTGGCAGTGATGCTGAACCCTAGAGGAAAAATTCATCACTTATGTCACCCCAACTGTACCCATATGCTCATATCATTATGTATTTTGTTCTGAGATTGACTTGGCTGGGGCTGGCCTTGCACTTGAAAGAACCAAAGGAAAGAACCATCACAGGTCATCACCAAAGCAGTTGCTCCCAGCTCCGTCTTTGCAGCTGGCTTGATACTGGGGCTAAGTAACCTTTGGGATTCAGCCCAAAGCTTCCTGCAAAAACAGGTGAAGGCTGGTCCCAGAGAAGGCTATTTAGCATTGACTTAGCAATACAGGTGAAATCATTCAAGGAGGGACACATGATCTGCGCAGATGGACAAAGCAATGGGAAAAGCTGTGATCTGCTGCCAGACTGAAAGAAAAAAGAATTATCTTATGCACTATAGACACTCTTCACTTGCTTTAATTTTTAATAGAAACGTTCATTTTTAAGTACTATGAGCAATACAAGTTTAATGTGAACTTAGAAGACCATGCAACATAAGCATAATTGACTCATTATAATCACTCTCTAGATATTTTTTCCCCTTTTTTTCTTAAGTCTTAATATTTTATTCTTAATGGAATCAGAAAATGACAGAGAGCTGGAATGTGACATAGCAGTCAACTACTGTGAATTCAACCTAGTAGTCAATATTGAAACTGGATTTGAATTACTGTGTAAATAATTGCAGATTAGAAAATTGGAATAAAAGAGCCATGGTAGGATATAAACCACCTGCAGGTCACAGGCAAAGGGAACCAGAAATACTGTTTACAAGGGTCAAAGGTTTACATTTTTAAGTATCACTGTACTGGGGAACAGAGGTCACTTTTTATGTTTGTAACTTTGCTCTGTAAAATTTGAGTTTGTCTTACATGCAGGTTTGGTATCTTTTCACTAACTAGTCTTACAACTGAAACACCAAATGAACAGTATTTACACTGAACCTTTGAACTGTTGGTGCAATACTAACACTCTTTTTAAGCACAAAGTAGCTCAGAGTTTAACTAACCTTCCTTTCATCTTCTCTCTTTGCTTGTGCTACTTTACCCCATCAGCAATAAAGAGTGAGGAAAGCTGCAACACCCTGTAGGGACTATAACATGTCCTCCCCTTAATTACACATATATGTGGTTCGTCAAAGCCCATAATCTGAACAGGTAAGATTGAATTCAGTGATTGCTGAATTGGACATACTGTGAGCTGCAATAAAACTGGCGAATTGTCTGTGCTTATTAGGGGCTTGGTAGTAGAAGTCTTGGTGTCTTATGGAGAGGTAGTGTTACTGTCATCTGCGGTGTTTTCTGGAGGTTGAACCTGTGAAAACAGGTGAGAAACAATAGTTGCTCTATTAACCAGACAAAAGTTCATAAAATTAAGGTAGCTTGGAAAAGAGCATAACAATTTAGAAAAATGTGGGCCCACTCCCAGTTTTAGGGGGTAGATAAGGGGAGATGAAGTCATCACGTCCTCACACAGGAAAATGAACAATGCTACATGTTGCATACAAAGCTCCCAAACAGACTATTTTTCTATTAAAAAGGTCTCAGACCCAGAAGCTCTCCTATCTCTTTTGAGCTTGTAGTTTCCCTTTCTCACCAAAGGTTTTAGTTAGAAAAGATAGAACAAAATTTGTATCTCTTACATCTTTTTGTAGAGAAGGATAGCTTCACAGCTGTTTTTTGATCCTGTACAATAGGTCTGAGTAAATGCATAAGAACAGTATAATTTGATAACTTTTGGGTATTACTCCTCACCCATAACAGTGTGAAACAGAAAAAGAGGAGATCTGCTTAGCTGCAATCTGGATCTGTTGTTCTATTTTCAGCTTTAGTAACAATGTTTTGTTATTCTTGATAATGACATTTATTTTTCTATATTTCAGTGTATTCACCTTTGAAACAACTGTAGTAATAATTTTCCATTGCAGAATAATGCCAGAACTCCTGATTTATGTAAACAAAGTGTTTTGAGATCCTCTTAGGACAGGAGGTATAGAAAAGGAAAGCTGTACAAGAAGATAGCTGGCAAGTAACACCAGCTTATGATACCACCACCGCCTGTGATGCCATCGTCTCACAATATACCCTTTTCTCCTTTCAATTAACACATCTTAGCTCAAACATTATCAAAATATTTGCACAGATGCAGAGGTGAACATGGCCCTCAGAACTGTCTTCAAGACAAGGAAAAATGTTTTCTTGTGGAGAAAGCTTATTAACAGTCAAAGCAATGATGGAATCAGCACTTGGGGCAACTCCAAAACCACCTACTCAAACTTGCAAGGAAGAAAGTTAGACACAGATCTTGGTGACATGATTAGTATTTCCTCTGGTTTGGCTCTTGTTATTTCTGTTCACATCTATTGAAAGCAAAAAAAAAGAGTTTTAAAGCTGTGATCGTATTCCCCAGCAAAGCTGTTTGTGATTTCCATTTTGCAGGAGATTTTCTTTTCTCTTATATTCACTACCAGGCTGACAAAACCAAATGACGACTTCCAGTTCCTATTTCCCCCTGTTGACAACACCACCAGATACAAATTTGGGAAAGCTGCCTACATCATTCAGTTCAACTGATATGCTGGTGTGGTCCCTGGGGTGAAGAATGCATGTGACTATGTATGTTTGCTTCTCACTGTCCCTTCAGCAAAGGAACTGGAGAAGAGAATGGAAAGAAAGGAAATTTTTAACCTGTTAATCTACTTCCTTCTTTCTGTGCAGTCTTTTCTGTCTGATAAATAGAAAACTAGGGTGTGTGCCACTTAACACTTTCATGACTGATAAAAGGTCTGTATATGTGAGATAAGCAGGTGGACACTAATCATGTTTTGAGTTTATGATTTGCGTATGCTTCTTCTTGACCCTACTCCTCCCTTAATTCTTTAATTTGTATAAGTACGTAACACAGAAAGGGCACTCACCCAGCCAGCCTCCCAGTGCATATGATGTGGAAGAGAATGAAGGATTAATCATTAAAACATCTTTCATTTAGTAGTGTCTGCATTAGGAGTACCTTGTTAGGCACAATGACAACAACGTCGCCAGGCACAAAAGAAATTTACAGAAATCCACTTTGGTTTTGCCCTAATTTCTGAGAATTAAGTGTATATTAAGTGTATATTAAAGACTCAGAAAAGTCCTCCCTTAAACTTAATTGAGAAAGGAGACAAGACACGCTTTTAATATAAGCATATGTTGTTGCTGATAAACCAATTTTGAATTTTGTAAATTTGATTTGCATCAAAAATGATGAAGAGACACATGCTGCTGAGTGACTTTCATTGTAGCATTAGTATCATATCCTCCACTTCTCCAGGTATAAAAGGTAGCTTAGGCTGGTTTTGTAAACGGTAGGCAGTATCTGCACTGATATTTTGCTTAATGATGAGGCTGCTCTAATGAGCCTGAATTACATGAGGTACAGTTCCTAGCTGCTGATGGGGCACTGCTGCATATGCCAGCACTACCCATGCATGGCTCCCATGGGAAGAAGCAAGAAGCATCAGTGGGTCTCTGAACAGAGAACTAGGAATGGGAGCATCCTTGCTCAATGTGTTTAAGGGGATTTAGCATAGTCTGACCTGAACTTTCATCACAAACTTAACCACATTGCTTTGTAGGATCAGGCCCTTGTTTTATAGCAGTAGTGGAAACCTTGAGGCAAGTTAAATTGTCAGATACAGTGAAACTATGACAGATCTCTCATAGGTGTCCAACTGAAGGTAACACTGAGGACTGTAACCATACACAGAAAGACAGACACAAATGGGGAAAAGGAAAGAAAAGCTCTCCTTCATCCCGCACTGTCTCAACCCACCACCCTGCATAACCTCCCATAGCTTGAAGCAAGACAAGAAAGTCAGCATTTCGCACCCTCCAACAGCTTTGACATGACAGGTATGGTATTTTCTTACCCACAGAATTGCCAAGGAAATCCGCCCTAGCAAAAGTGCAAAAGTTTTCAGTATAAGGAGGTGGGGTGCAAAAACTGGCTTCTAGGCAAAGGTTGAAATGACTCAATCTGAAACAAAATGTAAAGCAATTACTGCCTGGAAAAAAAAAAAGATCATGCTGACATTTAGAGGCTGCAGTGATAGTATCTGTCCCTTCCCAGGCTGAAATAAACAGCCTTGATTTCATCCCAAAAAGATTTTATTTTTGTTTGTTTGATATTTAGAAGATCCTTTATTTGGAGGTGGGAGGCAGCAGGATGGATTGCCTTAACTTCAGCTTTTATGCCGAGAAATAATTGCCACCCCAGAAAGGTAATTACATACGCCATTGTTTATATGCATAATAGGCCTGCAAAAGCATGTTCTACAGATAGAAAAAAAGAAAATCCTGCTTTCACATCAGGGCGGAACACTATGCAAAGTGACAGATTGCCACAAATAGCATTCAAACCCTTGCACAGTAGTGGTTGATTTTTCTTCTGGGGAAGAGGGGGAAGGGATGAAGGCTATGGAATAGGGTGGAAAGAGGAAAAAAAGAAGACAATTTTGTTCAACAGCCATAGTAACATACACAGTAGTTTTTACTGTCTTGATTGCTGTTAAATGAACCTGATCTTTAAGTTGTTTTTAAAGTCACTGCCTCAAAGGGATGTTTTCTGTTGCCATCTTGTGCAAATACCACTTCTCCTAAAGTGGCCTTAATTTGAATTGCTTTGAAAGCAGACCAGTTAATCTGCTAGAATATGTTGTGGCACGATGCATCTCCCCTTTGTGCCCTGAGTACCTCATAGAAAGTGAATTTCGTTCAGAAAAGGACAACTAGTCTCTTTTCCCCCTTCCATCATAATACAACAAAAAAAATAAACAGTGTGCTGTGATGTCAAGCACATTTCAGATTTTTTTTGAATGCAAAATATGTATTTCTTCAAAATATTGAAAGTTTCAGGACTGAACAAACGAAAAAAAAATGCATATGTATTTTGATATTGAACCAAGCTTTGTTAGATGCTGAAGCAATTCATAGCAGGTCTATTCTCTGTGGCAGTGTCCAGCAAATTGCATGAGCTGCTTGTTAGGCTTGACAACACTGTTTTACCTAACAAAGGCCTCAACAGCTCAGAGCAGCAGAGGAATGTCAAAATGAGCACATTTCACACACAGATGTGTGACCATTATAGTCTATAAGAAGATGCATGGGGTGGAGGGAAGAGGCTGGGTGCTGGGAAGGCTAACAGTTAGCAGTAGGGACATGGCCCTACTGACCACATTTAATCAACCCTTCTGTAAACAATTCAACATATTCATTGTTCTCTAAAAACTAATAAAGAGAAACAAGCACTTTTCATTCATCTTGAAGTAATTTTCTGTCAGGTTTGAGCCCCTTGTGGCTTACAGCTTGTGCATTGCTAGCTATGTGATACAACAACTATTTCAATTTATTTTACAAACTCTGGCCATTCACATGTCAGTTAGTGTTCACCAAGCCGGCATCTGAAATTGTGCAGTTAACGAGTTTTACAACATTTCTATCAAGAGAAACTGTTTAGCATAACTGACTCTTAAGGAGTTATTATACCTCTAAAAATCCATTTTAAGGGGCATTATTTAAATAAAATAGAAAAACGGTTCACTGCCTTTTAAAGGGGCTACAAAAAAAGTCCATCAGATCCAGTGCAGTAATCCTCAGCTTAAAGCACTCTTGAGAGCACTTCTGGGAATTATCAGCATAATGAAATGTTTTGTGAAATGTCCAGATAGATTCCTCTACTCAACAATTTTACTGCACTATATTTATTTTTCTTTTAGTTTTTAAAGAAGTGAATTACTTTTTTGAGGTGATTATTCTACACTGTGAGGATTAACTGAATGCATTTTTGTCAAGGCTGTAGTATAAGTGAGGGGTTCAGTCTGTGTACAATCTATATACATTTGCACAGCAAAAAAAGAGTCAAGCCCTTTATGTTATTCTCAGCTCTAAAAGGGTTAAATCACAATGAGGCTTATGCAGATTTGCATTTCTCTTGTAGCACGTTTTTCTTATACTTAACAACTTTCTCATAAAATAGCACCTATAAAACTCTATATTGAAAATAATTCTTAAATTGTTCATAAGAGCTCATAAAACTGAAATTTGTTCTGAGCTGCTCTGAAAAGGAGAAATTTATGATTTTTAACTTAATTAATAGATATCTATCTTTTAACTGTGGCAACTAATGATCCAAAACTGCTAATACCGGGAGTCCATAATGGAAGAAACATTGCAGCATTTATGTGAGTCAATCTCAGCATCTTAAACCACCTAATGGAGCAAACCCCATGTTTGTGATGTAAATTAGTCAGTGTTTCAGCCTAAAATGAGCACTGGTAAGAGGAAAAGTATTTACAGTACAATTACAGATACAGTAGGCACATTACCAGGTGTATGTATACAATATGCACACAGATAGTGGCAACATATATGCAATGTTGTACCTGGTGTTATTTGTTCAGTAGGACAACAAAAATGGTGAGGGGTCTTGAGGGGAAGCTGTATGAGGAGCAGCTGATGTCATTGTATCTATTCAGCCTGCAGAAGAGGAGACTGAAGGGAGACCCCATCGCACTCTGGAACTTCCTCGTGAGGGGAAGAGGAGGGGCAGGCACTGATCTCTTCTCTATGATGACCTGGGGCCGGACCTGAGGGAATGGCCTGAAGTTGTGTCAGAGGAGGTTTAAGTTGGATATCAGGGAAAAGGTTCTTCACCCAGAAGGTGGTTGGGCACTGGAACAGGCTACCCAGGGAAGTGGTCACAGCACCAAGCCTGACAGAGTTCAAGCAGCCTCACAAAGTTCCAGGACAGCCCTCTTGAGCACTTGGTGTGACACTTGGGGATGGTCCTGTGCAGGGCCAGAAGGTGGACTCATTATGCATCAGCCAAAAAATAATTTGACTTAGTTCTTCAGAGGTTTTAACACTCATTCTAAGACAGAGGGACTAGCATTATCATTCCTTGAGATTTTTTGATAGATGCTCAGTAACTTTCATGCACAAGACACCTAGACAATAATTTGTGGTCTTGGTGCCAACTCAGAGCAAAGGTATAACCTTTCCTGAAGGTATGAGCTTTCCACAATCACAGTAGGCAGTACTACAGCAGCAGTGCCAAAGAAGCTGGTCATTCAGAATCTACCAAGACAGAAATGAATGTAGGATGGCTTCCATACTGGAAAACTATGACTGATCAACTTTACTAAGTGAGATAGTGGACACTTTCTTAGCAGCTAAGCTACAGCTCAGTTTTGCAAGATGTCAAGCATTTGGGCACTGTCTGTACATTCCAAATTTTAAGCAGTCACTGGCAGAGCTGGCTAAAGCAGTGGGCTTTTTTATGACTGAAATCTTTATCGGAATGGTGTCATACTCCTTAGCACTCTGCTTAATGCCTTGGCAAGGCAAAGCACATAAAGCAGGAGAAAAAGAAGAGGGTTTTGAAAATATGCTGAAATTTAAGTTAGAATCAGTGGAAAACTTAACTATACTTTAATAATGTATGAGTGGTTGTGCTACTGAAACGGAAAGATGAAGGCCATCAGATTTCCAGATACTAAAAATTTTGGATGGTGAAACTTGAAAGCACCCACTGTACAAAAAAAAAGTGTATCCAGGTCTGGAGAGAAAACCAAGGACGAACAGACTGTAAGTGAATTTTGTACAAGACTGATCACACAGACGAAGGAACTGAAGGAACAAAGGAGTGAGCTGAACTTAATTCTAGTGATGCTTTACAACTGTATACATCCACTCTTAGTCTTTAGCTTTCTGCATGGTCAACTAGTACATGCTGCAGCAGGAGCACTAGAGGTCTGCTGGAGAGAGGTAGAAACAGGTCATTAGGATAATCTACACACTCCTCCCATGTTTATAGGATATGACTTCTCTTTACAATGCCCACTTTTTTCTGCTTCTTGGCCTGAAGAGAGTTTTGATAGGAAATTCAGAGCTGCATCTACAATCAAGGGCAGGAGCAGGAGGTCTGAAACGAAAAAAGAATGGTTCAGACGTCTTCTGCTCTGTGCTGAGGAGATGCAAAAGGGGCAAACACTGAAGTGGAAGGTAGGATAGCAGGCAGCTTGACTGCAGTCATGTATTTTAGCACAGTTAATTACAGTCATGTGTTTTCCATGAGTTTAACTGTTATGGCAGCAGTATTTCTTTGTCCCCTGATTATTTATACATAATGTTGACCAAAATGGAAGCAAACATTTTTTGACCATGCACAGAGATTTTTTGTTCTGGAGTGAAGGTCTTTCCTTTTTGGGGAAACACCTATTTAAAACAGAAAAAGAAAAAACAGGGTGAGTTTTAGGTATGACAGATTTATTTGTGACAAATGGAAAGTCCATAATTGATTTTTTGTGTGACCAATGACCTGATGCTTGCTCCACTGATTTTTCATTTGTTCATACAGTTTCAACTTTTTCTCAGGAGTTGTTTAATTTTCCTGTTTTCTAAAATGACTTGTTTTTCCCCTGCAAGTAACATGCATACTTAATTTACAGGAGACTGCAATAGGTCTTGGAGATACACAGGCTTGAAAGGGTCTAAGGTGCAGACGAGCTCTGACTATTCCTTCCTGCAGGTCTGTATGGGGTAAAGTCCCTACAAATGAGCTGTGGGTGGGAAGCATCTCATTCATTAATTATTTTACTTAAAACTAGCTTGGCTATCCTTCAGTCCACACTGAAGTCTGCTGAAGTTTGGACATCTCAAAGCTCTAAAATATGAGAGAATATTATTATTTTAATCCTGTACCTATATGTGCAGCCAATCTTTTGGTCCATATTCCTCTGCATTGCTGGGCTAGCTGTTTTCTGTCCTATTCCCAGAAAAACACTTCCCCTAAAAAGAGGTATGGTCAGTCAGGGAACATGGTCAGTAGAAAGCTGCATAAGGTGTGCTCTACCTCTCTAGGGAGGTTGTTGTCCTTGTTAAGCCTTTACACCATCAGTGAAGGCTTGTGAATGTTTTGCAACACCATGACTGAACTAAAAAAATAATATTAATGGCAAGTGAAATAATTGAGACACCATAATTTAGGTTTAGGTAGACAAGTCTTCAGATTATAATTTAAAACCATTAAATACCATAGAGAAAACACCCAAAATCTGAACACATGCAACATCAAAGCTGATACTGTGTAGTGAAGACATTTATATGCACAATCTCCGTCCCTAAGCTGGTGACAATCTAAACATCAAATTCCCTCACATTAGGCAGAGCTATGTATCAGGATAATGAGATGCAAGTCCACATCAGCGTGGTACCATGGCTAATTACATCAACAAGCTTTGTTTTAAATACTTGTGACCTTTGATAGGAGGAAGTAAAACATGATAAAGAAAAAGTGGGAAAATAGCATTAAAAAAAATCAAAAGTTTTCTTTTAGCTAGTCTTTTGTATAATGTCAGGTGACTTAGGCTGGATTTCCTTGGCCTTTTGGGACATGATGACAAAGTTATTTGCCATGAGCCCAAAATTCCATTCACAGACTTTTAACATAGGCTCTCCTGCCTCTGAATTTGAGTCTGGTTGATATAATCATTTCTGTAAGAGCTGGACATGCAGCCTGCCTCTATTACTCCTACAGATGCTTATAAAAATGAACACATTACAGTAAGATTAATCTTTGTTGCTTTTCTTTACCCTGGCTTCCAAGAAACAAAACTTTTTCAGTCATGGAAAGCCTATGTGCCTGTCCAAATAAGTTTGAACTCATTAGCTAATTGCTGCTGATTTTCTAAGGGAATAGAAGAGATTGTCAACCTAATAGCAGAGCAAGAAACTCTTTGCACTGTACCTCACAATGGTCACGTATATTCAAATGATGCATGTGACAGGTTCTTTCCCATCCCGCTGGCTTATTAATATCAGTGTCAATTGCCAGGTATTTTCCCATTTGTTTCTGAATAATTGCTGGTTCACTGGTTTTCTCCATGGTCCCTTCACCTTCTCTTCCTCTTTCAGCCAAGTCAAGCACAACTGAACAAAAAAACTAGTTTCACTCTCAAGCTATCAGTTGCTGTAAAGTGCAAAGATTAAGTCTGAATTAACTAAAAAACTTGCTACTTCATAGGCATGGTGATCTGGTTACTTTTAAAAGGCTGGTATAAAAGATTAGATAACCCCCCATAATGCTATAACCAACTGCACCAACCACAGATGGCAGAAATAATGTGTGATTACCACTTAATAAAAAAAAGTTCATGAACACAACCTAACACAACAGGCTGTTGGAAGATGTTAAGACCACTCGATAAAAATACCAATAACAAAGCACAGTGGATTCTACATTACAGAAGGTAGAGGTGAGTAAGTAGAAGAAAGAAGAAGAAGCAGCTTTGGAGTCTACCTTGAGAGCCTGGAAGCTGACTGGGTATGCTGGAACTTGGGAAAAGATCAACACCTTAGTTGACACAAAATGTGCAGACACACCCATTGAAAGAAATGTTACGGAAACTTCTCTGAGATGCAACGATGCTTAGGACAAACCCTCCTCTGCCATCAACTTTTGGGTGATTTGGAAGCGGATTGGACATCCATGGGGCAGTCCTGGAGTGGGGTCAGCCCTGCAAGAACTGTCAGAAACTGAATTGGGTGGAGGAGCAAAACTGAGGCTCACAACTGGTGCTTTAATAGATTTCTGTCATCAAAGTGGTACTGGTGTGTGAGAAGCTTTTGACAGTAAACTGACAGGGAGACTGAGCTACACATCTCTGGGCTAGACCAAAGCCTTTGTCATCTTAGCTGGCATTGGAACTGCTGAAATACATTTCCTCAGGGAGCGGAACACCCTGTTTGTTTGGACATGGACATTTTCTTCAACTAAGCTAGTATTTCTGCTTTCACTGAGTGCAGGATGCACATGCTTTCATCTCTCTGTGGGGAATTTTCTTCATATGAATTACAATGGCATCATTGATACGGTGATTTTCTTGGGAAGGTTTGCAGCAGGTTTGCAAGTCAGACAGAAGCCCTAGCTAGCAATCACTTCAGCAACAAATTAATGTCCTGGAAAGCTAGTGCTTGATGTTTCAGGAGCAGTTTTTATTTATCATTCTGTATGTCACTTACCTACCTCAGATGATAGCGTTAGCTGTTCTCTACAGATGAATTGCAAAAATAAACCAGATACTTTTGCATTGTGAAATCCACAATATCTTAGAAGTAAAAATCTTCTTAAACAGAAGACAGTGTGGACACTTACTTAACATTGCTCATATCTTGTAGTCAGTCAAAGCCTATAATCAGTCACATTGTCTCATTGCCCATTGACAAGTTCTGTCCTCTGGGACCTAACCTAAATCTGGAAAGATATCTATTCCTGTGCTCCTGAAGACACTATGATGTGAGCAGTGCCAACAGGAAGTGCAAGGGGATCTACCACTCACTGCCTGTTCTCACTTACAAAAGTTCACACTAAATGATCAGATGAACTGAGGCAGTTGTCTCAAGTGCTCTGATCACACTGAGGCCAGCACATGTTGACTTCAGTGGTTTTGGACCAAATTCCTTCTTTGTCAGTGGAAATGTGAAGCTGGATAATTTGGTAGCCTCCTAATGCTCTATGGTCTTTAGTGGTCCAAGAAAGAGGAGAGAAAAGGAGAGCAGAAAGATTTTCCCCAAATTGCTTTTAAGTGTGTTTCTTTCACTCTAAAATGTCCTTGCTGAATTTCATGTGCTTTGACACTAGTTCAGCTGAGGGTGAAACATGTATTTGCAAGATTCACCTGTAGGCTACTAGCATGGGAACTGAGTCTATGTGTTAGAGCTTGAGCAACACGTCAAATTCAGATTTCAATATTTCATAGATAGGTACTTCATAGAGGTAACCACAACACAAAAAAGTCAGGATAATCCCAAGAACTAGACAAAATCAAATAGTGATTTATTCTGTCAAAACAAGTGTAAGTAAGAAAAGTTCAACTTGTAGTAATTTTTTTTTTGTTGTGTAGTTCCATTTGAAAGGCCATAGGGAAAAAATTACCCTTTCAAATGTTAGTACATAGATCTGTGACACAGGGTTCTCTTAAAAGTGATTTGCCCAGTTGTCTCGGATGTATATTCCAGCTGTACATTGAACTACTCACAGCTGCAAAATATGCTACAAATTTATCACATCACATGGTTCTGTGATGCTATAAGTACTTATTAATGCAAGTTGTTCTAAATGACGTCTCAAAGAAATAGGACTAACTTTCTTAAACATCTTGATGTTTTCCTCAAATATTGTAGTGCTGCCCACGTATAAAGTACATCCATTTACCTAACTTACTTTACATTTATTTTATTAAAATGATGCTTCATGTGGTCTCTTAAATAAATATATTCTGGATTTATACTAATTTATGAACTTGGTTAACATATTAAGTTTTGCTAAATTTTTATAAATATGCTCTTATTAAGCTTATTAAAATGATAAATTAATTTTAAAATGGCAGTTGCACCTGTGTATCTATTGTTCAGCTTAAAACAGTGTAGAAGATAGTATAGGTCTGGAAAGTCAAGGGGTAGCAACCAAATGTGTATCCATTACCAAAGTATTCTTTTTTTTAAAATCCCAACTGGCTTTCTAATTGTCTCTGTGTTAGATGTTAGATATTGT
The DNA here is from genome assembly GCF_009650955.1 of Corvus moneduloides. Lineage (NCBI taxonomy): Eukaryota > Metazoa > Chordata > Aves > Passeriformes > Corvidae > Corvus > Corvus moneduloides. Next base: position 54,969,557 of record NC_045511.1, read on the forward strand.
TAGATATTGTTTACCACAGAATAGGTACACTCAGGGTGTAAAAGGTGAATATGTGGTTTTCTCAAAGTCCTGTGCAATTATTCCTATACAAACTCTGAAAATGGAACTGATAATATGTCAATGATTACTATACAAAGAAGTTAAATATTACAGCTAATTTTCTCACTGAAATCTAATCCAGGGATTAGCAACAATGGGAAATCTGTTTTATTTGCATTTAATTTGTACCTTCACACTATTATCTCCCATGTTTTAGTTTCAGGAAATGTGGTTCAGGCTATTATAACCACATTTCATGCTGCAGTTGCACTGTTATTTGAGCTCTATGCTAGGAAATGACTTACTGAAAAAATAAAGCCAGCATACTTTATTTTAATTATACTAGAGCTGTGTCTAAGTACAAAAAAATAGTACAGCATATATTTAATATGGAGCATGGATTAACAGTTTTATGAGACATAAAATCTATTTATATCATTTTCTATTTACAAATCTGTTATATATCTTTCAACAAAACAAATGCCTATAGTGTAAAAATGAATAAGTAGAACATCAAACTAGCAATCATGTAAGCAGTAAATAACATCTTAATTGGCCTGGAATGCTAGAGCTTGATTTTTTTGGAACTAGGTTTTATTTATTGATCTATATGGCATATTTATCTTTCCAGTGATTTGTACAAGTCTATACCCTTTTCTCAATATTAGATCCATGTATGGCTTTATATTGCAAATCCCATTTTGGGGGAATAGCCAAGAAAGAGAAGAATTGTTGCTTCTAGAAAGTCATCCATCCAAAATCTTTCACTGAGGCAAGGATAACTTCTCAGTTTTTACACTTCTGATAAAAAAGAAGGGGGCAGAGGGAGAGGGAGGAAATGCTGCTATTATGCAGTTGCCACCCAGTGGAGCTTCAACAGTCCTTTACTCTTTGCTGGTTTTGCAGTGACAAGAAAACAAGGAAGGATCCCATGTGCGCTGGGAAATGTCTTTTAAATGCTCCTGCCTATATTCCTTTTACCAGCAAGAGTAGCAGGCAGAAGTGGATATGGTGGGCTTTATACATGGTCTGCAGTCTCTGGATTTGGTTCTTCTCAGGAGCATTTGTGCAGATTTGTTCTTAACACCCACACCATATTTCAAGCCACATGGCACTTCACCCCACGCTTCGCACAATACCATGCAGCTGAGAACTGGCAAATTCAATCTTCCACCACCAAGGCGTCTGGTGGGGAATTCTCCTCCTTGCTGAAACATAGGTGTCTGCTGCTAAGTCAGTATACTAGAGGAAGAGGGAAATCTATCAATGACTCTTTTCTTTCTTACAAAAATGTAGCTGAAAATGCCACTGTGGAGATCATGCTCAGTTGCTTTGCTTAGGACTGTAAAAGACTGATCCTTCAAACTGCTTCTGCTGTTGACGGTGGAAAAAATAGTTTACAAACAGCAGTGTTGCACTTCCTCATCTTCTGCTTTTATGAAAGTGATGCTATAAATACGGAAAAGATTGTGCTCTGATAGCTGTCATTGCTCTAGTATAACCTTAGCTGTCTGGAAAGGAGCTAATTAAATTTTTTGGTGTGTCTTTTAGAGAATACATTTGCATTTGACATAATTAGTGGTAGGCAGATCCAGCTATATCCAGGGGGAATCTCAAGACAACTGCTTTGCTGACTATTAGTGCCTAATTTCTGAATGTCAAATCCTGCACATCTTAATTTCTAGAGAATAAGCTCAATTGAACTTGCTCCCCAGTTACGCAAAAACTGTTCAGATAAAACCAAGTGGACACGAATGTAATGAATGTGGTTATTAAATTGTTTCAATTGAAAGAACCCTATTCTTATACCATCATAATGGGAACAATTTATCCCCACTGATCAGCCTGTCTCTTTTTTCTGAGCTCTCTTTGATCTTGAAGCATATTGCAGTGGTGTGTCCTATTGAAAAGCAAAACTGGGGCAATTTTAATGCTTTTGTACCTTACCAGTGCTCTATTTTTTCGTTGTTTAAAAATAGCTGTTAATTATAAGTGCAGTTTAAATGTCTCAAGTGACCCAGAAATGCAGGTTGGAATGAGACAGATTGTGTGTCTCATATAAAACAGATGTACTTTCACAGAGCATCCTGAATTCAGCCCTCAATATGTAACCTTCTCCGAGGTTATTTCAGTCAGGTATTGAGCTTGTCTAGCTTCTAGATATAAAATCCCACACATTTTGAACAATGAAGACTAAACTTCATCTACATTTACCTCTAGAATAAAAGGCCTCTTTTTCTGTGTGGGTGTATTTTGCTGGTAGTGGTTGATGGGATGAGGGCATTTCCCTTTGACTTCAGAGACTCAGGAGACCATACACCTCATTTAATCTCCACCTCTTCCGCCTCTTAATGTAATAAACTCATGCTCTTAAAGAATATTAAGTGGTAATAAACTTTCAGGAGATCCTCTTATTTTGACTGGATTAAGCACTGCACAAGTACCAGCCATACCTTGCAGATATAAATTTTCAAGCTTCTGTGTTTTGAATGGCTCAAAGAAGATTTTTTATTTTCTCTTCTGCCAACAATTGCTTTTTATTCCTGTCTGTGATGAGGTCCATCAAGAGAAGTCTGAAAAGCATGGTGCAAATAAATTAAGGCAAGCTAATGATTTACTGGAGAGCCTGAGCAAATCAGTTATTTACATGTCTATTTATTTATATGTTTTTACACAGCAATTTACAGACATTTCAATTCAGCAACGAGATTCAGTTTCAACTTTCTGGTTAGAATAGGCTGTCTAGTGCATTGAGTTTGCTGAGCTCTCCCATGTCCCTGAACATCCGTGGTACACATTTCAAAGCAGCCACCACTTCATGAAACTGAATGGGTTAATGGTGAAGGAAGACAAGGATCAACAAGGATTGTACACTGATATCTCAGCCATTAAGAGAGACTGACATCCAGCTGAGGGCTGGAAACTGCAGGAATGATTAGTCTGTGAGTGTGGAAGAACCTATCTGCCCTGGAGATAAGCAGCAAACTGATTCACAAGAACATTTTAAACATTTTTCTCTCTTTCTGGCTATTAAGTATCATATACATTTTCTTTTTCATGTCTGCTAAGAATAAGGCAAAAAAAAAAAAAAAAAGGAAAAGGAGATAATAATCCCTCAGGATATCAAATTTCTTTGGCTCACAAAAACGTTTTCCTAAAAAGCCTAGAGTTTTATGGCTCATGTTCAGATACATCCTTACATAGTCAGATATACACACAATGAATAGACAAAAATCCTCATTTGATAGTGAAAATAAGTATTCTGTTTCCCAGTCTCTGGGAAACAATTTTCAATTCAATACTTAGAAAACTTCTTCTGAATCTCAGAGGATGTTAAAAGAATATAATATATTGCCATACTGTGAGTTCAACTTCAAGAAAAGCCGCAGAACTCACTATTTTCTAACATCCGTCCCTAAAAGACCTCATTGACTATATCTGCCCTTGGGAACTTTCTATGACTTTTGTTATGGAAAACAAGAGTGCTTCCTTTAACTATTACTGTTTTTAACACTTAATGCTATCACAATGGAAAACAACAGATTGTATAGTAGCTGAAACAATAGCATATCTATATTGTAAATAAGAAAACTATATTTGGCAAAAGTGTTTATCAGTTATCACTATCTTTCCACCTTTTGAGGATAATATTTTAGTGCATAAAGGATTCTGAATGCAGAGACGTCAAGAGAAAATTTTCTATTAAAACTCCATGGGCTTTGTTTTAGCCTCTAAATTTTTACATTGCTATTCTGTGAAGCACCAGGCAGGGACTGAGCCTCAGTTTAAATACATGCATGAATTAATCACCCCTTTGACAAAGCAGCACAAACTCAGACTCAAGCATATACTTAGAACTGAGTGCTGTCCTGGTGTGGGATGGATACACACTTCAAAGTTCTCCGGCAGTGAGAACTGTAATTTGAATTCAGGTGAAAGTATTTTAACTGGACTCAGTACCTTCTAAAGTGAGTTAAGCAGAGACAACTGTACTGCTTGAATTGTGCTCAGTGCAAGAAAGTTTTATTTCAGGGTAGTTTGGGTCAACATTACTTTTTGTGCTTTAATTTTAAATTTCTGTTCTCTGATGTGTGACAGTGACAATGTTACTATACTACAACCCAAGCAGTTTGTTATGTGAAGTAACAACTGTTACGTGGCACTTCCCAGCCCTCCCCAGCCTTCCCTCCTAGCCGCCCCACCTCTGCACACACAAAAAGAATAGGCAATCATCTTAGGAAAGGTTTTCATATTTTGCTTTTCACAGAAATTGGCAAACCAGAAAATTTGTGTCTCTGAAACAAAAGAATAACTTTATGGAAGTAGAGTGAGTCACAACATGGGAGGAGAAATCATGGAGCAACAACTCTCCAAGGAGGTAGAAGTCATAAAAACTCTTCTGAAATCCATAGGAAAGACTGTACAGCTCATCTAAATAATATTTAAATATCTATAAATAGGTAACGAAAGAAAGTAGACTGCAAGGTTATCAGGCAGCAGTGATAGAGGACTCTGCTGTTTTACATCTACTTTCAGTCCCAAACTGGTCTCCATTGAACTGCTGAAGTGGTTTTACGGACCAGTAGTTCTATTCAGATTTGGAAAAGTTCATGCAAACATTCTGAGTTTTTGTGTAGCTAGACGTTTTAAAGTCTGATAAAAAGTCTTTTAGTAAATTCCTATTTGTCAGGGAAAAATTCCCACTGTGCCATTATGCTTGCTGGGAGTAGAACTGTTATGTTTTCTCCCCTTACTTCAGACATAAAACAGAGCAGCTGTATGTTGCACATCAGATAGAACATACACATGCATATAAATGTTTTCTATATTCAGTCTTTGAATTTGCTTACATGAACTGCAATGAGTGAGTCTAAAATATCCCTCAGTTTCAGAGAGGGATCCAATGATTTAAATATCTATGATCCCTCTAATGAAACCATCTTTCCACTCAGGATTAATAAAGTTTTGCTGTCATTCTTTGTCTCATTTCAGACACTACATCACTGAGGGCCTTCAGAAGAGGTCCAGAGGAGCAAGAACAAGGTCAGGGAAACATGATCCACGAAGGAACCCCAAACAGAGGTTGTTCAGCCTCTAGAAATGAAGACTGTCAACAGACATGATTACAATGTTCCCCTGCTGAAGGTCCTGGTGCCAAAGAGCAGAGAGATTTGTCCTCCCTAAACATAGATAGTAGAAAAATTACTTATAGGCTTGAGCTGCAGGAAGGTGCAATCTGGCTGGATACTGCAGGTTTTTTTTGGGATGGTTATGGGAAGATACTACAACTAAAACATGGTGAGGTGTTAAAGGCAGCTTAGGCAGAAATAGTTTGGGAATGCATTTGAAGAGTTTACAAACCCTTTGCCATTTTTTCTTGCAACTAGTTTTCCCATTTCCCTTGCCTGTAACTCATTGCATTTCTTCCTACTCCAAGACTTCCAAATAAAGGTTTATTGTCCTCCACAAAAATACATTTATCAGTGTGCTGCTCATTTCCTTTCCTCTTCTTCCCCTTTCCTTTTGCTGTTTTTATCTCTTTGTTGTAACTATCCATGCAGATCTAATCAACAAATCAAAATAAGCTGAAAAAGTATAGTGTAAGGAGATAAATGTAATTTTTGGTGGACCAAGAACATCTCTGTATCTGTGTTTATAAGTGTCTCATAAGCAGCAGTTTTTTGTTTTACATTTTGTGCTTAAATCTGAACTTGCTGATCCTAAAATTGATGTCAGTGTTTCAGCTGAAGTAATATGCATCTGAGTTTTGTAGTTGTAACTGCGTTATGCTATATTTTCCTAACGAGACTACTATTTTGCTTTCATTTTTTGCCCACAAGTTCCTTGGCATGCAGTGATGAGAAGCTTGGAGCCAATTTCTTACGTTATGGTAATTCCAAAACTGTTTCATGTAAACTGAACAAACTCTCCTTATGGGAGGTTCAGAAACAGGATCCTTTCCAGACAGCATCCTAATGGGCAAGCTTCTTTGGTCTGTCTGTAATTCCTTTGTCATACTTTGCCTCTTGGTCTGTAGTTCAATGAATTTTATTCTTGGTGATAGACATACTTCAATAAAAAGAGAAGAAAATATTAAAAATAAGGGTTTGCATGGTAGATAAGGCATTTTTTTTCAAGGAGGAGGGCTTTCAATACGAGATGTAGAAGATAGATTTCAGATAGGGTAGGCTTCCCATCACCAAGCTATTGCAGAAACAGGAGGGAAAGCCGCCTCTCCATTGGCCATGGAAAGAATAAACACACATTTTGCTTTTGTTGATGTGGTGTTTTTTGTTGTTGTTGTCAGTTGGTTTGGTTTTTTTTTTTTTGTTTGTTTGTTTGTTTGTTTGTTTTGGTTTTTTTTAAATTTAGACTCAAAACTGAGGTACTGGTAATAGTAACTCACATCCATAGAAATGTAAGGGACTGCAGCTGGAGCAAATACCTTTTAGGAGAAATCGAGTCAATGATTACCTGTTACAGTGCTCAAGCATTGCTGCCTCAGGTGCTGGGTGGAGGCCAAGTCAATGAATCTGTGACGTGCTCTGATACTGGATCATATTGAACAACAGTGTTTTGATTTAAAAAAATATTTAGTTATATGCATACTTTTAAATTCTTATATGCAGTGGATTTATCATATACTGCATAGTTCCATTTCCCAGGGCTTGTGCTTTGTGCTTCCACTTGTTCCATCCCATGGCTGCTGCCACCACTGGTACTCAATTCGGTGCCATCATCCACAGATTTATGAGGCGGTGTTTGGCATCATGAAGACAGCTGTAGGCAGAACCACCAATAAGATGCTGCTTATTACATCTTTTGCTGTATTGGCTCTGTTTGAGAGCAAAACTAGAGAAAAAAACCTTTTGATAAGCTGCATAATTCTTCTGTAAATAATATTCCATTCAAAATAGCCAAGAAATTTTTGCTGCCCATATTTTGTGCCATGCTACCCTTTGAGACAAACTGGTGTAAAGCTCAAGATATTTTCCTAGGTGCTAAATCCACACTAATCACTGAGGAGGTAGGAAAGAAGACATTCTTTCTGAATTTCTGTGGTTCCTGGCCCTTTACTCCAAATCCATTAATACACAGAGATTTAGCATGATTGGACCTGCTGGTAGCCAATTAATTGACTGACTCTGTAGCTGATGATAAGGAAAATGATTCCAGTACAATTCAAGCACTTCATTACATCCTGCCCCAAGTCAACATTACATATATTTTCTAAATTCCGAGATGAAAAACATGCATTCAGTCAAAAGACAAAAGCTTTGTGCACAGAAAATTGCAATACAATCCTTTATATTTTTATGTAAACTAAAATTAGAGGACAATTTTCTTTTGTCACAATTCCTTGCTGCCAAAAGGGAAAACTTATTTATTTGGTGGCAGGAAAAGGAGTCCATTCTCAGAGGTCAGTTTAATTAATACATCATTGTAAATTAACTTAGTTGTTTTAGCCATGTGTGTTACTCATGAATTTTATCCATAAAGTGTGAGTGTAAATATGCAAGAAACCATCTTGTTTCTAAAACAGTAAATGTGATACAGTGAATTTGTTTCAATTTGATTCTCTGACTTGCAGAGAAACTTTGGATCAATCATGTAACTCTTCTGTGTCGGTTTTTTTCTTCTTTAAAATTATGATAATGAAAGCCCAGAATATCTTGTAAAGGGGTTCAGACAGAGATAAAAAATAAAAGCAAAGTAATACTAGTTCCAAAAAACCAGTTGAGGTTGGATTACTGAACTCCCATAAGATATAAATGAGGATTTTTTTACTTCTAATCGTAGCTAATTGCAACAAGGCCGTGATGAAAGTAATGGGAAGTATAGGAAGATTTGATGTGACAGTGTGAGTGGAGACTGAAAAGATCAAATAGATTAGAGGGAAAATGGAATTAAAACTTGATCTTGTTCTCCCTGGAGTCAATGGCAAAATTCTCATTGACTTTATGAAGCACAAAGATCCAGAATCAGAGGATGACCAAATAATATAAACACATATACATGAATAAATGGTGTGGAGGCAGTCAAATCCTTAAGGTAAAGAAGTGTCCTATCAGCGGAACTGCAATGGAGGTTCCTTAGAGCAAACAGAGAAATTCCTGTCCTTATGCAAAACTTCTGACAATTCAGCACTGCACAAAGATCAACAGATCAAAATGGCAGAAAACTTTTAAAGATATCTACAACATATAAAAAGAATTCCTAAAAGCTAAAATTGTCCTAAAATTGCCATATTATAGGACATGGCTGGAACCTAGAATTGTGTAGAAATTAAGCCTAGACTTCTGTAGAAACTACATCCAAGGTAAATTTTCTATTTTGTGACTTTATGCAGCTTTGGCCATCTTGCCACTATCAAGGACTTAGAAGACAACTTCACCTATTTTCTGTTCTCACACATCCTTAAAGTCATCAGGCAGTGTTCTTCTTTTCAGTCCTTTTCAGACAGGTTATGTATAATGGATTTGTTCCAGTTGTTGAAAGCAGGAGGTATGGCAGATATCAGAGTTAAAAATGTAATAAAAGGAGTTACTACTTCGTTGTTTTCTATGCACCACTGTTTGGCTCCTACATAAACCTTTCATTTTTAGACTAACTCTTGGAAGCTGTTGGTTTATGTTGGTGTCATGGGAACTTGGATCTTACATGTGGAACTGCTTGAAGTGTGGGATTGCCACACAGCCAGGTATTTCCATACAATCACTGTTACAACTTCTCTCAACCACAGGGATAACAACATCTGAATCACACACTTCCATCAGGGTACAGGGAAACAGATGGGTCCTCCAAAACATTGTATTATTGTCTTTGGATTTTTACCTTTTCCAATTGCTCAAAAAAATTTAAAATATTTTTTTCCTAAGTATTTAACATAAAGAAATAGTTTTTTCCATGCAATTTGTACATTGAAGGGGATAAAAAAAGGTCTTATTTGTATTATGCATAAAAAGGTGGTGATAATGCTTTGGAATTATATTTTTTAAAATGTTACTGTGGAAGTTTTCAAATTTTTTGTGTGGGAAGAGAAAGGAAAGATAGTTAAACTCACAGTTAAAGGGAAATTACTCAAGCATCTGGATTTTACAGTATTTATCTTTACCACATAACTGTGGAACTCATTGTCACAGAGTATAATACCAAAGATGTAACAGAAAACAGATAGGATTTCCCAAATTGTTGGGAATCAACCTGATAATTGAAGGTTGAAATATGGAGGTCTCAGTGTTGCCCAGATGATCCTAGAGTCTACATCCTGTGTGCATGTGAGGATGACCCTCCTTGCCCTGCTAGACTCTTTCCGTAGGAGTCTGACATCTCTTGGGAAAGAAATAGCACAGTGCTTGAGTCAGTATGGTCCTTCTGAATCACTTATGCTGTGCTGCCTCTAAGTCCATTGAAACCTGAATATTGCACAGGGAGATAGGTGCAAGGATGTCTGAGGGGAGAGCGAGTGGTGGGAAGTACTGACATGCTGAAGAATTTGGAGGAGGCAGAAATCAATATTCACTTAGAGTGTGTGGCACCTCAGGTGAAGAAATAAGCTAGAAGTGATGGAAGGGGCTTTAAATAACTTGTTCACTGCTTTTGAACAAGGTGTCTCCTTCCCACTTCCCGCTTCTCACCAACAACTTATAGAATTTGACAAACTTTACAAGATAGGGGATCAAATACACAAGGGAACAAAGGTGAAGTCTCTCCGAATAAAGGATGACATGCAGAATTTTACAGATGAAATACAGCTGAAGAGACACAAACACTTTTCAGCTGGAGATAAAGACCAGCATGCTTTAAGGGAGCTCATCCAGTCCTAGGAAGTATAAGACAAAAGCAAGGGCAACATTTTTCAGAGAGCTCTGTACAGCTGCCAGAACATTAGACCTGTGTGCAATCAGAAAGTAGAGGTGGAAAATAACTTCCCAGAACTGTGTTATTTTAATTAGTCTTAAATGAAATAATGCTTATAGTCAGGAAGCTTTGACAGGTATAAGCAAATCACTGCCTCTTAATCAGTAGTTTAGGAAGAGTGTTATCTTAGATCCCCCTAAATATGCTGGCATAAATACCTGAACATCCAAGAAAACGTTTTGAAAGTGAAGGCAGTGCTTAATAGTGATTCTAGTATTTGGAGTGCTAAATAATTTGTTTTACGGAACTCTGCTTATGAACAAAAAGAAAAGAGAACAAAACCTACCTAGAAATAATAGGACATGGTAGGCACAGGGGGACAGAGTTTGCGATCTTCATGAAACAAGCCTCACTGAAGATATGTGAATATGTTCAAGATTGCAAGTCTGGGTCTGCAGGAAGAATTTGAAAAACAATGTGAAATCCAGATATAAAGAGTCCTCAGTGCAATTCTCAGGCCAGAAAAATGATGAAAAAGAATTAATAATATTTTACAATGGTACCAGAGGTATTTTCTAGTTTAAGATATAAACCCTGACCCATCATGAATATATCAGCTGGCCCACACAAACTTTCTCAACTTCTGCTTAGTCGAGTTGCTAGCCATTAGACCTGGCAAAGTCTCAGATGCTTCATTAGGGAAAATGTACAGGCCCAAACCTGGCCCACCTAAAGAGTGAGTTTTAGGGTTCTCAGAATATTGTCCATGTTCATGCATAGGAAGGATCTCTTCAAAACTGGGGGAAGAAAAGACAATTTAAAAAAGGTAATACATGTTATTTGTGAATGAACCGGTAGTAAAACAAGAACTCATCACTCATCAGAATACTTGTCATTCTGATGTGTCATTTCTCTCAATTAAAATGAAATTTTACTGAAATACAGGCTCATACTCTGATCAGCCCTGCTGCTGCACTGGTTTTACAAGGGTGCAAGTCACCAGAGTTAGCCTGGGATCAAAGCTGGCCCCCTGACTTTTGCTTCTCCTTTATCTATGAAAATGAGTTGTTTCCAACTTGGATTTAAACATTGTAAGATTTGACAAATGAGTTTTAACCTGAGGTCTCTTGTTAATTGGGATGTCTGAAACTTGTTGTTTCAGTTAAAACATATATCTTCTGAAGAAATTTGGGGACTAAGATTCATTCCAGGAAACTGTAATTAATTCAGTGCCTAACTACTTGGAGGGTAGAGCCTACTGGCCATATGTTAGAAGTACAAAAACTCTTCTCATAAGATACTCTGTTCTTTAGCATAATAGAAGCTGATTCGAACCCCTAATGAAGATTTTTTTAAAATCAGTATATTTCTTTACAAATTCGTCATACTATTCAAATGCTGTTATTGCTTAGAAACATTTCAATTTAGGAGCAATGTGTTCCACAATAGCTGCTGTGTACAAGCTGGATCCATGGTGGGATCCTACTGGATCTCTCTTCTTGCCCAACAGTAAATGGGAGAGTGAAGAATTCCCTTTCTTTGCTGGGGAAGAAGCAACTCAAATTAGCCTGAATTTTATCCTGAACACAGACGTGGTTGTGATTTAGTGATTGCTGGATTTGAAATTCACAGAAAAATCTACTTGGTGTTAATTTGTTCTGATAATCTGATACACTCAGATCTTCAGTTGTTGGCATTCTGAAGGTGAAGATCAAAACAGCTTAATGCTGTAAGCATCTCAGTCAAGTCAAAAGTGCATTTTGTAAGATCTTTTTTTTTTTATTTGCTTATTTACCTAGTTACTTTCACTAAGTATTAAGTGAATTAAGAGATTTAAATTAATAGAGAAGGAGCTAAATGCTTTCAGTGAGATAGTAATTTAAACAAAAGAGTTGCAACTAGAAGTCAGAAAAATATTACTTTATTTTATTCTTTTTTTGGGAAATTTGAATTCCTTTTGGCCATTCAAATTGAGGCCAAAGTAGAACTGCTTAAAACAATACAAAGCAGAGCAAACACAATTTTTTTCAAAGCTATACACTTTCAAAGACAATATCCCTTAGTTCTCTCTATGAAGAATCCACCACTTCAGAGATCTTTCCTGGTTTTGTACAGAAGAGTTGAACTTATTTCCAAGTGACTTGTAACTTTGTTAAGGATATGAAGGTAATTGCATAATACATTTACCATCTAATAAATTGAGAAATGTATTTTAGCAGTGCAATTATACCTTACTCAGCACTTCCTTGCCCAGCTTAATAGCCTTTTCACTTTCAATAAAAACACAGAAGCCCTGGTTTCATATTATACTACAACAGAATTGCAATTGATTTGAAAACATGAGCATGAGAGACTGTTGCTGGAAGGGATGAACACAAGCATCCCTGGTTGCACTGCCCTGGGAAGGCAGGAATGGCAACCAATCAATGAATATGATTTACTGAGGCAGACCTGCCCTCAGATTGCTGGGCAGATGAAACACATGTAGAAGCCTGCCCCTTGGAGAGACAGGCATGGGCATTATTTAATGCCAGAGAGTTTTTTGGGAATGGGACCAAAAACATCTTCTGTGGGAGGAAATGTGAGATGAAATTGCTTGTTACACAGAAAAAATGAGAGAGAATTGAGCTGTGAAGGTGAGGATATGGCCAGCGAGGAGAAGGTGGTTTGTGTACAATATATGGAAAGGAAAAGAGCTGCTGGAGTAGGATGTATCAACAAGCCAGTACAGATAAGGAGGAAGCAAAGCCTGTGTGGATGGTAAACATTCATGATTGAAAAGTGCAGCCTTGCCAAGAATAATAATTTACAGATAATTAAATAAAAAATATTAGCATAAGTATGGGAAAAAACTACAAAAGTCTCAAAGCAGACTTAAAAATCCCCATTAACCTTATGATTCAGTGTATTACAGTTGACAGTAAACAGGAAGAGGAAGGACAGACATTACATAATTAATTCCAGACAATCTACTTTTTAGAGAGTGTTATCAGTCAAATTTTTATGTTAACTTGCGCAGTAGAGGTTGTTTTCATTCCAGAATTGTATCACAAAGTCAGTATTTGAAATTGCCAGTTATCAAGAAAAGTTGCTGGATACTATGGTTCCAGGGACCAGTAGTATTCATGGAATCAGCTAAGGACTTTAAACCCCTCACATTTTTACATAAATATTCAAAAACAGATAAAAGTGTTACAGCAAGACAAACCTTGCATAAAAATATGTGTTCCAGGTCAATATTAAAATATTGTAAGGAAGCTTCTAATATTGTACCTGTTCTGTAGATGAAACTGGTAACGTGAAACTCTGGTGCTCCATCTCAAATACTTAAAATTGCAGAAATTGCTAGTAGGAAAAAGATTTTTTTATCAAAACAATTTCAAAAAAGGCAGAGAGTCAGGAGGTAACCTAGAGACCTCTGCATATGTCTGTATATCTCTGTGCCATGTAATAGCTGCTTTAAAGTAAAAAAGAAAATGTAGCAAGTGGCATAAAACATGGTACACAGACTTCTCTCCACCCCTCCATGACTGCTCAGTGGCAAAATCCTTTTGCATCTAGAAAGTCTCCCAGAAGAAATGTTATTACATGTTACTCCCTTAGGATGTTTAACAGAGTTAAACAGAATTGTTCTCCTTTCTAGGAGGAGACACTTCTGTTTTTCACTAAAATACTAGGAGAATGTCCATACAGTATTTTAAATAATGAGAGAGACAATTTCTCTTAATATTTCAATGTACCACAGAGTAACAAAAATCTGCAAAGATTTGTGCAGCTGAATATATACATACATACATACATCTTTTTTTTTAACACCACTTTTGACATGGAAAATACACTATTAGTAAATGGATCCTTCTTCCTACATGTTCCGATTTCATTGGGGCTTAAAGGAAGGTTTAATTCTTTTATCTCTGGAGGATGAGGATAAAACCATTTTCTGACGCACACAACATTTTTTGGTGACATCTTAAAGAAATGTATAGAAGAAAATGTGAGAGTGTGGGCATGTCAGTGTCTTACCTAACAAGTCCCAAAACCAAATGTAATTGATAATTTCCTATTAAAATGATTTGCCAAACCCACTTATTTTTTGTGTATGTTGCAGAGGGAAGGTTTGGTTGCATTAATACTTATGGTGTATACGTCTTTGACTTGCTTCACAGCCATTTTGCCTATTCACTAGGGTGATAGCTAGAGGCAATCAAATGGTGGCCAGTTGTACAATGCTCCGTTGAACAAGGTTCCACAGAAATGACATCTGTTGTGCATACAACCCATCTTTCAAGAACTAAAAGAGGTGTTACTAACATTTCACTTCCTCATGTAAATCTCTAGGTTCTTTAAATTCTGTATGTATTCCATCATAAATAGCACAGTTTTCTTTGTGAAGACACAGCTTGATTTGTTTATTAAGGACATGTTGAAATTCATGCATCTGAACTGGATAAGACATTTCTAAATCTCTAGGGCCCAAATAAATATTGTTCTAGGGGAGGTTCATTTGAACCAGCAATGGAGAAAACTGAGTCTGCTGAAGGCAAATGTATTTCTTATTTCTTGGCTACAGTATTAGTAATTGAAGTGTGAAATTCCACTTTAATGACATGGTATTTGCAAGTAACTCAAAGCAAAATATTTGTGCTACATTGTGTTCACCTTACTCACTCCGTTAGTCCTACCACCTTCAAGGAGACTAGTGCTGTGTGTACAGCAAGTGGGATTTTGATCTTTATTCTATTTCAGTCTGCTCCAATTTGATTTTGCATGATGACAGAGCAGAGAGACATGCATGCAGTAAGTTTAAATGGCATTGAATTTCCCTGGTTCTAACTGCTGTTGATCTTCAGGTTTGTGCTGGAGTCTTGTACAGCAGTTTTGTCTCTACAGCTGAGGCTGGTGTTCTGTTCCCAAAATGTATGGGCATTGGAGGAGTCCCATTTTCCAACCTGCGTTGGGTTTACCTTTTTACCTACCTGAAGACAAAACCTCATTTTCTGCAGGGTCAGTGGTAAGATGATATTATGGCAATATTGAGGGGTTTGAAGGCTAAACTAGACAGCAGTGATGCAAGAGAAATCAGAAAAGTACCTACGTTTAAATTAGCAGGAGGGAAAAGGTCGAATCCATACACAGTTTGGTACTGACAGAGAAATGTATGTTTATAAATGTAATGGATACCAGTGGCCACTCAGTGATTCCCTCTGCTAAAAAGCACCTTATACCAGCAATTACCAACACAATGTCTGGTATAAGGCCAGTGTTTTGGAGACTGAATGCACTTCTGAGGAGCGAGTTCTTGCCTCAGAAAAGCTACAGCTTTCTTATTAAATAATAATTTACAAAAGATTTTAACCCCTGTGGGTTTCTACAGTATCTCGATATAAGTTGTCAAAGATTTCTTTTATAAGGCGCTTTCCAATATTAATCTACTTAGTCAATATCTTACACTGCTGCATATGTATGTGATGGTTTCTAATTTCAGCTTTAAATATGTATAAAATTTATTCTGACTTTCCTATCACAGTGCTCCCCTTCAATTTTCAGCAGAGTGACTGCAGTGGGTGACTACTGCTAGAGCACACTGAGATAAGAGCAACTGCTGCTGAGCCTTTCAGTAGCAAGTGCCTCTAAGCCAGAGCAGCAGCTTGGATGGGCCAAGACAGCTGACTCAGGCAACAAAACCTGAAAGATCATTATAATAAATGAATTCAGACCTTGAGTGGGCTGACAGTGCTGGATTTACAAATCCCTTCTGAAACACACAGGATTGATGCTGTACTTTAATTAACCATGTTGATTCACAACTTCCAAAAGTAGATGTTGTAGCATGCAGAGATTCTGAACAGCACCTTTGCAAGAGCCACTCCTCAGGCTGGTAAAACTAATTCAGGTTTCCAGGTTTGCTGTTTGTCCAGCCTGCAGTGTTTGGTAGCTTCTGGTAAAGAATTTTTTTTGTTGTTGTATAAGGAGTTTCATTCAAAGCTTTAAAGAACCTTGGCAGCACTTAAGTGAGCACAGCTCACAGTGCAAAATGAAAGTTAGAGCAGTAAATGGTCAGGGTGTGCCAACAACTGCAAGTTTGGAGGTTTCAAAACTCTGAGGTGCTATATCAGTTAGTTCACATTAATAAATAATTCTGCAGATCTAATATGAGTGATGCATACTGAAATGTTTATGTTCTTTTGGGTCTGATGAACTTACAAAAGAGTGATGCCAGCATTGTGTCAGCAGTGACAATAGCTGCACTATGATTTTCACATACGTATCTGGGACAAAGAAAAAAAAAAGAAAAAAAGAAAAAAGAAAAAAGAAAAAAGAAAAAAGAAAAAAGAAAAAAAAGAAAAAAAGAAAAAAGAAAAAAAAGAAAAAAACCCCAGCTGCTTCTTTTTTTAACAAGGCTATACTAAAAGTCTATAGGCACATGAATTATCTTTCTCCTCTGATTCCTTATCCACTTTATTAATCCCCATCTCTCTTGCTCCTTGAGCTGGCTGAGCATGTGCGCTATAAGCAGAATGCAGACCCTACGTCCTGCCCCCGTCAGGCATCCTGTCTCCAAAGCCTTAGAGCCATTGAAAAATACTTCCACAAGTTTGACACTAGCTTGGGCTTTTGAAACTTGTCAACATACACATAATTATTAAAAGTGCACCATAACTGAGGTAAAAATACAAACTCACTTTGAATTACTTGTCATCGCTGTCTTCTAGATCAAGTGTTTCACAAATAGGACAAAAGAGAGATGACAAAAAAATCGCTAAAAATATCTTCAGTGAGGATATTGCTTAACAAATCGTATTGAATGTTGACCATCCTCTCATTTAAACACTACTACAACCATGGACAAGAAGGAACATCGACAAGACAGGGACACAAATGGTTTGGGAAACCCTCACATACCAACAAGTTCCCATATCACCAGGAGAACAATGAACTTAGAATGCAGTATCTATGGTAGCCATCTGTTCCTGTACCTTGAGTTGGCTTCTTGCAAACACTGCTCTACCAGGAGCGTCCCTTTGGAACTTTGCATAATGAACAGTGGACAGTGAAACAGGGAGTTTTGCCAGAAAGGCTTCTTTCTTAAGATGTACACACAGCCCCTGACAGGATGATATACTCCCCTCCAATGGCATTTGCATTGCGTAAGCTCTTTCAACAGTTTTTAAACAGGGAGGGAAATACAGTCTGCTTGTCTCAAACACCAACCGGACACACATAAAATACACTCAGGATTCTATACAGAGTCACTGTATTTTATAAAGGATTTAGTTTCACACACTCTATGGGGTCAGAAAGCAACACCGAAAGAGAAAACTCCTTCTGGGATCATGTCTTCTGCATTGAGGATTATCACACACAGGCAAATAGTGCGTGACTCATACATGCTGGTTTTTGACTCTGGGTTAAACTTGGAACATAAATTATGTCAATCTGCTGATATAAATCTTCCAGGAATCATGGTTGTCTTGAGTTATATGGCATACTGTTTTCCCCAGCTGCAGGTATATTTGAATTCAAGTAGGGTCTCAAATAAATATTTAAAGGTGAAAGGTATAAATGAAGACAAAACTCAGTGACTAAATGCTGATGCGATGGTCCTTTTTCATGGTGTAAGAACCAGAAGACTGTCATGCAAATATGTAGGGGTGTTTTGAGTAAAAATAACACATGCTAACACAGAGTATCTTGAGCTGTGAATAAAGATCTCTCATTTGAAGAAGTTATGGTTTAAAAATTTAAAATATTTTCTAATTGAAGACTGTCTTTGTTGCCAGGCCACAATTATGTCTCTATTTTTAAGGATATTACTAATGCCAGAAGAAGCAAAAGAATTAGTAATCAATTAATTATTAATAGATTGCAATCATATTTGAAGACTGTGGAATATAGAAGGCGTGTAATAAGAATTGGTTAGGAATAAGGATGAAGAAGATATTGTTTAAAAATTAATTTTTTTTTTGAGGCTGTTTCCTTTGTGCTTTTTGATCATAGGCTAAGTTACAGCCATCTGTCTGTTTCTGCATCTATCTAAATATGTGCCTGAATATATTTTTGGAGGTAATGTCTAATTTACTGGGCCAGCAGAAAGCCCCCTCCACTCTAGATTCATTCACTTCTTAAAGCTTCAGATAAAGAGGTCAAGGTCATAGCTATGCGAGCTTGTAGAATAGGAATTGAATCACAGTTACTTTCTTATGTTGAGAAATGTAGGCAGGAGTTTTTCTTTGTGATTCATTTCTTTTTAAGTGCATTCAGTTCCATCTCTCATACTTGAGAATATTTTTATGCTATCCCTTTGTTTTAGATCTTCCCAAGCACAACTTCTTGTTGGCGCAGAGAAAACAAGAATACATTTAAAACTGCCCCTTAAATTTTGAGTGCCTTGTACTAAATTTCAGATGACCCAGGGGAAAATTCTCCCAATGGATTCTTGGAAGTAGAATCAGTCCAATCGCAAATAAAACTTAATTTTTTTAAAAGGAAGAATACCTCTTAATGAATAGCATTAAACAAGGATTTTTGAAATTTCAAGTTCCACTTTTGTTGTAGAATTAAATTTTACTTGGTAGCCAAATGGTTCTCTTTGGTATAAAATAAGGATCAATTATCTGTTTGTAAACAGTCATTTAGTATTAAAGCCTTTCATCACCATAGATGAAGTACTGAAGTTAACCTGTTGCAAAGTTTGTCTTTAACTTAGTCATATATATCAAACAGGTCTGAAATGAGAAAAATAATTATGGAGATTAAAATTTCAGTTTTTTTGAAGGCTGCCAGTTGGAAACCATGCCAGGTTCATTGCTTAGGTATACAAACCTAAAGAAATTAGGTTTTCCATTAAAGAAAATGCTACCACTAGCAAGCAAAACCCATAATTGACATTGCATCCAAAGTTCTTAGTGATAGAGATATAGCAGAAGTGAGAATTTAATTAGTAAGGTATTCTCCCTCTATAGTTCCAAGCAGACCACTGAGATTCAATAAAATTGTTTCTGACTTCAAAGGAGGGTACTATAAAGGACTGGGCACTAGAGGGTCATCAGACATACAAGACACACACTTAGGTGAATTTACAGTGCCTGTACTATGCATTGTTAGCTGTGCTATATGAAACGTGCATCACAGTTGTTTGTAGAATCCACAGCTTAGTGGCAGCCAAGCCCACCAAAAACTACACTATCTGACTGTGCTAAATATTCCTGGAAAAGTGTTTCAGTGCCAAACCTCATAAAACAAGCAGCTCCAAGAAAACACATTCTATGGTGTGCATGATTATTTTGCTGTACAATTTCAGATAATTTGCCAGTGAGATTTAGGCATAAGCAGACCAATTGTTTTTAAAACTTCTGTTCAGGGCTGGTAGAAGTACGTATTAAAATTAAGTAAGAGAATAATCAGCTTATCTGCAAAGCTCTTTGTTCACTTACTTCTGCATAACAACTTCTTTTCCTGAAAGAAATCATAGCAACTGAATGTTAGATGCTATTTTTATTTTGCGAAATGAAGCATAATTATTTAGAACATTTGCTAAAAGAGCACTTTCCAACATAAGAAAAATATATTGCAGTACTGGTATAATATCTGCAGATATTCTCTTATTCTTAGTAGTACTGCCTCTGTATATATTCAAAATAACATTAACCAGAAATACGAATGATTCACAATTGTGTTACCTCCATAAAAAGACTCAGGAACCTATTAAAGACCAGAAGTCCTCAAAAAATCATCCTGTAATCCCTGTGAGGCTCTTGGGTATAGGATGTTATTCTGAGACTCCACCACCTTGGTCTATAACTGTCTTATAGCCCACATGCCAAAACAACACTAATTTAGTTTTGTTACACATGGTCATGTAGTTCCTTGGAAATTATTACTGCTTTTATTTGCTAAACTGGGGAGAATGACAAATCATGCGTGTAACACCCCAGAACACTTAAATGTGAAGGGTTTCACCAAAGGTTCCTTTACTGTGGGTCAGTGCATGGGAGAAATACCAATCAGATATTCTCAAGAGGTCAAAATTACACAAAATTTTACTGGCAAAATACAGAAAATCAAGGAACTTTGGCCAAAGAATTAATAAAACATCGAATTCAACATAAAACAATTTTCAAAGCATTAACCTAGTTCATTTAACCTAGAAACCTTTAAACCAGTCCAATGCTACATTACCCAAAATGTTCCTTGAAAAGAGAATTAGAAGGAGAAGAAAGAGAGAAACTTGGAAAAGATATAGAAAAACACACATATATCTATGAACTCCTGGGTTCCAATGACAACGAGGCACAAACTCCAGAAGGCTGATAGGATCAAGACCATGTACTTCCCTCATGGTCACCTTTTAAGCCCCAGGGCCTCTGCGGACTCTCCTCCTCGGTGGTCACTTGGCCAATCAGAAGCTGTGTTAGGCAAGACTGCCAATGATTGACAGGCACTGCAGGGCTGGAGGCCTGTGGGCACGGCAGTGCCCCACCCCCTCCCCCCATAGGCATCCCAAAATGTCCAGATCCATCCATCCATCCATCCATCCATCCATCCATCCATCCATCCGTCCATCTATCCGTTCACCCATCCTTCCAGGCTCTGACAATGTGGCACTTGTTTCGTATGTTCAACCTTGGCCTGGATTCACTGCTTATATTTACAGTCTGTGTTTCACAGTGTATGCTGCTACTTCAACATTTTATTTAGCAAAATAGAAATAGAGGTACGAATAAAAGCACCAAATGTGAAGTATAGCCAGAAGGTTTCAACAGAAATAACATCAGGGTTACTTCATCTTTACAGCGTTTGAATCAGTGACATTGCAACTGACAAGGTTTCTGCTTTGAGCATTTAATTTTGTAATTTAAAGTACAATTCAATACAACATAAAAGGGAGGAATGTCCAATTCAGTCACACACATGAATCCAAAAATTTAAAGTGGTATGAACACTACTGTACCTTATTGTATTTTTCATTTGAATATATTAGACCATACCTGTGATGTGCATGTAAAAATAGTGGTACTCAGCCAATAATATATTTTGACGATGTCTGAAAATTAGCTAATACTTAAATTTTTTTTTGAGTTGAGAAAAAAAAATTTAAATTCGTGTCAATTTAATAAATTATACTGAAATTCAGAAACTGATCAAAGCATATGAGTAAAATTCCAAAATAATTCAGAAATAACTGAAAAATCTATTTGGTTGAGGAATCTTTGTCCAGTATATTATGATATTCAGTTTCATACATTAAAATATACCGTACAGAAGGTGCTATTAAATTAGATAAACCAGATGTGAATGTAAGAAGTCAAAATTTTTGAGTGATTCTGAATAAAGAGAGGACTATAACCTTCTTATTGTTATCTGTGTTTGCTTTCAGAATACAACATTTTGTCACATAAACTTTTGATTAGCTACACATATGGTGAAAAATTATTATTCTCAAACAAGGTCATAATCCCCACCTCCTTGTTGAAGACAATGTGATTACTACATGTGTTTTCACTTACCAACTCTGAGGATGTAGAACCTGCCATAAAAACAAAATGCCTGAACATTCTTGAAAGATTTGTCTGCAGTGTATTGTGAAAAAATAGAGAGAGAGATTGACTGGAAATAACAAGGCAATAACTTCATGGCAATCATGAAGGAAGAGAATGGGGTAATATTCCTAGCCTGCTACACCTTGTGGTGTCTCCAGTGAGATCTAATCTCCCCGTCTGACCAGGTCTATTGTAGTATCATTTAAAAAATCAGAATAATTGGATTTACTCCTTGTAAAGCTGGTATATAATAAAATAAAATGCAGATTGCAGAGGGGTTATTTAGTGAAGATTCAACTGATCTGCCAGAAGCATGAACTTCACCATTGGTGGAGATGTCCTGGCTGTCTATCCCTGTGGCCCTATATAACAGAATATCTGGACACTGGAGGTGCCTGAGCTATAAGAATAAATGAATTTGCCAGAGGTGAATTGACTATATCCTCTGGGTACACCTACTTTGTGTCAGCTGCTCTGTCTGTGGGAGTTTGTTATTAAATTCCATCACCTCTCTGACATGGGAAGTAGGTATGGTCATGTTCACTTTGATCCTAAAAAGAATACTCAGAAATATATGGCGACTTGTAAAACAATATTGCTTTAAAGTATTGAATGAAAATGCTTGGGACTGTTTACCTTAGACAGGAGATGTATGAGAAGAGACACTATGCAAACATACGATGCAATATGTGCTCTGGAGCACACAGATCCATGCACTTCCACTCTTTCTTGAGTGTGAGAGAGCATTTAATAATGCTAAAAGGTGGAAATTAAAGAATGATCAATTAAAAAACATTCTTTCACACAAGATACATAAATACTGTGAAACCATGTCACAGAGGCTCTTGGAGGACAGGAAAGTAATAGGATTAAAAAAAAGATTAGACGTTTATATGCATACCTGGAAGAGTCAGGGCTATAATTAAAGATACAAAGCATTTTGGAAGGGCTATTAAGTCTTGCATTCAAGCCTTATACTGTCCTCTATTAATGAAGGTATTTCTACACAGACTCTTGCAGGTAGAGATGCCTGAGTCTGCTGATACCCTGATGATGCTAGAAATGAAACAGCTTCTTCCACTTCAGCACAGTTAGAACATCATGGAGCTAAGGGAAACTGAACAGAGCTGCCAGCTTACAATAAAGAGCAAAACTTATAGATCTGACACTTTGGAGCACCTGAGGGTGGTACCAAGACCCTGGGTCTGAATAGCTTTTTTGATGTTCCTGAGTGCTAGTGTTCCCCTTCCCAGTTGTATCTTTTCACAGACACCATTCCTATGAGATTTGGCTTTAGCATCTGTGCAGTGTATTGCAAAAGCAGAGCTATCCCAAAATTTAAGAAATTACTGAACAGGCAAATTCTGGAACTTTTGCTGTATTATATTTACTTTTCTTTCTTAGTGTTAGGAAATTTATTAATGCCACTTTTGTACACTGCTGCAAAGGTCAAATAGCTGCTATGGTAAACACTACATTTTCAAAACTTGGCTTGAATTTATCAAAAATCAAATTAATATTTAGTTGCTTCTGTAATTTATTCTCAGTGGGCTTCTTCTGGGGTATTGTATAGACAAGGAGAGTTTTTTCTCTCTCCAAATTGTTACAACCATGTGCCTGACAGAAAGGAGGAAATATAGTCACACAGACATGAAAATAAGTAATGTATAACTTGTTTTCTAGGTTTGATACTCTTTCCAGCTGATGAATCTAACTGTATAGAGGATGGGCACTCTGTTTCTCTGGAGGTGGTAAAGAGTGATTATTTCTTTCTTTGCACCATCTGCATCTCATCACTAGAATTCAACACAGGCAATGAATGATCTGGGACCAGGCTGAACCATGCTTTTTCCTGCAATCCTATTATAGGTGTGAAGGTAGAAGCGAGAAACCTATTGTAATGTCTGTTGGCTGAAGATATTGGACAAGACTTTGAAAACTGGTGGTTCAGTTGCTAGTTTAGGAGTCTAAGCAAGACAACTGATTTTCAAAAGATAGAAGAGTGTTTCACCGTGCTCTTTGACATGCCCAGCTCTCTGTAGCACCCAGACTATAACTCTTGATTGTAGTTTCAAAAACAATTGGATAACTTGGGGTCTTATCTTCCCTAGTCACCTCTGTGAATATCAAAGAGTTGTAAAATTATTAAGTTTGGAAAAGACCTTTAAGATCTGCAAGTCCAACCATGTGCTTTATGCTTCTACACCGTTGTTTCCTTTGCAGGAGGACCTGATAAGCAGTGTCCTGCATACTGTCATTAATGTGGGATCAACTCCCCATCCAAGTTAACTTTGACATCCTCAAGCAAACAAAATAATGGGTATTACCCTGGCCTTAGATCTACTGCACTATGTTAACAGCACATGGCATTGTACTGTTAGCTGATCACGCTGTTGATTCATAATTTCTGTATTGCAGAATTAGATAATTCCATTTCATAATTGTAGATATAATACATGCGTGATGATAAAAGTGCTATTTAAAAATTATACCAATATTACCGCAGTCCTAGGGTATTTCACTGCATCCTGCAGCCATAGGGAGGAGGAGAGAAGATCCAGCAGGCAGGAATTGTGCATTGATTTATTTAATTATTTTACAAACTCTTTTATAGACTTTTTTCTTCATAGTCTAATTGGACAAGGAGTGATTGGCCAAAATCCTAAAACATCCATTGTCAAAATATTTTTCTACAATACTATAGACAAGACTTCTCAAGTTTACAGGTGTTTGGTTGTTTACATAACTGCTACCTCTTCTGTGAGAGAGAAAAGTCTCTCACGGGCTTAGAAAATAGCAAGAAAATCCTCGCTAGCAGCATTTTTGTATCCACATACCATAACCATACATTGAGGTAGATGAGGCTTTTAATATGGATGTCTTATATACAAAGGATATAATAAAACATAAGGACTTCTTTGGAGAGTACTGTTTTTGTAGATTATAAACCAGAAGTCACACTAATGAATAAGTGTGATACATGGCATTTTGTCAGTTTACACTGCATTCAGATCAGGCTTCCAGCTTTAACCTGTCAGGGTTAGGATAGCCCAATGGTTAAAATACTAAAGTATTCGTTGGATTCAGTTCCTGGAGCTGTTTCAATCTCTGTGATTAAACTGGGGCAAATATTTTAACACTTCAATGTTTAAATTCTTCATCTAGAAGATAAGAGTAGTAAAAACGTTGACCTTCACAATGATGAATATATATATGATATAAATGTCTGTGTATCATTTGAACATCACAGTAACTGGGAGCAAACAAGCTACTGGGGACATATTTACTCAAATCTGCAGTAACCATGGCAAAAGCCATGATGGCAGAACAGTCAACAAGGTCTGAATAACTCAACACAGAAACATCCCAGAAAAGAGAGAGAATGGTAGCAGAAGAAGACAAGGGACTTTCTCCCTCGAAACAAGATAGTATTTAAATGCATTAGTTCAAATTTGGGCAGTGTTGACCTACTGGTGGATCTTCTATGCGACATGGATGATCTCAATCATCAGAGCTACAAAAGATGAGACCTTTCATGAACATTAACTTTTTTGTTTGGTTTTTGTTTTTTTTCCCAAAACATGGGCACATTTGGCACACGTGTTCAGCCAGTACCTCAGATGTGGATGTGATTAAACACATGGCTTGTAGTCAGACTGCTGGAAGAACATGTTCATAGTGAATGTGCTCAACTTCCTCTCAGTTTCCAGACCAGACTTACATTCATGGATACTAATTAGGATAGATTAGAATGTCTTGATGCTTTATTGAATGCAACACAAATATAAGAAATGATGGTCTAATTACAATTTTTACAGGGGTCTCTGCAGCTTGGTAAAGACAAAGAGGTGTTTAGAAGACCATGGAAGAGATTTGTACAACATATTAAATATCCCATCTGGAAATAAATAACTTTAACAGTTTTCACTATGAATTTGGCCACAGAACATAGCTTTATGACAAAGCCCATAATTCCCATCTATCTACTTCTATCATGTAAGTGTATAACTACCACAGTTGTCTGTGCAGGTAAGACACTTAAAGAGCAGTAAATAATGTCAAAAACTGTTGTGGCCAAGGGGGGCCCTCATGACAACTACCTTGTGGGGGTCTAAGCTTCATTTTCTCCAAGTGTACTGCCAAAATTAATAGGAAATTCTTGAATATATAGATTGAAATATTTTGGTGTATAGGGAGAGGGATCCAGTTTACAAGTGAAAAAGGACAGAAACCAGAAAATCCTCGGCTTGCTTACAAAACCCCCTTTCCCCTTTTTGGAGCACTCATTGCTTTCTCACGGGTTAATGTTTTTCTTCCTACTGATGCTGAATGTAGATAAGACTTTTCTTGGTTCAGCCCCTGGAACTCACTTCGCTGGCGAACTAACCCAGGGGTTTCTCTCTACACTACATTATAGCAAATTGCCTGATTTATACATACCTCTGGCCAAATACCACCTTAGTAAAACCAATATAAATCCCAAATAGTACGCCTTATGTTGGTGAATATGGCACAGGATTTGCAAAGCAATTTCAGGGTGGCAACATAGCATTCAACCAAGTCAGGTATTTTAACACCATATTTGAAAATACACTTGCTTTCTATTGATACTTGTGTTTCTGTTGCCTTCTATAGCATGTCATAAGTAACAGAAATGTTTCTATACCTGCTTTAATAAACATTCAATAATCATGTCTTGCATATTATAGCTGCAGTTATGTGAACTTAAGTCTGTCATCAGGCAAAACTATTATACCAAATTACTGCATGATAGTTCAAAAAATTTTCGTTATAATTTACATTTACTTATTTATTTTCATATTAAATACAAGCAAGAATTGTTGCAGTTGTAAGTCTTTGTGGAGGTCAGTATTGGGAAAGGCTACAAGAGCCTGGTGTTTTAATGGTACTGGCAGATTTGTATTCCTCTGACTGTATGTGATAGAGATAATGCACATCCAAGCTCCACTAAAAATCTATGTCAGATGCAAATGGATCATATTAAAACAAGGACATCATTTTTCAAATGTGAAAGGATTTAATTCCCAATTTTGCACTGATCAAACCTTCTATCAGAGTAAGGCAGGGGATCTCAACAAAAAGAAACCCACCGAAATGTAAATCTAGCAGAGAGAATACTTAAAATAAATGGCTCTTAGTTGAGTACAGTTCTCCAAAATGGACTAAAGGATCAGGTCACCGAGTTCCCCAGGACAGCTTCTAAAATCTGAAATACCCTGGTGTTCACTGTCAGGAAATGTCCTGATGGAAGCTCCTTAAAAAAGGGGAACCCTAACTGATCATTCCCTCTGGAAAAGTACATAAAAGTCACAGAAACAGTTTAAAAAATAGTAATAGAAGAATAGGTTATTTACAAGTCAGTCTTTGACCAAAGGCTAAATCTCCATCTGCTGATGTGGAGTGGCAGTTCTTTAAACCTCAGGCTAACATGTAAACTCCCAAGCTTTAAATATTTTTCCTTTGAAATGGGGAGTTTAAAACCCTTAGTAAAGCATGCACATGCAGCCTTCACACTGAAGTCTAAATCAGAAGTTCTTGCTCTGCAGAGAATTTTGTATTGCACACCTGGGGCATAACACACACTAAAGGCTCTATATGATTCACCTGACCTCCCCACATAACCTTGTGTTTTTTAAGCTTTTCACTTAGCAAGAACAGAAAGATCACTTTTAAAGATAAAAGGGAAAAAAGACAGAATCTAGAAAATGGCATTTTTTGCTTTAGGAGTAAACAGGGGGTGGCTAAATCTGATTGTTTATCTCCAGTTTTATAACAGCTTTGCCAAGGGCTTGCTCACAGATCTCCCCTGTTATTGGCATGAACCAAAAAGTGTCCATTTGTACAGGCATATGTCCCAGTAATGAGTCCTAGGACTTCCCCTTGCAAATAACATCTCACCCCCTGTTAATGGGACTAAACGACAAAAATGACTGATGCAAACCTTGAAAGGTAAGATGTTAAACAGACACATGGAGAATAGGATGGGCAGTTTACCATACAGACAGCTGTTATCCTTTTCCAGCTCAGAGTTAAGCTCTCTCAACCTCAGAAAACCCTGTTGATGTACAAGTCAGTTTGAATAGATGTACAATTTTATGCGGTTTTTTCTTTGCATTCAGTAGCAACTGTTTTTGGCAACTAATGGACTGCTAATGAAAAGGTCACTTCCAGCCCAGTAACTATCAAGTGAAAAAATAACAGAACTTTATTTTCAATTGATAGGAAATGTGCAAATAGATCACCTTTTATCATTAGAAGAAGAAGTTATCACCTTTTAGATGATAGGTTGTTCCTCACCTTCACTTCAAGTATGAACAGTAGTTTTATCCAGCCTATAGCTCTTCTATGATTAGACCACAAAGCTGACAAGAGAAGGGACAGTTATTGTCCTGTTATTGAAGGGACAGTTATTGTCCTTCCACTGCACTCAATACTGCTGAGCTGTCCTGTGTTAGAACAACTTCAAGGCTGATTGTGCAACAGTGGCAAATAAAAAAGTGAAGCCAGCCCTGATATCACCATCTGGCATTTAACTATGTTTCCAGTTACAGAAGCCACAACACGGGCTCAGCTCTTGTACAATACAATATTATACAAGCTTTATACGCACCCTTGTGTGATGCGTGTGGGTGGTTGAATACCAGAGATTCAGAATGCTCTTGATTTCAGCCCAGGTTATTTTGCCTATGGCATCCTTTGCTAGTGGTGCAGAAGCTGTCCTACCCTTGGCAGCACCAGAGTTGGGAATACTCCCTGTGCCTGGTAATGTTGCATGAAAAATTAAGGATTGAAGAAAAAAACGTCAGGAAAGGGGCTTTAAACCCCTTGGCATTCCCTCCAGTGGGCGACAAATTACTTTAAAAGGAAGAGCCACAAGAAAAAAGATCAAAATCAGCGACAGGCTGCGACTGACTGGAATTCAGCAAGGCTCAGGGGTAGGAATGAGAAAGCTGTAAACTACCTTTGCTGCTCTCTTAATTTAGTGCTGATCTTGCTCCAGCTTAAATTGGAGAATCCTGACGGCTGCTCTGAGTTATAGAGTTTGCCAGCATGCTCAGGAGGTTTTCTTCTTTCTGCTGTTTGTGAAGTGAAAGTCACGCAAGGAAAGTACCTTGTGTCAATCACAGGCTGGGATTTCTTTGATGCTGGCATTTACTGAAAATTCTATAGTGTTTTAATATTTCACAGCTAACTTGTGACAGTGGCAATAGCAATTAAATTAAAGCACAGGAAGTGTTTTGCTTTAGATGTACCTTATCAATCCCACTCCTTCCATACATCTCTTAACAATTTTGCCATCGAAATGCCAAAGACATGGTTAAATAAAGGCAGCTGCTAAAACTCTTTATGCTGATGAATTTGATCCTGAGCACTCTATCTCTACTCAGCACAAATGCTAAGCAATTAATTCTTAGCCATGACTTATGCCATTGGCAATTAAAACAGGGTCTGGCACAAGAATTTTTGAGAATAGAAAAATGCAATGTCTAGCAATGTGTCACCACATTATGCTGCTTTTGATCCAATAAAAATAGGAACTGTATGAGTGAAATGGATGAAGAAGGGAAAGAATAACAGACATGAAGGTTAAGGTTGGTCATCACACACAGTTGACCTCTGTATTATTTTTTCTGGTAACTTACAGTCTGCCTACTCATTGCCCTGCAACACATAGAGTGCTAATTTGATTATCATTGGTACAAGCAGATGAAATACAGCTTTCCCTCGGCTCATTCAATCCTATGCCACATTTCAGCACTGAAATCAATTCATTATCCAGTTTCAGGATTATGCTCTAATTCAAAAACTCAGTTAAGCATACAGAAGGGTCCTAAAAGCTCTGTGGTTTTAGGTATGTTCAAAAGGCAGTGGTTTTGGTGTGGTTTAAAAATGCAGTTCAGTGTGTTTCAATATCAAGGATATTGTCAGGAGAATGCCAGGATCCAAATGTCATTGATTTCATGCTGCAGTTTGAGTAGCTATGTACCAGCATATCCTGTAGTTAGCTTTCAGTTGTAGCTTCTAGACTTCCAGAAGCAAGGAAGTTGTGTTTTCTGACTGTTGGCATGAAAATTGAACTAGAGAATTTATATTTGATGCTACTGGTAATTCCCAGCTCTAAAATTTTTGGGTGTTTTCTTTTTTTCCCCTGCAAGATCTGGATTTGGATAAATCACAGGAAACATTGGTTTTTAATTATTTCACAGGATTGTTTGTGGAGGCAGGGTGATATGGGAATCTCTTCCTTATTTATGTAGTTGTTTTCTTTTAGAGATTAAAAGAAGCACACTTAATTCACCAAACCCTTGTGAAAGGCTCTAAGAGAGTCAGTCTTCTGGAATTTCTGCTTATGTTTCTTAAGGAAATAATTAGACTTTACACTTATATAGCACCTTATATGTGAGGAAGAAAAAAAAGGTAAAGAAAATCAGATTCCTGAGATTTTGACAGAAGAAACCAGAGGAATTCTCACGGGACTCTGAGAGCTGCTGAGCAGGAATAGAAAATAAAAAGAGTGAGAAGATATTTCTTCAGGTTCTGCATCTTAGTGAAAATAAAAGTTCTCTGGGGGCCTTCTCTGAAACTTGTCACAAAACTGAGATCTAGCCATCCTAGGCTAATGACAGTCATCAATGAAAGTAGATTTTCTTTCAACTGGCAGGTTGAAGAAATAGCTAAGAGCAAGACTGGAAAGATATTTTTTTATTTTCAGATTTTTGGTTTGCTGTTAAATGATGATGATAATTTTGCAGAAAGCATTCAACTGATGCCACAAAACAGAATTTTCAAGGGTGACCAGTCTGTCATGATTATGATAGTTCCAGGCTAATCTATGAGATTGCACAAAGAAATAATAACTTCTAGGATTCCCACTTAGATGGTAAGGAAACTTGTGGCTTCTTGGAGGTTCTACCTCTCTTTTGATCCCATTTTGATCAAAATGCAATTTCTACATTGACATAAGAAAATATTTTCCCATTCTTAAAATTTCTAAGTATAGTTTCAGAACCCAGCTAATACCTTAGCTTTTACAACAGAAATAATTAAAACAATAGGCATTGGAAAATTGGTACTACATTATTTCAAAACATTTCAGAGTTTGTGTTTACCAAGAAGGGTTTTGGATTTTTTAAATTTAGTGCCTGTTATCACAAGTATAACAAATTCAATTTCCCTAATTAATCATCACTCGAAAAATTTACCATTTCTAGAACTACTTTATTTTAACTCCACTCATTTTTAACAGCTTTTACAATTCAGAAGAGTTTGATAAATAAGTACAATGCGCAATTTAAAGGTGAACATTATTCTGAACCCCCTGGTTGCAAAGTAATATTTATGTACAAATATATATTTAATTTAAAAATATTGTCCTACAATAACATTTACTGTCATATAATAGTTAAATTAGCACCCTAAGTTTTGTTTATGAGACAATTTTGAAATTTTGAAGTTAAAAGGAATTGATAAACTATTTCAGCTATTCTACAATTCATTGGATATGATACAAAACATATGGTTCCTTTAAAAACATCAAACAGGCTCCACCTGCAAAATACAAAATACATACTGCTTGATTCTTCCAAGGTTAGCACTGCCCCATCTGCTGTAGAACTAAAGCAAGATGTGAAATCAGACTGTAGGTTTGGATTCAGAGCCTTGAAAAAATGAGAAATCCTGTGTTTGGGACATCTGCATCCATATCCAGTGTCACTAAGGAGGATTTTGATCTGTCCTTTGTACCTGATGTGGTGTAAATTCTCTCTAGTACACCACTTTTGGGGATCCTGTCTTATCAGGATAAACACAGAGCTCTGAAGAGTAATCTTTGATATGCTGTGATGGATTACCCCTCCTTTTTTTGTGTTTGTACACAAAGGTGTGTGAGGCTTGAGTGGGAACCTCCAGGATATTGCTTTATCAGGCACGTGCACCTTCATTCTACAACACTGGAAGAAAGCACTGATGCAGACTTCCAGTGAGAGGTAAGACATACTCTCCTCAAAAGACTTCTAAATGCCCACCATTACTTTGCTGTCTTTTTTCATTTTTGCCATTTTAGCAAACTGTCCCTCTTAATTCCTTTTTTTATTTTCCTGATACCAAACTCAACCATCAGCAAGAACAGATTATCAGTCAGTCAAGGGAATTCGCTTTTGGCTCCTCTGAAGTGGAACCTTCTTCTCACCCATTTCTGCTGGGCTTTTTTGGCCTCTGGAGGTGTGAGCTGTCATGGGACGGAAAGGCTGACATGATCGTGGGTTTTACTGACGGAGAGAACCAAGCAAGTTTTCACACATACTATGTCATGCTGATCTGTGTCAGAAATAGAGGGTCATTTACCCCTCCTCCACTGTTGTCTCTTCCAGGTTCTTTGCTCCTGGGTCCTATCCTTTGGTGGGCTCAGATCCTCAGCCTGCTCACATCTCTTTGTTTCTTTCCATGTTTAACCTCGTTCGTTGCACAATGGCAATTTCCTAGAGTTGGGAAGAAAGATATCGATGTTGATGCACGGGTCACTACCACGCCCCCCAAAAATGCAGATCTCGGCCTGCCTGTTGTGTTGCTCCATATATAAATGAACCAGTGTTTTGAGAACTGCCATAGCAAAATGGGTTTTGTTGATTTCTGGTCTTTATCTTAATGCAAATGATGTCCTATTGAATATGGAAAGCCAAATGAAATTCAGAGGTGCCTGAGTACCTGGGACTCCAAATAACAACAGCAGCAGCAGAAGAAGCATCAGGACAAATAACAGTAAATAACAACAACAGTACAACAAAACTAATCCCTTTTAAACCCTTTTTCCCTATTCCTTAGAGCACTGTAGGTGCACAAGTTTAACTATCAAAGTGTCAGCAGCACGCTGTTCTTGCCTGGCTTTGGTTGTGATTTGGTTGTGAAAAGTCAGGAAAAATTACAGTCCTGACATCATCAGCTCCCTGAGTCATTGGAGTTGAGGAGAACTTTCTGACATGCGCATGTTGGACAGAGGGACTATTGTGGTGAGGAAATACTGAGACAATAGCATGCTGGATTATGCAATAGTATGCTCTGACTTAGGAGTGATAAACACAAGAGTTCCTTTTCTATGCAAATGAGGTTGAAATGTGGCCAATGAACCTAACACTGAGCTTCAATAAAGCAATGAGGTGTTTTAAGGACAGGCAGTGTCTCTTTTCTGTGTGCAGATACCCTGGCTCTGAGCATGAGCCCTTCACCTCTGTGCCTGTAAGGCAGATGCTTCCTGGGCTTTATTACTTCCCATGAATTGATGGAATAATGTTAGGTCTCCTCACATCTTACTGTAATTTCTGCATATCTGTTAAGCACCATCACATTTTACTGTCATTTCTGCATATCTCTTTCACCTCTCCAGACATGGTATTTCAAAACCTGGTGTTTCAAACTGGAAGTGTTACATCAACATTATTTCACCAGCGCTTCAGCATCATTACTGGAACCTGTTTCATAGGCTTGGTGTTTCTGGAATTAATACTTGCAATGCAGAAAAGGTTCAGATGTGCAATCCGAATAGCAAGAAGCACAGAAGACTTTCAGATGCCCACATCTCAAAGGAACCAGGAAAATAATTTTCCAATGTCATCTAGTGAATGTTCACCTTAGCATCTTACTGGGGTCTTAAAGCTGCATGACCTGGGGTCTTCTTACTAGTGACATTGACTCCAAAAGCACCAAGATCAGCCCCTTTCACCCAGATCATAGGAAGATCTTGTGTCTATTGTTTGACTCCCAGAGTTTGGAAAGAGATGTCAAATTTTCTGAAACTGACATTGGTTTTATAAAGCTTAACCTACCCAAGAGACTTGTGCAAACTCCAGATCACTCAGTTACAGTCAACTGTTTAGGGCATGTTTCAAAGAGCACTAGTTTTCCTCCCATCACAGACATAAGAGGTAGCAAGTACACTCAGCAAGAGCTGAACCTTTTCTACCATGCATTCACAAACATGAGAGACCTTTGAAAGAAATATTGCCTACTACCAAGGGCCAACAAAAAAATGGCATTTCTCAGGCACTGGACCAAAGAGAAGAAAAGTATAACAGATTCCCTTTAAAAACTTGTCTGGAAATGAACTAAATTTTTTATGTGAATAAATATCTACTGAGTCCAAAGATGAAATTTTTAGGTACCTTGAATAGAACAAAAAGAGTAGATCAGCTAAAAATTGATTAAAAAAAAAAGAAAATTACACTAAAATATTTTTCAAAAGCCAGCTGAGTCCCTGACAAAAAGAACTGAATTAGTTAAAAGGAATAATCTGATAAATAATACAATGATGGGACCCCAAGTTTATCAGATTTCTATTGTAAACTATCTTCTCCTTATACCTCAGCAAATCCTTCCCAATGGTTAAAGCAATTTCTCTCAGCCAATAAGTGACCTTCCTGCATTTTTCTATGGCTCAGTATTTCCTCATATTTCTGCCATAACTTTTTAGTGCAACAGTCTGAAGTTAGAACAGCAAGAGACAGAGAAGCTATTTCCTCATTTGGAAATGTACAGGTTCCTTTCTTATTTTTAGAACTTTTTTTTAAAACCAAAATTTCTATGATTTCAGGTCAGCAACAGTGAGTCTTTGAATAGCAGATGCAACAGCCAGACCTGTAAAAATAATCTGACAAGAAAATCCATCTATTGTTATTTTAAGTGCATACATACTTAATAATAATAGCAACAACAACAACAGCATCATATGAATTATTTAGAATTGTGACATGTATGCATCTGCATGGCTGTAAATTCCTAATTGCTTTTACACCATTTGCATTCTGGTTTTATCCGCTTTGGAAAAATGGGCTGGAGTTATAAAGAGGTTGATGGTTCCAGCCCTGTCTGCCTGGTGGTTTGTACAGATGAGGATGGGAGCACACCCTGCCAGAGAATCTAATAATTTTTTTCTTCTTGGGGTGACCATTGTCTCCTGCAGGTTTTGTACAGAATGAGTCATTAATTAAACCTGGATTCTTTGCAGGTCACCTATTGCAGGGCTGTGGTTTATTCTTGCTTTTTCTGCTCCTGCAAGCAATATTTTGGGGGATTTCAGGTGATGTTATTTCCGTGATTTCACATTTTCTTCACTTTTCCTTCTGCCACAAGTATTCCTTCTAAGAGACAGAAAGTGAAAGCCTCCGTTAAGAAAAACACAGCCACCTCCAAAGTGCTAAAACTGCAATAAACCCATCATCTCTAACAACAGTGGCATGAAAAGATAAAAACCAGGCTGCCAAGAATGCAGTAACCACCCATTCATTCACTTTTAAATGCTCTCCACACTTCAATGCACAGACCTAATTACTTTTCTGCATTCCCAAATCCACTTTGCAGGGCTGCAACCAGAAACCTGGCGTTAAAATATTTTAGACTCTAAGGATCAAGACTAATTATGGGCCTAAGCTGCACCTCTTGGTTTCCTTATGAAGCAGCCTGCCCCTTCCCCCATCCACTCCACCTCCTTCCCTTCTTTTGGGATGTTTTAAAGAATGCTCCACTAGAAGAAAGGCTGTCCAGTCTCAGCCGGGGGTGAAGTAAAGAGAGAATAAAACAAAAAGCTACTCAGTCCAATTCAGTAAGCTTCAATGAAGCTGGTATATTTAATGTGGGCCCAGGGTTTGCCTACAGAATTGTGACAGAATGCAATATTCTCAACAAAAAAAGATGTGTTTAAAGTCGGGCAAGGCCCCATAAGGCTGTTGTT
The DNA here is from genome assembly GCF_009650955.1 of Corvus moneduloides. Classification (NCBI taxonomy): domain Eukaryota; kingdom Metazoa; phylum Chordata; class Aves; order Passeriformes; family Corvidae; genus Corvus; species Corvus moneduloides. The sequence goes on from NC_045511.1 coordinate 55,004,738, forward strand.
GGTGTTTAAGCAGTACACCGAGGTATTTAGCTCTAAGGGTTTCTAAACATTCCAGCTGAGAATAAAACCACAGCTTTACAGTAGCTTCTTAAAGGTTTGGGGGGCTGGGAATGTTCCCTCCCCCTTGCATTGAAAAGTCAATAAACAGTAGGAAAGATCATGTCATAACAAGGATGAAGCCACCTATTACAGGGTATAGTGATGGCTAATGCTGCGATCAGAAGGACTAATCCCATATATTAAATGCTGTAATTATTATAATAATATCATGTTTATTTTAATGTCCAGGCATGGGGTATTTTTCATTTTGTGCAACATGAATCCGCTGCCGACCATTGACCCTTCCTATGGCTGGTGCTTGCTAAAATACGGAACTATTAGATAATGACATCATCGTTGCAGGTAGCAGCCAGCACTCCAAGCACGTTTTCTGTTACATGTATTTCATATTTCCTGGCATTTACCAAGCTGCTTTAGGTCATTTTGTCTGGAGCTGCAGTCCTAAAAACTTTCATTCATGATAAACCTTTATCTGCAAAAGTTGACACAATTGTTTTTCCTCTGTGAAGAACTTTTAGATCCACTTATTAAATAACAGTAAAAACAACATCATCATCATCATCATCAACAACAATAATAATAAACTGAAGCTATTTACTTATTGCAATGTAGGTGGTGAGTCACTTTCAAGGATCTTCTTGAGAAAAAACCCCAAAGAAATAATTAGTTCTCTGATGTCTCACTCTCTTACCTTTACACAGTTCAGGATGGGCTCAGATTACTGCAAATCATATAGTTATGGGCACATAAATGTTTTAAACCCTGGTCCAGTTTAGGACAATTAAAAAAAAAATTAAATAGTCATCCTCAGCTACTGATACGAGGGAAAGGGTTAAAACAACAGGACACTGATAGGCAATAGCTCACATGAAGTTTTAAGAAAAATAATAAGGGAATTAGAAGAGACTATGTACATTGGCTTACAACTATCAATTAACCTTCCTATTAGACAGGTAATTTAGTCCACTCAGTAGCATCAAATATAAGAGAAAAAGGTGGCCAAAACAATAATTATTTTCACTCAAAGGCTTAAACCCATAATTCCCAAGAAATAAAAACAGAGTTCTTTTCATAGTGTATGCTTCACCTAAAGACTGCAATAAGAGCTAGGCCCTAGCTGTGACCCTTTACACTTCAAGGTGAAAAAGTAGGTTAAAGAAAGTAATGACAATAATCACAGGGCTCTTCTACATAAAACAGCCTCTGAGTGGAGGTCAAAGATCAAACACTTGGGGCACTACCTGCGTCACACAAAGATCTCTTCTACAATAGAAATGAAGTACAAGACTGGCAGAAAACAGCAAGAAGACTAATCAATTCTAAAATTATTAGGAAAAAAGAGAAAAAAAGAAACAAAAAAGGGGATTTGAGGAGTCTGGATGAGATTAAAAAGAAGTGTGGCCATTCTCTCCTCAATTTTTTTGAAAAATAAGTCTGAGGATTTCCTGCCCTTCACAGAGAGCTTCTACCACGAATGAATGTTAAATATTTCCATTTCATCTTCGTCCCCACCTACCAGCTACATTCTTTTGCACTATCTGAAATGGTCCTTACCTTCCTTTTTGTACCAGTTTGGGCACTTTTACAGAGAACCGAAGATGTCTATTCTCTCAGTATTAACTGTTGTTAAGCTTTTGGATTATTTTTACACCACAGCAAGTAAGATCCCCACTCTGAGCTTGTGTGAGTTACAGGAACAGATTTGATATTACGAGTCATCAAATGACAGACTTCTCCTGCCCTCCTTCACTTTGACTGAGAGTTTCAAAGGTACTGCACAATTGCATTCAAGAGCTCTCTGGACTTGCTGCATATCCTGGGAGTATTTTGTCAAGGATTTCACAATAAAGATATTCCTTATTTTCACTTGAGAAGATTAAGGCATGAATCCATTTGCCCAGTTAAAAGAAGTCTTTATTTTACAACCAGTTTTAAGGCTACATTTTAGCATGCCAACGCCACCCTGTTGACTTTGCCAGTCAGGTAAAGGCTTTCTGCCTTTCTTAAGGCTGGGTATATGTAAAGATTTTGTTGGAATCAGAGCAAACTGCTCAGCAGTGAGCAGGATTCAGTGCCAGCAAAGCGGTGGGAGCTGCTTCATGAATGCACTGCATGCATGCACAATGAGGTTACTTGCCTGGCTATTTTTTGCCTTTGGTCTTTCTTTGAGTTACACTTGTCTAGGTATGTATTCACTCCCCCCTTAAAATCTTGAGAGAGAATGGAAATGTTTATCTGCTCTACAAGCTGGAAGGTGGACCCACTCTTCATCCTTGAGTTTTGCTATGACATATAAAACTGATGAGTAAAGAAATTCAAATAGTGTGCTTGAGTACAGAGAACTGGCCATCAGCATGATACTGTGTGTTTTTGGCTGAAAAGGTAACCACCAACATAATATTTAAGACATAACAATGATGAATACAAACAACATGTAGCATTAATTGACCTGACTTCTCAATAGATAGCAGAATGTAAAATTTAAAAAGATTAACCAATATTAATAATTTAATAATAATTTAATAAATTCTCTTAAATCAATAATTAATTAATACTTTCTGGCACCAGAGTGTGGCGCTATTTTATGGGAAACTTTAGAAGACAGGTATAATTAATGCTTCCTATTCTCTAAAATGAAACAAAATAATAGGTGTATACTGTACAATATTCCCCCCCACCTTTTTTTTTTCTTCAGTGGTAGTAATGACAAAGGACTTCTCTCATTCCTTTCTGCTACTATGGAACAGTCAAGAACTCCTTGGATGTCTGAACATTTTATATAATATAATCTAATAATTCATTATAGCATCAGGTCACAGAAGGTTGATTCATCTATCTGACACATTCAGCTATCTATAAGATACATGCTAACCCTTATGCCCATACTGTACACAGCACATTCTGTAAAAACTGAAGGAAAATATGACTTGATTTTATTTTTCCTAACAGATCAGAGAGGTTGCAGGAGTGGAAGGCAGAAACATAGGTGCATTGTTCTTGTAATATTTATGTTGAGCCCTGAACTGCCTCCCCAAGTTTTTAAGCTAGACCAAGAGGATCTGAGACATGAAAATATGTTCATTTATTTTGTATTTTTGCAATATTGCTGTCTAAATTTTCTTCACATACCAGTCTTAAATCATCCTCTAATGTATGTCACCACAGATATATCCCTGATTTTTAATTGCCTTTAATATGTTTAAGTCAAATATTTGCATTCATTGTCAGATATCAGAATTCACTTCCTGGTGACGTAGTTTCAATTAGCAATTATTGTCTCATTGACTCCTTAGAGCCTCAATAGTCCCTGTGCTAGAAGGTATAATGATGACTACATTGGCCTATTGTTTAAGATCTTGGTCAACTAGCAATAGGTCACCGAGCCTCATACTATTGATGTGAGCTGACTGAGCATGAAGTTAAAATTATAGTTGCACAATGATGGTGGTGTTTTGAGTTGCAATGTTTGCAATTAGCCACAATGTGACCTTCCTGTTTCATCCCTTAAAAGAGGAGTCATGTTATTGATTGTTATTCCTGGCATTGCTGTAGTTTATTAGTTTTGTCAGATTTATTTTATATTTAGTTATTTGTCACATGAGGATTATGTGGCTGTCATGGTGTATGTGCCACACATTTTTTATTGCAGCAGATGTTCCTGAAATAGATGTAAGCATCTCTGCAAAAAAGCAGCCACTCTGTGCCAAATTCCAGCTTGTGCTAATGTGAGAACCCAGTAGGCTGAGAGAAAGAGTATAAAGAACCTTTATCCATTGCTGCTGCAATGACAGTTTCTGAGTTTTGAAAATGCACTACTGATTGCAGAGAGTCGCAAAGAGAACAGGGGTGACCGAGGCCAAGTCTTGGGTTTTCCCCTCTCTCTGCCTTGCTATATTGCAGAGCACAACTGGTGCCACTTATTAGTGCAATGCAATCTCTTCCTGAATGTAACATAACATTATGTTAAAATTCAAAAATATATACTATGAAGTACTTTTGTCCACTATGCATAATCTTCAACAAGTGGCTGCATTTTCCCCAAGGTGACTCTCCTGGGATGTGTTGAAAGTACCTGACTCTGAATTCACATCTTGTCCTACCATATTTCATTCTGTTATTCTCCTGCAGTCTGCAAGGTAATGAAAATATTTCAAAATTGTCTTTTGTTTTCCATCTGTATTGAAGATGCAACCAAAGCATCTGTAATCAGCACATACCAATTTTTTTCTTTAAACTTAAATGAGAGATTTAGATAAGTTTGTTCCTAAGAAATAATCTTGAGAAACTTTCAGAAACAACTTTTCCCAAAATTAATAATTCACTTTAAACCATTTTAGAATCTGGATTCAACAGAGATCAGTTTTTCTAACACACCAGCCCCTGCCCCTCCAGCTTCACCAACGATTTTTATGTGTCACACTATCAGGTACTTTACTGAAGCCTAGTTAGTGATTTGTCTAATTTCTTTAGTCCATGTGAGTCAATTGTCTTTTCCAAAAGATCTGTCTGGCATGAGCTTCTTTTGGTTAGTCAAATTGCATATTTTTCATTTCATATAAACCTGTTTTTCATATGATAGACTAAAATCTGTTCTGATGTTTATGCCAAAATAAAAATAAGGCTACTTGATAAAGCAGTACTTCAGGACTGACCAGGGATAACCTAGTTTGCTGGGAAGACTAGTAGAACTGATTGGACTAGTAGTCTAGTAGGCTTTGCTATGCCCATTTCTGATTGGGGAGGTGGAAAAACTAGTTTGAACTTCAAGGGAAGTTTTAGCGATGAAATAGAGCTCATGACCCTGAGCATATAATTCATTTGTCCCCCACATCCTGTAAGTGAGAGCAGAAACAAAAACTTTTCTAATTTTACATTCAGCTGCGCTTCCCTGTTTTTCAAATTCTGTTACTTTAGTGTGTACCATCTTTCTGGCAGGTTTTCAACATCTTCTGGGAAATGCTGTCTTTTCCTGCAATGAAATACTGTCCAATAGGATATGTTGCTATTTTTAGGATATTTTTAGCCAGAGAAAACTTGAGAAATTTTGACCAACAATGTGATTTTCTGGCCCTGTCTGGAAATACTGAGCATCCGAGATCAAACCTCTGCTGTCCCTAACTCAAGGTGTGGTTTAGAAAATAAGGAGATGAATACCAGGTTTAAACTCCCACAAACCATCCACATTTAAGCTTTTTAAGAATCAGATCTGGTGTTGGACAAGGTCTTGTTTCATGGCGGTGCAGTCAGGCATAACAGGCTGAAAAGGGAATGCAAGTGAATGTAAAATATAAAGTAAGAGGGGTAAACAGGAAGTTATACTGGGTAAGTGTGGGATAAGATGTTTCACCTGTCCTGGGTTGCAGTGTATTCTATTACCATCCTCATGAGCTGTTGAAATCAGGTGGGGCAGTGTTTCCTTGCCTCCTCCCCCCAGACTATCTTGCTGTTAATTGCCCATCATTGTCCTGCCACCTGACTCAGAGATAACTCCCTCCAGACTATCTTCTGTTAATGAGCCTAATCAACACTTGGCCTCATGACTCATTACCCCATTCTGAGATGCTCCACCCAGAGGGAGGAACCAAGCATCCCATCGTGGATATAATCTGAGGCTGAATACCAGAGACAACACCTTTCCACTGGATTTCCAGAGGACAGGAGCTACACAGCCACCACTGGACTTTCTGAGGAAGAGCAGACCCTTTTTTCTACAGGATCACCGCTTCAGAGGACTGCAGCCACCATTCTATCAGACTGCTACCACCACCCTGCCTAACAGGGACTCAGGTTGTATCTTGACTCTGTCAGTTTGAACCAGTGTTCTCTTTTAGTTTCTTTTCTTTCCTTTTCTTTAACTTCCCCATTAAATTGTTATTCTGACTTGGTGCCTCCCACTGGTTTGTTTTCAAACTAGTACACACCAAGAGCTGGGTATTGGGTCAGAAGAGTTTTTGTAACCAGTTACTTCAGTAGAGCATTTGTGAGTTTTAACAATTTTTAAATAGGCAAGTGGAGAAGCAATGACAGCCCAAGTATATGCACAGTAGTCTCCCTGATAGTCAAAAGTAAACATTCCTCAAAAAGAGAGCATGCCTACCTGAGACCTCACAAGTTCCACTTGCAGTATTACTAATCTCCGCAACAAAGGAAGATATCTTTAGAGTAGAAATTCTGCCAGTGAGACTCACGAGGTAATGAGGTAATAGGCCATGTGTTGTGTGACAAACAAGCTCAGGTTGGAAGGGAGCAATGACACAATCCTCTTTGGCAGCATGGGAGGCAGAGAAATTACATTCCTCCTGTTGTCACTTAAGCTTTTGCATTACTTTGCTTGTGTTTGCTAGGATATACACAAGCCTATGCCAATTAAGATGAATAGGTGTTTTCTTAACTGAATTGTAGCATTTTCTAATGAGTTTATATTAAGGATTTAGTGAAAGTTCTTCAATTATTGCTTAACAGTACAGTGCATTTCATTTTTGGCTGCTAAGTTATTCATGTTCAAGTGCATTTCCCACATCTGCCCCCAGCTTGTGATATTTTTCTTTTGTCTTTGCATCAAGTTCCAGGCAGATGCTCCAGGTACACATGCATATCATTTTGCACAGATTTGGTATTGCCATGCACAAACAGCCACCCTTGCAAATGCCTTTCCTTGCAACCTCTGTGAGAGAAAACTTTCAAATGACATTCAGACAAATAATAAGATTCACCTTTTTTATCTCATATGGACACTTTTGTATGTTGGGATTCAATACCAGTTGCAGAAGCTCAGCAGCTCTGAAAAAGTAGGTAAATTATGGAACATTGAATTAATGGAATTATAAAAGCTCCAAAGAAATGCTTGTAGATTGCTTGTGGAGCCAGCTATAAAACAATTGTTATATTGAAACCTCAAATGCAACAGGATATTGTCTTAAACACAACAAAGGCAGCAGATTGGAAGAAACCTCCTCTGGTACACAATACTCCATGAAAATTACTACATCTGGACTCTGGTGGGTATTGCTTTTGAGAGCTGAGGACCGCTTTCTGCAAAGTGCCATCACTTGTAACTCTGTGCCGCTTGTTTACAGAAACCGTGTTGTCAAGTGATCCAGTGAGTCACTGTAAGAAAAAGTAAAACTCTTCCGAAGCTCATGCATGCTACCATTCTAACTCCCTTTGGAATACTGCACAGCCAGATCTTTCCAAAGTTGGCCCCTGTTTTCTAATTTCAAGACATATGTAGTCCTCTATTTTGCTGCTTAGGCTAACAACCATGCCAGGCTGCAGCACCAAGGAAGGTCAGGGAAATACAGGAATCCCATACTGTCAGTAGGATGTTCAAAGTCAGCCCTGAGATAAACTGTTCTCCATGGCTTCCAGGAGCTCTGAATATGCAGTCCTAAAAGAGCCTGGCCAAAACCTAACCCCTCCTCTGCTGACATGAGAGTGCTCAAGAATAAATGGCTGTGACAAATAATTCTGTGTTGTCTTTGCTGATCTGGTGTACAACAGAGTATTTCCAGCCAGAGTGGGCTGAGGATGCCCCTTGTGTCTACTGACATAGGGTGAAAGCAGCAGCAGCATATCCATAATCTCAGTGACTCTTTTCCCAGCCATTCACTCACGGGTAATATGATGAGCTCCTGGGAAGATGCTGAAGGACCTAGGTGCTCTGTCAGCCTAGATTGGAAAGGGTAAAGGAATTCTGTGCTCTGCAACTATATTTGTACCTTAATTTTTGTTGTTGCTGTCATCTTCCTGATTAATTATTCATGTCTGATAAGGCACAGGACAAAGAGCAGTGGCCTTTAATTGTATTCATTTTTTATTTGATAGTTTGTAAAGGAAATGATGGTACAAGAAGGATACCCTCATGTTTGGGACAATGCATTCCAAAATAGGTGGGTAGCTATGTGTGCAGAGACCTCGGGCAGACTTCATTTTCATGTAATTTTTCAGGTGGTTTTCAAGAAGGGTAAATATCACACCCATTGATTCATAGTCTCATGTTTGGGTTTTTGAAATAAATTCGCTTACCTGCACACAGGGGCCATTTGCAGAACAAGCACCCATCACATATCTTTCATGTGCAACCTTAAAGGCTTCCAGTAAGGTAATTCTCATGCTAGGATGAGCTATCTAGCACAAGTTGTTATATCTGCTTCATTCTGCTAACAAATTGGCCTCTGCCTGCTGAAGACTGCCTGACTTTACTTATACTTTCCCCATCAGCAGAAAGACTCATATCGTCACTGGGCCCAAGGTGAATTGCTTGGAGACAAAGTTAGAATGAATTTTTTGCAATCCCATCCCACCAGGCATTCAAACCACTTTGTCCTGGGGAGAGAACACCTTTAATGGTCATGTTATAATGTCCTTGTAATGACTTATAAGGACAGAGCATCTCCTCCCTGCAAATCTGCTCCAGGTGAATGTATCAAATTAGGTAAACCAGAGTAAAGTATTTTGTTTCTCCTACCTTTTGCTCAAAATCAACACAATCACCCAGATGAAGAAGAGGTATAGAACACCACTGAGGTGGTCTGGAGGTGATGATCCCCATGACTGTTAGCCTCTATGGAATCAAATGTGCATAGCATATAATGCATGCTAAAGCACCCAAATATTCAAATTCACATACAGCAGTGAATGTGGGTAGAGCAAGGAGGGGAAGTAAGGAATTGTATGCTTGTCTGTGGCTTCTGGTCCAGAAAAACATAAAGATGTTTCCAATCAGTGTCAGTTTTCATTTGAAGAGTTGCTTTTTATTTATAGTTTTCTTAATCCCTAAAGCAAAAGAGCGTAATATTAATTTAAAACCAAGAAACAATTAAAATCCCCAATTACAATTAAAAGCTACAGAGCTAGATCTACAGAGCTACAGAGCAACTGCTCTAGCTTTGTTTATTGCACACATAAATAATCATACTTCAATTGACATCTTAGTGTCTATGATCTCTTCCCAGATTAAGGTTGCCTTGAGACTGCTTGATTTGTCTACTGTAAATATGACGTGAATTCCTCTCAGGAAAATGAATTTCACATGCTGTTTTTGAAGTAAATTATTTTCTTCTAATATACCTACACAACTGTCACAGGGAATTGCACTGCAGATTTAGTGATGTTAAGTGTCAATTGTAATTTGGTGACAACCATTTTATTGGCTATGCATATTGCTCTGCGAGGACCTACTTCTCAGTATGGAGGCCACCGTATCATTAAAACCCACTGATCCTTCACTGATGACATAATTTGACTGGCAGAGAGAGGAACAGTGAGGGGCTTGTTTCCACCTGCATGGAATCTGCTGTGTGTCAGAGATGAATTTGCCTTCAAATTAGAAACAGCATGGCAGACTGGTGTCTGTGATTTTGCTTGATTTCTTTTAAGGAGTTTTACTGGAATGGTTACTGAGCAGCTGATACACGTCTGTTTAAGTATGCCAAACATATATACTATGCAAGCTGTAAACAATTCAAATATTTTTAGCCACAGAGTTATCAGTGAAACACTTTCAGCTTAACTGAGCCATATACTTTTTCTCTCCCCTGCCCCTCCTTCTGTGCCCTCATCTATCCATGCTTTGGTCTGCAAGTCTGCCTTTGCAATAGGCTCAGAATATTAAATTTTTGTGTTAAAAAAGTGGAAAAAATGTGTTAACATAAACCCCATGTTTCAACAGATAAAATAAGTCATACAAGCTGTGTAAAAATTTAGAGTAAGAACAGAACCACAATCATACGTTCTGAAAATTTTATAAACTGACAATTCAAGTTATGTGTTTTATGCTAATACACATAGTGGTAACTTCTAACAAACTGTGATTCATGCAAAAAGAGTAGAAAAGTTGAAGGTATTATATATGTAATATTTATTTTTCACATGCATATCTTTATATATACATTATGTACTTATTCTGTGAAAGAGGAAACAGATTCTGAGACTTCCTTAGCAAATTTAAATCAATATAGCTGCCTTTCTATCTCCAGTATTTTTTTTTTTTTTTTTTGCAGCACAGTATTGCAAGGAACAAAGCAAAGTATCTTAAAAGGAAGTGTATCCCTAGTCATTTCACCTTATTTCACACCTATTTGGCAGCTTTTCTTAGCCAACTGATTTCATGGAAAATGCTGACAATGTTCACTTATTAGAATTGTCCATATGGTAAGTTGTGCTTCCCCCTTTAGATTAACTTTATTAACTTTAAATGTAGAAGATAACTTTTTTTTAAAGACAACCAATATTCCTTGATATACACTTTTGTCCATCTCCCATTTTTCCACAGTGCTTATTCTATTTTTTTTTTAAAAATATTTATTGAACAGTAAACAGCATAAATTATTCAGTCAATTTCAGTCCAGTGGCATCAGTAATACTCTAGCAGACATGCTACTTATGACAAATGCTTTGTGTAAGAGAAACATACCACTGAGGTTTAATCAGAAGCTCTAAACATTTCAGACCTGCTCAATTTTATTCTTGGAAAGAAGCACTGGTTTTTGCTACATCTTCCAAAGCTTTGGGGAAATGTTCATTTTACCCATGAGAATAGGGAGGCCATTTTTACCCACTTCAGAAAGAGGAAGGCGATAGTAAAAGAACACTTAAGCAAAATTTTTTGCTTTTGAAAGCTAATCTTATAGGAAAACTTGAATGTTTTAAATGCTTCCTATATGATGAACTGTTGGGACCTGTACACTGTCTCTTTTGAAAGCATAAATAACATGTATGAGGACATAAGTTTTTATGGGATAGAAGTTTTTCTAAGAACTAGGAAAAAAAAATACAAAAGAAACTCCCCACCCTGAACTATCACCCTCCTGTTTTGTGTGCTTTTAAAAAGAGTCCATGAGGTTCTTGGCAACAGTTGTCCTTCATCTGATTTAGAATAATGATTTTATACAGCTTGCGAGAGTTGAATAACTGCCTTATTCAGAACCAAACTCTGGCTTTAAATATTAAATTGCTTCTGAGGATTTTTTAGCTTTATTTCTAGCTATTCTGAAACTTACTTTTGAAAGAGTATCTACTTTGCTATTAGGATTGTCTTTTTCATATCACTGATGTAGAAGCCTGGAGCCTTATGAAATAGCTAGATTGTACCCACCATGTTCCCAAAATTAGTATTTATATTCTAATAAGATATGTTGCATCAGGGATTTTATTTCAGCATCATCTAAAATGTTGTCTGAGGTTCTGGAATAAAGCACAGCTTCCTGGATGGCTATTGGTTGCATAGACAACAAAAATGCATTTGAGTCAAACATATAAAACAGTCACCTGAAAAAATGATGGCATAACAGAAAGGTAGGAAGAGAATTAGAGATGAACTAGGGTCATCAGCACAGTGCAGAGCTTATGCAGAGTTGTGTGGACTCAATTATTAATAGTTTTCAACTAAAGAGCAGAACATTTAAAACATGCAGGCATCCACCAGATGAAAACAATCTGAGAGGTAACTGTATAGAGAGGTAAAACAGCTAACATGTCCTTTTAAAAGAAAGTTTTGTTCCTTTTATGTTCTGACTGAAATCAAGAGGTCTGAATAGAGAGGCACCATATGCAGAATGCATATGCCAGTTTTTGTTATATTTGGTCATTCTAGTCAGCACCAAATAAAAAGGGACATAAGTATTGACATCCTAAATCAAAGCTGTTGTCTGCTGTGTCTCACAGATGCTTTAGCATAAGAAAAAGATGTGCCACTAGACACAGTGAATGTCTGTTACATATTAGTGCTTCTTTTTTGCTTCCTAAGAGTGGTGATTTATACAAATGCTTGAGTTTGAAACAGTGTATTCATTCAACAAACATCTCTGGATTATAAATATTTGGATTATTAGGAGTCTTGTTTGCATGTACCCAGTCAGTCCTTTGTGAGTCTTGCAAGACGCTTGGTCTCAGAGATATCATGCATTGAAGCTTCAAAGCATCATCACAGAGCAAGAGTTTCTCTTTTTTAGTTCACCTTACTCATATTGCAAAAAAGAAATTCAAAAGTAGCACAAAGCTTCCATTATAAACCCACTGTCACACACAAAAGACAAAACACATACTCTTCTGTTGAAATGAATCTTAGTTAATTGAAAAAAAACCCACAAGCAGGGAGAAAATGAAAAATCCAGGGGGAAGCAGAGAGATTCTCTGACGCATCTTGGTTCTCAATGAATGCTGCAGCTGGGTTAGAGCACACTCCTCTAACGTTAGAGGACTGTAAAGAAAAAGTTACATTCCCTCTTGGTTGCTTAGTTGGTTGTGCCAAGTCTTACAGCCTGTGACTTTCTCCATGAACTGTTTTGGAGAACAGACCCTTATCCTTTCCTAGTCCTGCAAAAATCACTGGACAAAGTGCTGCATGAGGGTTTAAACGTAGACGCATCTGAATGAAGAGACAGAAGCCTGGATCATGCAATCTCCACTTTGTAAAACATCCTTTGCACAAAACACTGTTTAAGTCCCTGAAGTGAGAGCAACAATGCACATCTCCAGCCAAGCACTGCTCATTCATTTAAATGCAATTTCCCCTCAGCTAAACATGCAGCATAGGGAGGGAAATACTAAGATTTCAAAGTACTAAGATTTGTACCCTGAACATTTTGGAATGTTTTTTGTATTCGGACCTGATTGGAAGGAAGTGAGCCATTTATCCTTCTCAGAGCGCTGTAACTCAGTCTTGAGTGTAAAAGATTAAGAGCAGGATTCTTTTTTTTCCCCTTTATATTAGACATGGATATAAGAATAACCTAGAAGGTTATTGAAGTTATTGACTGATCCTCTATATAAAACTACAAAGGACCAAATCCTAAGTGCAAAATTAGAGCCAAAGATTTTGGACATGGTCTTCAGACCTTTTAATAATTTTAAATACCATTTTAATTAATGGTGATGTCAGAGATTGTGCTCTAAATTTGAAAACAACACATGTAAAGAGGCCAAAAATCATGTGAAAGGGGTCAATCCTGATTTATTTAATATATTATGTGTAGACTTTTACTCATATGTATGGATTGGTAAAGGTGAGGTGTTTGAAGTGAAGAAGACACCACCCAAATTAGAGTGAAAGCTTAATAAGGTGGCATTTTCTTGATTTTTTTTTCTGTTTTGCCATTTGTTCTTTTGAAATGCTTTGGAAATCTCTTCCAAGTAGATGAGTTCATGAAAGTCTAACAACTGTCAACATTAGGAAAGGCCAGGACATAGAAAGACATATAGTGTAGATTCTATGACATCAAACTACCTGCAGGGTTAAAGCAAGTTCAAGCAAGGTCACACCTTTCTCCTGAAAAAGCTTTAAAAAAAATCCACCCCACACCATGCTACCACAAACTGTCACAAAATCCACATCAATCCATTTTGTGTAATGAAAGCATCAACTCACAGTCTGAGATTCTTTGTAGCTTTCTCTTGAAACCTGAACCCACAAAACCAGCTGCTGAGTTGGCATGACAGTTTTAGAAGAGCCAGAAGACCACAATCACGTATTAGTTCTGCTTTTCACAAACTTGTTCAAGATATAGTATTCCTCCTGATTGTTGTATCATGACTTAAGGTAAGAAAATAGGTTATGGGGTGGTTTTTTTTTTTGTTTGTTTGTTTTTTGTTTTTTCTTTGTTTTTTTTTTGGCTAGAGTCTTGTCCATGAAGTGAGAAACCCAGGACTTGCTCAGAGCAGTGCAATCTGTGAAGAATTGTATTTGAATGTTTTCTGCAACAGCCCATTTTCTGGGAAGGTGCAAATACTAATTTTTTTTCTAGGCAACCTTCCCTTTTATTTTCTGTGTTATAAATGAAAAGTATATAGTTCATTACAGTCTCTAGAAGGGTGCTTTTGCATACTAACACCAATTTTGTTCTTGCTTCAGCTTCTGTTGATATGTTAACACACAATTCTGTTGATATGAGGCACAATCCATGACAGTCTCTTCACACTGGCAAGCAAACCACTCTCTTCTTGCAAATCCCACATTTGCCTCATTTTTCAGTGTTTTCTCAATTACAGCACCTCTCATTCCAGTAGATCCTAAAGCACTTGCCAGATTAACACCCCTTGATGTACAAATGACTGCATTTCTCATAAAAGGAGTATGAGGTTTTAACTCTCTCATAACAAGCTTGACAAGGCAACTTTGTTCTTTAGCTAATGTCTTTAATTGGGCATACCCTAGCTGTTAGGGTAGGATTAATTGTGAGCATATGAGCATGTATTTATTTACTGTGCTTTTTCCCAAATAGAGAGAATCTGAAGTCTTTGCTATGAGAAAATTCACATAAAGACTTGGCACTTACCTTGAATTTATAAAGGCCTAAGAACACTTAAAGGGGGATTACGTTACAACAGTATCTCTTTCAATTTGTGCAAGTTATGTACTCCAGAAGACAGTAAGTTTGTATGATAACTGGACAAATAAGAACCTTTATTCAACTCCAAGTGCTTTTAAAAAGGTGGAAAAAAGACAAAGGTACTATAACAGTTAAGTTTTATGAAAGGAAAGAACAACCTCCTGAAATGGAAGGTTGACCTTAGCCTTGTCATTATTGAGGAAAGTTATCTCTCAAAGATTCTATACTTGTTTAAGTGCCACAGGGTAGGTCTGTAGGACATAAGTTCTATACCAGCAAGAGGAGACCAATGTGAGACCCCAGTGTCTAAGCCGTGATCAGCAAATGAGATATTAAAGTATCCAGCTGTATTTTGTATATGTATTCGTATACTCCCATTAGTGGACCAAAGTCACCTGGGGAGAATTGGTGAACTACACACATGCTGGTAGTACTTAATAGTGTTTGGCATGAAAAAGTGACCAAAGACAGGAAGGATGAGGGAGTTTTTGGTAAGATTGGTGATCAGGAAAATTCATAATCATTAATCAATAGTGTGCATAGAGATAAGAAAAGAGCTGTGAGATGAGGACAGCTGTGTTGCCTTCGGAAGATTGACAGTGACAATTTAAGTATGTTCCCTTTGCAAAGCAGTTGGAGATTCCCAATCTACATACTAGTAGTCTTTTGCTGGAAGATGGCATTCCCTACAGTACAGATATGGGTTAAAGCTCCTGACTTGCTTCAGCATTGGGTCAGTGGTATCAGTTTAAGCTCCTCAAAGAGGTGCATTAACTTAGGGGCTACTGTAGTGAATCAGGATTAGCTCATCTACCTGAAACATCTGGCTGACACATGTGGAACTCTGCTAACTGTTCCCAGATAGCAACAACCACTTAAGTGGAGTGACTCCTGTAGCCACACAAACATGTGTCTATGGCTTGGCTGTCATTGAGAGTAAACCCTGAAAAATTTCAGTCCATGGTATCTCATAGAAATAATCTTAACTACAATGTAAGTGTTAATCAAAGAATGCTTTAACTATGCAGATATCCTAGTATCTAGTCATAATCAAGTAACATTTTCTAAAAAATGTACCAAAGCATTCATACATATTTTGTAAACTTGTTCACATTAACTTGTTCATTAACATTCTCTAGACCAGAATACATGACACTAGGCCAGGAATATGGACTGTAAAAGGGCAGAAGTCCTGGGATGCAAAAACCTTCAAGGAAAAGCTGTAATTCTTTCGGTAAACGTCTTCCTTGGTTTCCATTTTCAGAGAGAAAGTGGCATGGATTTGTGGGGCAAGCTTCAGAAACCCTTAGCAGAAGGCAAAAAGTCCTACTAAATTCTTCAGAAACAAAACGAATTTATTTCAAGAATGAGATTATTGACGATACCAATGAACCAAGACTCTCCAGCGCATATGTTTGCTAATTTTATGTTATATCCTGGAGCCATATAGTGGACTGATGTAAAGTTTGGAAACCCCAAAAGGAACGATTTCCATCAGAATGCCGTAGACATACATACCTTGGTCTGAGATCCATTGGCAAAATTTCTGATTTTTTTGGGTGTTATTTCCCTGTGTATCTTATGTGCATCCTGTCCTAAATGTAAACATACAACAATTACATAAAATTAATGTTTCCCTTTAAAATCTCTTGACCAAAATAAAGTCTATTTCAACAGCTATATGGATGTAAATACATTTAATAATAGAATTGAAATTGCTTGGGACTAACAGAACAAAATACTTAAGCTTTCAGGAGAAATAGGTCGGCATTTTAAAAATTTTCCTAAAACAAAGGATTTATGTGAGGTTATTCTTCTAAAGGTAGTTTTGGACTTGTTCCCTGTATTTTAATAGTCATTCGCTTCGCATCAGGTGTGATATGCTCTTTTCTGATGAAACTTGGAAGTTTTCTCTTGAAAAATGATGTGCCTATTGGTAGCAGGAACTAAGCAATTTTAGCTTTGGCAGAGTAATAAAAAACCTTCTGACCATGGATGCATTGAAGATGCAAGAGCAAATAATAACCTTGGTAGGTCTGTTAAAGCACGTATTTAAAAAAAAGAAAAAAGGAAAAAAAGAAGGAAAGGGATTCATATTTGAGTTGTGTCTATGTCTTCATATGAGGAAGAAAATTTATAAACATACATGGATAAAGGTTTAGGAGTAGGATGCTGCTGGCATGTTTAAAAGTATTTTAAAAACAAATATGAAACTAAATAACAGTTTGCACAATTTCTAGAATCTTCTTGCTCATTTTTAGTAATAAAGAGATAGATATTTTACATATTTGAGCAAAAATTAATAATTTTGTTTTGCTAATTTGATAATGATCCAGAAATTAGCAGTTAATAACACTGATTCTAAACAAATAATGAATATAAAAGACTTGTTCTCTTACGTACAGTAAGAACATAATTGACTATCAAATGTAAAAAATAAAGTCTTTGCCTGTCTGTAGAAATGACATAAATGCAAATCCTGTTCCTTGTAAGCAAACAAGAAACCTATTGAAACCGATGAAACAGTTTCCGAGAAGAAATGCAAAAAGGATTTGGCCGAGGCACATAATTTAAAAATGACCTGAATCCTGCCATTGCAGGTGCAAAAGGCAAATGGGTACACTCAACTATAGACATCCAGTCTACACTTCACACCTCTTCCATGCAATATTGGAATTTTTATTTACTATTTAGGTTTTGTTTTTGGAGGGTGGCAGGGTGAGAAAGAATTTAGGAAATGTTTTCACATTGAACTAGGGAATCTGACCATCCTGTCAGTGAAAGGAGGCAGTAATGTTCCTGTGGTCCCTTGTTCCCATCCCCACTGGGATTTCTCAGTTGCTCAAAGTCTATGGACTACAGTTTTAGATTTTTCTTCAGCCTGGACTTCTAGTTGATCCTACTTTTAGAACTGATGTGCAGTATTTAGAGCCTGGCACAGAGCCACTGATATCATAAATCCTCTCTGCTAACTCTAGCAGAGAGCAGTTCCAGGCTCAGAGCTGTCTTCATGTTAGCACAATTTCTTAAATACTCACAAGATGGAAAAAAGAAAAATAAATGAATTATTTGGGAATAAGTTTGGTAATCAAAGACTGAGAAATTTTATTAAAATAAGAACAAAGATCTTGTCATCAAAACCCTTTCATCTTTATGTAATTTTATATAAATGCTAAACAGAGAAATGATACTGTATCTAGTCCTTTCTGAAATGCATGGAGGATAGCATGATGAGTATGCTAAGCCTTCAGCCCTGATGGTTGCTCTGTGTGAGAGGATGCGCCTGCCTAAATAGGAGCCATCTACTCCCACCTGTGGGATCTCAACATCTGATTTCAGCATATGTATATTTTGTGAAACTCCAGTTTGGCTCCAAAACATCACCAAAATTTGGTCTTGATTTCCCTTTACCTGGAGACAATGAACAGAAACAAACACAGTTCTCAAAAGTAAAGCTGAACTATTTTAGCATCAAGACACTAATGAACTAACTGTTCAGAGTGTATTTTCTTGGGGTGCATTAAGACCGTTACATTAAATTGAATGTATTTTTCATTTTTAGGGGAAAAAAATAATAAGATGCTGTTTATTTGCTGCATTTTCTATACATATATGCTTGAAAACATAAGAAATAATGGGCTGATTCTTCACTCTAAGTATGAAAATCACAGATGCCACTGTTTCTAGTTTCTGAAGGAAATATTATTAGGTCACCATAATGCTAAGCAGTATTACATTTTAGTAGATAATTTCTGAAAAGTGCTTACTTTTGAAAAAAAAAAACCCAACCAAAACCCCACCAACCTGAAAGAAAAAAAACCTGGCAACAGTTCTGCAAAAAAAAAAAAGTTTATATTTATATTATTTATATTTATCGTTATATTTTTTATATCAATCCCCTCATCTACATTCTTAAACACATCACTGCTTAAAATGCAGTCACCTGACAAAAACAGTTCTAATTATTACCCCCTTGGGCTAACATTTTTCAGAGTGACTGGCTAAAGTGCACTCCAGCTCATAATTTTTTTCTCTGACAGTGGAAGACATAACCTAGTTTCCTCTAATGCAAAAGTCTCTAATCTAGAGGGCAAGACCCTTTTCCGTATAACACTGAAGGGAGAAAATGCAATTTGAGCACAGGGAAATTGCCCACATAGTTTGATAGTTCTACTGTTCTCATTTTTTTTCCCCAGGATTAAATGTCTTGTTTTATTTTATGCTAAATTATGACCTGGCTCAGACTTGTATATATTCTTCATCTTGTACTGGGAATTTTGTACTGTAAAAGCAAAGGGGCCTAGAAATGTGGTCTAGTTTTCTTATTCACATTTTAGCCATTAAAATTTCCAGATTTCCTCATGGGGCTAAGGATATTTTTTTCTTAATAGATAGTCCTTGCTTCAGCAAGTGGCACTTGCAAACAATAAGCTTCATTCACCTCTGGGTTAATCCAGTTGTGTATCAGCACCAGGTGATTGATTTCATATTGGTGTAATGCAGTAGTGAATCAGGCTCCAAGGTTTGAAAACAGAGCTCTACATTAAAATCTACATTTGTACCCTGACACACTGGGGAGCAGACTTTCACATGGGCTTCATCCCAATGTTGTTTCCTTGCAGCACATTTTTCAGCACCAAAAATAAAATAATAATAATAAAAAAATCATCCACAATTTTGTGCTCATGAACACCACAGGGAACAAAAATTAGAAAGTCTCTTGGATAGCGAACTCCCTGAATTATACATGTACCTACCTGAATTATACATGCAATTGAGTAGTTAGATGCTTAACTACTAGTATTTGCAATAGAGGGTACCTGTCAAAATCTGGGCCTCGATGTGCAAACTCAACTGCTAACAGCCTCTCAGCTGAGATGAGCAGATTTACCGGTGTGCACAGAGGGGGCTGCCTCTCTCCAATTAGCACCCAAATGGTACAGTCTTCCCTCCCCCCTGACATCAGGGACACTACTGCGTCTGTCCCCAGCTGAGCCTGGCCAGAAGGATTCCTGGCAATATTAGGAGAAATGAATTAACCTTTTTCTTTTTTTTTTGTTCAGTTCACATAGGCAGGGGCTGAATAATAAATTGTCCTGAATCTTATAAAGCCAAAAATGCTGAAGAGTTTCAAAGAAGTGAGTCAGGAAGAGTTGCTTTTGTGCTGTGTTTTTATTAGTAATTTTTTTTTCTCCCAGCCTAAGAACCACCTTTTCCTTTGTAGCTTGACAGCTACTGCTAAACACCTTTTTTTTTCAGCTGGCAGGGCAGCAGGGTGAGCATGTTTGTGGTTAGTATACATTGCTTTTGTGAGCAGTGGGGGCACCAGTTCCCTCCTGAAAATGCACATCACCCTCACAACTCATACATCTTCCATCACTTTGAGGACTACCTAGAAATACCAGACGTAAAAGTACTGTTCAAATAAAGGAGAATCAAAGCTATCTTTTGTTAAAAAACCAGTTGCTGCAGTGATTATGTTAGTCCACATTCTTCTTTAAATTGGACTCCATTTTTTTTTAATACTGATGCTCGACAGAGTTTTCAGTGACTTATAGTACTTTGCGCCGGTGAGTCAGTGCTGGATGAGTGGTCTCCTTTGCCTTTTTTTAAGGACAGGGAATGAGTGAATGTGAGCAGGGCAAACAGGGGCCTGAGGCCATAATAACTAGAAAGCCTAAATCTATGAAAATCTCTTGGGTTCATATTCTGGGCAGAGAGCATTTTTTTTTCTTTTTTTGTATACATTCTTTTCTGTGTATGCACATCTGTTTGCAGGATCTCATCCTACACTTCCATAGAAGATCACAGTATTTTTTAGCATCCATGCCGCAGGCTGAAATTGTGAAGGGAACACTGGCTCTGAAGGGTGATTTTGGTTGCCTGGCTAGGGCCTCATAGGACATGGTACATGATACAGTAGCTACTGCATGAGACCATAAAATGTAGGATATTTGGTGGGTAGACTCTTGCTTAAATGAGGTTAGCCTTTGCAATCAGAAGAGGCAGCTGAGATGTCGAGTACTAAAGCCTGAGTTTAGCTGAGCAGTGCAATCACAGTAAAATGGCATCTTCCCAGATATTACACATTATTAGAATGTTTCCTTGTATTTGTGTGGTTAGTGAGGCAAGCAGGGAGATATAAAGCAAACTATTTATTTTCTACCATCAAGGATCACAGAATTAGCAATTAATGTCTAAATTGTTTTCTAAATTTTTTTTTCTGCCTATGAGAACTTGAGCTCATAAAACATCAGGAGAATTCTGGGGGATTTCCAAGAAAACTTCTATTCTGAAACAAGTCCATCAATATTAAACATATCTTATACTACTGCAGTCAGGCAGTGATCCTTATCCTTATCAGTGATCCTTACTCCTGGCCATGGTGGACCCCTGCAAAGGTCAAAGAGCTTTTGATGTCACCCTGAACCATCAGTCCTTAGGCATCCTGCTCAGACAACTGCTTGTCAGCCTGCCCAGTGGCAGGAGAAGCCCAATTCCTCTCAGATGCTGTAGGAGACACATAATAGCTTTTAGCCAGTCCTGGTGGGTAGGATTGTAGTCAATGAGAAAGGCTTAACACCCATTCACCAAGACATCTGTCCTATGGTAGCTAGGTTTCATAATGGTCTATCCTTTGATATAGACTAACTGATGGCTTGTCCTTCAATGAGGCACAGCATAAATACTGAAAGATCCTTCATAGCGCTGGTGTTTAAATTCAGACTGACAAATGAGCTGTAACCACTACCTGAGGGAATAATTGTACAGCAGCTCCTAGGCAGCTGATGAATTGGCAAGGCAAGAGCTTCCTATGGGCAGGTCACTCCAATAACCTCTCTGAAACCAAAGCTCTCAGCAGCAGTGGGCTGAAATATGCCCAAACTCATGGGAAAAGCCACCCCACAGAACACAGTACGGAAAGCATCAAGGAATGCACGTAAAGAGCAAGAGACCCATAATCAGCAAATGGTCCTTAAAGGTATTTCTGGTGGTTCTTGGAAGGGACACTGAAGCGCATTTACACCTTCTTGGGGTGAATCCTGCTCCTTTGCAAAGAATGCCTACAGGCATGAGCCTGCATTTTTCTCACCTTCCATGGTGCCACAGACTCTTGTCACTCACCAGTCCCATGTGAGTGGTGTTGCCGGTCTTTCTGAAGATCTGCTATTTGAAGCCTGGTGCTTCTCTGAGGTGATGTTGTCTCCTTCATGGTGGAGAACAGCTGAACAGTCCAGACCTCAGCTTCATGTAAATAATTCGTAAGAACAGAACGATCTTGGCACATATACAGTACTTTATAATAAAGAAGATCATTTATCATGTCAGTGAAAAAAACCTAGTCCTTTTTTATTTTTGTTTTTGTGAGAGATGCATAGACCAGAAAGGAAAAAGCCTTTATAATAATTTGTACTACAAGTAGCTGTATAAAGTAGCTGGGATGATGAAGTGTTTTTGAACCAAGCCTTAATGATGCTGTTTAATGATTGCAGAGGGGAGAAGTGGGGAATAGTGAATCAGTGGTCAGTGGGACATCTGCAGTTCACTTCACCAAACCTAGGATTTCATCACAAGTCTGCTGCTGACAGCAGTGTTGATGAACATCTTAAAAACACTGCAGCATTATATCATTGTTTAGTTGGGAATGGAGTATGTCTGTGTCTCGGGAGTAATTCTCTATATCACCTAATCAACTTAATCATCTAAGTTTTTCATGTGTATGCAAGAGGCAGACCCAGATACTTGAAAAGGAGAAATAATATATTTGAACACCTACTGGAGGATACAAAATCCCTGTATTTTCCTAGGAAATTCTTCATTTTAGCTGTGCTGTTTCTGAATTGTAGCTCTGGTTTAGTAATTTTTGGCCTGCTACGTAATGAATTTCACCATTACAAATTTTCATATTCAAGAGTAGAAACTGAAAGGAACTGAAAGAGGAAAGCAGTAACAGTTTATAGGCACAGTACTGTAAAACGATTGTATTCTGCAGTGGAGTTACTGATTTGATTGCCCTTGTTTTAACAACTTACCTACTTTCCTTAAATATGAATTACACACATGAAGAAGATAACCCCATGTATGTTTCATTTAGGTATTTTCTGTCCACATGCCTATGAAGGAACTGGAAAGTTTCAAGAAGACAGGGCATGAACGTGTGAATTAAGTCTGACTTCTTCCAAAAGTAAGCAGAAGTAAAACAAAGAGAAGACACGTGCTTAGTTAAGAAGAATCCAATATAAACTTTTATTCACCCACATAATCCTTATTTAGGAGTGCAGAGTAAATAACATCACACTTTTTCACTTGCATACAGAATGCATGAAATACTTCAGAGTGGCTTTCTAGAATGATCTTGTGGACTGCAATTTTTTTGAGCAATCCAAACATCCCCATTAAACAAACCCAAACAGGATTCAGAAAATGCAGGATTCCAACACTTTCCCCCAGGATCAGAGGAACACTGAGCATTCCTGTTCAATTTAAACAAAGTAAATGGCATACCCTCCATTAGTATACCCTCCCCTAATGGGCACCCCCACTGGGGACATTGTTCAGGCACCACCACGGACACATCCCAAATGCAGCTGGATATGTAAACAAGGACATAATCCGCCTGAAAGGATACTCACACACACTTGGCAGAGCTTGCTGTGTTGTTAATGTATTGTGCCAAAGCAATAACAAAGCCGTCATTTTAAAGTTTATTTTCAAGATTTTATTAATCAAGAAATTTTCCAGAAATTACTTCTGTCAGAAGGATCTTCATTTGGGGGAAGTCACCATTTGGGGGAAGAAGGTTTTCACATGACATTTTTTTCTTATCTGTAGCCTGTCCCTCAGAATAAATCACAATTTAGTCTGAGTTCATTTCAGACAGAAAACACATTGCTTTTATACAATGCAAGGAAGCCTTCTGGGTTTTTATTTTAAATTCTCTCCATTTCTTGCAAGACCAATCAGGCTTTAGGTTACAGTTCTTTATTAGGCTGGACATAGTCAAGGTGCTGTGCCTTGGCTTATTAGCAATGAATTAAAAACATTAACAGTTATAAATTCAATATAGGCATCCTGTTAATGCACGAACCAATATTTCTGAGTTTGGTACTGCAAGGAAAAAAAGTAACTTGGCAATTTTTTCAGTTTTATTGGTTGATAGTCTGGATTTCTAAAGTTTTTCTTGTGTTTTTGTGACAGTCATAAAAATGGCAGAATAATGTGGCAGGAAAAGATGACATTTTGACAATCAGATTTCCATGAGCCTTCAGTCAGACAGAATCAATGGTCTGAGGTAAAACTGTACCCAGAAGTACTAGCAAGATTTATTATGGATATGACTAATTTAAACTAAATATTAAAACTTTTTTCTTTTCTTGATTTAAAAAAAGGTCTTAGAAATTAAGGAGGAAAGTTTTCTAAATGTATTACATATGAAAGAAGTCCAGAATACAATAAGGAAAATGATGACTGGTTAATTTTGTCATTGCATGCCTTCATTATAACTAATATTCACAGCACTTACACTGAAAAAGTAATATTTTTCAATAGTCAGTTAGTGTTAGAACAAATTTTGTGTTTTTTAAATTTAAAAAAAAATTATTGATTTTTTTTTATTTTTTATTTTCTTTCTTTTAAAGTTACACCATATGTTCAATATATTTTGGTGGATCAAAAAAGAAATATGTGTACACTTTTTATATGTGCTGTGGTCAGCTCCACTTAAAAATCATTGTTAGCCCTAAATTTGTGGGTAAACTTTTGACCATTTGCAATGCTGCTAAAGTGGACACTGCTACAAACATTTCTGGATACAGGATCTCTGTATATCCCAAATAAATTATTACTATGCATGCACAGAATAGATGTGTATACACAGAAAAAACTCAGTATGCTCCTGCTGCTTTTAGACCATTGGCTTGTCCTGTGCCATGATGACCTTCCCACAAAGGTCTGGCTCAGCTGAGCATGTTTGACAGGTCCCATGGCTCTGCATTGCTATACCTGTGCACTCCAGCTGCCACACCTCAATTTATCACTTTGATACCTGTTGAGCTCAACAGGTGTGTGTTTAAGCTGTTTTTCAAGGAAAGTGTAACTGGAAACCCTTATCTTTCATATAAACCAAATCAGAACTAAGAATTGTTAAAAAAAGGTATTTTGGTCTGGCTTGACCCTGATTCCTTTGCAGGAATTCCTTTGCTGAATTTGTTTGCAGATGAGGTGCTGGTAATACTGCTGCATATTGACCATTCCACTGTTTCTACAGATCTCTGTTACAGAAAAGATTCCTGTACAAGGTGTTATTTACCTTAAAACCCTCCTACACCTCAAACACTACAGTAGCTGTCTATGCTGATACCTTCAAAGGAAAAGTTCAAAATTCACTACAGCCAATGCTTTCAGACCTGATGAGGTAGGGCTTTCAGCCTTATAGCCTGTGGCCAGGCATAGTAAAACTAGAGCAAAGCCTTTAATTTGTTAGATGTGATACCTCTTTCTTCCTGCTAAGGTGCACACTGTAGTTGGGAATGGTGAGCCTCAAGTTAAGTATTTAGATTGTCTTGATTTTTACAGCTGTCAAACCTGCGATTTGACTGGCTACCAGCTGACCTTTCTTCTGGACCAAACCCAAAGGGCCAGGTAAAAGAATTCTCTTTTGTCAAGGATGTTTTCTTCATTTTTGAGATCTATGGATGGAAAATACTGTTATCACTGATCACAAAATATAGATGTTCTTATGTCACAGCCATTTTCATTCTGTTGTAGCTGTGAGAGGTTTATTACAGAATATTTGTGACAGATGTCCTTTATGTGATATTCAACTCAAGGAGAGGCACTGGTTTAATATCAAATACAGATGTGTCTGTTATTTCAGATGCTGCTGACTTTGATTCCCCAATATAACAACAACAACAACAACAACAAAAACATCAAAACCAACAATAACTTATGAATATTATAATTTTAAATCAAGGAGCTTATTATTTTTCATATCCCTAACAGTTTTTGTTCTATTTCTTTGGTGATCTTAAAGCTGCCTTCATAACATCACAATCTCCTAACAAAATGCTATAATTACATATTAATTATCTCGATGCTAAAAAATACTTCTGTCTTGGCCAAAGAATTGAAAACAATGGCTCAGCTGACAGTGACATGTCATTTTAGATCAGTATCCTGAGACAAGTTGAGCCATGAGCGAAGCACAGAACAGGACTTATTGCAGCTACCTGCAAGCACAGTCCAGGATCTCTGAATCCCTGCATCAGTCAAACTGACCCTTCTCTACTTTGGAGATGGTAAGCACGATGTCACAAAATTAAATAGGGAAGAAAGCAAAAAAAACCCAAAACAAAAACAAAAACAAAAATACCCCCTGCCACCCCAAAACCAAAAGCAAACACCATAAAAGAAAAAGTATGTTTAAGAGGTCTATGTTATACCTTCCACCTGGAAATGCCAAAACTTAGTAAAGAGAGGGAGATTTAAATTTAAAATGTGCTTATTTTTTCCCCCTCTGAAAATAGTTGGTAAACTGTGAATTTATACCTTTTATTATGAGGTACTACAGAACCTAGAGAAAAATAGATACTCAATTCTTACAGCTATTCTTCTTCACCAATGTCAGTTCTTGACACATGTGATGAGGATAGGGGTCTGTCTGACTTCAATCTCTGAAGCAGACTACTTGCAGATGCTACGTATAAGAAGACTGCTTATAAGAATATGTGCATGTTCTTTTCCCCCTGCCCCCCAAACCGCTTGGAGGAAACAAGGATTTAAAACTTGTCTATTTTCTGTAAAAGCAGTGGAAGGGTCACAAAGAACCATTACAAGCATACCAAACTTCTGAAATAATAGATGCCTTTTATTGCTTTATGTTGGTTCCACAGAAGTGAAATAGTTAAATAATTTTGCCTTCTGTTGAAACAATATACCTCTTCATTATTATGCATAGCTTTCAAGCACACTATTATTTGATGATATAGTGTATCCAGCTGACTGCTTATATAATCTTGAGGTTTAAATTTATATAGTAGGAGTTTTAGTGTATTTATGATGCTTATTAAAAAGGTATTCAAAAATGTATTTTAAAAGTAACTTGTGCAATATATTATACAGTCTTGCTTAACACATACACAGAAACTTAAGAACTGATCCAGATTTTCTGCTCAGAACTTCAAGAATAAGTAAAAACATAAGACATTGCCAAAATACCTAATTTCCTGTAGACATGGCTTACATTGTGAAACATTTTAGTTCTATGTGAAAAAAAGATTTTTGGGGGACCCCTTTAGCTGAAAGGAAGTAGTACAGGAGATCAACTTGGTTTTTATGGATGAAAACCAAAGGACTGTTAATCTAGGTGCCTGATTAATTGTCTGATTTGACCTCTTTGACAACTCAACTCTTTCTCTCAAATTCCCTGGAAAAGCCTTGCATGTGTTTTGTAATGTTTTGGTGTAATGATGGCCAATTGTTAAATGACCTACATTTCCATAAGAACTACATTAGAAAATGGGATGGTTTTACAGCAGTTGAAAAAATTAGAAAACCTTTTATTTACTGTAGCTTGCACATATCATTCCTCTGCATGCTCCTAATCTGAAAAAATCTCTAAAGCACCATTGTACACATAAGTAACATTCTCCAAATCACTAAAGACTTCCAAGTCTATAAGCACATTTGGGCCGTATGTAAAGCTCAAAGATATCTAGCTGTAGAGACGCTTAAAGCTTTGGTTCAGGATGAAGTCCATGGTGGGAGTCTTCACTGAGGTATTCCCTTGTCCGCCTTGTGAACAGAGAGGAAAAAAAAAAGTAACATGGATTAGCCAGGTGTAAAACTGTCTACACGCAGTTTTGAGAATGGACAATCAAATCCTGCCAGGAGAGATGGTTTTGCTCTGCTAATGACTAATGTATACCTGATCACCCAGGTAACATAGAAGCATTGAAACCTGTCATCCATAGGCTCTTGGTTAGTTATATGGAATTTGCCTAGAGCACAAAGATTGAAGGTAAGGATTTGCCTTATTGCTTAGAAGCAACAGAACTGATACCCTGCTTTTGCAGCAGTGCAGCTCTTTGAAAACAGCCAGGCTTCATGGTATAGTCTAGAACAGCACATGGTCCACAGAAGAAAACAAAATTCAGCTTTAAATTGTACAGGTTTTTCAGCCAATGGCTTATCTAACAAATTTTAGTAATAGATGTGAGAAAAAGAGAGAAATGAGCCCTTCACATTTAAACTAAGGACATAAAGATACTGAGTCAGCAAAAATGCTGTTCTCAAACTGCTGGTGTGTCATACTTGCTGGTGAAAAAACCTGCTGGTGTGTTGAGAAATCATTACATATCGTGGACTAAGGTTTCTATCACACTTCACTGAGTCCACGTTAAGCATCTGTGACTTTCACCTCTGAGCAGAGATATCTGTGAGAGGGTGGAGTGGTAATTTTTGCTGTATGTCGAAGAGCACGTGAAAAAGCAGAAGCAGCAGATCCTTAAGGGTCTGCCTATTCAGTGCTCTGAAAACTCCATTTAGCAGTCTCAGTGAAGGTGATGGTTAAAGCACTGCTTGAAAAATCTGTGACAAATCCTCAATGATCCTCTGAAGTAAGTTGTGCAAATTACACTGGTTTCATTTTGGAAACTGTTAAAAGTAGTCAACAATTAGTACAGTCAGGCTGGGACCTGGATGGTGCCTTAATTTTGGGTGGGATGAGCAGTTGAAGAGAACTGGGCACACAGTACAGTGTCTTTCCTGGAGCTTTTACAACATAAGGAATGGGAATAAAAACTAGATCGTTATATGTGGTGTTTTAGCCCTCCTAAAGTCTCCATCCCACGCCTTTCCTGTGCTATCTCAACACATCAAAAGCTACAACTTTTTCTGACTAATTTAATAAAAGATCAAACTTAGTTCAAAGATCATCCTGTCTTGTCTGAAAAAAACAGAGCGAATGAAAGCAAATCCCTCATCTGGCATACAAAGGTCTTTGGAATCACACAAATACTTTATTCTTTCTCTGTATATATTATAGAGCTGTTTTATTTTAAGGCCTACTTGGGAATTATTGCATCTAAAGGTTCATTATCGGTTCCAGTTTGGGCAGGCACAGTCCAATTTGGATAAATATATCGTGTTCAAAGGGACCAACAAAAGAAAAATAGCCCTAACTTGGTAAAATGATAATGATTCCTTCAGTTCAGAACACAGATGGTCACATATCACCCCAATACTTTTTCAAACCACTTTAAAATTTTTTGAAATTGGGGATAAACAATTTAGTCTCTCAATTAAGCATGTAAAGTACTGAAACAGAAGTTCTGAAAGCAACATGATAAGTAAACTGTGTTGTCAAATCCCCACCAGAAAGAATTTATTGGTAGTCTTTTATTCCTTCTGAATAAATCTTGCTGACCAATTCTTCTGAAATATAAATAAACAAACAAATGCACAAGGAGAACTTCCATCATATGAGCCTCTTGCTGAATTACAGCTCAACTCTGTCAGCAGCTGTAGCTGGCCACAAACCCTATCTAATTGCACAAGGACATATTTCCCAGTATGTCAAATAAATAAATATATTCTTTTACCCAGGAGATATGTATTGGGAAATTTTTAGAGCTTTTATTTTTTTACAGTCCAGTGGACTCAACTGGTTTTGCATTTTTTCTTCCTTTCTTCCCCCCACCAAGGGCTCATAGTGACTACTACTTACACAAGTCTTTTATTGCTTTAAAAGACCTAAATTGTTACAGAAATTATATGCTTCCAACCTCCTCTCAAATACCATTTCAAATTATGTTTGGATGAAAGTTTATAGCTTAAAATACATGATAAATAAAAGCTGCATAAATGTTCACAAATTTTAGAAAAAGGCCTTTGTGTCCCTGTAACACACTTTTTTATTATTCAGCCACACAAAACTTGGCATTCTCCCTAGGCACATTATTTTTTCCTAGACTGAAAAGAAGAGGAGGACAGAAAGGTATGAAGGTTTAGTTTAGTACTTTCTAATTTCTTGTGAGATGCTTTCCATTATGATTATAGGGCCAGTTTAAATACCTAGGACAGCATGGCAGAAAGACAAAATGAACATAAACAGTAGGGGTTGAAAAATTATAATTAAAAACCATATGACCTGTTACTGAGACAGAATACTTATTGTGAGAGAATGACGTAAGCTTATGATGAGGGCTGGGTGTTCATTTGATAGAGAGATGGGGATCAAGACATCTGAGACCTTCCTCCCTTCCCCTTTCCCTTTCCCTTCCTTCCCCTTTCCCTTCCTTTCCCTTTCCCTTTCCCTTTCCCTTTCCCTTTCCCTTTCCCTTTCCCTTTCCCTTTCCCTTTCCCTTCCCCTTCCCCTTCCCCTTCCCCTTCCCCTTCCCCTTCCCCTTCCCCTTTCCCTTTCCCTTTCCCTTTCCCTTTCCCTTCCCCTTCCCCTTCCCCTTCCCCTTCCCCTTCCCCTTCCCCTTTCCCTTTCCCTTTCCCTTTCCCTTTCCTTCCCCTTCCCTTTCCCTTCCCTTTTCCCTTTCCCTTCCCTTTTTCCTTCCCCTTCCCCTTTCCCTTCCCTTTTTCCTTCCCCTTCCCCTTTCCCTTCCCTTTTCCCTTCCCCTTTCCATTTCCCTTCCCTTTTCCCTTCCCCTTTCCATTTCCCTTCCCTTTTCCCTTCCCCTTCCCCTTTCCCTTCCCCTTCCCCTTCCCTTTTCCCTTCCCTTTTCCCTTCCCCTTCTCCTTCCCTTTTCCCTTCCCCTTCCCCTTCCCCCTTCCCCTTCCCCTTCCCCTTCCCCTTCCCCTTCCCCTTCCCCTTCCCCTTCCCCTTCCCCTTCCCCTTCCCCTTCCCCTTCCCCTTCCTCCTTCCCCTTCCCCTTCCCCTTCCCTTCCTCCTTCCCCTTCCTCCTTCCCCTTCCCCTTCCCCTTCCCCTTCCCCTTCCCCTTCCCTTCCCTTTCCCCTACCTACCTTCAGCATTTCTTCCATTCGTATGGTCCTTTGTTTTTTCAGCTGGCATCATCCATTTTAGCTCTTTCCTCTTACTCTGGACTATTGCAGGGTCAACAAATTCCTGCAAACATTTGAGTTAAGCTGGTGTAAGTCTGGCAGTTAACTGCCTGTCAACTCTCACCAAACATGGGAGCTCTATTGAATGCTTTCAGACCGTGCAGACCTGGCAAACAGATTCTGCAAATCCTAGTTAAGAGGCAGAAAAAATTAGAAAGAATTAAGGCTTCATCCTCTTGAAAGTCTCCTAAGGAATGCTTTAGATTTGATTGCTCTAGATCAACAAAGTACTAATTGACAAAAGCGCTGTCTAGAAACTTATGTGTCTTTAGATTTGAATTTTTATGCTTCTAACCACCTTATTATAATCATTCACCAACTTTTCTCTACACAAACATATATAAGCTGTAATAAAATGTTTAAAGAGAGGGCTAGCAAGCAGCTTATTAACATGCACTGAATACCTAGAGAAAAAAAAAGGTTGATAAATATAAAGAAGCTATTTATTCATAAGATACTGGTATTTACGTGAAAAGACAAGCCAAACAAAAATCAAAAATAATAAGCCTGTGCTGTCTCCTCCTTTCCTTTAGGCTACAGTCATGGCATGTGATGGATTACAGTTTAAAGACAACAAACAAGGTTGACAGTTTTTAGGGACATACCCAGTTGCTTTTTATTTGCATGTACAATGCCTGGCATGTGAGAACTCTGATGCTGTAATTGTCTTGTGCAAAAAGTGGAGGATGATAACAAATACAATTGGCTGTATTATTGATATGTGCTGTGTATGTACTAGATGTGAAACAACAGAAAACACGCAGACGGGAATGAGGAAAGTTCATAATCTAAAATTTTTAGGTTAGAGGTTTCCACGGTGAAGGTATGTGGGTGCAAACAAACTTGACATTTTAAGTAACTATTTTTTTAATGACCTTTTAGCTCAAAACAATAATCTAAAGCCTTAACCTTTGATATCTGATGTATAAATAAGTCGGGATCTCTATCTCTCCAAGAGGTGCTAATTTAAATTTCTTCCACAAGTGCAACATTGATGTTTCCCCATCAAAATGTTTTAGGGCTAGTATTTTGCTACTGCTTTAGAATTTATCAGTGTTATGATAATTCCCTGTAGAATGTTTTTTTCCTTTTGCTGTTTCTGTATTTTGAAAAATAAAATCACGATTTATACTTTTTCCTGAAAACCAGGGAACATATTCCACTCATTGCTAGCACCCCAGATATTAGTTTATGTTGCACTGGACTTATATAGCTCTATGGTAAAAGTAAAAACTTTCAGTAATAAATATTGAGTAGATAATAACATCATCATTCACTTTTCTTAAGAGTTATAATATTGACCTCACAAAAGTAAAATAAAATAGACCCATGAATACGCACCCTGGAACAGATTTTCAATACTTGAACAGCATAATCATATAGAGAAATATTTTATGACACTCAGGATACTTCCTTGTAAACAGAAGAATGAAGAAAATAGAGAGGAGAAAAGGGAAGAAATTATGCATGGCAAGTTAATTAAATGGGGTTTTTATTTTAGCTAAGTAACCCACAGAACTGTAGTTAGTTCCATTCTTTCCTTCAACCTTTTTTATCTGAAGCCATATATCTGAATTAAAACAAAACTATGAACTCATTCTACTAAAAACATAATCAATATCCAGCTAACACTTCTCTCTCCTTACCTATGAGGGTTATTGTAACATTTCCACATGAAATCATAGCTGGGAAGAAAGAATTTTATGGAAGATTGTGAGAAATGCAAATAAAATCTGCAACCTAGCTGCTTCACGCTGCAACAGTTGAAACAGAGTTAGCCAAGGTAGGAAATTTTATGGACCCTCTCCTGTAAGATAGGTATCTTTACTTCTGCTATGTCTATGTACTGTTCAGACTACATGTTTTACTGCATATATATTGATTCTATGTAGGTATCTAAGTGTCCAGGGAACCAAAACATTTG
Organism: Corvus moneduloides; assembly: GCF_009650955.1. Lineage (NCBI taxonomy): Eukaryota > Metazoa > Chordata > Aves > Passeriformes > Corvidae > Corvus > Corvus moneduloides. The sequence continues at coordinate 55,037,121 of NC_045511.1, forward strand.
CTGCAAGTCCAAAACCTTGCTACTGTCTTCCACAGTTGAAGTGCAATATTGTTGAATTTGTTAATTACTGTAAATGAGGCCATAAGCACTAGCTTTTTTTTTCCCCCTGAACCTATTGTATTTCAATGTCATTGCTGCACATCCAAGTCTACTATTCAGGCATTAACACCATTTTCATGTGTAAGGTGACAATGAGACACAGGCCTCCTCTTGCTTTAACATGCATTATAGATAAAGAATACGTCAAATCTTCTCAGTCTCCATTTTCTCTGACCTGCATTTGAGAGATAGCACAACCTGTGAGAGAGTACACAACTTCTCCAAGGACTTTGCCATCCTCCTTGATAGCACACATTTTCAGAAAAAAATCCCAAACTAAAACAAAAAGAAGAAAAATCGCCAATTCTGCCTGGCAGAAAAAGACTGTGATGGCTAAAAGGTGGCAATTATACATTAGTGGAGGTGTTAATTTCCCATCGTCCTTTAAGACTCACTATTCAGAGTCTTGAATAACAATACTCCATCTGTGAACCCATACATCTCATAATTATGAGCTGATTGATACTTCTGCCTATATCCAAAAACATTAGCTCAAAGAATTTTCAGCTTCTGCATTGTATCAGCAACAGCTTGCCCAATGGATTTAAAAGAAATCTTCAAAAGGCTTTTCTATTTAAGTTACTTATTGATTCAATTCCTGTTAAAAGGTTACCCAGATCTATTCCTGTTGCACTTAATATCCTCTCTACTTATTATAAATTCTATCTGTATTAACACACCTGTGTGAGAGAAACAGCATGCAGGGGTCTACAAATGTTAGACAAAGTGTTAAAGGAAACATTTCAGGTGGGTTTTATCTTGATGATCTTAACAGCTATACTGCTCTCTTAGATGCTCCATGCCAGTTGAATGCTTCATGGCTGAACGTTGTTTCTGTAAGAGAGGACTTTTCTGTAAGAGAGGTCAGTTTTTGTTATATATACATACCCCCACATTATTTATTTGACCTTTTGGTTGATGTCGTGCGGTCTCAAGTTTTTTTTCAGAAACAAGTATTTTCCTTTTTTTTTCTGAGGAAGTGTCATGTATCTGATTCTGCTTCCTATCTGAATCAGGGAGCAGAATAAAGTCTCAAACTCCCAGTCTTTTTGGGAAATAAGATCCAGGATTATTGTAAATCACCCGATCAGCAAAAAAAAAATGTTTGGTAAAGACTCTTGGTTACCATAACCAATCTAAACCCTGTTTAGGGCAAGGTGTATATCTCTCAGAGAGGCTAGGCATGCAAATATATGAAATGTATATGCTATAGTAGAGTAGTTGTCTGTGAAGACTAATAGGTGAATCTCACACTCGGGATATGAGAGTTGACAAGGACTTAGTTTAATTTAAGAGGTTTCTGATGTAGACTATAATTTGAATTTTGTGTCAAGACACTTTGCATTTTAACTCTATAGTGACCTTGCTTTTTTACTTTTTTTCTTCAGGATCATGTCTTGATAGCCTGTCTTCAAGATTTTATCCAAAAATTTGCAAGACAGAAGAATTCCCTTCCAGTAAAGTTCAAGTAGTGAATGCTCTATCTTTCGACTAATGAACATAATAAGAATCAGTTAGCTTAAAAATATCACAGTATGGGAGTACTGAAGTTCTCCCATGGTCATTGTAAGTCCTTGAGAATGTGAATTTGCATTATGAATCATATATAATATGATTCATATCATATAATATTCATATTATATATATATAATATATTGAATATAATTGTATTATGAATCCTGGCAACTTCTCTTGAAATAGTGCACTGCCACTGATAATGGAAAAATTTGCTTTTAAGAAGGCTTATTCCTGCCTAAGCTTAGGCAAATGTTCATAGAAAATAGCAAACTTTTGTAAAGGAGATAATAAGAAGCAAACAAAAGTCAGGAAACCAAGGGAATACTTTCCCTGTTTCCTAGTGAAATTTTTAGAAATAAATGCATATTTGGCATGACCTAGCAACCAAAAAAAAAAATAGTGTAAAATCTATTTTGTAGAAATAATTTTTTCATATTTGGCATTTATGAACTGTTGTGAACCTACAAGTAAGACTTGGAAACAGATTTATTGTAGAAAATTTGTTTGGGAGTTTGAGTTTTCATAATTTTTTAATTAATTAATGGTCCCAGACTTTAAGTAAAAGTGAATAATTCCAGGAAAAATTGTATTCAACCTTTCTCTGAGGGGTTTCACATCCAGAAATGCAAGATCCTCCAGTGAATATTGACCAAAAATTAACTATAAGGTCAAATTCTCAAGTTCTCTATTAAACCGTGAAATTAGGAGTTTCACAATGCACATATTCAGCTCATATTTTTGCAATTAACTATGCAAATCTTCTCTAAAAACTTTCCCATAATATGCTATGCACCAAAAGAAAGTCTAAAGTTGTTCTGAGCAAGAGCAGCCAAAGGTGTCAAAGCACATCAGACAGCTGATATTTCCTCAGAAAGATGAGAAATGGAGGTCCATTGTTCATCTCCAGTTCCCATGTTTACCATCAATGTGCAACTTACATGAAAAAGCTAATAATACAAAGCTTAACCTTGCTTACTTTTCTAACATGAAGAGTGTATCTTGTATATCTCTTTTTCCTATCTATCTGTCTTAGAAATGATGACGTCTATGGGTGGACATAGATGATAAGTGAATGTTAACACCTATCTTATCATCAACTATTTTATTTTTGACAATTCTGGTTCCTGTTACCCCATAAAGAAGTTTTGATGATTCTGAACTCCTGTTACCACATAAAGAATCACCAAACCAGGACAAGGGCAAATTCCTTGCGCCACATTTTCATATGGGGAAAATAGAAGAAAAGGGTAGGAAGAGAAATTTCTTGAATGTTTCATGTGAGACCATGATTTGAATGCTTTATGAAGATGAAAATGGCTCTTCATCTCCAGTAAAAACATTTGCTTTTTCAGAGTTGTTGAATACTCAGATTTTATAACTAACCTCAGTAGGAGCTGAAACAACCCAGGCCCTTTTGAAGTCAATACCATAAGAGTACAATACCCTCTAGAGGAATGGAAAGCAACATGCATAAACACAGTATTCTTGTGTATTTCATGTCTAGCACCGGTTTTGTTATGAATACATATATATTTTTTAAAATTTCTGAACTAAAGTAATAACTAATAGTGATCTAAATACATTCTATTACACTAAATACCTTACCTATGCCACCTTTTCTACTTCATTTGCTAAAAATGGCACGGATCCTTTTGCACTGGAAATACCAGATGGTGATTTTCTCAGCTACCCATAACTCCTTCTTTATTCTCCCAGCATTTAGTTCAGTCCTTTTTGATGGGCTTAGCTCATTTGCTACTACTCAAAGTCTCTACATGGTCAGCTTGGACTTCTAAGATTGGTATCCTCTTCTCCTGTGAAAAAAAAATAACCTACAGTTTCAGAATTGTAGCTTTTTACCTCCAAACTATATTACCTTTTCCACTGATATTTTTCTTAACTTCAAGAGTGATTTCTCTTGAGACATGTGAAACTGAACAACCACAGCCAACCTAAAGCCAGAGGCATACCTCTTCCATGAAAATACGATCTGATTTTTTCAATCTTCTCCATCTTTCCATATGGCCTATTTTTCCTGCCTTGTGATTCTTGTGCTGTATATGTTTTGCAGAGCACTTAAATATCTTCTATTCTACACATCTGAATTCTTCTTGTCCAGCAAGTGTAAGAGAGAAGATTTTCCTACAGACCTGTGCTCCTTCACAGATACTAACAGGAATTTCATTGCGGCTGTAAGTCCTTGATGGTTTTCTACAATACCATTAACTTGTGCTTGACACAGGTTTTGTCCCTGGCAGCAGCAGACTTATCTGGCTAAGGATTACTTCTTCAAGGATGATTTTGAAGTTACAGCACTTATAAAACATCTGTTAAAATACATTGGGGATTCAAACTTGACACTGGAGATGCAGTTCTTCTGCATCTCTGCTATACTTCCCTCCACAGACTTATTATCTCTGCAGACACAGCCTAGTATAGTGTCTGTATTAATTTATTGTTTAAGGTATATAAATAAAATATGGTCTAATGTTCTCTGGTATTGAATTTGCTAGGGAAGAATTTTTACTAGCTATTTCTCTGCAATATCTAGCAATACCTTTAACACAAAATAGGGAAAAAGGATTATGTGAATCCACATTTGATCAGAGTAGGCCATACATTCAAAAAGCAGAAAAGATGAAGTCCAAGGACCTGGTGAGGCAGAACACTAATATTAATATTTGTATAGGGTTGAATATATCTTAAATGAAGAATGCTATGCTACCATGACAGTAGTTACCCACCTTTATTTTTTTAAAAAAAGGGAGAAAGGAAGGAGCTCCTTGAAAGACCAGTGCACAGATTCACAACTAGTTTATTTTTCACAGGAAAAAAATCACATTTTGTACCTTTATGTTATTTGTCAAGCTTCTTTAATCTAAATTGCTAAATGTTGAGGTCTATCAGGAGAACATTTATTCAATTGGTACCTATAAGTACCACTGGCACTCTAATATAGGCGCTTTTAATTTATTTATTACAATAAACAGCATCCAAGTAAGCAATGTTAAGGAGAGAAAAGAACTAATGTCAGAGAGCTAGGGTACATGCAAACCAATGTTTACAGGTTGGGATGCTTTGTCCAGTTTGCAATTATATTGATGTTGTATATTTGATTATGGCATAACTCTTGAGATATTCTCAAGATTTCTTGGCAGTTCAAAGTAACGGAGACACCAATAATTTCCTCAGAAGTGAAAAACTGTGTCTTATGTAATTAATAGTGCATGAAAATGCTGTTTTTATATTTACTCCTACATCCTGACTGCCAAAAAATGGCAGTAATGAATGAGAAATTTCAGTTCATGCAGTTTCTTGAACTTCAGTAGAATTGAACACATAAGGAAAACATCACTCAGCTCTCTTTCTTCTCAAGCAAAAATTAATGATTTTTGGAAATGCATCCTGAAATGTCAAGACTGTAGCAAAAGCCTGATGAGTTTTGGGCAAGATTTCGTTGCTGAAGCCCGCATAGCTTCAGCAAGGTAAATGGCTGACATTAATAATGTACTGAAGATGTCTTTCCAGATCAGCTGATGTACAATTAATACTAGTGCCATTTTCCTTCCTCTTCTTGTCAAGAGAAAGAAAAGCAGGGACTACAGCCCGAATCCTCAGTCTTTCCTGCCACTGCTCCCACCACAGCCTTACAGGAAAACATTCAGTTCATTTTTACTGGTAGTTACAACCAGAAAATGAAACAGGTATTATAGGTTTCCTGCTTCACCTCAGCGACCCAGCTGGTAAATCTCTGGTAGAACAGGACCATCACTGGCTGGCCACTTGTAGCCTGATATGTGGATTTTATCGTCTCTTTTTCAGTGGCTAGGAGTGTTTCAAAATTTTAGCATTATGATGTGCTTAATGAATCTGAGTGAATAACTTTATGAAAGATAGATGAAAATTAATCTCAGGTGTGCTTGCACATACCAAAGGTCGGTCTTTGTTACCTCTCCCATCCCAATGTGCCAGAGGAAAGCTGGCCAAGAAAATAATGTCAATCTGGAGTTCTTATGGTGGCAGGTGTGGAAAAAGCTGGCATTTCTGACTGGATGTGCTTCCTCTTCCAATGCAGAAGTGCCATGATGACCATTGGGAAATGCAAGGAAAGAAAATTTCTAGTTAGTTCAATCTGTCTCATGGGTGCACTTAGTAAAATTTAAATTAAAACTACACTCTCTTTATGGTGCTTATGTTGCAGATGTCTGTATTTTCATCCATTTTAGTTTGAAATAGAAGTCAGAGTTTCCTAAAAAAGATTTGAATAAAATGTAATCAGAAGCTAAATATTGATTAATATTTTATCATGTAATGTTTTCTATATCGTAGAGATTTGAAGTTTTCAGCTTAAACGCTTATAGGAGTTAAACTTGTGCCCTAAGTTTCAGCTCAGTGCAAAGAGCAAGTAAATGCTTAAAATCAGGATTTGCAATGGCTACCCAAGCCATCCTTAACTACCTACACCTCTATAATGTCCTATACTGGCTATGCAACTGTAGAAACAGACTTAAAGAAGTAATCTGTCCTTTTAGCTAATAACATCAAAATGAGACCTTTTTCTTCACTTTGCCTGGACCTCTAACCTTTAAAGGTGAGTTAGACAGCTGCACAAAACCTGATCTCATTTTCTGCCCCTGGCAAGATTTTTTCAAGTTCATCTTCTTTTTTTTCCCTTCTCTCAAAATCTGATGAAAAATGAAATGTCATGAAAACAGGCTCTGAGGCTAAAAACCCTCTGTCTGTCTCTGTGACAGATGTCAGTTTGAAAGGTTTCAGGTCACCTGTCAGAACTATGTCAGTATGATCCATACAAACATCTACTCAACCTCTAACACTAACATTGAGTTCTGCTTTTTAAAATACCCCTTGAAAAAGAATCAAATGATTTCAAGTCACTACCTTTTCCCCTTTCTTTTAACTCTGATTAATGAGCCAAACTCTCAGGCAAGGGAAAAAAAAAAAAAGAAAAATGGGTGGGGGGAAAGGAAAAAGAGAGCCTTTAAAAAAGGACAGTTTGACCTTTTTGTGCCCCTGGCAGTGAACCAATCAGCATTCTCATAATCCAAACACAGATGCCTGGAGCTAAACAAATCCTATACTTGTGAACAAGAATTCAGTTTGCTGTCAAAATACAGTGATGAGCAGCAAAGTGCTGCTCTTAAGAAAAATATCCTGAAATAAATTAAAATGTTTTTCATTAATAAAGGGAGTAACATGAGTAATGTCATACATCACTAATAGCATCATTTGGAAACATGTATGTTGAGATATTTATATAAATTTATTCTACATGAGTACATTTAAACCACATCTCTACATGAGACATAATCCCATAATATTTTATGACACCAAAACCACTGCTCATCTAATGCTGCAATTCAGTACTTTGTAACGATTAATTAACAGGCTTGCATGTTATTTTGGTCCTTGCTTAGTGTCATAGTGTTTGCATTATTTCTCACACACATGATCTGCCCTTATAAAGTTAAAGCCTCTATTTTGGAAAATAAAAATTATTGCAGTATTAAAGAGAAGATCCCAGCTGCATGACAGTTTTCATCAGCGTGTTGTATTAATAGTCCACAAAATAGATATGATTAGAGCTTTCTGCCAATTTCTATTTTCAAATGTCCCACAAAGGTCCTATCAACTAGGTTCTTGATGTTGATGGGCACATTTTTGGATGTTTCCTAAAAATCTGTAATGTCAATTTTAGGCTCCAATATAATAGTTGGAAAAAAAGATATGGACATCACACTGCACACCAGATGCACCAGATCCAAATTTAAATGTAACCACAGAGTAATAGAGTACTAATTTTTTTTTCAGAGCTAAATATGTGATTTAATTCATGCATGAAACAGGTGAGAAAGAATAGGTAGTCATTTTGTGCTGTGTTATTGTGGAACACTGTCCTCATGTGTAGAATCCTCTTTTTAACATTTATCTAATAGGTATTTGTATGCTGTTGCTCACTACATGTCCATAATCTTTTTTCTCATATATGCCTACAGCATATGTGGAAACAAACTTCATCAGATTTCAGTTCCTCCTTTTTTTTTTTTTTTTGCTTTTACATGCTTAATGATGGCACTATATCACTCACCAGCAGTTAGTTTCATTAATATTAAAACTGAGTCATTCCTGAGTCACAGGAAAACAGTCAGCTTGATATGAAATGATTATAGCTCTTACAAAACAAGTATCAACTTCATTTTGGGCCATCCTAAAGAGACTTGGGAACAATTGGAGACAGAATCATCCACAGAAAACTATCAGTATTGTTTAGGAGAAGACAGCCACAAACATCCTGAAATACTTAACTGTATCTAATCTCTTAGTGACTCATGTTTACACTGTTTTTTTACTTTAATGTCAATTTCTTTGTTTTTTATTATTTAATCCTCCTGTTGAACATTAGTATTTAATATAATTGTAGAGTGGAAATAAAGAAATTTACATGTCATGTTAGACTGCAAGGTGGACAGTATGATTATTTCAAAGCCCTGACTGGAATGGATAGTTTCACTGAAAACCCACCAGCTGCACAATTTTTCTGGTCACAGTAGCCACGACTCAGATATGACCAGGACTTAACACTTTAAATTCTTATTGTTGCTGCTCCAAGTCCACTTCGCAAATGAGGGTAAACCTCTTCAAAAAGCAATATTCCTTGTATCTGCAGAATTGTAAGCAATAATTATGGATATTTCCTTTCCAGTCTTCTCATAACTTCAAGGTTCGCAAATAAATCTGCAAGATATAATTTTTTTTCTTGTGCCAAAAAGCCCATTAATGCTACGGGTTAAATACTAAGAATGTTTAGCAGATGATAAACCATTTAACATAACTTCCTTGCCTGTAGCTATTTTCAGCACTTAGTTTTTGACACTGTTCCTCAAAATAAAACTGTGAACTAAAAAGTATACACAGCCCTAATCACACAGTAAGGCCTTTTTGAACCTAATAAATTAATTATATCTCTAAAGAAGCCTTTCACTTGCGTCCCTCCTTTAGCATTGACAGCTGTATCTGGCCAGTCAGCAAGATACTGAGGGCACTATTGCAGATAAGTCAGAAATGTCGAAGCAGTTATTGGTGTCACACTAGAACAGCATATTAACATTGCCACAAACAGTCTTTCCCTCGTAAAAATAGTGCTTTGATGTTCAAAACCCTAGCAAGAGTATTAGGGAACAAGCTAAACAACAACAACAAAACCTAGAAAACCAACCAAAACCCAACCAACCAATCAAACAAAACAGAAGGGAGGGTAAAAACAACGATTGTGAAGATAGATTTCCCAGCTGAAATTAAGAATTCTGAGCAGCACTAAAATTAATTACTCTGTAGTAGCAAGAAGGCAGCAGATTTATGGTAAATGACAGAATGTTTGCAAATTTTCCTGACTACTTGATTAGAAAACGCACCAACTACAGGCATCAGTCAAGTATGCGTTATTTAAGTGGTTGGTGTCTGGTGACAGCCTGGAAACTGGAATTGTTGTGGTTGCCCATAGGAAAATTCACACTTTCTGGGAGAAATTCTTTCACCTTTGTGTGCCCACAGCACAGATTTCTCCTCATGGCAGCTGAGGATACACTGGAACTTTGTGACCTGGAAAATGTGGGACAACTGACACAAGGTGACCTCCTGAATGCTGGGGTAGGCCCAATTAATTTAAAATTTTGCTTGGCCTTGTCTCTTCCAATTTTCTAAATCCTCTGGAAAAATGATTAATGCGTACACTGCCAAAGCGAAAATATTTTTGACCCTATTAAAGTCGACCAAGGGTAAACCAAGTGTAGGCTGGCATTGTATCAAACTAGCTTTATTAAATTTGATTTGAGGTTTGTATGAGGAAGGGACAGACAAGGACATTATTTTGCACAGCAACTCCCTTTTAAATGAAAATACTGGGAGGAATACCAATTACTGGTGTACTTTGGTACAGAGCGCTATTTAATCTAGCAGAATTTTACCAAAAAAGTGATTGTTTTTGAGAAAGCTTAGTATCTCTTCACTGGGAAAGCATATTGTTGGTAAAGTTGATTCATTATATTATGAGGACTGTTTTCCTTGAAGTGGAGAGATTCAGACCTTGCTTTACTTCTTGCCTTTTCAGATTTTTATTCCCCAAATTATTCTTGTCTTGCCAACTCCAGCAGCTGGGAAAAGGGTTTGAGGATATGATGTGCAGCAGATGTAGGCACCTCAGACATAGAAAGTGCTATTTTCAACACTTTTCCCACTTTCTACAGCACTCCTTTTTGTTGTTGTTTTTGTCAGTGAAGTGCTCCAAAGTTCTGCATAAACCAAACATTACTATGTTTCTCAGCATTTATTCTGGTGCATTAATGATCTTTAAATACAGGACCATATTCTTACCTCCCAGTAATCTTTTAAGGCTGCAAAAGGAATAAAGTCCAAATGCTATCCCTCACTGCAATCACCGTAGCTAAAAAAAAAAAGAAAAAAAAAAAAAAAAAAGAGCCAGAAGTAAGAGCCAAAGAGGACATTGCAGTTTTTTTGAATTGAAAAGAGTGATAGCTGCTCTGTTTCTCAGCCCCCTAAAACCTAACAGAGGATTTCAGATGCCATCCTGTCTTGATTCTCCTTGGCCTGGTTATCTATCCTGTTGGCAAGTTTGGCTAGTTTAACACAATTGCTCACAAGTTTGTCAGCTCCCAGTCCACTCTTGTCTAGTTCCAGCTTAGAAACTGCAACTCCATTAATTTAATTTGGTGTGACTTGTTTGTAGGGAGGGCCTGCTAGCTCTGATGCAGGATCTCCAAACTGACTTTTGCTTGCCCAGTGGCTGGACTGAGATGTGTGCAGGAGCCTCTGTGTACCTTGGGCTGCTGGGTATGGGGTACAGATTTAAGGCTAAGATAACACATAGTCCCTCAGAGGATTTTTCTGCTTTGTATCAGTTGACAATAAATCACAAACAAAATCCCTTTAAATGTTGTCATACAGCTAATGCAGAGGAGAACGTTCCAAGCTTTTAGAGCTTTTGAGCAATGTAAGGGTCATAGTTGCAAAGTGTTCTATACTGACAACATGAAATGATTCTTCAGCCACTCAAGAAAGAACTAAAGCAGAAACTGCACAGCCTAGACAGCCTTACTTAGAGTGAAACTACAACTACAGTGAAAAAAATAACCAAACTACTGCCTTTGAAGAGATGGACAAACTGATACACATGTATGACAGCCTTATTTTGGTAAGATGTGAGCTGGCTGGAGACCACCAACAAGTCATCAGAAGATAACCATTAAATGATTTTGATGAAATGACTGAAATTTTGCTTGCATTAAGCTTAATTCACTAAAATGAGGAGTCCCCTGAATGTCCTTATTGAACTTCCTCCAAATGCAATTTTGGCATTCTCAGAAAGCATTCCATCACATCTAGATGTAGTATAAATATGTAAACAAACATATATATTTTTATATATATATGCATAAAGTTTTTAATTTGGACAAATTGTTTTTGTCTACACTAGTTTTAACCTACTTATCTAGAGTCAGAGAGACTTCTCTTCCTCCAGACCTGTCCATTTCTCCAGATATGTTGGTAAAAGTTAGATAAAAATCAGGTGTGATAAGCAAAGCTTGGGTCTGACTATCAAACATGTTTTTTTTCCAAAAGTCAGAATATGTAGGCTTCATCCATTTATAGCTAAGGAATCATTAATATAAGCAGATCTCTGAATGTCTACTTACTAGCATAAGTTTAACTTGGCTGGAACTAACTGGACAGTGTAAGCTTGATGTGAAAGACCTTAGGCATGTGAAAGGGAAACATGATGGTAGTTTATCCCAATCTAATAAATGAAATGGTTACAAGGATTGTTGAAATGAAAAATACATATATAGAAGTGCACCGCTGCTATACTTGAACTATTTCATAGTTTTCCTGTAAGTAGACTTGGTAACTTCTTCCATAAGTTAGTTTTTCTAGAACATAGTGGACTGCCTACAGCATTTTTGAGAGCAATATCAGATTCAAGTATTAAAAAAACCTCCTCCACAAATCTGAGCTAATTTTAATACTGCAACTTCAAAGATGGGTTCACCAAAGGGTGAGAGGACTCATAAAGTGAGCAAGTCTAATTTGCTGAAGAGATGCAAACAGTTTCCAAAATGATTAAACAAATCACAGTTATTTTATTCCAGTTCTATTTCACCTCTATGCTTTATCTATTTATAAGACATCTATCATTTTCTACTTAACTGTGAAGCATTTTGAATCAAATTCTCATTAAATTTCTCCCTTGGTAAATATAAAGAGAAACAGAAATACCTGTAAAGTGGTTCAACCGAGTATTTTACTTATCTGTAATATAAACTTCTGATTAGAGGGCAATATCTGTGGTTGAAGTTTTGGAAATACTACTCTGTAGATACATCAAAAGCTTCTTTTGTTCAGTTCTTTGTTTGGATTGCTTCTAGGGCTCCCACACCTGTGGCCTTTGCCTCTACCTTGCTATTTTATTTTTCATTTCAGCCTTTCCTGGAGAAGTCAGCTCTTTTGGTGAGAATTACCCACACAGGAAAGAACTGTGCTTTTCTGTCAGGATGTTTGGGTGTTGTTGAACTACATGCTTGATGATTACCTGCCCACTGTCAAAGACTGTGGAATAAAAAAGTAATGGAGGGATCTAATATCCTGTAAAGGGAATATGAACAATACCTGTGTACAGAGCAGGTACACTTGAAAGCTCATATATTTTCTTTTGGAAGCTATGTATTGAACATCAGAGAAGGAGGCTTTGTGTTTGACTGACAAAACACTACAGGAATTGCAAGCATAACAAGCTAACTGTTTTCTGGTGTAAATGGAAAATGAAAGATCAGGTCTGAGATTTGTTATAGTACTGAAGCTACTTGTCTTACAGATTAAATCCCAGTCTGCTGGCAATTAGGGAGTCCACATCGTTTTCCTTAGGGAGAAAAAGTGGATATGCTCTGTCAAAGTCAATTTGGTGCCCAGTTTGTGGGAGGGCTGCTTATGATTTATGTGGATTCAAGGGTCACAAAGTAAAGTACATCTTGACTTTAGCTTAGATGTTGCTGTGAAGATTTACTTCAACAAACAGGAGAGATGGTCAGGCATCTGGATAAGATGAATAATAAGATAAATGCATCCAAAATGTGCAACGTCATGAGTTCTTTTCTCTACCTTTCTCCACAAACTTCACTGGAGCTGGTACTCAAGATGTTGTGGTTTCAAGGCTTCTTTAATCTTCAGACTAGGTACTTTCTGTTTTTAGTCTCTTTTCATAGTTCTCAATTTTTTGCACTAGGCACCTCTGATTCTTGACTGCCTCAATTTTTTTTTTTTTTGTTTAAACTAAAATCTGTGATTCATATTTCCCTTAGGATGAGAGAACCAGGATCCTCTCACTTGTCAAGAGAAATGTTATCTTCAGACATGGTGACTGTGGTGACTGTGTTTATCAAAACACCGCTATCAGACCAGATCTCTTCCATTAATAGTTCTCTATGTTCCTGCATGCACTGTAACTTCCAGAAGAATTTGAGCTGTCTCCACTTTGTGGTGTGAAAAGTACAAACACTAGACTGGCAGTTTTTTGAAGACAATAGACAGTAAGGGGAGGAGAGCAGCTGAATATCAGTTTACAGAGAAAACAGGGTAATTTTAATGGAAAAAAGAAGTAACAGCTCATTTGAACACCTGGCTAAATGCAGACGCTTTAGTTGCTGGATAAGATATTAGAGATGTGTCTGTTCATGGATAGCTAACCATATTCATTGCCTAAGTGGGAATGCAATCATTGTTCATGCTGACAGCTGGTGTGGGATGAGGTGAGATGTACAGGAGAGATAATGAGGAGTAGATTGATAGTGCCTCCATGTTGAAAGACAACAAAAGACTAGTACAATCTTGAGTTCAGTTCAGCTTACCTCTTTTATTAATTTTCAATGAGGGCCAGACACAGTTTTCCAAGAAAACTGTGTCTATAGGGTAGATGAGTGGAATAACTGCAGATAATTTTCTCTTTTACGACTAAAGATGCTTATATTTCTATATCAAATAGAACAGCAATACTGTAGCTAGAATGGTAGATTTCGTGTTTTATCTTGTGTAAAGTTGAAAAGTTTTCTAGCTAAGGATTCTGCAGAGGCAAAACCTGCACAAACTGGTGCCCAATTAGTATAGTAATTCCCACATTTCCAGAATTAAGTATAAATGTTGAAGTGATTAGTGGTTATTTCCTGTACTAGGCACAGTAAAAATTAAGTCTTTCATAACACCACAGTTCCTAAGTGATTGAGGATTACCTTTTATGCAACATTTGTTTACAAGTCTTACTGTGCTATTGAAGTTGCATGGTTCAGTCAAGACAGGAATTAGATTCTCTGCATCCCAGAGATCCAATTGCAATTACAGCATCTTTATAAGTCACATAATGGTAATGTATCTGATTGGTTCTGACTCAGTACAAGTTACTGAGGGAGACACTATCCGGGATAGAAAGTTATTTAAGACAAGTATCTACTCTACAGCTTAACTCTGATGGAAGCAATCTGGTTGGAGTACTTTCCATTTCTATTTTTCTCTGTTTCTCTATTTAAGTGTCATGACCCTTCCAATTTAGTATTTTGTGTATTGTGTGGGCAAGCAGGTATTCTGATCATTATGAAGTGTACGCCTTTTTTAGTGTTTTCAGTTCACAGCAAAATTGTGACAACTTCAGGGTCAACAGCTTTTCACCCTCAGGTACTGCTTAAAACCTTTCCCACTAAACACATGTTAATCATCCAAATATAACTCAAAAGATGAGTAGAATTTAATATCCTAAAGCCTTATATTTATTTTTGAGGTACTGCACCACACCAGCACACTTCTATCATGTCACATTTTGTCACATAACCTTAGAGTGAGAAAAAAATTAACAGGAAGTGACATGGTTTAAGTGATGCACTGACATGTATAATTTAAAGACTCTAATTGTCTTGGTTTGGGACAAAACTTGAGGAGGAAATACTCTGGAGTGTCTCCTCCAAAGGGAAAAAGGCCTCCCCTTTTCCTCCGTCAATGAGACAAATGGGTCACAAGAAGTGAAAGTGGGAAAAAGAAACCAAAGTTTATTAACACACAAACAAAACAGGGTAGAACAGGATAAAAAACCCCCTCAAAATACAAATTCCCGGAGAGGGAATTGGACCCGGGCTAGGACCAGCCGGGGCCACGGCCACAGGCTCCCCGGACCGGGGAGGACGGAAGGGAGGCAGTGAGGCAAGGGGAAGGGAAAAAAGAACAAGAAAAAAACCCCAAGAGAACCTTTTTTCCTCTAGCCGGAACACAAAGGAAACCCAAAGAGCAGCACAGCGCTCCCGGCGCGCTCCCTCCCCAGCCCTGCTGAGCCCCTGGAGCCGCAGGGCCCCGTTAAACCGCCCCGCACTCGGCCCGTGGCCCCGGCCCTGGGTCCATCTTAGAGAAACAGCGTCCCTGGGCATTGAGAGGACGGGTAAGGAATAAAGCGGCTTCATAATGTCGCCCCAAGGCAGTAATCTTATTGGAAGCAGACACCTGCAATTAATTCAGATATTGGGAATTCAAAATGAAACTTCCTAAAGCCAGAAGGAACTTATGATGCACATTAAGCTCATGCACTGGTGAATATATCGGTTTATCTAGAAGAACAGCACAGTTAGAGCTACTAAATCTCTTCCAACAATTCCTCTGTGGAGTACCATTGCTGTTGCTTTGATGAATCTATAAAACACTTAGAAATTAAAGTTTTTTCAGGTCCTACCCTAGCGATGAAGACCGAGACTGATTTGAAAGCAGTTTTAAAAAGTGATATCTTTATTTTCCTTACACTTAATATTTTCTATTAACTCAATATCCAAATTGGTGACTAAATTAATGTAGGAAATTATGCTTACTTTCTATTGCGTTATGTTGGTGAGTGTAGTGGCTACTAAGCAGAAATACTGTTTCATGTATATGACCAGAAGTCCTAATTCTGTATGAGCAATTTTGCAAACATATGATGTCTCATCTTACAAATACCTCTTCAAAACCAATTTTAATACAACAAAATATGCAGGCCTTAACATATGCCTACCTATTTTCTAGATTTTTTTTTCTGTAGTTACATATTTGTAATTTGAAAATAAGTATTTTGATCATCTCTAATAATTGGAAAATATTTCTCTGTTTAGCTGTACTATGTACTACTAGCCCTACTATGAAAGCCATAAATGAGCCAGCAATTTGAGTCCTGCATACTAATAGTAATGAACACAGTGGTTGTAAGGTTGAAGAAATTTTATTTTCTGTCTATTCAAATGATTCAGCATAAGGAGGATATAGATATCTTTGTACCTATTTGCTTAAAAGACTGTAAGAAAAGCTACTGGAACAGCTCTGAAACATACGTAATATGAAAAACATAAGGGCAGCAGCAACAGAATTCATCTTATTATGACACCAGTAGTTTCCACTGTAAGTTTATATTTACTAATTTTATGGATAATTCATAACGGATTAATTTTGTGTTTATTACTGATTATGTTTGTGTATTATTTTCCACTGGATTACAGACAATTAATCAAAAAGAGTCTATCGATAGACACCTAAATAAGTAAAACCGAGATTAGGATCTTTATTTAAATCTAATCATCCTGTGGATGTTAATGCTCTGGGTTCTGTAAAAAGTTTTGGCTTTTTGCTCTAAGTGTAAACCTTTCTTTTCCTGAGAGAATGAATTTTGACAGGAAAAGTAAGAAAAGTACTTTGAGTGTGCCCTGGCAATAAGAGATTACTCTGGCATCAAATTCTCACATGTATTAAGGAAGCCCAACAGTTAAATAATAGTGTAGGGATACAAAATGCATAGCAAACTGTGATATGTCTGAGGTGGGCTCAGAATGGCTCAGGAACAGAAATTCAGGTAACCATTGTACTGCAAAGGACGTACAGTTGCCAAGATCTGCCCTTCCGAGCTGAGGTAGCCTCACTTTCAAAACCGCTGGAAAATGCCTTTCCTTGACATTGGAAATATATATACCTGTATTTTTAAAAAATCACTTAAGCATAGGCGGTCTGTCTGATGCTCAGCAATTTGACAATTATTCATTTTTCTTCATCCTCTCATTTCTGGGACTGTTTGATTAGGCAATTTTTTTTTTTTTTTTTCTGGTTAGACTACTTCTATCAGCCAATAATGGGGTTTGAATTGTGAGGCTGGCTAACCCACTACAACATACTTGCTTAATTTTCCCTGAAGAGTTTGGCAGTCCTGAAAGCCATGCTCAGTGTAAACGAACAACTGAGAATGTAATTAAGAGGCATGTTAAACTATAAAAAAGGGGTAGTAACCAGAGTATGCTTTCATCAATTAAAGCACTTTCTAATATCAGCCAATTACATCAACCTCCTCTGGCCCTTATATTTCTTAGGCTTTGTGTGACTGCTCCCTTTATCTCTAATGGGATCCTTATAATGCTGACCATGTGGCTTTAGAAGAACACCAAAATGCTAATCTAATCCCCAGTGTTGCCCAAAGGCATTACATGGGCCCTGACATGGATCCAAGATTGGTGGCACCCTAATTCAAATAAAAGCAAGAATTAGGGTTGATCAGGTGTCTCGATGACAACAGTACAATGAGCGATTGGGGGAAGGTGGGGGCAGGTTGGGGAGGGGGAGATGGCAGCAGCAAACGATCAGGCACATTTCAAAAGTAATTGGTCTCCAGGGACGGTGCGGGTTGCTTCCTAGACCACTTCCACAGAGCCCTTTGCACCTTGCCAGCTGGAGGGAAAGTGCAGCCACTTCCAGAGAATAGCAGTGGGGCTAATGGAATTGCACATAGAAAATGAAGGGCCGGCAGCCCGAAACTGAAGGAGTCGATTAAAATGGGACTTCCTTCCAGATTTTCCTTTTTCTTCTTCTTCTTTTTTTTTTTTTTTAATTTAAATTTGGTCTTATCATTATGCTGACTTCACACAGAACTAGGTTAAATGCAAAAACTTAGGATCCCTAAAACAAACAGTTTAAAACCAGAGAGGTACACTTCCATCCCTGTCTTGCTGCATATGTGGCATTAAATGAAATAAATTAAAAGGAACATTAAAGATTTTCAGTATTATTTTTTTGTGTGGTTTTATTTCTAAACATTTGTGAAGAATTTTCCTACTGCAGATTTTGAGGCTTTCTCCAGTTGTATGACAGCACCATCAGCCCTACTTTGCACAAAAGGGAAAGATGCCAAAAGCTGGTGTTTTGTGCTCAAAGGCAAAAATGTCCAAAAATGACATCTTGTGTGCTCACCCCACTAGATTTCATCTAAACATTAATAAATAAATTAAATCTTTGCTGCAGTTCTAAATGGAGAAAATGAACATGCAGTGGAATAAGAAACCAAATAACCCAGGAAATATTTCAGCTCATTTTAGCTGTTAGAAACGCCCCACTAATTCTCTTTGTCAGACCTGCCCTGGCTTCTTGCTCTGCCATGTCAGGTGCCAGCAAGTCTCTAACTTTAGCTTGTAATCACTATTCATTAAGCTTTTCCAATATGGCTAAAACACAGCATTTATTTGGTGGAATTTAATACTCTCTTTCAAGACCTATGTCTCTGTTGTTGTGTCCCAGGCAGCTTGTCTGATCCAATCTGAGCTTTTGGGCATTAGGGCAGAAAATTTCATGTCTTGTTGGGAAGGTGACTGTAAGATTTTCCTTCAGAAAAATGTAAGAGGACCCCAAATTTTTATTACTCCATCCTGTATCTTTTTATGGCTTTGTAAGTGACAGAAACATGTTCAACAGGTGATTAACTGCTGATTTTTTGTTTTCATCTGCTGGAAAGATATAGAAAGATATTACAGTTCATTAGAAGATAGGGCTTGCTCATAGACTAGATCAACTTCTACAAAAGCTTTTCTGAGTCGGTAGTAGAAATCCATTTACATACTTAATTTTTGTCATTAAGCTTCCTTTTTTTTTTTTTTTTTTTTACTTCAGCAATACAATTCTTCAGTTATTTCATCTTTTCCACATAAGAAAACACAATGTTGTATTATGTTAATTAACCTGGAAAGCTATACTGTAATGCAGAAAAGGACAGACTGTAGATTTTGTGTGTTCTCTCTTATGATCCATCCTCTGCAAAAACAACCTATTTGTTGTTAGTACAACCCTGTTTTGTGGCCTGGAAGCATATCTGACTCTTAACAAAATATTTCAACTTCACAGTCCCATTTACTGAATAGTCATCTTTGTGTCCCATGCTATTCAGATGAAGATTTTAATAAAAGGTTGACTGGTAATTTTTATCTCCTTGCTTAAAGAAAGCTGGTTTATAACTGCACTGGACTATACCTTTTTTAACGCTGATGATCTGGCAGGTTAAATCCAGACACATTGTCACCATCTTATGTTGACAGGAACAATGGAGACAGAGAGATTTTGGATGAAAGGAGCAAGTTTATGGTGAGAGATCATTCCACAGTGGCTTCCTGCTCTTACACAAGTCAATGGACTGCCCCTTCATGCAGGGCAGAACCTCAGGCTACAACCCTGTTTGTTTCAAGCCTTTCTCAGGAGAGGGCATTCAAAACAGAGGCGCACCAGAGAATGAGACACCTCCTCTCGTTGCAAAGAATGCCTCTCCCTTTGTATGGACAGTTTAAGTGGAGCATTACTGAGCACATCCTGCTGGTTTGCTTTTGTCCTCTGCTGAAGGCACTGGCCTGTTGTTGTTGGAAGTATGTTCTCTTAATTCTGGAGAATGTAACAACTCTGATTATATTTTTAACTGCTTTATGGATCACACAGCAGACTATAACATGTGTTCTCAAAAAGACAGCTAATTTCCTTTTTCAATCAGCTTCTCCACAAGATTTTTCACATAGCCAACCTTCACACCACTAATTTCATTTTAGACCTGCAATCATATCACACATCCCTTTGCCTGCTGTGCTAACATGTTTTCACATGCTTATCATTTATTTATTCCGCAAGAGAGCCAAGACTCCTAACAACTATCACTCTTGTGTTTTGCAAAAGGTTTAAGGCAGGACACTGGTTCTACATTTAAAAGGGCAGAGAGAAAAAGGATTTGAGGAAAAATGAGCAGAGAAAACAATTCAATTGAGAGTAAATAGAAGCTCTATCTTAAGTGCACTAGAGGTGACTTCAGCAGCACTTGGCTACTGAGGAGAGGAACCTGGCACTCCAAATCTTCAAAATACCCTGTGTAAATAGGCTTTAAAGGAGGGGAATGTTTTAGTTGATATTCAAGCAATTTCAGTTCAGTGTAGGCAAGACTCCTTAGTCAGAGTCTGTCAAAGTTTTCATTCGAGCTGTTCCATATGAAAGTATGGAGGCAGCTTTCCACATTCCAGATGGAGCAGATAGTACTTGCCCTACCTTGGTGACCTCTTTGCCTGTGCAGTGAAAATGGCTGGTGGAGGGGAAGGGTTATGCAGTCAGGCAGCTTCATTGCACAGACATAAGATGCAATGGCCACCAATGATAAGGAGACTCTCCCATTTTTCTCTGAGATGGCACAGCTGAGGCTTTTGTGTTTTATGGGAATTGATAGTGCTGTGGTGATGTCCTAAGGCATCTCCTTTCTCTTAGCAGAGTTAGCTTTTAAATATGTCCCTCTCCTTCCATTTGTGAGAGTGGAAGAAGCAAAGGGAGCTCTTGGAGACCAAAGGACCAGTCTGCAGAGCAAGTGGTTTGCACACCAGTGTAGTGCTCCTGCTCCCACCATGAGCACATCATCACCAGCTTTGCACTCACCAGCTCTTGGTCTGTCACTCTAACAAGCTGTTATTTTGCAGAGGCCATTCACTCTAATTATCCTTGTGCCAGCAGCAGTGACACCTCTGCTGATGGCCACTGTGTCTGTTATGTGCCTTGCTGAAATGCCTGTCTTGTTCCTTTGCATGCAAGTATCTCAGAGCAATTGAAAACAGAGCTTAATATCGGGCTACTGAAGTAAGATAAAGATATAAACCATATTATAGACAGAAATTTGAAAAGAATTGATCAACCGTTTTTGCAGGGTCATTGATATTAGCTCAAGTGAAGACCCTCTTCTGCACCTTATCTTGAACTGGAAAAATCTCCTGAGTGTCACCACATTTCTCAGCTGAAACAAAATTAATCCAGAAGAGAAGTGGGAATGACAAGAATTTTTTTTTCTCCAAGTTTTATTGTTAATTAAAAAAACCAATTACCATAAATTTCTAATTACTTTATAAGTGCAATTTAGCCTGTACCTGTTCCTCAGGAAATTAGAGAGAAAATACTTGAAACATCTTATTTAGCAGAATTACTCTTCTTCCACATCCACATTTACGCTTCTGCTTAATAGCCTTTCTGAGCAACACCTCTGCGAAATGTTATGTCTTTCAAGGTGTTTTACAAGAATTGATGTTGCTCAACATTTTCCATGTTTTTCTGTTAAAGATGCAATAAAATTGCAAGATTGGGCTGAAGGGCAGTGTTGGAAAAACCTTCAGATATGCTTATAACAGATGGCGCAAGAAAAGTGGCTGCATAACCTGTTGAGAAGTTCAGTAGAAAAGAGATAATCACTTCAGAAATTCAATCGACAGCCTCGGGAGACAAACACCAAACACCATGGGTACAAAGAGGAGAGGGTGGGTGAAAGTTTGACACAGCCTTTGAGGGGAAGTTAGAGTAAGTCTGTGATCTGTGGTAGAGTGAACAGAAAATCATCCAGGAATTAACCAGGTGAAAAAAACTGAAGGATTGGTGATTTTGGGCAGCAAATACAAACGCATCAGGATTGTGTCCCCAGTGGTGCTGAGTTTTTTGCAGAAATACTTGGAATTAATTCCAAGCAATCAGAACCAAACAGAAAAGCAGTGGCCTTATTAGAGGAATTCAGCAACAAAATACTGAAACAAAAGAGAGATTAATGGTGATTTTCAGTGACTAATATGGAGTTCAGAAAAAAAAATTATCTGATAACTGTTCTCAAATATTTCAAGGATATGAACAGAGAATATATACCAAAGCAAACCTTAATGTGACCTTAGGAAGCTATACTGCTATTTAGAAATGGTTTAAAATAAAAAAGGGAAAAACACCCCAAAGAAACAAACAGAAGGAAGCTTCCTAACCAAGGTGTTTTAGAGTCTGGAGTGCTTTTCAAAGAGAAGCAGAAGAGTCCCATTGATTTAGGTACTGGACTTTAGCTAAAGGGCAAAGCAATATCTAGTAAACCATATAGGCCACCCTACTCAGGACTTCTAATGATCTCATATTCTTTCCCAAATGTCAATGGTGTAATTCTTTGTTTCATAGCCTGAAATCCTTGGACTACTCTCAACTATAATGAAGGCAACAGAAGTGAAATAGAAAAAAAGTAAGAAAATTTCACAATGGTATTGGGGTGGGGGTGGGAGTAGGGGTATTACCATTTTCTACTCAGCTTAATGCATTTTAAGGTCCACTTCCTTTTCTTTCAGTCTAATTAATTGGTCACTTCCTGACATATACAGATTCTATAAATATTAATTAGTTGAGGTAATACCTGGACTTCTTCCCCACTCCCTAGGTGCAAGTGTGGAACCAAGAATTTTCTGTATTTGGAGCATGCAGCTCAGGGACTTTCCACTTTGCTTTTAAAGAAAACTTTCACATTTGAAACATATTTTTTAAAATTTAAATTCTACTTTTTTAAGCATTGGATTAGCTACTGCTTGATATGAAAACCCTTGCTGAATCTTTGACTATTGAACTGCTATTTAGTTATTGTTTACTGTTAGTATCAATACTTTATATTGTAGCCAGAGCATGGCAATGCCAAGATGTATCATCCATTTCACAGTTTATTAGCAAATGCTTTTTAAAAATTAAAACAACAGGGGGAAAAAAAAGCTTGCTTATTATGAAATACCTAGAATTTAGATTTTTCTCATCTGAATTCTTAGTTACCATATTGTTTAAGATTTTAAAATATGTGCTATGAATTTTTTTATGAGCATTTAAAACCACTTTTCTATTTCTCTGGCCCCATCCCCATACAAACTTCCACATACTTTGGCAGAAGAAGGAGTCTTTGAAAACTGAAAGGTTGACTTTGGCTTGAAAAGCATATAGTTTGATTACCCCAGTTTGGTGTTTGCTTATGAATTTCATTTAACCGTTTGTGTGTGCTTTGCTTTGTATTTACATTCAGCATATGGAAACAGTCATGCTACTTATGTAAAATACAATAGACAAAACTTTTCCTGAAATGACCAGTTAGTCTTAGAGTTTCTGTACAATTTCTCTCTTGAGTAACTAAGAACAAAATCACATATTGAATGATATTCTTAAAAAGTATGTTTTAATTGGTTCCTGTGCACCATCATGTTTTCCAAGATGGCAGTATCATGAAACAATATTAGTATCTATTCAAAGCAAAGCAGATCACAGATGGCAGGTAGATTTTATCAAAGAAGAAGGAAATTAAGCCACAAGGGATAAAACTGAATAGGTTGAAGGCTAACTGAAGCCTGAGTGTTATCCACCTTCCTATGTTAAAATTGTCTGCTTGCAACTTTAACTAGGTTGTCCTTGAAAATGGTAAAATGAGGCACTGTGTTTATTGTGGAGGACCTCTCTTCCAGAAGGCATTAATGGCACCAGAATCCATCTGGATTTCTGTTTCTGCAAGGATCCTGCTTCACTGATTCACCTTTCTGTGTTGCACAGAAAGTGTTGAATTATCATTTCCACAAGTAACATAAGTAGAAATTAACTCCTTAAAATTTACAGGTCTACCTTGTAGACTTGTAAATCTTTTTTTTTCCCTACACTACCAGATGTCTTAATAAAAGCATAGCTTTTCCCTAAAAGCCTTTCTCCACCTTGCAACATTTGTAGGGACTGAAGTTGTGTCATTAAATTTAGTTTAAATCAGTACTGATGAGAAAGCGTTTTCATCTGATAAACAGTGGTCTATGGGTTTTGCTAAAAAGAATAATTTATAACCTATGAGATGGAACTAAGCTTTGATGACACATATATTTTGAGAAGGCTCCAATGTCCTTCTGTGCCAGTACTGGATTGTGATGCCCCTGGTCTTGTCCTCTGCTAGTCAGAAACCAGGCAAAGGAGGTGGGTCAGAAGAAAGCTTTTTCTCCTGCAGATTCTGATTAATTTGCTCATATAGACTTCTGCATGCACCTCTCCTTCTGAGCTACAGTCCTCAGCAAGCTTAGGAAAAAGCAATTAAAAATTTGGTGATGCAACAGCTGCTGTTTTAATGAAAATGAAACATTTTTTGTGAAAGTGCATGGACTTAATTGATGTTTTTCAAGGTGACATATATCTCTTCAGTAAGATCAGTTTTTTATTTAATCTTAAATTATGTTAGAATTAAAAAAAAAATAATGCATAGTCATATAATAAATATAAAATTATTGTGATTTCTGCAACTGATATTACAATTACTTTACTTTTTTGCTTGGCCTTGTTGAATGCACATACCTAAGAGTAGTCTGAGACTTGAAAAGTTCAAAAGCTTGATTTAATTTCAGTTCCTATAGATAAGCACTGAAAGCTGCTCCTGTACAGGTGAAAGAAAAAGCACAATGTTGTAGAAATAAACATTTTTTTAACAACTTTTTCATTCTTTTTCACATGTTTTTACAAATCCAACTTGAATACAAATAGAGTTATGGGATGCAAATCTTTCTTCTTGTTTTTTTAAATTTTGTTGTGGTGTAATATCAGTTGATTGTAAAACTTAGGGAAAGGTCATGGAATACTTGCATCCAAAAAGAAGTGTTTGTCAAAATATTTAATAATTTATTTTTGAAGTAAATTCTTGAGTTTATCATAATGAAAATTATTAAATTATGTCTATTTACATTTTCCTTTTCTTAAACCTGAAAGCACTTTATGTGCCTTTCATTATTTCCCTGCAGTTAGGAAGCTCATTTGAAAGATTTGTCTTCTAGTTGTGCAGGTCTCCCACAATGCAGAAATGGAGAGAGAAATATTTATCAAAAAAGAAAAAAATGTATATAAATGAGTGGAAATTGGTGGGCAGCTTAAGGAACAGATCTGATTTCTTTTACAACATTTAAATTAATCTTTGCAATTAATTGATTGCAAATCAATTTAAAGTTTTCACTGCCCCCTTAACTTTCAGGTTTTGTGAGGATAGAAGTGTTTTATGCAGAAGCTGACCTATTTTATTTCATTTTTCATGCATATTTTAGCACAGGAATGTTAGAGGCATCCTAATATATTTTATACTGTAATTATGACGCTGGTTGTATTTGTGTAGTTTCAATGCAGATAAACTTTTTTTCATGTTCTGCTTAAACCAGTTGCCTCCAATAAGAACTGAATTGACCTCTTTCTTTCAGAAACTATTTATTACACTTGCAAGACCTACATATTCTATTTCCATATGCACTGCTTCTAGTTATTGAAATATGCTGGCAGCAGGCTGTTTTCCTTTAGCTGTGGTATAGTCAAATACAGAAACTAGCACTGCTATAAATTCATTGAATCGGCAAACAAGCTTCAATAAAACTGGACTATAAGGGTGTACATTGACTTAAAGCTATGGAAGAAACCCTTGAAGGTGTAATAATGTTCTAGATGTAATGGTATGAGAACACAAAGAAATCAAATGAAAAGCATAAGGTAAGGAGAAGTGATATTTTTATTATCTAACTTATAAAAGTTGGAACGGATATTTCTGAAAGGCTTGTGGCTTCCAAAACTTGTTCATTTTATCTGCCCATCTGCCTTAAACATCTGGCTTTCCATGTCTGAAAGTTTCCTAAAGTTTTGTATGATTTGTCCTGACAAAGAATATTTTGTCTCTTTCCAAACTTTTCCTTTTTTGGACTCTTTAAAAAGTTTAAAAGGGTAAATGTAAAATTATGTGAATCAAGGTGGTATTGCAAGTATAAGACTGAAAAACAGTATATGAATTTATTACCTCAGCTTTTATTTCCTCAGCTTCTCAGCTCTTCTTTCCCACACAACTAACACACCAGTTTCTGCCCAAACTGAATGTTGGTTGCAGGCATCATTATGGAGATGATTATCTATCTATTTAGATTTGAAGTTAGGAAGAAATTCTTCCCTGTGAGGGTGGTAACTGGCACAAGTTACACCGAGCAATTCTGGATGCCCCATCCCTGAATGTGTTCAAGCCCAGGCTGGACAGGGCTCTGAGCAACCTGGTCTAATGAGAGAAGCTAGGGGGATGGAACTAGATGATCTTTAAGGTACCTTTCAACTCAAGTCGTTCTATGATTCTGTGTCAGTTTTTTCTGTCTTCATGTCTCTGAAGCATTAGAACCCGAGAAATTATTCAACTTGTCTACATTAAAAAGGCCCACTATTGAGCTATCTTTTGTCAATCTCTGCTCTTTCTGCTATGCCATTTCCATGTGGCACTAAGCAGATATTGGTAGAAGTCCTAGGAAAGCAGCCAAGATAGAAAAAATGGCTTGATTTGATTAAGAAAAAAAATTTCTAAGAATATTCTGCTTGTAATATGGGTTTGCCAATAGCATTTTTCTTCACTATACATTCTGCTGCAATCTCATGACACATATGCCATAGTTCGCTGGGGTTTGAAATTGGTTTGGTTAATCTAATCTAATCTAATCTAATCTGTGTTTCATTGATGTGAAACTCTAAAGAAATCATTAGGTTATCAAAGCTGTCTTTTTCACAGAATTCAGTGCTACTTTTCTAAGTATCTGACTGTTTAGAGGATTGAATATGATTGTATTTGGTCTGCAGTGTTTACTGTAGAAATTATGGCTATATTATATCACAAGGAGAAATGTGTCCATGCCACAGTGCCTGACCTGACAGAAGCTCTTCTGTGTCCCACAAACCCAGGCTTCTTCTGAGGAGACTGGGGGAGCTGTCTCCTCTAAATTTTGCCTAAACATTTGCAAAAGTGTTACAAAGCCAAGTTTATAACATATAGAGGTGCTAAAAATCTTAAAAGAACTGCATCTTTTTTTTGTTCCTTACATGTTTGTCCTATTGTTACAGAAATATTAGTCAAAGAAAATTTTGGTTTGAGCTCAGAGAATAGCTGAGCAAAAGAAGTTACATGTTGGCATATTGGATTTCTCATGGCCAGGGAAATTGCGAAGTATATACAACTTTTTGTAGGTATTTGCATTTTCTGGATCTGTTATTTGCAATATTCTCCAAGTTTGCATTTGAGCAGTGGCTCCCCCAGGCTGGTCTTTCAATATTTCTTGTGGGTAACTTTCTTCTTGGAGTATTCCAAGCTTTATATCTGTGCCAGCAGCTTCCTGGTTTGACTGAGAAAGGTGGTTAGATGAGGAAAAGTGTCCTGTAACAGGATTAGAACTGGTCTAGGTTTAAGGGGAAGAGGAACCAAAGTAATATTCTTGCAGAATGGCAAACAGGGTGGTAGATTGATAGGCCTAGTAAGGACAGCTAACTAGATACTGTAGATTATTTTCCATGAAATTAGAGTTATGAGTTCTTTTGCTTCGATTAGAAAAATGGGAAGATGCTATCCTTATTCTCTTGTTAAGAAATCCTAAGAAAAACTCTGGTATATAGGTGTATACCTAGCAGAGGTAACTCTTCTATCGGCACTGTTTTTGAACAACATTAATAAATGTTGTTCAAAATAAACATTCTGTTCTTCTCTGTAGATATTTCTATTGAATGTTGAATGGCTAAGCATTTATTGCCTGTACAAATAATTCAATAAAATTATTTAGTATAGTCTCAAAAACTCAAAAAATGGTAAGCAAAATATTTCTATACCACTACACTGAATTTACCAGCCTTTAAAATATTACCATAATTTAAAATTTTTAATGGAAATTTTGTTCTAAACATAGAAGTGAGAAACTGGAAAGTTATATGATACTTCTAATATTTGGTATGAGATTAGTCAGCTTTATTTTTCCTCTGAAACCAAGGTTTATAAAAAAATCAGCGGTAGCAAGATATGTATTTTGTAGCTGATTATCTGTTCTTATTATCTTGAAGTTGGAGTACAATAATTATTTTCCCAGCGGGTCTGTCTACTCAAACTATGGCTCTTGCAACCTTGGAATAAAATACCTTCCAAAGTGTTTTTTGACATAAAACGTGATACCTCAATAAAATGATCTGTGCTATTTCCCAGGTGTGCTTTTAGTTGTATATAAACTTTGAAATTATGTGTGTCTCATGTTGCTTTAATAGTGGTAATCCTCTAGTAGGAGGGAGAGTTTCTTCAAAAAACTTTGATTTCCTATCTTAGTTTGTTCAAATAGAATGCTCAGCAGGGCAAAAGCAATTGTGAAGGATAAATCACTATTGGAAAGGCAGTGCTTATATCATGCACATGTAGTAGAGTTTACTGCCATTTGTAAGGATTTTTGGTGCTTCTAATTAAACAAAATATTATAAAAGTAGAAAAAATCAATTAAATAGACAGTGGGATTGAAAAATATTGAAATTCCAAAAACCACGAAACCAATGCCCAAAATATATGAGGGTCAGCTGAAGTAAAAACATTTAACCTCTACACTGTGTTATTACTTGCTTTCCCAGGTCTTTCTGGAGCACGTGTACCTATAAGAAAAGCAATAGGCACAGATAGTAATCATGTTGCCAGTAAGTTGAGGTATCGCACCTCGGATTAGCTGGGGCTTAGCAGAAGGACAAGGTCGTTGCCAGGGCTCTCCAATTACCGCTGGTATCGCTACCTTTTCTAAAGTGTCAAATGACGACAAGCTTTTGAAGGCTAAATCCAACAACAGCTGCTTCTAGATGGGCTGGTGGTAAGTGAGTGACACTGAGTCTGAGAGTTTGGTGTGATAAGTTCACAATGAAGTTTACTTTCATTTCCAATGTAAGTTATTTATGATTAGAATTGCACCTATAAACTGTGCCGCAAAATGCCTGACCCTGATGAGAGAGAGGCTTTAAATAAAGTTAATGACAAATTCCCAGGGATATTTGGGATAATTAATAATTGCTATTATGTTACATTTTCAGTAGCTTTTGTTTCACTTTTTAGATTCATAGCTAAATTTATAGTGTTCCTTTAATTAACGGGGATTTGGGGTGCTAACCTACCAAAGGGTTGTATGGTTTTTTTCCTAGCAATGAGATGCAGTGGGTAAGACAAATCCTGTAACCAGAGGGCTCACAAGATGAATGTTATTTGTTTATTTGTTTACTCTTTAACATAATTTGACTCCTGCTTCCCTAATAAACAAAAAATGACTGGTAACTCTCTCTTTTTTGGGGACAGTGAAGGTGGAACAGGAGAAGAAGAAGAGCTTGCATGCAGTATGGCAGTTTTGCAAGTAAAATTCATGGGATTCCCTAGAATTTGGCTCAAAACACTTAAGGAGGCTTCAGGATATTCTACCAGTAAGCCATAAAACAATTAATTTCTTCAGGAAATTATATTTATTTCCTGTTGTTCATTAAGATGATGGATTAGTTGTTCTTACTATCCTTAGTTTTTAGGATCTGGAAAGAGGTTGATGGAATTGAGCCCTTTCTTAGGGTCATTCCTTTATCCTGGCAAAATCTGTGGCAGGGCATGAGCGCCCGGTACTCCTGTTTGGTGTGGTGCATGGCTGGGTCTCAATCCCAGGGAACATGCCATTGAATGGGTGTACCAGTTTGAAAGCAAACCAGCGGGAGGAATTAACTTCACACAGATATGTTGTGAGAGATTCCAAGTCAGAAGCACAACTTAATAGGAAAAAATGAAATAAAGACAATAGCACAGAAACACTGGTTTTTACCAACAAAATCAAAATATGACCTGACGTCCTGTTGGTCAGGGTGGTGGTAGCAGTCTGGTTGGAGTGATGGGTGTCGTCCTGTTGAACCGATGATCCTGTAGAAAGGTCTGGTCCTTCTCTGGAGATCCAGTGGTGGTTGTTGAGAGCTCTCCTCTGGGAATCCAGTGGTGGTGGTATTGTGATGTTCCAAGTTCCAGATTACATACAGGTAAGAATGTTTGGTTCCTCCACCATAGGCAGGGCATCTCAGAATGGGATGATATAATTCAATGAGTCATGCTGAGAGACCTTGATGGCCCATTAGCAGAGATGGCCCCCTCAGGGTGGTTTCTGCTTCCTGGAGGGAGTTGTCAGGGTTGAGTCATGGAAAAAATAAAGAACACTGCCCCATTTATTTTAACAGCTCATGTAGATGGTAGTAGAATACATACGTTGGGTTACACCTTACATTGTAACCCGTGACAATGGGTGGGATATCTCAGTCCCTGTGGGGTGCTGCTAGGCTGTGATCACTGTGAAGCGCAGCCTTGGAAACTAAATTCAGTTTTTGAGTGATATGGTCTGAAAATTTTGAAGGAATTTTTCCTTCAGGAAGTTTTCTGAAGGAAATGCAAGAGTACAACTCCAGGGATTCAGCAGCATCATGGTGTTGGTGTTTTAGGAGTTCTCCTTCTGTGCTCTTTTTCTCTTAAAGAATTTTCCTCATACATGTTGCCAGGGGGACAAATTACTGGGTGCTTAAGAAAAACAAAAGACCTGGCCATAGCAGGAGGGGTGCATCTGGCTACTCTCTTTCACCTGGGCTTGTGGGCTGTGAGTTGTCGTGTTTGGACTGGGAGAGAGGCTGGACGGAATTTGTCAGCACTGGAGGGTTCTGCTTTTTCGGCTGCCTTCCTTCTACCAGAGAAACCCCGGGATCTCAAGCCCGCCTTTCCCTGCCCCGCTGGGAGCCGAGCTGCAGCCACCCTGCTCCCACCGTTGCTTTGAGCCTTTGCTACTCTGTTGCCCCACACATCCTGCCTACTGAGACCTCCGGGGAGTTCCCACCGCAGCTCCGGAGTTCGATACATCGCGTCTGCCACCCGGTACTTGTGCTCGTTCCTGCTGTTCCAGCCTGCTGTTCCCCAGGGTCCTGCCGTCTGGGGTTTGTGAAGCCTTTGTCCCATCCCTTCCCGGGATCCCAGGGCACCGGTGCCGCGTGCTCCCCGAGCTCGCTCCGGAGCGCCCCCTGCAGCCGCGGGGGAACCATCGCACCTGCCCTGCTCACCGGGAGCCGCCAGCGCCCCTGCCGGCTGCGAGCGGAACTGCACCCGAGGGGAAAGGGCCCGACAGCCGAGAAGGCTGGCACTGGGTTTGTGATTGCTCTTACTGCCAGAGTTATTGCTGTTTGTTTGCCTTGTTATACACATATAGATATATAATAGTAAAGAACTGTTATTCCTGTTCCTCATATCTTTGCCTGAAAGCCCCTTAATTTCAAAATTACAATAATTTGGAGGGGAGGGGGTTGCAATTTTTTTTCTTCCATGTCAAGGGAGACTCCTGCCTTCCTTGGCAGACAGCTGTCTTTCAAACCAAGACACATGGTTTAGGAATGGTACTCCCCGATTTACTGTTCCCACTGAAACATCCCTGACCATGTGCTGCTTACTCGCTTTCCCTCTCTCACTGTGTCGGGATAGAGAGGAGAATTGGAGGCATGTAAAAGTAAAGGTCATGGGTTGAGATAAGAACAGCTTACTGTAAACAGCAATAAGATAAGAAAAACTACTGGTAACATCAATAGTAATAGCAGAATGTGCAAGATAAGCGATTCACCTGCAATTGCTCACCATGTGGTCACCTGATGTCACAAACTGGGAAAATGTGCCTATCACCCTGTGCATGCTGTGAGGTGGTATACAATAACCCCAGGGTCTGGCTAGGTCCTCCTGGCTGCAAAAATTAACCCTGTCCAGGCCAGAACCAGGATAGGCATCAAATTTGGCAAGCTCTGTCTATAACTTGCAAATGCTTGAAGAAAAATACACAACAGAAAAAAACCAGCACTTGAAGCTGCTCTTTGTAAAGCAAACTGAAGCTTATGGAAGCAGTAGGAAAAATTTATATCTCCCAAAAATTGTAAAGTGAGGTCATCTCCTTGCAGTCCTTCAAAAAAATCTCAGTGCTGATCCCCGTTCTTATTCTCAAGCCACTGACTTTCTGCAGTGAAAACAGTATAGTGTCATAAACCCCTCTGCATTTAACCAACTGCCAGACTGCATTTCTTGCAAAGACTTAAACTGAAGGGTAAAACAGCTTTCTCATCCTCTGCTTAATCCTTTGGTATAAATAGCTTTTGATAATCTGTTACCTTGTTTTCCTTATTTCTCATGTGAATAATTTTCTTATAAAAAGGGTCCCATAGGAGTAAAACATTATAGAAGGTGTATGGAGAATACTAAGAAAAAAGACTGTCTTCAAACCTACACTGACTTATTGAATTGGATTGGTTGGTTGTGATTTAAATTTTAAAAAATCCACCCACCCTTCTCCCTGAAATGCTGATTTGTTTCCATTCTGTTTCAGAAGTTGATTTTACAAGTAAGTCTTTTTGTGTCCAATAAAAGCAAGGACTTTTGAAGACAAATCTTGATGCTGAAGCTGATAGAAATTTCATTTTGATATTTCTAACAGTGAACAAGAGAAAGACTCAATATCCAGCAAGAAATGATAGCATGCTAGTTCTATTAATTATACTATTATTACTATCTATTAACTTAGACACAGTGATTTAGAAGAAGTAGCTGACAGTAGTTTTATGTGCTAGGACTACAGCCTGTCACCAGAAAATTAGTCTCTTAGGCAGGGCAGGGGTTTTATACTCTCATGTGATACTCAAATGCTGCACCTGTAACTGTCTATTGCAGAAGTCCAATGTAGAAAATTGAAATTGTGTTTTGCTATGGTGTCCAATATCCTTGTTATCAAAAATTCAACTCTTTTGAGACTGGGTTTTCACATAGCTTTTTACCTGAACAATTTTGGTGAATGACTCAGCATTCAAGCCTGGACAAAAAAATGCAGAATAATTTAAAAAAGTATCCCTAAAACCATAGTTTCAGGCTGAGTTTCTGCTCTCTTGACAGTGATCCTGTGTGACTCAGGTTCCTTTTGTTTTTGGGGACTCACAGTTTTTCTCCTTCCAGGGGAATTTTTATAGCCATAAGCTGGGCTGAGATGTAGCTGAGAGCAACAATATTTCCCAAACACAGACCCGGATAGGAAAATGTGGGAGTTTTAGTTCCATTTTTTGCTTCTATTCTTTCAGATAGTTTACTAATCATATGTATTGTGAATTTACTATGCTGTTAGCAGGTTCCTTATGGGACTGTGTTTTGTTTCTCATCATCTTTGTTATTCCTTTTTTACAACACAAAGTTAAGTTTTTCTATCTTCAAGGGAAGAGGGTGTGCTCTGCATTTATTCTTTTTTTTTTTTCCCATAAGGGCTCCCATTAGCTCTAAAATTAAGTCAGTCCTGACTGAAGTGGTTCTAGGTCTGTGCTCATCTCAAACCAAACAAGATTGTGTTTGCAGGAGACTGGTGACCTGGAGGCACTCATTTTGAACACACCTGCTTTCTGCCTTTCTTGGAGATATTCTGACCTCAGGTAACTTTTTTTCCAGGAAGTATTGTATCCTGACATTATTGATATCATTCTAGTTTGTCATGAAAATAGATGTTTGATGCATAAGATTTTAGAAGATTCATCTGCCCTCAGCTCTCCCTAGTTCTTGCATTTTTCATCTCTTCCATTTGAACGCATACAGATCGTGTATGCTTTGTTATACAGTCCATTAGATTTAATCCCCTAACATTAGTTGTTACTCCCCCAAAAACTTACATGATGACCTTTGCACAACAAACAAGTTGTGCATTCTAGCAAACTAGATGAGGACATCATACATCCATCAGAAAAATATCAACTGATCCTGAATACTTGTCTTTAATATCAGTAGCCTTCAGCCTCACCTAACAGTGCCACTGATGTTTACTTAATGTCTCTTCAAGCACTCAAACTAATAACGTGCTAGGTAAAAGCTGCTGTAGGTTGACATCTAACTGAAACTCAACAACACAGATAAATGATTAAAATATTTATATTAATTCCACTGTGTTTAAGGACCTTTTAAAATGTCTTTATAGGATTTATGTGCAGTCTTGCTGTTGCGCAGGTTGAAAAAATATCCACTTCCGACTACAGCTCAATCATTAGTTTAACAGCTCATTGATGAGCACTGCTTCTGTAAAACCTGAACTGCTGCCCTCCTTCTTACATTTAACCATAAACAGATTCTGATGTTTGATCTTCATCATGGTGAAAGTAGATCACCATGATGCAAAACTTGAACTACCCTCTTTGCAAGTTTTGCAAGTTTTGACCAGGAACGGTTCTTTGGCTTTGGGTGCAAGCTTTGATTTTAAAGGTCAAATTTAATCCAAAGCCACATTGAATAAGTTTCTTAGGATTTTGTGCATTTTTTTTTTTCTTTTTAATGACTTGGATATCACACTGCTGGAATTATTGAATGATGAGGGGGAACTGAATAGCACCAGGAACTGAATAGCACCAGAGACAGAGAAATTAGATTCCCCCCATTCAAACTGTGTTTTGAAGTTGAAAGAAAATTTAAATGTAGTTTGAATTAACAAGATGAAACTTGCACATGACAGATACTTTTCTATCCAAAGTGTGTACCTGCCACATTATGAAAAGCCAGGCTAGGATGTATACTGGTGCACAACAATACAAGTATAATACATAAACTTTTCTCTTTTTGTGAGTGTGTTTTTGTTTTGTTATACTTTTCTTTTAAATGATTTGAAAACAGTTAGATTCTGTCCTTGTGAAAAGGGCACAATTTTCTCATCTTTTCTCATTTGGGTTTATGTAAGCTGACATTTGCCATGCCATTTGTCTCACTCTTAGCTATTTAGAGGCGCTCGCCCAAAGAATCCTTTTGGGAACTAGCTTTCTAGACTCGGGGCTGATGTTGCTTTCTGGGTGAAACCTTCTAACCTCTTCAAAGAAAAGACAGATTTAACCCCAAAGCCCTTATTTATAACAACCAGTCACAAGGTGACCATCCTGCATGACCTGTGGAACATACTACACACTATTTTTAGACAGCACAGAATGCACTCAAGGTCAAGTGACACAGTCCATGATTAACAAAGAATCCTTACAGAATTATTATTCAATATTAAACCACATAGATGGTCCCAAAGAAAAGAAAATCAAGAGAAGGTAGGTAAAGGTTTGACTAGTATCTCGCTGTTCTTGAGTTAGTGACTTTTTCATGCTAAAAAGGAAAGGAAGTGTAATTTAGAGGTTAAATGAAACGTCTTTGTTTTATGCTTATAAACGTGTGCATATGCATATAAACTTACATATTCTGTCTTTTAATACTGTAATTTTATACAAATATGCTTTGTCAATCTTTAATTTTCCACAGAGAATGGTTATTTGTTTCCAGGAACTGAATACTAACATGATTTAAGCAAAAAAATACACACTACAAATCAATGGTTTAAATGTAAATTGAGCAGAAATGTATAAATAAATGCACACTGAAGATAAAGAATGGAAAGGAAAAGCGCTTTTTTTCTTTGCCACACAGAATTTGAAAAGATTCTCTGTAAATAGTTCATAAGAACACATGTGTAACAGAAAAAAAGACTTAGGGATCTGTGAAAACGACAGGGAATCAAAACCAATTTCAATATTTAAACATGGCCTGCTCCTGAGTGTAGCAAATCACTTAATGAAACTCAAATACCTTAAGAATTGAATAACTGTTAAACAAGAGTTGTAGAAGAATTTAAGTATTCAATGTCATTTAAGAAACTTTTTTTTCACTGAGATTTTAAAAATTATATTATATATTTAGCTATTGGGGGTATTAAGAAATAATTTGATGATCAAATGTAGTGCTGCATGGTTATTTCATCCAACAAAGAGAAGCTCTAGTCATTAATTTAAATTTTTTTAATAGTGAATTATTACAGTAGGACTTGAAAAATTTGTACTGTTATTCACAGTGGTTAATAGTTTATTATACAACTCTCCAGTTGAGCTTTGCTACAGTTGCTAAACTCAAAATGCCCTTTTATAGTCTTGTGAAGCTGGACAATTTTTGCTTTTTTTACATGACTTTTACACTTTTGTTTAGATCTGGAGAAAATCTGAAATGCTGAGCAGACAGGTAAATAATTTTGTTATGAAGGATAAAACCATTTTGTGTTCATTGAGAGTTTTAATATTTCCAGTTGAAACAGCAACTTTCAAGAATTTAAACTCAGTAATAGAATGCATTCATTTTATTTAACTTTGGCATCAGCATTCCGAACAAAGAAACTTTTTTCTTTTTATATAAGGAGATATATATGCACACTCTGTACAAATGATATGTAACATACACATAATGTCATAGGTGAAAAGTGTTATTTTTAAGTACAAGAAACTCCCAAAATAAAAGCACACTTTCCAGATCTACCTAAAAATTTTAAAAGTACTTATTTTCAAATATCTCTCTCCATATGAATACTTCCAATTTGTGACTATTATCAGTTATTCTTGCCTCAGCTGTAAAAGTTTTTTCCAGAAATGTTCAGTTGTATTTTGCTATGCTTTTAACTGATGTCACCTGTTGAATACAATCAACTCTGTTCTTTCTACAACCAAGGGAAAATAATGGCACTGATCCAAATTTCTCCTGCATCAGTATTAAGCTCAGTGGTGTGAAGCTATTCTTTTTAAGGAGGTCAAACAGGATCCTGATTGCTCCTGCCTTAAGAAACCCTTGATACATTTTGGAAATTGAAGACTGGCTCAAAGCCAGATTAAAATTTGGAGATAACTTTCTGTTATTTTCAATTTTCCTTATGATATCATTTAGCCTGATGCTCTGTCCTAAAGCTTTGATATTCATATCAATAGTATTCACATGAATGTTGTGATTCAGTCTAAGGGAAATCTTTAAAGCTGTTTTTTGGTACTCTCAACACTAGGGCTTTTTGTATTTTGTAGGTTTGTTTGTTTAGGATTTTCGTTGTTGTTTTTCTTTTTTTTCAAATTGTGACATACTGAAAGATAACTAATCACCACCTTGAAAATGTAAATGAAGTGGCACATTTTTAGAAAGTTTTTTTTCCCCCTGCAGTTTCGACTATTACAGTTTAATCCCTTTATATGGGTAACCCTCCAGAAAACAGGTATCTTTGAAAAGCTGGCAATAGCTAGGATACTAAGATTTTAAAAAATAGTGTTTTTCCATATTCCATATTTTTTTGTAGTTTCCAAATAGCTATTTAATTCTTACTACCACAAACTACTCCATACATCAGTGATGCAGTATGATTAAGAGTGTCATACAGTCTCAAAAAAGGGATAACAGTGAGAAAATGTTCATGCAGGACATGAAAAAACTTTTGAAGTGTCCAGAAAAGCTTAGTGAGGATAACTCAATTTTTAATTATTTGATTAAAGGGAAGGTAACTTGGGATTTTTTGTTTGTCTGCAAGAAAACACAGCAGCATTTAGTGAAATCAACAAAATTTGAAGCAAATGACTTAATGGAGTAAAAACTTATGTGAGCATCAAAATTGGCCAAAGCAAGATATTTTTGAAAATGTGGCATTTTTTACACTTGAGTCAGGGACCAGCACTAAAGGTGAGTGTTTCTCTGTAGCTGAGTTCTTGCATGTTCTTCACATCATCAATAAGTGATGTCACTTTGAGGGACAGAAAACAGGGCAAAATAAACCTCTCATGTAATCTGGTATGACAACATCTGCATTCTCTAACTGGAAAGTCTGTGTCATGACAAACAGAATTTTCCAAAATTACATTTTATTTTAATGGTTTCCTTGGGGTAGTAGGATTAGAACAAACTATTCAAATGCTATTCGAAGCCAGAACTTTACATGATCAATACATATAAACGCAATAAAAATCATTATTAATTAATTAATTAATTATTATTAAATTATTATTAAATGAAGTTATTACTTCATTTGCCATTATATACTAACATTTTCTTCCAAAGGTGAAATAGCCCACATCACTTCTTAAAAAGAGAGCCAGAAAATTCTCCATCAGAGTTATAAGAAATATATCCCAGAAATAGTTCAACAATTCTATTTACAGATACTTCATAAAAGAGATTAATTTCTGAAAATTATTTTGTTCACTATTATTGGAGGGATGAGGAATAAGAAATGACAGTTTCTTAACAGATCATTCTAAATGCACAAAGTGAACACAGAAATATCCCTATTTTATGTAAGAGATGCTCTACATTTCTTAGAAAATAGTTGTTCCATACAAAAATATGTACCCTGGAAGAGGGCCAAGGTTTTGGAGTAATGTGCTTATTGGTAGCATGTAGTGTGAATCTAAGCTGCAAAAGGAAAGTTTAAACTTATGCTTTTCCTCTATCCAATTTGGGAAGAAATGTCTGTTATGTGTAGAGGGATAGCACTGTCATATGCAGTCTTAGATGAATTCAAGGAGTAATTAAGTCCTACCATGGAACAAACTATGTGCCTATTTGTGCATAGAACTAAGCTGCTCATTTTGCAATTTTGTTGAGTTAATGATACTGAGTACCTTAAAAGCCTCATCTTCTTGAAGGATCAGACTCTGAGTGCTATAAACTTATCTTTACAAGCACTTCTTAAAATATATCTTAGAGTGACAATAAACAAAAAAGGAAATTACAGCCAAAAAATTTATTTTGCCTTTGATTCAATGGAAATGCTAATGAGCTACACAGTTTATCTTCAGCGGAAGAGGAAGAAGAGGAAGAGGAAGAAAGAAGAAAGAAGAAAGAAGAAAGAAGAAAGAAGAAAGAAGAAAGAAGAAGGAGAAGGAGAAGGAGAAGGAGAAGAAGAAGAAGAAGAAGAGAATAAAATTACAAAACATATATGCCAGCTTCTTCAAACTATTTTAGACAAATGCAGGCAAAGGTTGAATGCCTTAAAATTTTTGACATTCTCCCTTTTATCCCAAGGAAATTTTTCCAACAGATTTTTGGTTTTTTAAACTCATGTGTCAAACATGCAACCAAAGAAAAGCCTTGTGATGAACTTGAGATACGGCAAAGCCTTAGTAACTGGAGTATGTGCTATTTTTAAAAGAGTTTGTGGACTCAGAGCTCAGTGCTGTTGTTTTCAGCTATAAGCTGGCTGTGTTACTCTATGTTTTCTTTAAGTGTGATTTCATCAAGCTCTGCTTTCTGTCTGGGTGATGTATCTCAGTGCAAACAGCTCACTGTTAGCCATTATGTACCTATTAGCACTGATTGCTTTCTGATAGCGCTTCACCAGTTGGTTTCACTCACTTTGACAGGTTTGGTGCTTTGTTTAACCTTTAAACTAGTGGGGCAATAACACTGCTGACAGAATTGGAGAAATAATTAAGGAAAACTTAGTCAAGGCATAAGAAAACAACTGTAACAAGGCAGACCTTTCTGGTGGGTTTGAGTTGTCAGTTGATACAGGAAAAGGATGGGGCAGACATAGCCAGAGCACAGTCCAGCATAACTATTTTCCATTTAAACTGCAAGAATCCAGTTTAAAGAGATTATTACTGCTTTACTAATTCTATTTTTTCCCTCTGTAGGTACATACTGTTCTAGGCCAGTAAATAATTTTTTCCCCTGTTTTTTACAGAATGCATAACACCTGTGAGAATACTTGCAGCTTGGGGAGCATTTCTGGTTTGATTTATAAAGGAAAAAGGAAACCTCAGTATTTTAAAATATTGTCTGTATAAAACAAAAGTCACAGAATCACAGAATAAGCTAAGTTGGAAGTGACCTACAAGGAGCATTGAGTCCAGCTCCAAGCCCTGCACAACACCATCCTCTGTCAACAAGCCCAGCCACTTTCTGTGCTAGAGCGCTTTTCTCCTTCTGAGATAGGTACATCCTGTCAGGTGTCAGTAGACCATATGTGGAGTAGGCCCTCCCATGGTCAACAAATCCCGAATTTTTCCACCAGCACCAACCTCAGAGCCATGCACTGACCTTATGGATCTGCCTATTCCTTTTGATATTATTTGTTGTTACTGAAAGAATTGAGGAAATCACCACTTGTGCTCCTGATTCCTCTACCAATTATCCCAGAGCCCTGTCATCTCTTCTGATTGCCCTTTGACTCCTATTTGTTATTTCGTTGCTCCCAGTTTGAACCAGTGGCAGATAGGAGTCAGAGGGCTTTACTAGGCTGGTGAGTTTTCCGGTAATGTCCCTTATCCGTGCCCCTTGGAAACAGTAGACTTCTCTGTGGGCTGGGTCCAGTCTGCACAGCAGGCCCTCCATTCCCCTCAGATGGAAGTCTCCCATAACAACTACCCTTCTCTTCCTCTTAACAGAGGAGGTGTTGATGGTGGGTTCACTGCGCTCCAAGTTGCTTGTGCTCCCTGGAGCTGTTTATATCACTCTGGGTTGCTCCTGGAACTACCCTCCCGTTGCCTGGTTGGCTGCTGAGGGCTTCCAGGTCCTGTTGAGGCTCAGTGCTGAACTCGGGAACCATCATGTACAGCTAAGTCTTTCCTTCCTGGACTTTCCTTCAGTCATGGCTGTGTAAGCCTGGCCAACTGAGTACTTTTCCACAAAACTTTCCACCTACCCAATTTATGTTTGACAGAGTTTTGATCACTACTACTGAGCTTATACAGGAAACCAAGGTATGAAGTCCCAAGCAGGAATGACTTAAAGTTGAATCAATTTAGTTATTAATACTGGTTTTTAATAGATAACATATTAACTAAATTTGGTTATTAGTAGATAACACATAAGAAGCATTTCCTAAATTTCTGCAGGTAGTAGGTTGCTGCAAAATCATAAAAACCCCTCACTTTGCATAATTGCACCAAGCTGCAAATTACATCAGCAGCAAAGTTGCATCCTGAATAGATGGAAGAGTTGGAGCTCTTGAAAGAAAATCGAGGCGGGGGAACCTGATATGCTAGCTTTCTAGTAGATGCTTAACCCCCTAGCTTCAATTTATTTCTTCTTGAGGGAGCAACACTCTCCCAGTACTGGGAGAGGCTGTCTTCCCATGAGATAATTGTGTTGGTGGGGCAGGAAAACCCATGTGGTCCTCTGGCTCTTGAGATATAGCTTGTAAGACCCTCAGTGGGGTTTCTCTCCTTTAGGGGGTCCTTGTCAGGTTCTAAGCCTTGCGGTCTCTCTCTCATCCCTTCATGAACAAGCAGGACTACAGTCATGGCTCAGAGCTTGGATAGTGTGAAAAGTAATTACACTGACCCTCTCAGACTTTTATTCTCCACAGATTTGGTGTTTTCCTCTCTTAAAGTCAGGAACTTTCTTTATTTTTATTTTTTGTTTGCTTGTTTGTTTTGTTTGCAGGAATATTCAGCACTGCCACAGCAGGGCAAAAAAAATTCAAAGGGCAATATATGGCTTTTAACCCACAGAAACAATGGGGGCAATTACTGTACACATCCATCTACTTTGAGGATGGCCATCTACTTTAAATCTAGCCAAATGTTGAAAATGAGGTTTCATGTTTCCTTGCTTCTCTTTTACTGAGGGTGATTCAACATTTTTTGGAAGAAATATGGTGCCTAATTATATGATCAGTACAATTTTCGCAAAAGTGAAAGGGCAGAGTGAAGAGACAGACTGCTTGAAAGGCAGCCTGGTATTCTGCGCTATTACAGCTTCGGAAATACATTGTCTTTGTAGCTGGCAGAATACAGGCAACCTCCAGCAAAAGCTTTTCTTGAATTTTTGTCATGAAATCTTTTTTTTTAACTTTCTTGAATTTAAGTAACTCATTGAAGAATAGAATTGATCATAATCTCTCTGTTTCTCTATAAGTCAAAACTGGCATGCAAATTGTGGATCTTGGAAAATATGCTTCATTGCTGCATACAGATAATTAAAATCTAAATAATATTTCAATACAGTAGCCACAATAGTCTTTATGATCATTAATAATTGAAGAGTTTGTAAGTCATTAAAATATAATGCATTCATTATTTTCCTCAGGTTGACTAGTGCATTACATGATGTGATGTATTTTATAATTCATATCCCTCCTTGCTTGACTTGTACTTCCTTCGGCCATGATAATAACAAAAACAGGCTACTTGTCCTTTTGTGTGAGATGTGAGATACTGACATCAAGCAAGTACCGCAATTGCCCCTTAATTGTGATAACCAGTCTAATTTAGTGTCCTTTTGTCATTCATTTATCATCACTTTCACTGCTCATAGTATTATTTCTTATGCTAATTGCCAACTAGAATGCTCCTAAACTACATAAACATGTAAATACTTCCTAGCAAAACAGTTCAACATTTCTTACAGCTTATTTTAAAAATATGTTGTTGAGTGCATGGGTAACAAATGTCTAAAGTAACGTGAATTTATCTCTGGCCAGATAAACAGTACATTTTGTGGATTTTGCCCTTTAATAGCTTCAGTAATCAGAAAGGTAAAGAGAAGACAGATATTAACGGCAAGATAAGTTCCTCACCCCAAAAAGAGAGAAATTCTGAGCTCTTCACTCATTGTTGTACCACGTACAAATTTTTCTACAGAGTATGTGGAAACTGGATAATCTTTTGACACCACAATTTTTCACCCCTGTGCATTAAAGTCTCTTGACAAATACAACATCACGTAAAGGAAATGAGAATGATGTTTCCCCTACTACAGTATGTGAATTGAAAATAATCTTATCGTATACAACTTACTCAACACCTTAAGAGGGTGCGCTTATAATGAGGCTAGGAATAAAGATATCAAGAATTGTGTTAATTAGAGGATTATAGTGCAGTTCTTGTAACAAAAAGCTGGAATATGGAGAACCTCTGTATGAGACTGCTCTAAAGAGAGCCTTATTATTAGAGATGCAGGTGCCATTGCTTGTGGTGAAAATAAAAGGGGTTTTTTTTGAGCAGATCAGCAGTACAGCAGAAATAAATGGAATTGGGTCATTATATGTAAATTGAAATCTAACTGCAAGGGTAGAGCACTTATACATGAATTCATAAACCCCAGACCAAATGAATTGGTTAGAGATCAGCAGCCATATGAATTTCTCAGTAAATGTCTCTCACCCCATTGACACTTTTTTCAGTACTCCATATGCTAGATTGCAAGCTACAGATTTAGCCCTTTTGCCCAAAGGCATCCGAACCTGTGAAAAGCCTAGCTGAAGCAGTGTCTATTGTTCATTGACAACTTGTCAATTTACTTCCAGGCAAAATAACTCATAAACATGATAAGTAAGGCAGATAAAACAAGAATGCTTTCACACTTTGTAACTTTACTGCAAAAATGCCTTGTTTTTCATAAACGTGTGAAATCTCCCCTCAGAATTGTGACTGTGCACTGAACTTTAAAACTGTGTGGAAACCACACATGCATCTCACGATCTCTGTCTATAATAAGATGAATGTTAAATATTAAAGATGCCTTAAAAGTGATAAAATGAAAGATATTCAATGGCTGAATAACATTCTCATATCACTAGCTGATAATAATATCACTAGCTGAGTTAATAAAAGTTCATTTTAGGGAAAAAAACACCAAAAGACAAATGTTTGAATACCAGTCTCTAAACTGACATTCATATATTTCTTTAATGGTTATTATGTAAATCTTCCCACTTCTGGAACCGTATAAAACTCCTTTACTTCCTAGAGAGTGGCAAAGAGCATTAAATAGAAATCAATGACTTACCAATTTAAAACATGGTCATACAAATAGCTTCCTAGTGCTCAAGAAGAGTGATGATACTTTTCACAAAAGATATTTAAATGATTAATTTTTTATACATTGCCATACAGACAATTTTGCAATCACACACTCAGGGTTTAGTTGACTGCACATTCACACACACAAATTATTCACAAGGAAAACTTTGGAACAAGTTGCCAAAAAGCAGCTGTAGAAATGACATTATTGCACATGCCATTAGGCTGAGACCATATTTATAGTGCTAAAATATTACTTTTTTCTTCTCAAAGATAACTGGCAGTTGCTTCCTCTCCCTTTGTTAATTTCCTTACTCTTTCTTGACATATGCTAAATTTGTAATTCCATAGGAACATAGTTAGCTCATCTTTTCTGCATGCAGGTGTACTTCCTCCAGCACACTCTAGTTTTGACCTCTGATGTGGTGTTTCCACAACACGACCAGTAGGTGCTATGAAATAATGGGACTAAAAATTAAAAAGTCATGCTTAATTTTGTGGTAGATTGCTTTTGGGCCATTGGTGCACCCAGCCAGGTGGATTGGAGTATGTCACCTTGTTGAGGAGGCCCAGAGCTGCCAAAAGCCTCTAGAAAGTCATGATGGCTCAAGCCTAGTAGAAAGGTTGTTCTCCTCTGGTTGCTGATGGCCTGGCCCTTCTCTACTGCAAAACTTATGGTTGTCACCATTAATTAGTTAAGCTGTGACATGGAGCCATTGGGGAGTGGTTACTTTCCAAACTTGATTGCTTTCAGAAAGATTGGGTGGATCTTTGGATGAGGGGAAAAAAGTTAGCAGGTGTTTTGTGGTGAATTACTGCTTTATGAGTAGCCAGAGCCTATGAATGAAAATGCGTTTTTTTTTCTTGTTTTCCAGTTATATTTGCCTATGACAATGAAGAATGTCAAGCCTTAAACTTTTATTTCGAGTAAATTTTGAGAAAATTTTGAGTAAATTTTGAGGAATTAGAGTTAACAAACATTAAAATTGCAAACAAATATTAATGAGATATTTTCTCTTAACCCAATCATAAAAAAGATTCCAACTTAACAAAAATTTGGATTATTTATATTTTATTAATATTAGATGATTCTTTGCTATGTATAATTAGAAGAAAAAAGGGAAAGAGAATTATGAATGCATCATCAGCTATTGATTCAGAACTGAAACTCACTTTCTGTTTACACATCCTTTCAGATTTTCATTACACATTCATTTTAACTAATTACAACTGTAATTATAATTTACACAACATACTTACTAATTTGTTTTCAATATTATCTGCAGGTGCTATAAATAATTTGTCATGATTTTTCGATGAACTTCACTACTATGGGAATAATGGAAGAGAGATGTGCTGTACAGATGCATGGCCACCACTACACTAAGGAGAGAAAATTACAGCCCAAGACTATTTGTGTTTAAT
Organism: Corvus moneduloides; assembly: GCF_009650955.1. Classification (NCBI taxonomy): domain Eukaryota; kingdom Metazoa; phylum Chordata; class Aves; order Passeriformes; family Corvidae; genus Corvus; species Corvus moneduloides. Next base: position 55,081,734 of record NC_045511.1, read on the forward strand.
TTGTCTATGGCATACAACTTAGTTACACTCCCCAAACAGTACTGCTATAGATAAACCACAGTAAGGAAACAGCAATTTTCTTACTTCATCTTTCCCAAATACCTTTCTATGCAAATTATTAGTGCACTAATTGAACTACTGCATTATAAGACACTTTAGAGAGTGCAAAGTGCTTAATATATTATGTGTGAGACAATACATTAGTGCTTAATGTATTATGTGTGAGATTTTTTAGTCAGTCTATCAGTTAAAATAGTTTAAATAGACTTGTAGCCATACTTTTACTTATTTATTTTGGAATTTTGCTCTGTTGCCTTACTCTATTAACCTTCCTTTCAGTCATGTCAATTTACAGAGCCTCTAGCGCTGCATCCTCTGTATTCAAACTAAAGGCAACCTTCATGGGTGCAAAGAAATAAACCCCTGAATGTGTACCTGGAGCAGAGTGTATTTGCAGAGTTATAAGCTGTTTTGAAATGATGGTTAATGAGGAATAGGAGCTGGCATTTAGAGTTGCAACAAATCCTTTATGCAATGACTGGGTTCACAGACGTGATGCTATAAACACCACACAGGTAGGAAAGGGACCTCTGATCCTCCCTCTGAGCAAGGCTGTTCACCAACTGATGTTATCTTCTGCTGATTCTCATCTTGGAGGGAGCCAGTAACAAATATGGGAAATGCTTTGGAGGTTCTCCCAAGTACAAAAAACCCTTTTGGTCTTATCTCCAGCTGGTGTAAAAGCTCTGGACCCTTTGAAGCCAGTGCAATTTTGAGAAGTTACTGAAGCTGAGAATAACACCTCTCTGGTTCCGGTGACTTTGGTGGTCGTGCATGTGAAGTGCATGGTGCACGTGAAGGTTGTACAGTAGAGATAGCAGTGAAATAACTACTGCAGCATTCCAGGTGTTTGGCATTTGTTTTGTGTTTCTTTCACTGGCATCCTGGCAAGAACTAATGTAAACAACAAAGCAATTCTGATATAATTTCATGAGTGCTACACATTACAGGTGGTCTCTCCTGATACTGTCAAAACTATATGATCTCATAGATGTCGTAAAATTGAGAATCTGAATAAAATCTTCAACTGAAGAACTGGGAATTTAGCATTGCTTCACTCCAGTGCATGAAAAAAAAGTGAAAATATATCCTTCTTCAGTGGACATGTAGTCCATTATTGCTCCAGGTAAAACTTGGTGGAGTTAGCAGAGCACAGCCGTTGCCTAACACCTCAAGGCTGTATTGTGGTTTGGTATTTGAATCAGGAGCCAAGTGTATTTTCACAATATTTTCTATGTCCTTATTTTCTACTGTGGTATATTTTTATGTAGAATTTAAAAATAAAAATTGTCTCCTCATGGCTCCTTCTTTTTTATAAATTATTTTTTATACAGCACATGGCAGATTAAAAGGGCTTAGCTGTGTTGATTAACTATCCAAATGTTTAATCAATAGCTAGATGCAGTCTCTCTGTGAAAGACCTTGGAGAAGTCCCACTTGCCTTATTTCCCACCCCCAAGTGAGACATCAGTGAATGACTACATGGTCAATGCATATCAATGCAGAGGGGCTTAGACAAACACAGCACTAATGGAAAATTGTGGGTCACCTTGTCAAAATATGTTAAATGCCCCTTAAGTTGGTTTTTTTTTTAATTAAGGAAAAAGATGACAGTAAACTGACCTTGCAATATCATATTTGCTTTCAGAAAGCAAATACCACTCAGTCTGCAACCTGTTCATTGGTGCATGGGTCAAAAATCCATTCCAACTGCACTATAAAATACACATCCTCGTGTTGATACAACCCATGGTAACTGCCTGACAGTGTTAAACAATTGTACTCTTTACTACAGAACATGTTTGCTGACACTTATTTGGAAAATATATGTAGGGGCCTCTGAGTGATTCATAAGTAAGGGTTATGGATGCCAGGGTGTGCTGGATGTTAATGCATCGCAAAGTCAGGGAAAGTTCATCTTGTGACCACGGCTCCTGGACTTGCTCCAAGAATATGCCATTTGCAGAGATGGCATTAACTGCAAGTGGGCTGTTGTGGGATTTGGATTCCTGCCCTTGTATTTATCTACTCACAATCTCATTAACACCCACATTGATCCCGAACTGCTGCTGGTGCCAAGGTTGTTTTGTTTGCTGGTGTCACAAATCACAAACATGAGAAAATGGTTCTGATAAAGATAACAGCTCTGCAGCTTTGCATTGTTATAAACGAGCCATAGGAGCCCTCCATACCTGCTAGTAATGTGCTATAATGATTTTGCTTAGCTATTATTTAGAAGCATTAGCTTTGCTTTGGCAAAATTAGTGTTAGGATGACTGTTATATGATTTGCTCTGGGATTGTCACAATGCATCTGTCAATATCGTTCTGGTCTTGGTACATTGCTGAAGACAATGCTGTAGGTTAAAACTGTCAGCAAGGACAAAACACTATTAATTAGTTAAGTATTGCCTTCATCATGAGGCTTGTTTTGAACGGGAAAGAGAGCGACGCAGAGTAGTATGCTATTTGCTTTAATATCTGATGTATTATACAGTTAATTGAATCTCCAATTTAGTGGCTCTAATTGCATGTATATAGTTACATAAACAAATAGGTTGATATCTGTACATATGCATAAATGGGCATGTATAAAATATACGTGCTGCATATTTTTTTTAATTCATATGCAATCATGGATACAATATTTGCAAAGAATCTGTTATTCTGTAGTCATAATTGCATCAAACACACTAAGAAATCTTGCAAGACTTTCTTGCTTTGTGGTTTCACAATCACAGGTTGGAAAATCTAAAACAACACCCAGCAAAAATATTGCTGCAGCTGTTATAGTAGCTTTCTCGTCTAGATTGGTGTGGCACACAGAAGACCAAAGCAGCTAGAAGAGAACCATGCAGCAGATCAGTAGCAGAGAAACAAAATACCATTTAGTGTTGTCTCAATCCAATGTACAGTGGTACTTATGAGTAGAAGTGAGTGTTCTGTGTCAGCTTCAAACACTGGGAAACACTTATCTATGACAGTTTTAGGAGTAATAATTAAACAGTCAATTGAGTCTTCAAAGAACCTGAGCCACAGGTAATAGTAGTAGGCACTAAAAATCCCATTCATGTATGGTGTATCCCTTTAAACCACTCTATTCATAAGGAATGGAGGGAGACCATGAGAAATATATTTACACCCTTGATGAAAATTCTCAAAAGCATGAAAAATCCTACCTCCATGATTTCAAGAGAAGGGTGAAGTATTTGCTTTGGATGGGTCTGAAGTTCAGTGATCCCCAAACCCCTGACCTTTAAACATCAAAATATATTACCAGCTCAGTTTTCCCCCAAGTCTGATGTTTTCCTACCTCCTTTAATCTTGGAATGTTCTTGCTAGTCCAAAGAATAAATTCGATCCGGATAGTGATTCCAGTTTACATTTTTGAAGTGAGAACATGTCTTGATACAATTCTGTATTTTAGACTTACTGAGGCTTAATGTCTGTGAACACTTCTGATTTCTCAAAAAAGAGCAGGGATGTTTTGAAAACGTATCTCAGAGCAGCATTTTATCTCAACTTGCCAGCTACACCTGCTGATGTCTCTGGAGTCCTCATGATCTCAGCAAATACATTTAGCTTTCTCTGAGGAACTAATGGAAAAATTTTATGACCTCAGCCCATTCAAAGTGACCAGGGTCTGACTTTGCTGAATGCTTGCAGAGTGCATATTGGCTACCAACAGAAGACAAAACTTTGTAAACACAAATGCAAAGAAGACGAGCTTTAATGTTTTCTTCTCAGTGATAAATAGAAGTTGCTGGTTTGAGTATGCTGAAATATACACTCATCTTCTCCCTATGTAAATGAAGTGTACTTGACACTTGGAGGTTAAATGCTTCCTTGCAGATGAAATGGAAGCTTCTCCTGTGCTTCAATTATCTATGCCATCAGTAGCAATATTCAGAGTGTAGGAAGGTGCTCCCATATTGGAGACCAAGCTAATAAAAATTTTGCTTGGAAACAATCTGGTTCATAGATATTTGTCTGGTGAAAACCATAAAAGAGGATTTGAGTCTTTTCTGTATAGGCTGTGTTTCCAAGGAAAAGAAAAAGAGTTCTCCTTTAAAATATTATGATTACATTGAGTCTGTCACCCACCCCAGACCTAACTGCCTTGCCAGAGGCATATTCATTGTCTATTTGCAGTTTTGTGGACTCTCATGCTGGTCTGGCACATAGCAGGAAAGTGTAAAACCCATCACTGATTTATAAAATGCTCATACATTCAGAGATTTTATTTTGTTGCTTTTATTTTTTTCCCAGTGACTGAGACCCTCCAAGGTACAGAACTTAAGTAAAGTATCACAAAGAGGTGCAAAAATAGTATTTAAAATATTATGTGAAGTGTAAGCATATCCTGTATTGCTTTGTTACTCATAGGACTATTATACACACTAACAAAAATATTTGTAGTTGATGCAAGGGAGACCTATTCACTTTTTTAACTGAAAGAAGACAAGGTGATTGTCTTACTTAATATGCATTAGTATAGCAAAGTTGCATTTTTTATACCTTTAGTGAATGCATGACAGCCATATCAATGGAGGAAGTTTCAAACAAATATCTTTGAGAGGTTATTCACAAATGTTCAGGCCCTACTTAGTCTCATATTCTGTCTGTTTCTTGCCTACAGCACTGAATAAGCAGCTAGAGCAACAATAAACAATTTAAAGACATACAAATCTATCCTTACACAGGAGGACATGAAAAAGGCCTTTTGTATTCGGAACGACTGGTTCCCCACCATTGAAGCAGGGCTTTGTTCAGTGTGTGACAAATGATGGATTCTGGATAGCTGATTATATGGAAGTTTTGCTTCAGTCAAGTAGACGTGGTACTGGAAAAGCTGTGAAAAACTGTGAAGTTCATCTGTTCGCTGTGTCATGCTTCCGTAGCATAATGCTGCCAACATCTTGTGTGATCTCCACTGTAAGCCACCGCTGTTCTGCTGAGCAGAAGTTCCCATCTGTGGCTTCTATCTTTCTCAAAGGCTTTGAACGAGTCAGGGAGGGCATGAGGCTGGAAGTTGTCCATGCCAATCGAATTGAGTGCAACTGAATGAATAAAGAGGGATCACCTGAGTTAATTGGGACACCATATTATATTAAAAATGTTATCTGCCTGCTTTCCACAGACATGAGCCTTCTGGTCCAAAAGGAATGATGTATCAACTTTTTAAGTGTTGCATAGGTACACAGTGCCTGTGCTTACCTCCACATGGGATATTACACAAAAATGGAATATATGGCCTATAATAGACTTGGAAAATAACCTTTAAAAATTAAAGCATATCAACAGTTCTGTTTTTCTGATATTTGTCTGTTTCAAGTCTGCAGTTGCAACTTTAGTGTCCTTGGTGAGACAGTCTTCCACAAGAGTGCACCAAGTCCTTCTCAAACAGAACTTATACTGGAAGATTCCAGTGCTTGTATTCAAATTCACATGGATTTTAATGTGATAAATAGTTTTGGTAGTTTATCATCACACACTGCCCTTACTGTGAGGGGAACATTAATCATACTTGGCAATGACTTTTCTTCAAAATGTAGTCTTCCTTGATTTCAGCCTGACACCAATTTGCCTTTCAGATGTGAGCTGCCATCTCAGTGCTGTTCCTGTTGCAGCAAGAAGCTTTGTTCGCTTTCATAGGATTTACCTGGTTTTCCTTTTGATATTTCAGAAATCGTGTCCATGAGAACTGGCTTTTACTTCTAACATTTACTCCTTTCTTGTACACCTCTGACATGGATGCAAGAAATTTTTGTTACTTTGAACCCTCCAGATCTCATGTAAATACCAAATTGACATTAGATGATTTTGTAAGGACTTCTGTAGTTGGTTCAAATTTCTTTATTCTTAACAATGTGCCAAAGAATGACAACTTTGCATGTGTATTTCAGTTACTTTCCAGGTTTGATTAAGTTACAAGCATGAAGGATCCTTGTCTTCTGATATTTTGTCACTTCTGTATGACTGTTCTAGAATAGATCAAAAAGTTAAAATGCAGAGAAACATTAGAAAAAATGTATGCAGTTTTTTGAATCTGAAAAATTCTTGCTAGAGCTTTGCATCAGAAATTGTGATACCCTTACATGTGAATTCTTAGGAAAAGATGCAGAACCTTTTAATTAAATTAAGCAGCTGACATCGCATAGGATCAACAAATATCAACTGGTCATTTTGATACAGGGAAATAGCTAGTATTCTTATTGACAAGAAGAAATATAAATAGAAGTACTCACAGATGTAATTTTTTTCCCCTCACAATCAGGACAAACCCGTAATGGAGGACACGCATCAGCAGCATTAGGAAGAAAAGGACAGATCATGAGAGCTATCGTATCTCCAACGTACAGCATATGACTATTGAATCACAGATCAACCACAATACATCTCAGAAGAACGTCACATATCACTGGAAAATAAATGTAACTTCTGCAAACAAAAGAGACTAAAGGCACAGCAAACTGCAACAGAGTGCAGAGGAGCATGGATGCAAAGTCTAATTTAGCACTTGTTTTCTAAGCATGCTGTGCAGAAAAATTTTGATTTTGTTTAACAGCATGGAAAGCAATACCAGTAGAAGTGATGACTTCTAAGCACTAAGCAAAGAAAATACAAGTCATGTGACACATAAGCAAAAAGGTTAAGTGTCCACAAACATAATGAGGTTACTAAAAAAGACAATATTTAGGCACAACTGCCCCATAGGGTGTGTAATAACACTTATTTGCTATTCTAAAAAGCTGCAATGTTAACAAAAGTACCATTAATTTTGATGTGGGCTATTAACATGCATCAAGGAAGGCTCTTAATTTTTCAGCAGGAAGTGAAAATATGCTTATATGACAATATTTTTAATAATTAATGCATTTAACTATGTAATGTGGTAGTTTTGGTATTTATATTTTAATCAATTATGTTATAATTGTTTATTAACTCAAAATATACAAACTATTATGAGGTAAAATTTTATTTCTTATTTAGGCCAGTGTCTGCCACACAGCTAAAACAGTAACTTGCCATGGAAATGGCTCCATATACTTCAGCAAAATGAGTCCTGAACTTAAGATAGTAGAAGAAAATTTTAAATATTTCTACATTTAGAAAGTTGTCCATGGAAGCTGGGTAATTATGACTTTAATTTCTGTTTTCATGTGAAAGGACACAATAGGCATTTTGTTTGACAGGTATTTTTTCATTTATGGTGACCGATCTTTTCGGCAAAATATCCCTTCCATTAGACACTCCACAAGATGCATGTTTTATTTTAAAGCTTTTAAAGTACCCCCCTCCAACAACAACAACAACGACAAAAACACCACATAAAAGAAAAGAAAGAAAGAAAGAAAGAAAGAAAGAAAGAAAGAAAGAAAGAAAGAAAGAAAGAAAGAAAGAAAGAAAGAAAGAAAGAAAAGAAACAAAAAAAAGCAATGAGCCCAAAAGAAATCAAAGCTTGATTTCCTGTGGCTCAATTCCATAGTCCAATTGTATGTGATCACTGTTTTCTCAGACACTGTTCTCAAGTATAAGTGATACTGTTTGTAACTCACTGAGATGAAACATTTATTCTGAAAAATATTTTGGGCGACTGCTGTAGAAAATGAACGTTACATTCTTTGCATGGAAAAAGAGCATGGGATATGATTTTCCCCATAAGGCATGCTCTTCTGCAATATATCAAATCTTTTTTCTCCTATGTGTGCAAATACACTCTCCTTTGTTATATTACAAGAGGTTGCATAAAAAGAGCCATTCCAAACTCTACTGATTAAAATAAATGTGCTCATAAAGGAGACAGGAGACTATACTACTGCATCCCTAGAACAGCAGTAACTTACATAGCAACAAGTTATTTTCAAGTTTGACAGAGGAAGTAATCGGCTATCAACAAGGGGTAATTGCCTGAGCAGACTAGTCTTTACATCTCATACATGCTGTCACCTTGGTAAGAAAGAAATACACCACTATCAATTCATGAGAAAAAAAAAATTGAAACATTCCTTTAGAGACTGCTTCTCTCAGCTGTTTGAGAGAACAGACACACAGTTTGGAACATATCTAATCTCTACTCTTTTCTTATCACTGAAGAGTATCCTAACACACCACAAAATTCATAACCTAAGCAGCTTCAGGCTATATTAGAAAGGATCCATTTTAGATTGGAACATAAATTTTAATCTGAGATTTACCTGTGGCTGTCACAAGTGAAAGCGGGTTAGTGACAAAATCCTTCAAGAATAAGTGAAGGAACTCTTAAGTAAAAGAGACAAAATTATCTGAATTTTATACTAAAATGGGCTGCTTAGAGAGCTAGATGAATATGCACAGACACACAGCCTCTCTTATATTACTATTACACAAATATTCATTTGACTGAAATGCTCTTGCCTCAGGGGTGACAGGGTTTTGGGCGCTTGCATGGGTGACTTTTTATTGAAGCAATGTGGAAGGTGTTAAATAATTATGTACATTTGCCTGTACATATGTATTTTACTGCATTTTAACATGTAATACATTACAGGTAAGTATAACAGAGAAGAAAGAGTTTCTCTTTTCATGAGAAAATGAATTGTTTCTTTAAAGCCATGTACTAAAAAAACCAGCAACTGTTAATTAAGAAAACCCACAAGTGGTGGTAAACTATTAATATCCTGTAAAGTAACAGAGGGGCTAGCTGTCATAGGTAAACAGTAATTTTCTGCCAAGGAGAAAAGAACCTGCTTCTTTTTAGGGACCATTGTCCACTTCTTCTGTTAGCATTATGTGGCAATCTGTTCATCCATTGATTTTCCTATTTCATATTGCGCTCCCACTTTTCCTTGCCCCTAGTCCTGGCCACTCCCTTGGGCTCTCCCTATTGGTTCCTGTACCCAAACCCTGCCCAGGGACTGCCCCTGAGCCCCTGTCAAAACCTCCCCCCGTGCCTGGATCACGAGGTCTCTCTGCCTCTGGGGATCGCGGGGATAAGATGTGATTAAAGTCATCTCAAACCCCTATGGGAGACCCTTCTCGCCTCCTTTGCCATCACTGGTTGTAGTGCTGCTAGCTGTTGGTGCAAGATCGCAGGGCCGTCCAAAATGGACTGTGGGAGGATGACCAGGATTGCACTTCCCTAAGCATCTCTGCTGAGCTCTCAGGAAGCTACAGCCTGCTAAGTTAAATCTAGCACTACAACAGCATTATTTTACCTTAAGTATCAAACAGAATTTTATTACCTGAAACAATATATTGCCCTCTCTTTCTGTTCTGCAAAAGAAACGAGTCTCAATTTCCTCCACTCTATCTCTTCAACTTCTATTCAAACAAATTAGCTCCCTTATGCTACCTGTAGCACTATAATTTGAGGCCAAATAGCTAAAAATGAACAAAAATTAAAAAAACTTCCCCAACTTGAGTCATCCTGAATATTGATATGGGATGTTAAAATTTTGGAACCTGGTAGGATTGCTTGATCAAGACAGTAAACATTGCAAAAATAGAGTCAGAACTTGAATTTTCCTAAATTGAAGACTATAAAGCATATTGGAAGATTTCTTTTTTCTATCCAACACTTACGATCTCTTCCAACAAAGAAAAGTGGAAAGGTCTTAAAAGATTTTTGGCAGCAGTTTGCCAAAAGATATAAACTACTGTCAAGCATAATATGGAAGAAAAACCATCTCCGTTGACATAAACAATGTGCTTCGATTTTTCTCTTGGTTATGATTTTGTGTTCCAGTGGTATTTTGAATTTCAAATTAATTGCTGTGGTTATTAAAGAAAAGAGAAACTTCCCTTAACCACAGCAAAAGTAATGAATGAGATCTATCAGCATAGTCGACAATCAATTTTTTGGTTTCCCTGTGTGTCTGCCCGCATATATTGACTTGTGGTTGGCAAGGCCTGAAGCTTGGTCTGAAGTTTGAAGAGCTCATACTGTACCTTAGCATGTTTCTATTTCTAAAGCACAAATTTCATCTGCGCAGGATCTGGCCATGCAGTTACTACAAAGTAAAGAAAAATCACAAGATTTAAATTTAAAAAAAAATAGTTCAAAGGCAGAGTACATAGGCTGACATTTTCCATTCAAAAATTTCAGTGCCAGTTCAGGTGAGTTTTGTGTATTTTATCAATGGTAATTCCTAATTCAGGAATAACACACCCTATAACCTATTGCTGCATAGAAGAAAGAAATACATCATCAACACCTGTCCCTAGTGGAGTAATAAAATGTTGCAGATTTTTGAGATAAAAACTTCATAATAAAATATGCTTTGTATGCAAATAATAAGATTACTTTTTGTATTGAAACAAAGATGGAAACTGTTTTCTGCAGTGGAAAACTGGAAGATTAAAATTAAATCATTGCTTCTATTCCTTGACCAAAAGAAAATAAGGTATTAGAAACATCATTCAACTTTTATTTGTGCACGACAGTGAATGAAAAATGGGACTTTTCGCCCTAGGAGCAAAACAGGTGAAATTTATTAGGAGTGAACATTCTCATTTTGTTGTACAAAAATGTTGAGACCAAAATGAGAACTGAGCTACCTGGACATTCTTAGCTTTGTTTGAACGAAGAAATCAGACTGTGTAGACTTTCCTGATAAAATAAAATGTCAGTGGTGAGGTCTTCCTATCTCCTTCTGTCTCTGGCAAATTCATCCCTGACCATTACACCTTTTTTCATGTTACATTTCATCAACCACATCTCATGTTTCCCAAGGCTTTTTGTCACAGGTCGTTATTTAACACAAAAGACATGCTCTCATGGCATCAGGTTGTTTAAAAAGAAGTTAGTTATTGCAGAAGGATGTAAGTTTCACATCTAGCCATAGATGTTGTTCATAAACATATGTCCAGTAATAGATCAGTTTCTGTTCTTCTCAGCAGCTTTTGGAACATAAATGGAACTTTCTTAACTGCAGTGAGTGTTGGAAACTCACAGAAGTGTGAGAGGGCAGACATGTTTGCTGTGCCACATTCTCAGAGACAGAAAAGACTTGCAAAAACGGAAGGGATACAACAAGTTAAGTACCTTACGCTTTAACTTTTCCCCACATTTATTTACACCTTTCCTAACAGTTTCTAGAAAAGTGCATGAGGTATAATGAAATAATTTTCTAACAGTCATGTTAAATCATTCCTGGTCTTTCAAAACATCAGAGTACCTGTTAAATATCCCATGGAAGTTAGAATAAGAGCCTTTTCCATAAGTGGGAAAGCCAGAACGATGGATACAGATCAACTCAAACAGATGCCAGTGGGATTCACAAACCAGTTTTATTTTTGTTGCTTGTCTCATGGTTTAAAATACGACACCAAGTGCTTATAAAATATACATGTGTGTGTGTGGATATTTTTCTGGGACTCTGTCTTGTATTTCTCAGCATCTGTATTTCTTCTTGATTCACAGCTGAACCTCTCAATTCAGGTGCTCATCTTTTTCACTTCTGGATTCCTTTTTCGTCTGTTTGCAGCTTAATTGAGCTTCTTTTGGCAATAAGGTGAATCCTCAAGTACAGAGATCCTGGAGGTGCTATCAGGGGTAGGGTCTAGGCTGGCATCATGCTTGCATGAAAATGTATGCATTGTTGGGATTGGTATAAGCTGAAACAAGAGGAATTACTGTATTCCTCCTCCTCCTCATAGGGCACTGGCAATAGGCACCTTCCTTCCTCTGTCTTTGCCACATACAAGGCTTGGGTTATTTGTTCATCGCCTACTCACCAGTGCCGACACTCACTGTCATGTCAGCATTCCCATGCTGCTTGCCATGTAAAAGACTTAGAGAAGCACAGTTATATGATTCTGTACTTCTGCCCTTCTCAGGTATTTTGTCAGTAGGAAAGCAGGGTACATGACACAAAAGATAAATGAAGATGATTCTTTATGGTGTCAGTTAATCAGTCATTTATTTTTGAGTACTGACTGACTAGTCACAGGCTAAAAAACCCTCTCATACAGTCACACACTGATTTGACTGTCATACTTTAGCTGTTTAAGGCCACATTATTTGAAAGCTCTTGAGCAGTATCCACTTAATTTAACAATTTCAGTCTTTATCAAGATTTTACTTAAAAATTACGGGAACTGTCATGAAGGAACTCAAGAAAGTTCGAAGTAAACATCTAGTTATAATTTCAAAAATGTTCCAAAGGAGCATTATAAAATACAAGGCCACTGCACAACACTCCAATTTTGCATCAGTTTTAAGCAAATTTAGTCAGATCTAAATTTAAGAAATGCGTAAATGTACAACAGTTCTAGTTATTTATCTAGGTTCTAGCTCACCTGAAAATATTTTATCCCTAAGCTTGCCTTTAGTTAAAATAATGTAAAGTGAGCTAAAGAAGGCTGTAAACGTGACAAACCCTTATTTATGAACCATATATCATAAATATCTAATAAAAAATATTACCAGTGGGAGGGTAAAAACAATTCAATAAAAAAAAAGTGTGCATTATAAAAACGACTGTCATGACTGTCATGAATTGAAACACCTTCAGTTAAATGTATATATAACATACATCACATGTAAAAGCTATTAATCCCATTTGGTAACATTCAATACATTTATGCTAAGAAACTGCTAAAATGCTCTAAATGGAATTTACTGAGATGAATAAAAAGCACAATTACCGACTAGACTTTCTAGATTCCAGTTAGTAAGTGAGGCTGTGAAATTGCTCTGTGTTAAAAGAGTATTAATGTCTATGTTAGTGCTTGACTAATACTTTATAGTTCAGGCTCTTACTACATTAAACCCCATTGCATGTTTTCCTGTAAAGTCATTGACCTATACTTGGAATATATATGTTTTTAAACTTTATTTTTAAGAGTTTGCTGCATTTTGGAAGTTCCTAATCCTGAAGAGGCTATTGTAACCTGAAGCTACACAAGATACCTGTTCCTTGCAGACAGGTTGGTGGTAAAATAGTGCTGAACCTTTGTTTCAGTGGTGATGAAAAATGCTGTCTTTTGGCAAATGATGCAAACAACAGCTAACTGAAGGAAAATCACACTAGGTACAGCACATTCAATACTGTAAGCATGTGTTTTGCTGTGCCAGTGATGAGAAGTGGTGTGAACTGTGAGTCAAATCCTAGCTTGCAGAACTGTGAAACATAATTTTTCCACACTAATTCTGGCCTTCCTCCAGGGCTGAGACTGCAAAGATGCCTTTGGACATCTGCAAAGGCAAGGGTCCAATTCCCAGCTCTATGCTAGAGGACCTGGCCTGACTACTGCTAGTGCTCCTTACTTCAAATTTGTAAGAAATTAATTTGATCTCTTGAAATTTTCAATTTCTGTTAGGAAAAAAATATTGTGGAAACAGATTTTATTAGCCTTCTATATTAGTCATAATGATCATGTTTTGGCACTTTTATTTGGAAAATATGTCAGGATTACAAATATTTTATGGTAGAAGCAAGAAAAAATGTGTTTTTTAATAGAGGAATGCAGTAGGCTTGCAATAGCACTTTCATATACTACAATCTTTTAAAATACTAGGAATATCTCTTGGGAAAGAATATTAAAAAAAAGAAATAAGGCACCAAAAAGTTCTACTCTTCTAAAAACTGGTTTGAATATTCAAGGGGGAGAATGTGAAACCATATATGGATAGACTCTTTACGTGTGAATTTAAATAAAATATAGAGAACATATAAGAATAAATAACAATAATAAATTTTATAATCCTAGGGACAGTGACAAGCAGAAATAAATTCCTCCTGAGTGAGGATTATAAAGTTCTATGAAGTCATACTATATTCAGTGAAATATGAAAGCTGTATCGCCTTAGCCTTTCACATCATGCTGTTGAGGAAAGCCCACTGTTGCTCTTGGGAATGTGTTCGGGATGCAGAAGACCCATCACATTACAGGGTTAGATCCCAATACCAAACTTCTATACACCTACACACAATCAAATTTGCCATGTGAAAAACTGATAAAGTTACAAACTCCTTTCTCAATTAACCCTGGCCTAATGCAATAAATTCCTGTATAATCTTACCTGTTAAGGACTAGATGCAAACCCAGCTGAGGAGCACAGCAAACCAGCCAGAAAACCAGACTGAGGGTGGTTTTTTTTAGCTACATGACAGTCTGTGAACAGAACTTGGAGGAAAAGCAAAATCCACGGTAATGTACTGAGTCGTTATTGTTAACAGCAGCATAACTCTTCTGTAACAGCAGTAACATTGGTCTCAACTGGGGAAACACGGCAGGAGGTTCATGGAGTGCTCTTCCAGCATGCTGGGGAAATGATCCCTGGTGAATGCCCAAATGCATCTTGAAACATCAGAAGTGCTGGTACTCAGCTCATGTGAAGCATGAGTTACAAATATATTACGAAGATGTATATGCTTAAAGCTGTGGTTATATGAAGCATGTCATCTGTATAGCCCAGAGGAGAAGAATTACATTGTGCAATCCTAGTTAGAAGCTGAATAGATGCGCTAACACTTGGAGCTGAAAGGGGTAAAATGCCAAAGCAAGAAGTAGCAAAGGAAACAAGGTTTGGCCTTTCCTGGGTCATTACTATACCCAGAATAGCATTATGAATGCTGATATATAAACCTAATACTACTGGGGAAGCAGGAGCTCCATTTTTCCACTTTAAAGGATTCACGTAGCTCTAAAACCTTCACGGCTTGAACTGACAGAGGCTGCTGGGTGGGGGAAGTGCTCTTTCATTTGTCCCATGAAATCCCATTCAGGTTCTGCTGTCATATGAATAGCTGATAATTGGCATTTCCTTTTACTCAGATACATTCCCCAGGAAATTGCAGCGGTCTGCCAACCCGCCTAAGGCAAGTGGTGTGGAGAGAGGCATGGTGGCTGCTGCTGGCAGCACAGCTGCCCCATGACAGTCTAGGAGCTGCCAGATTACCTCTATGGGTTGCAAACTCTCCTATGAATGGGGCTGCAAAGGGCTAATATGAGGTACTTCAATGCCACTGACCAGCTCAGTGGATGGTCACATTTTTCCTTCCTTTTCTTTTAACTGCAACATTCACCAGCTGATGATGCAGCAAAACTTCAGGAGTAACAAAGCCCAAGGGCACCTGTTGATATATAAAAGATTTTTGCAATAGTGAAGAAAAGTTCTGATTCTGGGGGTAGGGGTGGGATGTTAGCTGGGTTTTTTTTTTTTTTTACAGCTAAAATAATACAACTTTTCCTGATTTTTTTCTTGAAGAAGATACTTTTTTGACAATGTGATTTTAAAAAATAATTAGAAGCAATATTTAGATGAAAGTTGAGCGCTTGGTATATAAGCAATGTGCTGTTTACTACTGTCCATGAAACTTCATAGTCAGTTGTGCCTATGAGAGGATAAAAGACATAAGTGAATTACTCCAGCATAGAATCCAAAAAGTTTTCCCTTCATCAGTAGGTTGACATACTGCACCCCACAAGTCCAAATTAAGTTACATAGGCAGCAAGATGTCTGATGGATCAATTGGATTTGAAAGGCCAGAACTGTGGGGACAATAAAAAGGGTTGTTTTGAATACATTAATTGCAAAAAATAGTGCAGGACAAGGATGATCACCTCACAAAAGGGGACATAGAAAAGGTGGAGATGTTTAATGCTTTCTTTACTCTGTCTTCAATACTGATAATGGGCTATGGTGTCCTGGTGCTCTGAGCTGGAGAAACATGGCTGTGAGAATGATAAGCTGACAGTTAAACCTGAAATTGTGAGGGATCTGCTGGTCCAGCTGGATCACTATAAGTCTATGAGATTTGATGGGAAGGACTGAGAATCCTCAAAAAGCTAGCTGATGTCATTGTGAGGCCTCTCTCAATGATTTTTGAATCATGGGAATCTGGAGAGGTCCCAGCTGACTGAAAGCTGGCTAACATTGTCCCAGTCTTCAAAATGGGCAAGAAAGATGAGCCTGGAAACTTCAGGCCTGTCAGTCTCACTGCAGTGACTGTTAAGTTTGTTCTGGGAGGTGTTGAAAAACACCTGAAGGACAGACAAGACAGTCATTGGTCACAGCCAGCACAGCTTCATGAGGGACAAGTCCTGCTTGTCAAAGCTGATTTCCTTTTATGACAAAGTAATCAGCTGTGCTGGTTATGGCTGGAGAAGAGTTAATTTTCATCACAGTGGGTTGGTATGGGCTATGTTTTGGATTTGTGCTGAACAGGGAGTTGATAATATAGAGATATTTCTGTTATTGCTGAACAGCTCTTACACACAGCCAAAGCCTTTTCTGCTGTTCATACTGCCACATTGATGAGGAAGTTTGGGGGTGCATGAGAGGCCGGGATGAGACACAGCTGGGGCAGGTGACCCCAACTGATCAAAGGGATATTCCAGGCCATATGACATCCTGGTCAGCATATAATGTGTGGGAAAGAAGAAAGAAGGCATGTGCATTTGAAGTGATGACATTTGTCTTCCCAAGTAACTGTAATGTGTGATAGAGCCCTGCTCTCCTGGATATGGCTGAACACCTGCTTGCCATTGGAAGCAGTGGATTAACACCTTGTTTTGCTTTGTTTGTGTGAGTGGCTTTTGCTTTCACTATTAAACTATCTTTATCTCAACCCGTGAGTTTTATGGCTTTTACCCTTCCAATTCTCTCCCCAGTCCTGCTGGTGGGTGAAGGAGACAGTGGCTGCCTGGGGCTTGGTTGCTGACTGGGGTGAGTCCATGACACCTGCTAGTTGATAAAAGGGAGCCAGTTGAAGCAATCATTTTGGATTTCAGTAAAGCTTTTGATTATGTCTCTCACAGGATCCTTATGGACCAAATGTGCAGCACACAGCTGGATGAACACATCATGGGTGGGTGAGCAACTGGCTCATGGGTGAGGCACAAAGGGTTACAGTGAATGAGGTGACATCAGACTGGTGACCTGTCACCAGTGGGGGTCCACAGGTCCATCCATCTCTGGATGAAGAGCCCTGTGCTCTTCAACATCTTCATAAATGACTTAGATGCAGGAGTGGAAGGGATACCAAGCAAGTTTGCAACTGGGAGGAGCTGCAGTATCCATTGAAGGCAGAGACACCTTAACAAATTAGAGTGCTAAGCAATCACCAGCCATATGAAGTTCAACAAGGAAAAGTGCCAGATTCTGCACCATCCCATTCTGGGATGGGGCAACTCTGGATGTATGGGCAGACGGGGAATGAGAGGCTGCAGAGCAGTGCTGTGGAAAGGGACCTGGGGGTCCTGGTCAATGGCAAGTTGAATATGAGTCAGCAGTGCCCTGGCAGCCAGGAGGGCCAAGCATGTCCTGGGGGCATCAGGGACAGCATCACCAGCTAGGAGATGGAGGGGATTGTCCCACTGTGCTCTGAGCTGGGGCAGCCTCACCTCGAGTGCTGGGGGCAGTTTTGGTTACTTCAAGATAAAAAAAAAATCAAAATATTAAAGAATGTCCACAGAAGGGAAGCACGATGGTGAAGGTCCTTGAGGGGAAGCTGTATGAGGAGTGGCTGAGGTCATTTGGTCTGTTCAGCCTGGAGAAGAGAAGACTGAGGCGAGACCTCATTGCAGTCTGGAACTTCCTCGTGGGGGGGAAGAGGAGGGGCAGGCACTGATCTCTTCTCTCTGGTGACCAGTGACAGGACCCAAGAGAATGGCCTGAACTTGCATCAAGGAAGGTTTAGGTTAGATTTTAGAAGGTTCTTCACCTAGCATGTGGCTGGTCACTGGAACAGGTTCCCCAGGGAAGTTGTCACAGCAGCCAGCCTGTCAGAGTTCAAGAGGTATTTTTGGGCAGTACTCTCAGGCACATGTTGTGACTGTGAAGGGCCAGAACTTGGACTTTGATGATCCTATCAGGTCCCTTCCAACTCAGAATACTCTCCTATTTTGTGATTCTGTGATTTCACACATCACAGCTTTCACACGCTTAGCTGATCATGGTGTCATTTGCAAGACTAACCTAGGGGAATTTGTAATTAATATGTGTATTTCAGCACACCTATATAGATGCACATATAGATGTAAATAGGATTATCTTAGAAAAATCTGCCATGCAAAGCATGGAAACATTATTCAGTTGACTGGGCAAGTTTATAAGGTAGCTTAACATCAATGAACAGCACTGATATAATATTGTTACAGAATGAATACTGCATGATGGAAAGATGTACAGAAGGTAGCTGATGCACAAAGGCCTAGTGGCATAGTTTCTGCTCAGGCAAAATTTCCAATAATGCTTCCAAAATCAGAGGGAGGTATTGACCTGTTGATACTCACCACTAGCACAGCTTTTAGGAACAGGACTGGGCAATCAGACAACACTTTTCATCCCCTGAAATCCCATGCTGCTTTCCAAATTACATCTATTTACAGGTAGATAGATGAAATTTTATCCATGGCAAACCAGGTGACCTACAGGGTAAAATGCAGCAGAAATCCTGCACACCAGTTTAGAAGGGCAGCAGTTATCCTGAATGAACCTGTCGCTGTGTCTGCTGAGGACTGCAGAGTTTAATAACTCATTTCTACAAAAAATACTAGAGCAGACCTCTAGGGAACATAGGCATCACCTACTTTTATCCTAAGCCCAGACATGGCGTCACCACACAGTGTTGCTCACCCATTTCTGCTCCAGATCAGCTGTAGGAGGTTGGGTTTTCCTCCAGATTTTGTCACCCAGGTAGGACAGATACGGTGTTTATGAGGTCTGACATGATATCAACCGAAGGTGAGTTTGCAATGAAAACATTTGTGAAGCAGAGTTCCTATGCAGGCAGTCTATGTACACTCAGGGCAAGTTCACGATATGCTCTTGCAATTAACATTTTACACAGCAAAGAGTCTTAATGAAAACAAGAACAGAACCAGTGGCATTAAGGAGCTTTTTAATATGGGCAAGAATATCATCACAGGGCTTTGACATCATTTGTATTAGATACAGAGAATCCAGTGAATGACAAACAACAAACAAATCCTGACTGAGATCATATTCACTGTCAGTGGCAAATATTACATGAAGTCTTTACAAGCAGCAGTATCTTTCCTGGCTAAGTTTGCTTATGGCACATCTGATGCACTCTTATGAATAAAACTCCAGTTCTAAGTTGAGGCTATATAACCACTTCTGGGTTCCTGAAAAACCTCAGACCTGGGTCCATTACCAAAATGCTGAGAGGCACTTCACCATGGCAGCCTTGGCTGTTCAAACAAATGTGAGATATCACAAAGCATTACGTGGTAAATGCTCCTACTGACAAATACAGGTCTACAGTATTTGGATTCAGAAATGAATTTTTTGAATTTTGTCATTATCTCTGGAGAGATTTCTGGTGCAACAGTGGTGATTATAGATGGAATTAAAAATAAGTAGCATTCAAAACTATGAAAAGAAAGGCTTGATGGCCATTAACTACTTATGAAAAAAGTTCTGCAGAGTTGTGATATAGCCAACAACTTGTATTTTAACATACTGATAATGAATCCCAGCATAGTCATTCAAATCCAAGTCAGTATGCTTTCATTTGTCCCTATGGAAATTTAAATCAATAATACTGGCACTATCCATATATACCTATATGTATATCTATGAATATATATTTCTGAATTAAAAAATCCCATTGCATTGTTTTACTCTCATTTTATTCAGTTTTTAACACAGTAATGTGCGTCTCTACTTTTCCAATCAATTTATTCTGTTAGTATTTTTCATTTTAAATCCCTACATTAAGTCAATAATGTTGATTACTTACTGTAAGCACTGTGAACGCCATTCTAATACAGGTTATTTGCAATTTGACATCCTCATCTATATGCATTATTGCACTTGGAAAATTGAATGAAACCCTTGATTCAGAATCTGAAACACTTAGAAGTAACGATCCTGTTTACTGATTTACTAAATTTGTAGGTTTTAAGAACATTTAATAGATGAAACAAAAAGCACTATCAGGCAAAAAGGAAGCATCCAAGTTGGTTTAGGAAGCATTCATACTATTTTATAGTAGGAATGTGAATTTTTTATGATTTCTGTTGTTTCAGATCTCTGAGCCAGTTACCTAACACTGTTAACCTTTTTAGTGCTTCAGTTTTCATATAATTCAGAATATGAATCTAATAAACTCAATGTAAGAGAAAATGTAGCACTCAACAGCTCAATTATTTTGTCAGAATCCCTTTTCAGTGTTTTGTCAGAATCCCTTTTCAGTATTATTTGCTTATTAGTGTGCAGCTGATAATGGCTGTATTTTATTTAGAATTGTTAAAATAAAATGGAAATAGAAAGTCCTTGGGTCCTGTGTGAACCATAAGTCCAAAGAAATGCAAAAAGTTACTTATAGCCTTTCACTGATACCTTTAATGACAGCAGTAGCATAGTGACTGAGCACAGTGAGCTTCTGAAAGTGAGTTTGACATGAAGTCTGTGCCCAAACACGGCTCTGCTGGGAACCACTTTAGAAGGAGGGATCAACTCACAGTGACTGTGAGGGTATGAAGATGGAACCACCTGGAGGCACTAATTTGGACCATGAATCAGAGGTTTAGTCTAATTTCAGAGGTAGCACAAAATAGGTATTATATTTTGCTTTGGGTGACAGTGTGAAGGGAAGACAGGCTGTCAAGAACACAAAGTGTATTTTGCTGTTACTCAGTAAAAGGTAGTGAATAAAACCAAAACAAAAGTGGATTTTAGAGGGCAGATGATTTGCTTTTTTTGGTTTTTTTTTTTCCCACTTCTAGAACTGAATTTGAAGTCTTGGTGGTGCCTTTAAGTGATTCATCTCTATTCAGATGATATTATTTCAAATTCAAATTTATAAGAATAAATTAGAGAAAATTCATTCTCACATATCCACAACCTTTCAAAAATTTTCTCAGCCATTACTACACTGCAGATAGTTTACTTCCTGATCTAAGCCTTTCACTTGAGATTTTAAACATATTATTTATCTCAGAAACATCATGAATTTAATACTCATTAGCATAGAATTAGAATAAATCTGAGGAAAACAATTGAGAGAATTAGAAATATATTACATGCTAACTTTATACAGTTTAATGAGCAGATGCTGAAAGCTTGTTTGATGGCTTATTTTTATTCAGAATTATTTTAGGGATTATCTAAGAGCTGTACTGTGGATTATAGAAAAAGAGTAATTTCAATTTAATTTAGCCCTATGAACATGTGAAAGTGTTTCAGACAGGTGAAATATAGCAAGGGATGTCTTAAGCTACCACTCCAGGGACTATGAATAAAAAAAGTCAGTTGCCAAGTGGAGTTGGCATTTTACTAAGTCTGGATATAATTGTACTCGAAATCTTGAGGATACTTTGAAGCAGCCTTAAGAGAAGATATTGCCTATTGGAATTCCTTCTTAGTGCAAGTTTCACTGCAATTATTTTAGTTCAAATATTCTTGTGACATAAGATTATACTCTTGCTCTGGATATGTATATTCATATCACCAACTGAAATTGTTGAAAGCTACGTATCCTCGCTTCTGTGCCAGCTGACTTACTTTGTGGTTCATGTCTTGCAATTGGAAAATAGTCATGAAAGCCAGACCAAGTTTTTTTTGATGCACAGGCACTGAGCTTCTGGTCCATTCGAGCTGTCTGCCCAACTGCTCATCTGTTTTTGCTGTTTCTGTTGGACTTCAGCAGTGCTGTTCTGTGGTTTCTCTCTCATTTTCTGTACCCAGATCCTAACCCATGCAAAACAGCCAGCCCCAGGACCTGCATTAATGTTTCACAGTACCCCAGCAACACATTTATGGGCACTGACGAATACAGTAAGGTGCTGCCAGAGCATACAGACTGTCTGTTCTCTCTCAGTTGCCTTCCACAAAATAATGATAAAACATGGAACTTTTATTACTTTTCAGAAAAAAATATGGTGTCTACTATCACCCTCTTTTTTTTTTTCCCAGTGTCTTTCTATTTCTGACATCTTTCTTTTTTAATTAGTCAATAGGAAACACCACTCTTTATGAAGTTGCAGTCCCTTTTGTCAAGTATCCCTTACTAGTGTTGAATGCTGTCAGTTATGATCATACTTGAGCAGACTGACTTTCCTGCTCTGACCAACTCCTTTATTCCAAGACACACTATCTGAATCAGTTCTAATGATCCTCTCTTATTGACTGTTGATCTTCCACTGCCTATCAGTGGCATAAAGCCAGATGCCATCAAGTGGCAATGTTTTGTCACATGCTTAGCAGAGACTATCCAGGTTTACTGTTAATAAATGAAGTATTTGTTAATTACAGTATGCAATTATACACTCCACTTGCTCCACATGCCTTAGAGAGATTGACACGGTGAATTATGAAGTCGAACCTTAAGCTAGAAGAAGCCTATGAAGATTAAGTCATTGTATTCTTTTTCAAACAATTAGTAGCACTACACTGCTAAACGGAGATCAATCATAATTGAGAGAGGGCAATAAACAAATTACTTGTGTTTTCTCTGAAACGTCTTGGTTTACAGACTCACTGTTATTTAATCCAGAAGCTCAGTAGATTGTAATTTATCCATTAGAGTTGTCACTGGCCCCTTGAAAAGGATTTACTTCACAATAAGGGTACAAGAAAGGAAATCTGCCTGGTTATTTCAGATGAAATGGGATGATTGCAGCTGATTCATGATCATCACAGCTGTACTGTCTATGTCTTGATGATGGTTGAGTGGTTTAGATGTTTTTGTTGACAAACATCAACATTTACCTTTATTAGCTGAGCTTTGTACCACCTGGTGTCCTCTCTGTCTTTCAGCGCTTATTGTGAAATTCACTCCAAAAAAGAATGCAGAGCAACCAACGGACTTAGACATTCAACAGAAAGGTGAACGAAGTGGCTAGTTACTAGAAAAATTATTTCTTTTCCTTAACCAAGCCTGAAGCTTTAAGAATCTCCATAATGAAGACTTCAGTATACCTTGGAAGTAATCGTGTGGCAACAGCCTGTACACTAGCCATATTAGATGACATTAACAGAGCTGAAAGGATCTAGAATCCATCTCACAGAGTTCACTGCAGCCTTTGAAGAAATTTACAAGTGTTTTTCCTTTCCTTATTTTTTTTTTGTTTGCTTTGTTTTATTTTGTTTTATTGTTTTGTTTTGTTTCCCTCACCCATCTTGAGTAGTAAGGAACAGAACTACAGTTTTTGCAGCAGGACAACTGCCCATGTGCTAGTTTACTAGGATATCTGCAAACTGCAATGAAGTGTAACGATGCACAAAGATAGTTATTTAAATTAAAGAGACCCTATTCTTTGCCTATCCACTATCCCAGTGCAATAGCTACAAAGCAGAGGAATTAATGTTTCAGTTTTCTTCTAAATCCCCTCACTCAGTGGGTGAAAGACATTAAAGAGACTCTGTTTTGTTTTCAGTTCTTTTCATTTCATTTGTATATGTAGCAGCTGATAGAGCCCCAAATCATGTCAATCCCAGTTTGTTTGGCACAGACATATAAAGAAGAAGTATACAACTGCTATTCAGAAGAACTTAAGGACAAAAATCTAAAGGACAAGACATTGACAGGGCAGCAATATCACAAGTCATAAAGCTTTTGCACTCCCAGAAAATAATGAGAAGCAGTATCAACACCACATTATTTAAAGCATTGTATGTATATTACAGTTTTTGGGTTAAAGTTTCCAGAATGTCTCCTGCAAACATAATGCCAAACCCTCCATCCCCTTAAAAGTTCAAACTGTCTTTCAATTAAGAGTAGAAATCTTCTCTTGATTGCGCATTTCCTCTGTGTGTGTGTAACCTTAAAGAAAGCACTAAAAATAAAATAGAGTTCCAAATAATAAGAAAGTTGAGTCTCCACAAACACTGCCACAATGCCCAGGAAAAAAGTAGAATAGGAGGAAAAAGAAATATGACACATCAGAGGATATAAAGGAAAAAAACTCCTACAAATACATTTACATTGTTGGTTTCTTTCTGGAATCTGCCAAAGTTTCTTCATCGTCAGAATTTATAGAGATCCAGAGTGACATAGTTACAAAAAGGGCAGCTACAGCAGAGGTCTATAGTAATATGTTATCAGCATTTATTTTTTTGCTTTGTCTAAAACTCATAAAAATTTTCTTGTCCTAGAAGTCATATGGCTGTTTGGACTATCATTAACTGACTCTAAAAATTCTATATTTTAGTAAGAGTACCAGAGCACAGTCTGTGAAATCACAGAAGTCAATGATGGAAAGATATCATGCATTGTTGTAACCAAAACCAGGAAAAAACTCATCCCATTTGCAGAAGAAAAATATATGTCTTTCCCGGATTTGAATTGTACCTGTCATCTATAATTTCCCTCCTCAGCTGGTAGACCACATACACTAATAGATAAGCAAGAGTACGAAAGAAAAAATGCATTTCCAAGTGTTTGTTTTGTCCACTTCTCTCACTGTTTGCTTAATGACAGTCACAAAAAGAGGCCAGATTGCAAAGACTTAGTGATGAAAGACTCCATGCTGCCTCTACTCCACTACATCTACCTCCCAAAATATATCTTCATATTAAATCTATTTATAACAATAATAAAAACCTCATGGTACTGCAATCTTTGTTCAGTACGATATCAGTAGCTTACAGAGAAAGGAAAGAATCCCAAGGCAATATTTTCACATACATTAAAAATCATATATGTGGGGTGTGATATCCCATTAACACATATCATATGCTTCCTCTGGAGATGTTAATTCCTAATCTCATCAGGGAAATGCATGTGTGTACTGCGCATATGTTCATCAGTAATGTTTTATAAATTGTCAGTCTCTAGATGAGAGGTTATACACACCTGAAAAGTTACACTGCTTTTGGTATCAAACTTAACAAAAAATCTTGTTGTTCCAAAATTTAGTATATTTGCCGTATCATGATGTAGCAGCAATTGTTGAGCAATGAGAAGCAGCATTACTTTTAAAGAGAGTAAAGAAATGCTGGACTTAGTCTTGACCTCTACTCCAGTGAATCTCAAACCTAAAATAACGAGATTCTTCCAACTAACAAATTTAGCACTGTGTCTGTTTACAGTCTTGGTGAATATGTTTGGATTGAAAAAATGTATTATTTGAGCATAAAATTTTTATTCACAAATACAAGAGCTTTGTTAATGTGCCTAGCAACAGGCAATCCCTATTAAAATTGATGCAAACTAGAAAGCACAGTTCTACCTTCAAAAGCTGATTATTGTAAAATTTTTCATCAATTTTAACACTTTAATAGTTTTCCACTGTGAGCTTAACTTTACAGTTATACATTTCTAAATTATGCAGATAAATACATGCTATTTCTCATGAGGTCTTTTTATTTCATTGGGTAAGAAAAGTAAAACTAATGGGAATTTAAAATGAATCAGGTAATGTTCAAATAAAAATTTTTTCATAGAGGATTTATAACATTTTTTGTGAATGTCTTACAATGGAATGACTTGATCTTCATTTCCTTACAGATTTCTTTTAACTTTTGTACATGAAAACTGTCATTTTGATTTGATTCAGAATTTTGTAGTAAATTGCCATAGTTCTTGACATTAAATTTTCCACTATATGCACTCTTCACTGATTTTTAAAAAATTGTAATCTGAGTCACTCAAGAACAGTGAAAATTTGGAACTTTAGGATCTTTCATAACAGAATTAACAGAGTGTAGGTGTTTAACAGCTGTGTGAGGAAAAGGACTTTTTTGGTGATCTAAGTATTAAGTGTCAGGA
Organism: Corvus moneduloides; assembly: GCF_009650955.1. Taxonomy (NCBI): domain Eukaryota; kingdom Metazoa; phylum Chordata; class Aves; order Passeriformes; family Corvidae; genus Corvus; species Corvus moneduloides. The sequence goes on from NC_045511.1 coordinate 55,107,463, forward strand.
TAGAAATTGTTTGCTTTGGATGTTACAGCTGTGAATCCTAAGGTGAGGGAATAGTTGTGCAATGAATAGAAGCTCTTATGATTTTATAAAATCCTGAAGAACTACTGAATACATTTATATACCCACACAAGTTGTCCTGCAAGGTTTGTAAAACAGCAGGAATTCCTATGAAGATGCAAAACCTCTCAGATGCCTAAGGGTTTGTGAAACCCATGTGTGATCTTGTGGAACTTGTAAACTGTCAGTGAGGTGCCGTAGAGTTTGTAAACTTTGGCTGGACCTTAAACAAAGTCTGGGGTTTCTGTATTGACTTTTGAATTGTTCACAGTATTAATACCTCACCAAGAGAAATGCAATTAACCTTCTCAAAACAGCAAGATGCTCTCTAACATCACACAGGTATTTGTAGAAGCAGGTTAAGATATGAAGAATCACCAAATAACACAGTTGCCATCTATGTGGCAGGCTGTTGAAGATGAAAAAAGTCTTTAGATGCTATTCTCTTTATTGCAGTTCTCCAGACAAACTTAATTGTACACATTGGCAAACAAAACCTCTAAAATTTTAAATCAATGGATGCTCTGGAAAGAAAATGTTTTCCTCTCAAGAAGTAGAAATGAAGATAATGTGTTCTTAGGAGCAACTTGGTTGAAAATTAATGCAGCTGTAGTTTATCAGTGACATAAACAACCTGGAAAAAGGTAGTGGTTTGCGCCAGTGCATTGGTTAAAAAAGATACTGCATCTTTTGCTACATGAGGTCCTCTAAAAATTGCTCAAAAAATGTTTTTATCTCCAGCTAATATGAAGTCCTTTATAAGCTACTCTTTTTTGTTTTTCTGATCCAAAGTTCAAGCCTTTCCTTAGCCTTCATCCCTGCTGTATTTCAGTCAGCAGACAAAACATATGAGGACCAGGAGAAGAAGAATCATCAAAAAGTATTGATACACTGTCGAGTGACCAAAGGGGATGAGTCCTCACATAACAGTTTCCTTCTTCCATAATTGCTTCTGCTTCTGATATAATTGACTGTATCACCTTCAGAAGACCTCTGGTAACTATTCCATTTTCCACAGACTCTAGGAAAACAACTTAATCAAATATTAGTTATGGTGTAATGTCCCCCTTAAAGGTATCAGCATGGGATAAATAGAAACCTACATTTATGTTACTGAGATTTAAATATTATTTGAATTTCACTGATAGGAAGGCAAAACATAGCTGTACAGGAAAGTTTTGTCACAAATGGAAATTCAATTTAAAGTAACACTGCAATCTCCTCAGGTGCTAGGTCATGCTTAGCATTGACTCTACTTAAAAACTCGTCATATTAAGGGTGTAGGTTTTGCTTTCATCCTTTTGTATCTCTCAGCTGCTGCACTTTTGAGCATCACTTTAGGGGAAGTAGGATGTTTGAATGCTGTGTGTGGAGAGCAGAGCAGTTCTTTGTAAACCTCTGCCATTGCTTATTATATAGATGAATACATAATTCTTTCAAGTACACAAATCACATTTTAGATTTAGATCTCATTTATATATTTCTTTAGTGTGTTTTAAACCTAAGAGATGGTTATTGCAAAAAACAATGTTGTTCTCAGTCTATATGCATGTAAAACTGGAGAGTGATGGAAACCAGTAGAAAGAACATGTTAAGATTAAATTCTCAAGCAAGTAGTGACAAACTCCTTGTCCTTGAAGCTTATATAAATAACTCTCCTGTGTTTTTTTAACCTGTTTCCCCATCTCCCCAGCCACCCCAGCAGCAAGGTATGTCACTCTGATGGTTCACATCCATCTCCTTTTATTGATGTCCACTTTGGTATCTGTACAGGTCATCAATATTGCTGCCTCTGTGGCAGCCTCTGGGAACAGCAGGGCGGCCTTGCGGGACTTGGCATGTGGGGGAAGGCTGAGCTTGCCGCTGAACTCACGGTTCCAGCCAGATGCCGGTACCAGGCTGTCATAAATCTTTTAGGTGACCCAGGTGAACTCTGAGGCTCAAAGCTCACTGAAAACTGATCAGGCCTCTGTTTAGTTTAACAGGCCCTTTTCAGTGACAAGTGAAGGGTTCAACAAATGCTCAAACCAGATATATATTAGTTGAAAAACTAATGGCTTTTAAAAGAATGTTTGACAATTGTTTAGGGCTGTCTGTAGATCCATTATACTGATAAATGACCAACTTGGTCTATGCCAAACTGGAGATGGTCAGCAAAAAGCAACATTGGTTATTATTTTTTTCTCTCCCCTACCTCCCCATGCACTCTCCACATCTTTGGGGGCTTCATAAGAGCCTCATGTGCTGTAGTGGTCAGGAAGACTTAAGGCAGCAAAGGTTACCTGTGGAGCTTATGTTTAACCTTGCAATCAAATTGAAATTAAGCAAGACTGCAGATACCCCCAGTGACCTGCTATTGACCGCCTGAACTTCTAAGTTAGGGTCAGCTGGGGCCCAGAGTAGGAGGTCAAAAGCTGGTCAGTGCTCTTCAGCTTCAGTATGTTGAATAGAGAGACTTTATTGCCGTGATTTATGCAATTTGCACAGACAGGTTAAGGAGACCTTAAAACATGCCACAGTGCTCACTTACACTGGTTACACCATCCACTGGGAAAATAAATTCTGATTGTCCATATGAAATCTCTTGTGGATATGCCTTGAAGTATTTTTCTCCCTATAAAGTACTATAAAGATTCATACCCACACTCGACTTCTGAACATGGCAAGGTTAGTGTTTCCAGATTTATTTAAACAGTGTGAACGCACCAAATGAAGCACTTTACAAAGCTGATTAATTGCAAAGGCAGAATAACAACCAGTATTTTTTTTTTTTTTTCGAGAGGGTGAGAAGGGGGAAGGCACAGCTGAATTTAAGATTACGGTGGCAATTTGAACACAGTGAAGACTGATTTTTAACCAGACCACAGATAACAAACTTTGGTGCTTCCTTCTCAGTTTTTACATACCTTCTTTAATTTTTTTACTAGAAATTCTACAGTTGTTGGAAAAGTATCAGATCAATCATAAGGAAGAATTAAAATATTTAAGAGCTCTTATCACTTTGAAATCAGAAGATTTTTTTTCCTGCCGAAGCTTAATGCGGGCTGAATTAATTTTAACTTTCACACCCAAAACAGTTTCAAGGACTGCCCTAGATGCTACTCAAGCTCTAGGGCTTTGTAGAGCAGGAACTGCCAGAGTGATGTGGATTTTCTGACAGACTCATATCTGACTACCAGATTTTTCTTTGTTGGTGATCAAAGCAGGAATTGAATCCTAGTCATCTAAGGTGAAAGGGTAGGGTGTTTAAGCCTTTCAGAGCTACCTCTTTTTCATTGTAATAGTTCATATTTCTTTGGTGTCTGTCACCCCCGATTTAATATATCTAATTTAATGACATATTAGTCCTTAATAGGGTATAATTGTATTTGACATAACAAAGGGGAGGAAGAGGTAAAATTTGTCAAGCTCTACTGAAAAAAATGGCTTTAGCAGATATGTAGCTGCTTATTTTCATAAGTATATTAAAGATGAAGTTTTAACAAGCACATTCTATGACCTAAGATATATTTACATGAAGTTCAAGAACAGCTGGGCATGAACTATTTTAATCTGTTAGGCAATTACACCATTATTAATAAATATATTTATAACCAGCTATAGAACAGAGCACTCCTAGTGGTTAAATAATAATTAGTTCTTAAAAGAATTTATACAGGTTATTTGAAGTTATATACTACTCTGTTATAAATTTTATGAATATTTTAAAGTCTGACAAATATGTATTTATCTGAAAGCCTGAAACAGATACACTGTTTCAAAAGAGACACTTTTCAAGAAAATAACACACACTGCAGCTGCCTATAGACGTGTCTTTCGCTTATAGTGAAATATAGGATAAGCTATCAGCTTCTTACTCTGCAAATTCAGATTCAGGTAGACAATGCCATCCACTGATTTACACATAGAAAGTTCCGCAAACAAGCAACAGGAGTAGAATATGATCTCTCACCAATCTTCAGAGCCAGTGTTGATAGCTGTGGTCCTGTTTTAGCCTGCTGTGTGCATACATAAAAGAAAGACAGCTGGTATTCCCAAAGCACAGACGAGAGGGTTTTTTTTAATATAAGGTTCCACAGGTGACTTAACTTTTCTCAGACCAAAGAACAGAAGTTGGCCACGTATATTGTGGTTGATCAACTGGTACTTTTTAGAGCACTGTCATGAAATCAGCTGGTGGTTTCATGCTTTGCTCAGTGTTTAACAGTGGGTGTCCAGAGACAGAGACAAAACAAGACAGAGGCTAGTTGCCAAACTACCAAAAAATAGATTCTGGTAAATGAAGGTAAAGAGTGAGAGACCTAACCTCCCATTTCTTTGATTACATTATACAGTAGAAATTTAATATATCAAAGTACAGCAAATAGTAACTCCCCCTATTACTTTCTTTGTGAACGGAAACTTCCTGATAGACTGACTGTCCACCCAAATTCCCACTGTTTTTTCAATGTTATTCTTAGCCTTCTGAGGTAGTCAGCTGGAAGGAGATCTTACTGTCTTTATCTCATGGTCCAAAGCTGTACCTGTTGGTTTATCATTGTGGCTTTTAGGTGATGTTGTTTAGGATTCGTATTCTCCAATTTAGTACTCCCACTAAATAAAAAGAAAAAGAAAAAAAAACAGAAGAAAAGAAATAAAAAAAGTGCATCTCTCCACTTCCCCCACTCCTGTTAGAGGCACAAAAGGCAAAGATATGGTTGAGATAAGAAAAATGTACTGGAAATAGGAATGACATAAGAAAAATGAACAGTAACATATATTATAGTTGATCAACTGGTACTTTTAACAGTAAGTTATGAGAGAAAGTGATTCACATGCAAAGATGCTCACTGCAGAGCTCATGACAACAGACAGTACTAGCTGGCTCCCCCTCCATGTTTTCTTGGCTGGAAGGAAACTCTTTTCCCTGGAAGACAGTCTCTTTACCCTGCCCCTAGCAACAACATGAGGTGGTAGAGAAGAATCTCCAGCTCCTAGCCATGCTCCCTTCTGGCTACAGCAAAAATTAACCCTGTCCTGGTCAGAACCTGGACAGGTGGGAAGTCTGTCCCACATTCTTAAAAAAGTCTGTGACAGAGACCTAAGAAAAGAGAACATAATTTCCAAGAGGTCTAAATTTTTTAGCCATTTATGCAAACTAAGGGAGTTTAAACCACCAGTATAAGAGAAAACAATTTTTAGAGGTTCAGTTCAGGGAAAGCTTCAAAGACAGTTTGAATCTATCCGAGTTTAACCTAAAACTTCAGTTGTGTTTCTCAGAGGAACACTCTCTTTCGATGTATTTCTAAAGCTTGACTCCAGATAGAATTTCAAATATTGCAATAATGCCATATGAACAAACATGATGATGAAAAAAATCCCAGAATCATAGAAGAAACTGTAGGAAGGAACCCACAAAGATCATTGAGCCCAGCTCCTGGCCGTGTACAGCACCATCCCCAAGTGTCACACTGTATGCCTGAGAGTTTCATCCAAACACTTCTTAAATTCTGTCAGGTTTGGTGCTGTGACAACTTCTCTGGGGAGCTGTTCCAGTGCCCAGCCACCTCTGGGTGAAGAACCTTTTCCTGATATCCAACCTAAAACTCCCCTGATACAACTTCAGGCCGTTCCCTTGGGTCCTGTCACTGGGCTCCAGAGAGAAGAGATCAGTGCCTGCCCTCCTCTTCCCCTCTCAAGGAAGTTCCAGACTGCAATGAGGTCTCGCCTCAGTCTCTTTTTCTCCAGACTGAACACACCAAGTGACCTCAGCCACTCCTCATACAGCTTCCCCTCAAGGACTTTCACCATCTTTGTTTCCCTTCTGTAGATGCTCTCTAATAGCTTTATATCTTTCTTATATCGTGGAACCCCAAACTGCCCCCAGCACTCGAGGTGAGGCTGCCCCAGCTCAGAGCACAGTGGGACAATCCCCTCCATCTCCTAGCTGGTGATGCTGTCCCTGATGCCCCCAGGACATGCTTGGCCCTCCTGGCTGCCAGGGCACTGCTGACTCATATTCAACTTGCCATTGACCAGGACCCCCAGGTCCCTTTCCACAGCACTGCTCTGCAGCCTCTCATTCCCCGTCTGCCCATACATCCAGAGTTGCCCCATCCCAGAATGGGATGGTGCAGAATCTGGCACTTTTCCTTGTTGAACTTCATATGGCTGGTGATTGCTTAGCACTCTAATTTGCCAAGGTGTCTCTGCCTTCAATGGATACTGCAGCTCCTCCCAGTTGCAAACTTGCTTGGTATCCCTTCCACTCCTGCATCTAAGTCATTTATGAAGATGTTGAAGAGCACAGGGCTCTTCATCCAGAGATGGATGGACCTGTGGACCCCCACTGGTGACAGGTCACCAGTCTGATGTCACCTCATTCACTGTAACCCTTTGTGCCTCACCCATGAGCCAGTTGCTCACCCACCCATGATGTGTTCATCCAGCTGTGTGCTGCACATTTGGTCCATAAGGATCCTGTGAGAGACATAATCAAAAGCTTTACTGAAATCCAAAAAAAGTACATCCACTGGCTTCCCTTGATCAAGGGAACCCATAAGATGGGTTCCCTTGTCATAAAAGGAAATCAGGTTTGATAAGCAGGAATTCCCACTCACGAAGCCATGCTGGCTGTGACTGATGACTGCGTTGTCTTTCAGGTGTTTTTCAATACCTCCCTGAATAATTTTCTCCATGACTTTACCAGGCACTGAAGTGAGACTGACAGGCCTGCAGTTTCTGGGGTCCTTCTTCTTGCCCTTCTTGAAAACTGGGACAATGTTCGCCAGCTTCCAGTCAGCTGGGACTTCTTCTGATTCCCAAGACTGCTCAAAAATAATCTAGAGAGGTTTTCCTATGATGTCAGGTAGCTCTGAGGATTCTTGGATGAATCTCAACAACCCCCACAGACATAAGGATCCAAGTGGAGCAGCATAATGTTAGGGAAAGATGATGGCCAGTTGGAGATCAATATAATTTTCAATACCAAAAATACGTATGATTCGGAAAGTGACAATATATTCACAGCTTCACTACAAGAAACTGGTTTCTAAACAATTGGAAAAATGAATAGAAACACAGCTTAGATATATATTATTTTCTGTGCAAATTGCAGCATCCTTTCCAGTGGAAGTTCATGAATTTTGATGGTCCTTGACACAGGCAATGAAAAAGCCTGACTGTTTGTAGACAGAACAGGAAAACCTCAGATAGTCCTAAAGTTTAGGTAGAGAAGGGTCTGATTTTAATATATTGAGCTGAGTTTTACTGCATCTGAATTCCGAGCTAGTGAGGAGTGAATGAAAATCTGGAAGAATATGTTGTGATACTTATAATTTGTATACAGAATAAAATAAAAATGATTATCAAGTGACAGGATTTAGTCCAAATGAAAAATTTCTGCCCAAGAACAAATCAAGACTAAGACTGCATGTGCATGAAGTAGGTCCAAAGTGAAGTTTAATATGGTTGTTAGTAATACAGCAATTAGTGGTGTTGTCATAGAAACATAGCACCACTTTCATCTTTGTGTGAGGAAAGAGCAAGACCAAAGGATTTTTGGTGCTTAATGATCACTCAAGTGCAACATTTAAACTTCAAGTACCTGATGCCTAACCCTAAAATCCAAAACTGTACATGAAGTTCCTTTTTTGGATTTATCTTCACAGTCTACAAAGAAACCCCAAGCGTGACTTGCTGACGTGTTTTCTCACCTTTGACAACAGACCCATGAAGATAGACTTAAGTATTCTGCTTATTCTTTCTCTTACTTTCTTTGGAAAACAAATTCTCAGTCTGCAAATTCCTAAGCATTTTGGGCTTCTAGATGTTCAACACTGTACAAAACGAGAAAAAAAGTTAGTATTTTCAGTCAATTTTATGACACAGACATTGCCTAGTCTGGCGTTCAAATAGGGTCATTTTTTCTGTCCTTTACGGAGAAACTTGGAAACTGATTTATTCTCCATTACCACACACAATGAAGACTATTTATTTCTTTGGGTTTCTTATATTTAGTGCCTTAAATGTTTTGTTACCATGCCAAGATTAGAGAGTTGCTCAGATTGATGAACACAGAGAAATCCTAAAACACTAGCAATGTGAACCATGTTCTTGAGTGGCTTCTGTAGGACACTCTGAGTAAGTATATTTGTAGCTAGGATTTACATTCTAACGACAAAGCAGATGGCTTAGTTTTATAAACTGGAAGCACACCATGGAACAGTCAAGCACCAAGTCTTGGCTTTGTAATCACAAGGAAAATCATTGCATGGACTTCATATAAGATGACCTTATCTTCCCATAAATGAAGAAATCTGTAATATCAAATGCAGGTATTTAGCTTATTTCCATGAGGCTAACCAAAAGCTACATTCTAAACAAGTTCATGAGAAATCAGGTTAGAAAGAAAAATATCTTCTCTTAAATGGAGCAAGAAACCTTGTTTAAGGTCAAAACTGAGGTCATAAAGAGGCTAATATGGGCTTAGCATGCAGTGCAGCTGCTGTATGCTGTATTTAGTCTGTGAATAAAAAGGAAGCTTTTGTTTCCACTACTTTTACTCCCTGCATGTTGCTAAGTAATTTCTTCATTCTGCTACTTAAACTTATATATATATCTGTGTCAGTTAACTCTAACATATATATATTTAGCAGCAAGATATTTACCTTAAAATATATGATTTCAGAAATAAACAGTATGATGCAAGTTTAATAGGATGAATCTCTTGAAAAATAATAATTCTAAAAGCACATGCTTTTTCAGTGGCAAACCCATTTCTTTTTGGTTGCTAAAATCAGTGTCTTCTGTCATGTGTTAGAATGGCATTAAATTCTTTATAGAGGAGGAATCAAAACCAGACCAATTTATGACTTACTTTAGAACAGAGGACCCAAGAAAACAAGCATAGTCTTGTAAGGAGTTAAATTGAGAAGAAATCAAATTAAAAAGCCCTCCTTAATACTATCTTCCTTTCTGACTCCACAGTGACCAATCAGACAACAAGGCAATCAAGGCTTTTTTGCAATGGACTCCAGGAAAAAAATTGAAAAAGACATGTTCCAGAGATGAATAGAGAGGATTGCCCAGATTAAATCCACCAAACAGAACCATGAAAAAAATCTAATTTCATAATTCAGAGTGTATTTTATCTTAGGGAAGTGCACTTCTACTCATTCTCAGTAACTCTGTAGTCCATTTCAGCCTCTATGCTTGAAAATCAACAGCACTTTAACAGGACTGTTGCCTGTACACATGCAACTGTCTGTTTAGAATTAGGCCAATAAATATTGATGGGGATAATTGTTCCTGCACTTGAACTGCAGAAGGACAGAACTGAAAGTACTAACTGACGTTTGCATTTGTGCTTGGTGATCAGAGCTTGGTTTGAAAGCACTGGCATCCACTATTGCCTTCTGCACCTTGTTCTTCACATTACAGAGCACCACTGATCACAAAGATCAGTTTGATAAAATGTTGTAGCAAAGGTTAAATCAAACCATTTCAGCAGAATTATATCACATCTAAATAAATAAATACAATGGCAATGCATAATAGAATACATGTAATTGTCCTTTGGTAATTATATATTTTTTGAAAGATCATCCATCATGATTTCTTATCATTCCAATGTTAAGTGTCACCTTTTGTCTCCACATACTTTACAAATTATCATCTTGATCAGCAAGATTTTGAAAGTCAGCTATGCACTGGAGGAGAGTTTGCTTTTCATTTCTTATATGTTTTCCATTAATTTTACTTTTTAACCTTTTTTTGTGAATCAGAAAGTTTGTGAATTCCTCTGTGTGTTATACATCACAGGAGAAAATAGTTTACTCACACCCAGTTTTGTACTTCATTAGGTCAGACAATCCGGTTGATCAGATGAGGAGAACCTTATGCAATGATCATATAGTCTCCTACATCACTTTACTCAGGCTTACTCTTTGCAAACTTGATTTGCCCAAGATGCATCAAGGTAAAAAGTCAGACAGTTCAGCTCAAGAAGACCTTTTAAGTGAAATGTACAGCACCCTTTGAGGAAATGCAGTCCTCATGGGGAAACATTCAGGGTGCATTAAAGAAAAAAATGCAATGGACTCTGTCTCTGCAAGCAGCTGTATGCCTGACATCCTCTGTGACTTTTATAGATAAGTGATGCATGAAACACCCATTCAGTTCCATAATTTGAATTATCTCTAGCTTGATAAATGACTGCTAAAGATGGTGTGTTTCTCTCTGTGGGAACAACATTTAAAATGTCTGGAAGTTATATCAATTTAAAAAATATGCTGCAGCTGTTAAATAAGGGTCTCCTCCACTGGCTCTGAATATGATGTCCATATATCAAAGACCTCTGACATTGCCTGTCACTCAAACTGGACACAGGGAATATGGGATTCCAGGCAGATGAGAGCTGAAACTGAAGCTCCAAACCCCTTCCTTATGCAAGTGATTAGGTGCAGCTGTTTCGCTTCACATTTTGGAACACTTGAACTCTGCAATCTGCCACGTTTTTACAGGACTGCATGTGCGGAGGGTAAAAAAAGTATCATACCCTGGCTAGACAGCAGATGTGGGGATAAAGAGAAGTCTACATTAAGAGAAAAAATAAATGAGAAAAAGATTTGAAAAAAGCACAAATTGAGAGGTCAGAGGAAGAAATTAAAGGGAGGCTATCAGAACAAGCAGAGGACATTAGTCTGTTTTCCTGAGATATAGGAAGTTAATTCTAAAAAGATTTTCCTGAAATGTTACAAAACCAATAAATTTACTCTTTAAAAACATCTTTCCACTTCTAAATCTGCCCGAAGGTAAAAAGTTTATAGAAACTGAAATGCCACCTCTACATTTGCCCATTTTGTATAACAAATGTCTTAATCAACAATATTTCAGGAGGAAAACTCCTTCAGCTCAGACCAAAAATACATCAACGCTAGCCTACAGAGAAGAAATTATATGAAAAAGCCAACATTTTTGCAAACTCTCTTAGTGATCCTAATTTTCCTAACTCCAGGTCTGTATTGTAAAAGGAGTTTCTCAGAGAAGCCTATTTTATAAATTGATGAAACCCTTTTATTCTACATATTTGATCAAATACCTATTTAAAGCCTAGTCCTACTGCTCAGAAGCCTATGGGACATTTTTCCATTGGTTCCCATAAGATCAGGATCAGTGTTTTCAGAGACAACTTCTTATTGGTTCTACAGGAGAAATGATGGCAGTACAGCTTTTTAAAAAGCATGCATTAAATGAGAAGGATACTCAATGAAGAAATATAGCAATTCAATGTAAAAAGAGTCTGAAATGTAGTTAGGAAAAAAACTCTATTTGCAAACACAAACATAAGAGGAATTAGTATGAAGGAATTAAAAAAAAAGTTTACTGTCTCTACTGTTCACCAGTAGAGAGATTTAGTCAAAAACAACTCTTTGGGTTCCTTCTGTTGACTTTTTTATGACTTCAAGATGTTTGAGTAGAGGTGTTTCTCTGATTCACTGTGCAATGCAAAGAAAAAATTATATTGGACACTCAGACTGTCTTGGATGTCTTGATCAAGAAGGATTTCACAATGCAGAAGCCTCTGCCTCGTGGGACAACAAACTATCTGAGAAACAGTGATTCTTTGACTGCAGTGAATTCCCTCCATCATGAGAGCTGCAGCATGGCTGGAAATAGAGTTTATTTAAATGAGCTTCCCATTTGCAGAAAAGCTTTACTGGGAGTTAAAACCTGAATGCTTTATCTTCACTGCTGCAAAGGTGTGGGACCTCTTTTCATCCTTCAGAATAGCAGATGCTGTCTATACCTGTAAGCAATAACAACTGTCACACTCTTTTTTACCTGAAAGAAGAATTGTGTGTGGGAGAGGATAGATTTCATCTGCTGTGGTTTAAAAGTTGTGATTGCTGAGCCCTCCTTCCACTCACATATTTTGCAACTTGAAAATAAAGCCCTAAGGGTTTCCTACGTCAGAAAGTAAAGCTGACCTGTCTTTTACTTCCAAATAAAAAAAATATAAGTGTTTTCTTATTCCCCAATTATAACAAGGTTTCAAAGCAGGTTAACACCTACTGCTGGCTATGGGAGAAAAACAAAAAGGGCAAGGGGCAAGTGTGATATGAGTAAAGTTCTTATCTTGTGAAGAAAAGGAGAATTTTATCTCTCTTCTCATCATTTTGAAGGCTCATTTGGAAGGAAGATATTCTAAAAAAATTTTATCATACTTGATACCTTTCTTGCAACCCTACATGTAAGCATAAAATTAGAGCAACACATCCTCTGATGTCATGATCATGATAGGTTCAAAAATGATCTGAAATCACAACCAAAGAAGACAAAAAGAAAATGGTGGAGATTTTTAAATGTTTTTTTCCCAAGTGATCCCTCTGGTTTTAAAACACATTTGATTTGAAGGGATGGGGAGAGGAAAAAAAAACAAAGGAAAGAGAAGAGGAAGGGAAGGGAAGAGGAAGGAAAGGAAAGGGGAAGGGGAAGGGGAAGAGAAAGGGGAAGGGGAAGGGGAAGAGAAAGGGGAAGGGGAAGGGGAAGCGGAAAGAAAAGAAGTCTGCAGGTAGGACAGAGCAGAGTAATCTTAATTGGTTGTAGGCCAAAAGAGCAGCATATAGAAAAGAGGTCCTGTAAAACCCAATTTTATAAGATCAGATCTAGGAATAATTATATGTTCCATTGAGAAAAGAGATTGAAAAAGAGAGTATTCAAATTATCCAGAATTGGCAAGAAAATTTAGATTCAGTGTTAAAACATCCTCATTAAAGACAATGATGCCCTAAAACTGGTAAGCCATTTCACCAGTTTCATGTTGCATTGAAATTCTCAGGGTAAGGAGAAGAAGTTGTTGTTCTATAAGATACACAACTGGAGAGGAAAGAGGTGATACACTGACAGCACCAAGCCAAACATGATCTTGGAAGGAGGTAAAGATAGAGAGTAAAGAAGAAAAAAACTAGGAGAAAGATTTCAATATAAAGATGACAACCAAGAGGCCAGAAATTGAAACTGATGGTGACAAAACAAATACAGAAAATATGTGGGTGGCTGCAGACCTTTGACCATGTAACACTGCAGAAGTCTGAGGTAGCTCCAAGGCAAATTTCTGAATATTTTTGAGGAATGACAGTTTCTTCACAGCATTGTATATGGCTTTCCTGGATCTATGATTCATATTTAAAAAAAATGTAAGAATAGGACAGGAACATGAAAAAGGACTATAAAATAATTGGAAGACACAATGACATCTGATGTCTGCTGATGTTAATCTTTTCACACACTTTGTGGAATCAGCTATTAGTTGAACTCTGGAGGGGAGAACTTCTTGGACAGAACTCTTTTAAATAGGGTAACAGAAGATTGTGAAAGCTGCAAAAGAACTCTGCTCATGGATGAAAGTATAGGGAGAAGGCAGTAAAGAGGGAGATGAATCATGGGTATGAAATGTTCATCGTTGTGGTGTAGGACGCTCTAAAATGGTGACTCAGGCCCCAACAGAGACTTGAAATGAGGTTGTCAGTTCTGTAGGGCTTGTTTAATTTCAGGATTTGTTATAAAATATCACACTGAAGTTTGCTTTCCCATGGACGGTCTGCAAAATTCTCAGTGTTGATTTGGAAAAGTAATTTTAACATTCCTACCTCTCATAATTCAACTGAGAATTGGAGATGCATGAAGGCAGAGAGAGACGAGAAGAGTGTCTAAGTTAGAAACAAATGCTTCCACTTTTTTCAAAACCTCTTAGATTCATCTTTCTTTATTTACAAGACCTTCTTCCCTTTGTCTTTTCTCTATTCCTAAATGCTTTGTTTTTCTCAACTGTTTCTTCCTCCTTTCTAGTGTTTCTTTTTATTTATACTAGCAAACCTCCTTTTTTAAACTCCTTTTTTATACATTTTCCACTATTTTGTTCTTAGCTCTACATTAGTAGATACCTTTCCACTTTGGTCTTCTCTACCTTCTGTAACTCTCCTTTATTTATCTTTTATTTACTCCACTTTTTCACTACATTATCCATGCCAGAACTTCAGCAAAAGATAAAAGGGAAAACCCAGTACATAAATTAGAGATTTGATTGCAGTTCAAATGTAACTAAACAAAAATGCTTTTGCATTAGCCACAGTTACTAACAACAATAATAGTTGGCAATCTGTAGATTTTACTAGGTGAAAAACTTAGGTAGTCATGACAGACAGCATAGTAAAAATTGCTTTTCTTCATACAAGCTTGTGCAAAGTAGCACATCTTTTCTAGGCTTTTTCTTTTCTTCATTAATATGAAGTGAAAACTTTAAAATTACTGTAAAATATAGCTTGAGACACAAGTTAACAGATTTGTATTATTCTCTCCTAACCCCTCAATGAATATAATACCTTTTCACTTTCTGTTGTGAAAAGGCAGAAGTGAGAACATTTACTGATTAGAGAATTAATGCTATTCCATACAGATTGTTTTAAAGGATGCAATCATCCACGTTGCTGCTGTCACTAGAAGTGCAATACTGTGCAAGTTCACACTCCAGTATGAGATATGCCACAGAGATATAGCATGTCTGCATGGAAATATTATTCTAACATACCTTAATTTTGTTCAATAACCACATTTTATAACCTTTGAATTGACTAGTATTTAGTGTTTGGCAATTAAATTATTGTAGCCAACCATCCATTGAAGTTAATTATCTGTAGATTGTGCTGGTCACTTTTGGTATGTTTTTTACTCTCTTCAGGACGTGGTATTTTTCTAATTTCTTAATAGACTACATTTATAAATGGGACTACAGGAAACCTGTTATTGTGTGCATTACAGAAGAATAATTCATATGGCAGCAATCTTATTAGAGGCTGTGACAAACAACATTAAGTGTGGGCTATATTTAAGATGTCACTGTAGTTACTCTGATTTACACCAGCTGAGGATTAGGACAGATGTTAGATCACAAGGAATGGTAACTCCTTTAGATGCATCAAATCCTTTAAGGTATAGAATGTTGGTATAAAGCATATCTGATTTAAAAAACAATGTTTCTGAGAACAGTAAGGTAAGAATAACTGAAGATAGTACTAGTTACTCTTTACTTCATGTAGAACTCAGTTTTGTCCTGTACAGAAGGACCAGTTGTGAGGTCTTAAAGGCATTCCATTAGTGCAAAACAAAGTTTGAGAATGAAATGAAAATTAAAATTTATCACTCTTGTCAAGTAGCTTTCTCTGTGTTCTTTGTGTTCAATGAATGTAATAGAAATGATCAAAATATTTCCTGAAGAAGTGTTAATCCATCTATATTTGCCTACTTTTCTCTGCTGGGCCAGCATGGTTTACAAACATTAGCCCTTTAGCAATACGTCATATGAGCCATTCATGGAAATACAGGATGATAACAGAAACTGAATCTACAAATCTTTCAAGATCAGCGGGGAAGAAGTTACTCTGATTTCATATACTAGAGCTGACCGAATTAAAGGTTTTGATGCATACATGGTTTTGAACCAGAATATGGGCAATCCATGATGTCACTGCACTACTCACTAGGCAACAGCCTGGTGTTTGACTGGGAACAGACACTGGTCCTTTCCTGAGATAGAGTTGTAATGTCCCTGGAAAGCACCTCACTGCTGTGAGCACCTTTGCACGTTCCCCTCTCCAGAAGTGATTTGATACAGAACATTCAGCTTTTATAGCTCTTAACTTCCAAGAGGTGCTCCAGGAATGAATGAGTTTGATTTTTTTTTTTTTAAACTAATCTACTGTTGGGGTTTTAGTTTAGTCCTAGGTTTTTTTTTTCCTATTAATGGAATTTTTTCCCATATGCATGTTGCTAGGGGACAAATGGCTGTACTTAAGGAAGACAGAAGAGCTGCCCATTGAGAGTGGGGTGGGCCTGGCTACTCCTTTGTTTCACCTGGGTGTGGGGTCAGTTCGCTCTCGGCGTTCTCGGATGGAGAAGCTGCTGGTTCTTTTCGGCCATTTTTCTTTCTGTGGAGAAAGATCCCAGGACCCCCGGCCCACCTTCCCTGTCCCACTGGAGGCCGGGCTGTGGCCGCCCTGCCTCATCGCTGATTCAAGCCTTCGCTGTGTTGTAGCCGTGCTCGCCCTGCCTGCCTAGACCTCCGGGGGGTTCCCCGCTTGGATACATCGCGTCTGCCACCTGGGATTTGTGCTCATCCCTGCTGCTCCAGCCTGCTGTTCCAGCCTGCCGTTCCAGCCTGCTGTTCCTGAAGCTCCAGCCGGACACTGGGGCCAGCCGTCTGGGGTTTGTGAAGCCTTTGTTCCATCCTTCCCCGGGGTCCCGGGCCACCGGTGCCGAGTGCTCCCTGAGCTCGCTCCGGAGCGCCCCCTGCAGCCGCGGGGGAACCATCGCACCTGCCCTGCTCACCGGGAGCCGCCAGCGCCCCTGCCGGCTGCGAGCGGAACTGCACCCGAGGGGAAAGGGCCTGACAGCCGAGAAGGCTGGCACTGGGTTTGTGGTTCTGTTCGCTGTTACTGCCAGAGTTATTGTTGTTTTGTTTGACTGGTTATATATGTAATAGTAAAGAACTGTTATTCCTATTTCCCACATCTTTGCCTAAAGACCCTTAGATTTCAAAATTATAATAACTCGGAGGGAAAGGGGTTATATCTGCCACTTCAAGGGAGGCTTCTGCCTTCCTTAGCAGACACCTGTCTTTCAAAACCAAGACATCTACACAGTTGAAACGAAAGGAATTAAGACATTTTTATGCATCTTTAGGAGTTTGTTGTGTTATGCTGTTCTTTACAATGACAATGTCAAGCTTTCACTCATTAGTTTGATCCAAAATTTCAATGTGTGAGTCCATATAAGTATGGCTATTGAAGCAAGGATGTTGAAAGAGATAGTACAATAAAACAGTTACAACAGATCAGTGAAAATAATAGCTGCAGAACTGGTATTTTTATTTGTGATTTTGAAGAACTTGGAGTGAAAGCATGTCTTCACTTTCTTGTCTTGTAGCTGAATTTTGAACTAGATGTAGTTGTGGGTGATGTCGCATGTTGCTTAGAAAAGAACCTCTCAATCTCTTAAACAAGTCTTTTTAAGCTGTCTGCAGGAACTCATTCAAATGCAAGTTCTGCACATGTACTCAGCCAAGCAGGACCAGAGATGACATGGGGACAGCAGCTTCACCTATTGGATGCAAAGGTCTGGAAACAGACTCAAAGTCATATATTAGATCGTAAGATGCCAATTCTCTGTCTTCTGTTTTTATCTGTATGTATGATACATTTGAGTCTTAATCTCTCAATCATTAACATACCTTCATCAGTAATACCTCCTGTCTCATCAGGACAGGGAAAACTAGATCTCACCATGTCTTCTGCAGAGCCATAGTCACTGAATTTGCCAGAGTAAGATAAGGTGAGGACCTTCCACCATGACAAGCAGAAAAATACCTACTTTGGGTAGGCGCAGAAAACTTTTCCTGAAACAACAAAGAAAGGCAAAGTGTGTAATGTGCCCAGCTTCTCTAGGCTGAAGCATTTCTATTAATTCTATTAAAACAAGGTTAAAACAGGAACAGGTTTTTGGTGCCAAGAACTATTGCTATTGCTGTTGGTAATTGAGGCGTGTGTAGAAACAGGTACTTGCAGAGTTGGACCTTGTGTTTAGAAGTGAAGAAAATTGTTATGAACACATAACTTAAAGAATATAAACCTCTTTTCTATGATTTACTAAAATCCTGAGGCAAAAATATTCAATTATACAATTGACAATAATATTCAGTCTTCGTTAAAATTTAAAAATGTGTACACAAGGAATTTGTAAAGAAAACATGCCTAAAAATTCCTTTTCTACTAGTATTTTGTCTGCAAAAGAGGTGAACCTGTTTTCACATACAGTGTGATTATTTTTTTAATTAAAAAATTAAATTTTTTTTAATGCTTGCTAATAGATACAGCTAACATGTCTTAAATGGTTTTATTGCTTTTATACAAGCAGCATTGGCCTATGATTTCATGTTATTGTTGTCTTGCATGGAGTGACTACATCAGTAGACAAAGGAAGAGCTACAGATTGTATTTATCTGGATTCCTGTTAAGTCTTTGACACAGGCGGTCAAAACATTGTTCTGTCTAAACTGAAGAGAGATGGATTCAACGGGTGGTATATTAGATAAGAAATCTGTTGGATGGTCACATCCAAGAGGTAGTGATTAACATCTTAGAGTCCCAATGAACATCAGTGACAAGTGGTGTCCCTCAGGACTCCATGCTGGGACCAGTGCTATTTAACATCTTCATTAATGACATCAACACAGGAATTGAATGCACCCTCTTCAAATTTGCAGATGATGCCAATCTGAGAGGTGCAGTTGACACTCCTGAAAGATGGGATGCCATCCAGAGGGACCTGGACAAGCTTAAGAAGTGGCCCATGAGAATTTATTATTCACAAAGATTAATAAGACCAAGGGCAAGGTGCTGCGCCTGGGTTAGGGCAACTCCAGATATCAACACCGGCTGGAGGATGAACAGATTGTGAGCAGCCCCACCCAGAAGGACTTGGGGATGCTGGTGGGTGGAGGCTGGACATGAGCCAGCCACGTGCCTTTGCAGCCCAGAAAGCCAAATGTGTCCTGGGCTGCGTCCAGAGTAGCATGGCCTGCAGGTCAAGGAAGGGGATTCTAACACTTTAATCCACTCTCGAGAGACCTCACTCAGGTACTATATCCTGCTCTGGCATACCCAGAATAGGAAGGATATCAATATCTCTCCAAGAGGGAGTCCAGAGGAGGCCACCAAGACGATTAGAGGGATGGAGCACTTCTCCTAAGAGAAAAGTCTAAGAGAATAAGCCTTGTTCATCCTGGAAAAGAGGCTTCAGGGTACCTATTGTAGCCTTGCAATACCTGAATGAAGCCTGTACAACAGATGGAGAGAGACTATTTACAATGATATTGTAGTGACAGAACAAGAGGGAATGGTTTCAAGATGAAAGAGATTATGTTTAGATTAAATATTAGGATAACTTTTTTACAATGAAAATGGTGAGGCAACAGAACAGGTTGCCCAGAGGGATGGTAGCTGCCCTAACCCTGGAAGCCGGGTTAAGTGGGGCTCTGAGCAGCCTGATCAAGTGAAAGGTGTCTCTGCCCTCCTCTCACTGGCAGAGAGGGTGGAATTAGATATCTCTAAGATCCTTTGTTGAAAGTCCCTCTCCAGCTCTCCTACAGCCCCCTTTAGGTATTGAAAGCTGCTTTAAGGGCTCTCCAGGGTCCCAGGTCTCTCAGTCTGTCTTCAGAGTAGAAATAGTGCAGCCCTCTGATTGTCTTCATGGCCTCCTCTGGACTCCAGCGATCTACTTCCTTCTTATGTCGGGGGTCCCAGAGCTGCACACAGTACTCAAGGTTGGGATTTACAAGAGCAGATTAGAGGGAGAATTACCTTCCTCACCCTTCTGGCCATGTTGATTTTGATATGGACTTGGACACAGTTTCTTCTTGGCTGCAACATCACATTGCTAGGTTGTGTTGAGGTTCTCATCCAGCAACACTCCCAAGACCTTCTTCTCAGAACAGCTTTTAATCCATTCTACATCCAACCTGCATTTGTGCTTGGGATTTCCTTGACCCATATGTAGGACCTTGCACTTGCCCTTGTTGAACTTCATAAGATTTACACAGGCCCAGCTCTCAAGACTGTCAAGCTTCTTTTAAGTGATACCATACAGCCACTCACGCTTCGAGCGATCTATCCATCAAATCTATCCCTCACCATTTTAGAGATAAAGATGTAATGCAGGACAGGGTAAGTGCTTTGCACAAGTCCAGGCAGAGGACAGCAATCGCTCTTCCCTCATCCACCAGTGCTGACTCCCTATTGTAGAATGTATCATGCTTATTACACAAGTATGTACACATTTAGCAATAGAAATTCTATAATTCTCTAATTTTGACAGCAGTCAAAATACTCAGTCTTTTTTTTGTTGGGACAGTCTCTGACGGGGATTTTATTTTAGTGTTTCTTACACTACCTTAGGACCAGTGCATGATTTGTTCTTAATGAAAGCCACAAAACATATTTGCAAATGGACATTTAAGACCTTAAAACTGGCAATGAATACATTCAAGATATGAGTTGGAAACAAAGAAAAAGTTAAAGTATCGCTAAGTCCCACAAACCAAGATCCTGAAGATTCAAGAAAGCTAAAAGAAGACACATAGTGAACATCTCCTGAAAATATGAACTGTGGTATTTCATAGAAACTACTAGGAAGGTATCAGTTTGCACCTGACTGAGCTCAGTAGGTGAAGGCAAGTCAAGATCCTAATAACAGTGTGGCACTTTTTCTGAGAAAGGAGTGTGGATGTGGCTGTGCTGCTTTTCAGCATTGTTAGATTGCAATGGTTGGTTTAGCCTGGTTAACTGTTTCAATAATGCTGTACTAGTTAATGGTTTCCAAGACAGGTTTCCATGGTTTCCCACCCTATCCCACCCCTCTACTGAATACATTTGCATGTATTGGAAAGGAAGTGTGAGCTGGAATGTGTGTTGCTACCAGCCCTGGGGCTGTGTTATTTCACGTACATAAGTCTCTCCAGTCCAGCACGTTAGCACAGGAAACTTAAAAGAGTCTTTCCTTTTTCAGAGACAAAAAATCATGTCAAATTAATGGCATTTTTTTAGTTAATAGTAGGGTTTCTTCCAAAATAATTATATTATGGATTTCTTTACGTGATGCACAGTGGAAATGAGAAGGGGGACTTCTCATTTGAAAGCCAACATTTCTAGGTACAAGTGTTTTCCCCACTTTGTTCATACTTCAGAGAAAATACACTGCAAATACATATAACCCATGCTATTATCAGAGCTCCAGATGTACCTGGACAATGCTCTTGGGCACATGGTGTAATTTTTGGTGTGTCCTACACAGGGTCAGCAGTTGGACTTGATGATCCTGATGGATTCCTTTCAATTCATACATTCTATGACTTTATGATTCTAAGGAAAACACTCCAGCTCTCTTGTTTCTTGAGGAACAATTAGTGTCCTGGGTTGGCAATAAAAAAGCACACTAACCCTGTGCCACACAAAATTAAGTATACAGAAGATTCTAGTGTTTGTTGTGGTCTTAATTACAAGCCTTGGACAAAAGGGTCATATATCATCCATAGAACTTTGAGGGTAACTTTGTTGGTTTATTAATCGTACTGTAGTATCAGATCATAAAAATTTGAATGATTTAGTAATGGGATTTGGTAATGTTCTGATTAATACATGAACAGGAGAGACAGATTAACAATACCGTAAATTCTGATACACTGATTCCTCACTTCAGCTTTAGCAACTAATCACATGCCGTTTCAATTTTTTCACGTTTGGCAGTCATTCTTTCCAATGGAACAATAAGCATTAACACAATAATCTGAAAGAAGCTTATAAAAACATGGTTGACATAAGTTCTTTCTATTAAGCAATATTTGACATTACAATAGCATTTTTGTTTTAACCATACTAACTTCTGCAATTAAAAGATGTTGATCTGAACACCTTAAAAATACTTTCGAAGTTTTCATGCTCTACTAATATATCAAATCATTGTTAGTCCAATAAAGTAGTGCTATTTTGATATAAATACATGAAAAATAATGGGCAGAAGGGATTAACGAGCATTGATGAAAATGAGCTCTTCTGAATTAAGCAGTGCTTTAAATTGGAGACGCCTAGTTGAAGAATGATGCTATAATTGGTGCTGCTTCTAATAGTGTCTTGACTTCATGCAGAACTCCTCACTCGGAGATTCCCAAACACTTTAAAGAATCGGTAAATATCATACTTATATTTTGCAGGTCATGAATGGTGAGACTGAAGCCATTCAGTCTAAAGCTGAGAAACAAATTGACCAAAGAAAAAAAAGAATCTGTGTAAGAGTTGGTATTAAACGTTCCCGTCCTTTCTGTCCATCCTACAAACCCCACAACCCTTAAATAAATGTAAGTAGTATGCTTTTTTCTTCATTTCTACCATGCACATTTTAGTTCAGCTTGGTCTGCTATTCCATCGGCTATACTAAAAACATCAAACATGCAAGTGTCCTGTGCATGCTAACTTATGAATGGAGAGTCTGGATAACTTGCTTAACTCTTTTACATTGCCTGGATGAAAAGTTATATAAGATCAATAGGTGCACTGTGCAGGTTTTACAGTGGAAGATGTGTGTCTCACACACCCTCTTGCCCCCCAAAGCTGTAAGTGGGTAGTTGTCCTTGCGAAGAAACTTCCTCCTACAGTGGAACCATAGCTTGTTGGAAAGAGTAGCCATTTATCACAGCCCTAAATGAAAGCATCCCTTGGACACAAATGTCTTTTTCTTCCTTTGTCTGATTACTGAGGGGAAAAGTGAGAAGGAAATGTCAAAACAGTGAAACAGTGGTGTCTAGAGAGCAGTCACTTTGGGCTCAACCAGCTTTTGTGAAGGCCCGGATGATTTGTCAAATGGTTGTGGCATAAGTCAAGCTCTGAGGTTGAAAGGTCTTGACCTAAGGAGTGTTGAAATCAGGCAGTATAAGCAAGAGGGCTGCTAGAAGTTTCAGCTGTAGTGGAGATGAACAATGATGGGTGCTGGACAAAACAAAACCTGATTTGCATAATTCAGGTAAGGAATTTTATTGAATCTGACAAGTATGTGACAGGCTGAGAAAGAGAAAAGAACATGCTCTTGCTGGGAACCTTCAAAGCTCTTGTTAAGGTATGTGGAAATAAATGACAGCTAATCTCTTCACTAAAAAAACTGTAAACAATACCATTTTACACACGGCTCACCCATGACCTTTTCATAGATCAGACTATCCACTTTCAGGCCAGGCCACAGAACTTATCACAAACAATGCAGTGAATTCATACTGTGCAAGAAGAGCTTTACTTCTCCCAGCTGCTTCTCATAGAGTTGCTACTTGCTTTGGCAGGTATGTTCAGCAGAGACTATCACTTACATCTGGTGCATAACCTGTCCTGGCAAATGGAAAAATGACTTTTCAAAAGAACTTTTGGGGTTTTTTTGTTTGATTTTTTATTTTGTTTTAGATTTTTTTTACAGTTTTGGCTGGGATATATCATACTGCAACTACAAATCTCAAGCTAAAATGTCATAAGATGGTAAGACAACTTTTCTGTGCTGAGACCTGCTGATATCATTAAAGTCACCAAGACTAATAAAATCCTTCATTAATCTTGACATGCCAAATTTCCCAGAATTTTTTTAAAAAAATTTTAACCATACGCCTCTAAGTCTTCTCTAGGTAAACAGTAGTGTTTAAGGAAAATATATAATTTGTGCTTTCAAAATACATTTAAAATCCTAACTACCCGCTTTAGAGAATAAAATCTTTGTATTCAACTTTCTTTCAAAAGCACTAAGACAAATATAACCTTAATGCACATACAAAACCCAGAAGCAATGGTTGAAAATGAAATCTAGCCTTTGTATGATGTTTAATCTGATCCAATAAAATAAAAAATGACCTTGCAGTCAAGCAAGAGCTTTCTTTTTGTGAATATCTATATTCTTAAGAGATCTTTCTTAATACTGAATTGTCTACAAAAACTTGATATCTATATAAAGAGGTTTCTTGCCAGATACAGACCTCTAAGCCTGATAAAAAACCAATTTGTTGTACAGGCTGCTGAATGATTGGAAGGAAAGCTCAAAACCTAGACAAACATAGTGCAAATGTGACTTTCAAGAGCAGAAATTAAACTCTAAAACTCTTCAAATAAATACAAAAACAAAGATTAGGCTGACTTTGTTGAGCATGAGGCACAAAATCCCCA
Organism: Corvus moneduloides; assembly: GCF_009650955.1. Classification (NCBI taxonomy): domain Eukaryota; kingdom Metazoa; phylum Chordata; class Aves; order Passeriformes; family Corvidae; genus Corvus; species Corvus moneduloides. The sequence continues at coordinate 55,131,300 of NC_045511.1, forward strand.
AGCACTTCCCTGGATTACTGGCACAGTGATTTCTGCAGTGTATAGCACACATGTTTTTTACCAATCTGAGGATCTTTCAATCTAATGGGAAGCAGTTAAGAGTCCTTGCTGGATCAGCCCTGGATCTTGGTTTTATAAGTAGTCAATGCATAATTCACAAGGCTTAATGAAGATTCCAATTCATGACAGCCAACTGGCTCTGTAGGTCACACTTCCCGGTCTCATATAAATAAAGAATGAGGTACTGGAAAGCATACCAGCTGAACCTTACTGAGTGCCAAAACTATGCATGTTAATGAAGCACAATAAAAGATATACTTGACTCTCAGGAAGTGCTTCTATTGTTTTCCAGCTTTAGAGACAGAGAGGAAAGGTTTTGTGGTGCACCTTTCAATGTTCCACACCAAGCACAGTGTGATGCTTCCCCTCAAGGCAGAGACTCAACCAGATTGTCGAAATGGCATTTCATATCCAGCCTCATCAGGTCTCTGAAATCCTCTGTCATTCCCACCTCAACAGTGAAATCCATGCTGGAAATATCCCCACCTTCCTCTCCCATGTTCCTCTGCAAGTCCCCATTTGGTAACTAGGAAGTGCTTCAGAAGTGTTGTTCTTTTATGTGCTCTGTTTAGTCCTTGGAACAGGATGAATGGTAGCTTAGATGAATGCATTTGTGCCATTTTGCTTGGCCCCAGACGATGTTTCCTCACTACCATGACATCTGAACAGAAGGAGAAAACATCTCCCTTTTGTGGCAAGCTAATTTAATTTGTACCTTCCACCTAGGGGTAAATATGTTTGTCTGTCTTTTTAAGCTGTCTTTGCCCACTTTCTTTTCTCACGGGAAACCCTGCTGAGCCAAAAGCAGGATATTGTTTAGTCCTCTAACTTTATTTTAAAGTAATTTAATTTTAAGCATGCTTACTCCCACCCTAAAGCGAAGCAACTATAGGAGCTTCAGTGGGACAGCCTTAATGACTTTTGCAGGTCTCTTGTGCCAGAGACATCAAGGGCTGGTTGTTATGGAGGTATTTGTCTTTTAAAATAAATGCTTTAAAACAAGACCTCTCTTTTGCAGTTTCCTCAAAATGTGTTTCTTTATTTTCAAAAATCTGGCAGTTTTGCACATTGACCTACCACCTTTAAAAACCAGCATTATGAACATTGACCTTTGCTTTTGTTGATCTGGTGTTATATGCGATTTGACTTCTTTTTGTCTGAAAACGTTGTAAAAAGGATTTAAAATAAACAATGAATGCATTTCTTTATGACAAATGGCAGTGAAATATGAATGAATATGAATATGAATATGAATGAATATGAATGACTCAGATGACTCAGAATTTGCATCTTCACCATTTATACATGACTTCTTTAAATTGGCAAACATATTAAGTTAAGAGCATTATTTAATCCAGTACTGGAAATTTTCTATAATTAAAAAAGCAATGTAAGGTAGAGAGTGTGAAAACTGAAATCACAAATCATCATTTAAAACCCATTTTTCTTATAATAGCATCACAACTTCTTTTATTTAAACTTCGTTATTTCATACTAATTTTGCAATGACACATGCAAGAACCTATGAATTAAGCACATTCTTGCAATTTCTTTCCTTAAAAAAAAATCCTTTTCATTTATTACCAGGTAAATATTATTTATCCTGTCAGATAAGAAAGAGAAAATGTATAACAATTAAAATGAAAAAAACTATATTTTTAATATATGCAATAATAAATATCACAATACTGATTTCATCTGCAGCTACCAGTTATTTGCTATTTGCAAATATATATCATTGTAACAATGTTTTTTCCCAATAATTTGACACTCTGTGTTCTGATCAGAAATGTGCATTTCTGTCACATTCAAAACCCAAGTGTTCAATGCTTAAACCTATAAAATGTATTTCTAAAATCTGCAGTAATAAATATCACAGAAAGAGTGACTTTGTCTGCAGTTACCAGTTCTTTGGTTCTTTATTTGTCCTTTGCATAATATTTTATCAGTGCATTACTGCAACGATTTGCACTCTGTATTCTGGTCAGAATTATGCATTTATCATCAGCAAATCACAGGGAAACAAGTCTTGGAATCAGTCACGGCATTCAGAAAGATTATCATGACAGTATTGCAGTTTTGCTAAGAAAATTTTCCGCCATTCTGTTTATATTGCCTTGATGGTTTGTTTTTTAAACAAGCTGCATTTGTTAGGAAAAGGAAGTAGCTCTCTTTTTTCAAACTTATGGTTTGGAGTCTAAATATGCAATGTCATGACAAACAAATAGCAGCCAATGTGTGCTCCAGAGAGAAAGGTGAAGGTGCAACTGCATTGCCTGCCCAGTGTATAAAATGCACAAGGTACAAAATGGACAAAATGGCTTCCTTTGCCTGTGTAGAGGATTGTTCAGCCAGAACCCAGCACTCCCATTAGCTTTGTAAGATTTTCCATGAGCTTTGACAATAAAGGGAGTAATTCCCGGTGTGGGATTGGTATGGAACTTAAAGATCATCTTGTTCCAACTCCTCTGCCACAGGTAGCGACATCCCTAAGCAGATGTGGATCGGGATGCAAAGCTGAAGTGCAGTTGGTGTACTGCATTTCTGTGACGGTTCACCAGAAGCTGAATCCTACCTGCATGCCTTGCTTCACTCTGCCTCCCAGCCAGGATTTGGACCTCAAAAACCTTGCCTGGACAGGTGTGCACCTCAGATGTTAACAAATACATGGAAGCCATGATAGCCCATGGTAGGGCCATCTGGCCTTTGTATATCACCAGAAAAACCTGAACCAAGGTGCAAAGAGAGAGAAAATGTTAAGAAAGAAAGGGATTCCAAAGTACTTAGAATTTCACCTACTGACCTCTGCAGTTCACAGTGCTTCAAACAACTTGCTTTGAGGTCTGGAGCTTTCACTTTAAACTCAAAAGTTGGCTCTCAAGACCTTACCTCTGATAAGGATGGAAAACTTGGTTAGCAAAATGCCTTAAGCATTTGCTTTGTTTTCATTGTTATGCAGTAAATTTTCCTCTTTAAGGGTTATAAAGTGCTCCCAAAATGCCTGGTGTTAAGAAGATAGTTATCTTTAGGGCTATAAAAAGGTATTTCCAGCCTTATTGCTGAACTGTGTAAATCAAGGCCATCCACCTTTCCATTAGAAGCTAAGCTCTTAAGGCCTATACGGACAAAGGGCTTTGTTGTTTATGCAGCAACAACATCTGCTTACACTCAGCCTCATTGTCAGGGAACTGTTGGTTAAAAGTGTAGGATCTCCTTTCTCTCGATTTCATGCTGTATTATGTTTCATGCGGGAATATCTAGTCTCTGAGACTTGGCCACTTCTTTAATCTGCTGGATTTTAAGGACTTAACTGCTTGTAGTGACAATCCAGTCATCAACTCCCTAGCAGTCTGGAGGGCATTTTGATGGACACTTGAAAAATTTCTTTTTGATACCTTTCTGCAAAGTATTAGCTTTCCTGTGCTGCTCTGAAGCTAAAACTCCTATGTAAAACCTCTCTGGTTCAGTTTAAGGTGAAATGGTGTTTGGGTCTGAATTTCTCAAATACTAGATGCTCACAAGGAAAGACTGTTAGTTACACTTAAGCCACAAAATGCCAATACATCCGCCAGACTCTGTGATTAGTACTACCATCTAATAAAAAAAATTTCTGAGCTTTGCTTGTTGACTCATTTTTTTTTCCCATCTGCATCACTAATGCAGCCAAAAGAGAGAATATCATGTAGCTGATCGGTTTTTGTGAAGAGAAGACACCTGAAGAATAGAAACTGCCCCCTGCAAATTAGTAAGGTTTCATTTGGCTACTCGCTATCTGTTCGTCAGCAGGCACTCATAGATAGAAAATTACATTTGGATAGTCAACACTGGTAAATGTTCCTGAACATTGGTAAAAGTTCTTGTCCCTAAACTGCAGGATATTGTGGATTCAGACATTGTTCTCTACAGCCAGAAAATAAAGTCAGAATAAACCCAAGACATATTTGCAACTTACATAAGAAAGCCATGATGCAGTTTACAGACATGACTGTTTTTCCTTGAAATGGTATCTTCGTGGTATTATACTAGTTAATTTTGCTGCAGCACCACAATTCATATTTTAATAATGTTGTTGAAACCACAGTGTAATGCATGAAAAGATATCAGATTTTGCACAGGAAAATCGTGCAAAAGGTGGCATTTATTTAGGTATACACACATATATATATATATATATATATATATATATATATGTATGACATTAATGTGTACTCCCATGGCCTAAAACTTTAAGAAAAAAAGAGAATACAGTTGCAAAGGAAACTCATGGCAGGGAGGTGGGGGCAAAGTGCAGGCAAAATAAAATAACATCTCAATGGCCAGGAATCTGAAAAGCATTTCAGGGAAAAAAATGCCACAAGCCAACAACCTTCTAAATGGGAGCAGTGGGTGACATAATGATTTTTGACTCAAAGGCTGGTCAGTCAAGCCTCCAGATATTACCACCGCTTGCATCATGCATTGTTTTAAAAGCAAACAAGTCATGCCTAAAATAGTTCTATGATTTCAAACCGTTTCTCCTGACTTGAAAGCTTGTTGCTTTGATAATTAAAAACTTTTAATTTTTTCTGTAAAAGTGCTCATGCATGATGGAAATAAAAGTGCTTATCTTTTGGAATTTTAACTTAAGCAGTTTTTCTCTCCCCTGGTATTGACATACACAGTTATTTGTAAGGAACAATTCTAGCCCTGCTGGGTCCCCACTTTACATAGGCGAATGCATCACTAAACTGTCCAGCTTCCTCAGCCCTGTTTCCTGTCTTGTCTATTTCCCTGACTAACTTAATCCCCATTTTCTGCAGTTTGGTTTACTCCTCCTCAGAGATACATAATATACCGAGATATTACAGAGTACATTCAGAGTACATTACAGGTACTTTCACCAACGCCCTGGATGGATTTATTGATACTCCTATTTCCTAGCACATCTGATGTTACACTTGCATTTTTCAGAGCTATGTCAGTGAGGTCTTCTTCCTCACCTGCTTCCTACACTCAGTCTCCTCTGCCTACGCACAAATGCCTGTAATCTATATGCCTAGACTTGGATTTTGTACTATTAAATTTGAACCAATTTCTACTAATTTAGTCCAGAAACCCACAAATCTTTTGCCACAAAGAAAAAAGAAACATCCATCTCTTCAGAAGATCATATGCCACTTCCAAGTGGTTTCTACCCATGCTTTATGTTGAGCATCTTGTGCAAGGATTTTACTTTGCTGGTTACACACTCCTTTATTTCTTTCTCTTTTTCCTTTATCATGTATCTTTTATGACTTAATTTTCATCTCCGACAGAATTAAACTAAAGGGAGAGATATCACGCTATTTATTCAGTATTCTTTACCTACAGTAGCAGCTTCCATAAACCTCATTTGCAGAATGGCTGCTACATGTTTCACCAGCTCTACAAGCAGGATGTATGTTGAAGCTTTAAGAATTTTAAGTGTTTAAAAACTTAGTAGTGATTAAGTTTTGAATCCAGTGCAGTGATTCAGCTGCCTCCCTTCTGAGGACATGTGTTCCTAAAACAAGATCTTGAAAAAATACTTTCCTAGTACCTTCTTGCAGTACATTCTCGAGAAGGATTGATACAGCATTTTGTTATGTATTTTAAGATACATAGACATCTCTCTCTGTCTACATCAGGAATAACTCCTAGATAAAGGAATAAACTTAAGCTGATTCAATATCAAGATATTCAAGAGGGTTGTTTGTTTGTAACTTTTGCTTTACTTTGCATACAGAGAATTTGTACCTGTTTAACAGAATGAGCAGACTTAAGCATTTCAACCAGTAAAACAGAGTCAGCAAAGGGAGTCCACTACCTTCACATGGGACATGTAGAGTTTGGTACTTGCACCCCTGAATGGAAGTTTTGCATCATTAATCTACTTGTGTCCATGTGGATAAATACGTGGTGCCATGCCATCTGTGGTTGGGAATAGAGTACAGGGGTTCAAGATGAAAGAAAGAATCAAAGGATCAGATTCATGGCAGGGACAAAGTATGGCAGTACTTCTGCAGCATGTAAAGAAATATTTGCATGTGTTATTTCCTTCACTTGGACAGACAGCAGATCTGTCTTTATCAGAAATTTCCTCCAGAACAAGATCTCTGTTCTGAGTGAGATATGATGTTTTGTTTTCTTGAATTCAATTCCAGTGCATTATCACCCAGCAGTTTATTGTTCCTGAGGATATTTTCATGCAGTCTGCCTCCATTCATGGACAGAAGCTGTTCTTCCTTATTCTTTCTTTTTTTTTTTCCCCCTCTTTGATCACTTCTCCAACATATTTTAATTAAATGGAAAAGAAAAATAATAAAGAATGGTATAATGGTAAAGATGGTATAATTGAAATTGTTCTTCATTAACAGCCAAGTATACCACTACATTTTCCCACTGTGACCATGCTGGTCATTGCATTGGGTAGATGATGGTAGGGAAAAGCTATCTACTCCCACAAGAAGAAGACACAGTCTTTCAGATATTTTGGTTTATCAAGTAGTATAGATGATATTCTCATCACTATCACAGTCCCCCTGGGATGCCTGTATAATATGAACCTCAAATCTGTAGACATTTTTTTTAGAGATGTTAAAGACTGAATGCACATTCCTGTCCAGTCTGGGCTGCCAGTTCCAGGAGTCCAAGTTGCTACTGCTGGACAGTTTTGGGAATGTTGAGAACACATGCCTTTGGTTGTGGCTGGAAATAGGCATGGAGATATTAATTCTGCTTTCCTTTGGAAAGTCTCTGAAAGAAGTCTCTGGAAACCTCTCTTGAAAATGAAGAGTAGGAATTGGTTCAGAGTAGTGGTCTTTAAAAGACCAATTAAAAACCTTCGACCCCAAATTAGAAGCCTCCAGCAATAAATTGCATGCTCAGACCTCACTGAGGTCAGCAGAGAACACACCCTCGTGGCACCTGGAGTATATCAGCTTCAGTTTGTAGTGCAGTTGCACTGTGATGCAAAGATTAATACTGTATGTAGGCAATATATATAGACATAATTTAGTCCAAGTGGTTTGGTCTCTCTAGATAAGTATTACTCTTTCCTCTTGTTAATTGTAGTGTGTATGTACGTTAAGTTAACCTTGCTTGCTCAGAAGGAGTAGGGGTTATGGTTTATTCATGGATTCAGACCTGAGAACCCCCTGAGAAATCCCAGCAGAAAGCTGGAGTTATTCGGAGGCTTACAGTGTGTATTACTATGGGGGAGTTTCACTGACATCTTTAGTGAGATTTATCATCTGCATCACCACTTGGAGTAAAAGTTGGATGTTCGCAAGCTGGGGGGTGAAGTGTGAGGATAACACAGGATTAGGATTAAGACATTTAGGAAGATAATAATGCCTCTTTGAAATCACATTATGTTTCATTGCCAGTACTTTATGCTTGCATGGAAGAACAGGCAATTGATTAATATTTCCTATGACAGATAAAAAGTTTGATAACTGTCACTAGTGATATCATTAGCTGTACTCAAGTCCACAGGTTCATAGGGGGAGGAATCTCCAGTGCATTAGGGTTTGATACACTGAAATAAATGTAATTCACCAAAAGCCCTCAAAATATCCTACCTATGGTTTTATTCCCTAAGCAATAGCTAAAGCGGCTTTTTGTTTCATTTTTTTGGGTTTTTTTGGTTGTTTTTTTTTGGTTTGGTTTGGTTTTTTTTGCTTTGTTTTGCTTTGTTTTGTTTTAAGAAGTTTTTTCCCCCCATAATTCTATAAGTAAAGGAATATAATATAGAAATGAAAATAAACCCTCACTAGTGTAAAAAAAAGGAACAGTTAAATAACAGATATTGACCTTCATCCCTCCATGGAACAAAAAAATAGATGCTACATATACTTTGCCAATATTGATTACTTACCTTTACTAATTTAGTAAAGGTAAGTAATGAATATTGGCAAAGATTAATGATTTATTAATTTGATGCAATTTTCATAGCACAGTATATTTTCCTTCTTCCCTTCCAATATTCCTGTTTCTTTTGTTCATTTTTATTTACATTCTGTACTTCATCATTCCTTCTTTCAGACACAGGCTGTAAAGAAGTAGTCAGTGTGCTTCTGGGATTTTAGCCTGTTTAGGGCCAGAATATTCATCCTGTGATTCTGTCTCCCTTCCTTCCTGTTTTTTTCCCTTCCGCTTTTCCCTTCCCCTTTCCTTTTTACTCCCTTTCCCTTTCCTCTTTCCCTTTGCCCTTGCCTTTTCCAATTGCCCTTTGCCCTTTCCTTTTGCCCTTTCGATTCAACAGCTAATGGCACAAAACTTAAGAACCACGTTTGGCATTAGTTTCAGATCAGCAAGCTCTGTGCTCATGCCTGCATGCAACAGGAACTAAATTCAACCTTATAAAAAATTCTTGCAAAACTTAGAGTGGAGATGACATAAACCATTGCCAAATTATATTCCAAAAATATTTCCTATTTACACTGTATTTGAATGAAAAGAACCCTCTTCCTCTGACACCTTTCACACATTTTTGTCTCAGCTTATGTGGTGTGTGAATTATTCATGGTCTACTGGGCATAACTTTGTTGCTTATTACAGTTTTGAGCAAGATGTGCTCCTATCACCTCATCCACGAACACACATGACATACCTGTCCCCATGCCCTGCCCATGTCTGGTACTTCTCTGTCAGGCAATTGTGAGTAAAAGCATTGTGAACAGCAAATGGTCTGTCAGGATCCTGGAAACATTTGGTTCAGCTCCTCTCTGGAGCCCTTGGACAAAGTAACACCAAAGCCAGAAAAGTTAAAGCCTCTGGCAGTTGTATGATCTCTTGCATCTTTGGGGAACAGATTCAAAGGAAACCAGAAAATATCTCACATATATTATTCTACATAGGTGTAACAAATATTAAAAATGCATGCAATTATCCCCCTAGAATCAAAACATTATCTTTTGGGTTTGTACAGGCATTTTAAGTATGACCTGGGACTCTTTCTGTTTCTAATATGCATGAAAAAGTAAAAAACAATATCAACCACTGCCGTACACCAAAATAGACACCACTCTCCAACTAAGAATTCATAATAGAATTTGGTCTGCCAAAGATGAAATTCAGCCATGACTCATTTAGCCCCCCATCTCTCAAAACTGTGAAGAGATTTTACTAGTACTGTATGACTTTCCACAGTGTAGAGCACTGGATTTCAAAGATTTGCTCCCAAGTATTCATGCACTTTGCAGTTCCAAATTAGCTTGCAGCATGGGATTTGCAGCCCATGAACTGTAAAACACAAGTTAGCCCATGTACTCCACCCTATGTACAGATCAGATCAGGTTTGGGAAGAAACTTCTCCACGGCGGGGGTTTTAAATTTAGGACCCAGATATGCATCCTTATGTTTCATGTCTTTAATATTTTCAAGCCTAAATGTGAAATAGTTACATCTTTGCCCATGAAAGTGCTTATGTATATATGAATATACACTTTCATTAAAAATAGATGTGCCTCTTAATCTTCATGCTCACAGAAAATATGCTCAGAAGCAGTCACTGTTTCGGGAGCAAACCATCATAAAAATCTGGCATATATTTCAGTATCAACATGCAGATATTCACATCCGTTCTGAATTGTATGACAGCATTGTTTGTTTGTGCAGGGCAAATGTCTTATATAGCACAAATCACCATGAAATTACTGAGTAGTTGCTTGATCATTTAATTAATGTGCAGTTACATAATAACTCCATGACTGTTGAAGCCCTTCAGATTGCATTAATTATACTCAGAGTAATTATTCCCATCTGCTGACATGAATCTATGTCATATAGTTTTCTAGACAAGATAAATTTTTCAGAAACTCATGACTGAAGAGAAGATTTTAAAATCAAACTGGTCAGCACAGTGTTCATTATAGCAGTTGGCAGTGTGAATTTATTTTTTCTAATGTTATGTAATGTAATTATGATATCTCAACAGAAAAAGGATATGAACTGTACTTTGTAACTGATGAATCTCTAAGGACAAGATACAAATATATAAATAACAATTAAACTAAAACTTGTGCTCCAAAATAGGTTGGTTGTTTGGACTACAGTAACATGGTCATGAAGATCTGGGTTTAGAGTGCAGTTTCAAGCATTTGTAATCTCTGCAGAACTGCCTGTAGCTCATCTGAGAACCTCTGCTTCCTCTGCATGCTACACCTGCTCTGTGTTTAAGTGTCTACAAAGTGCAGGTAGTTGCTGGGGAAGAGCTGCACATGCCTTTCCTGCCCCTAGACAAGAATGGAGGGTAAATTTGAACCTGGTTAATGGGAGAGAAGCTGAACGTCTCTGCTCCAGCAAACTGAGAAGCAGCTAGCTCCCCACTGACGTTTATAACCTGAATTTCTTCTGAAACTGTTCCAGTGAAACAGGTACTTAAATTTCTGTCACTAGGATTCAGAGTCCATATCAGCTTTGCTAAACAGAACGATTTCCACATGACAAACAGGGGGCAGTCTGGCATTCCTTTTTTGGGCCTGGATCTCTCTGCTGGCCTCCAGCTTCCTGTGGCTCATGCCCTGTGCTGTTATCTCACAATGGAGATGGACTCTCCAAAACAACTTCCCAGCAGCTGCTTTCTCTTCTGCATGGGTTGTTTGCATCCACACCTCTAGGGCTGTGGGCAGGATTGTTATTTAATGAAAACCAGCAATTAAAAAAATGTCATTAATTTTTTCTTCCCAAACCTTAAAAATCTAAATAGGTTCTACTTGAAGTCAGACTCAAGAACTCCCAAACCCATTGGTATTTCAACGGTAATATGATGACAAATTAGGTACCTTGAGAAATAGTATCCTGATTCATTAATGCAATTTTGAGGAAAGGCATCAGTATAACTGCATGCATTTAAATCAGCCCATTCTGTAAAAGTGCTGTATCAAACACTTTATTTTCCACTGTTTCGGCTTTTAAGTATTGTGTTAAAATGTCCAGATTCAACTGAGTGAAAGGAAACAATTTTAGGGGGATTCTAGAAGCTACATGAAAACTAAAGGTCAATATCTGTAAGAATGGGGGTAATGCATTTTTATTGGGGTTGCTGGTGCATTACTTCAGTACATTTTGTCTATGAATTGCTTTCATGATTATGCCTGTCACTATCATTTAGGACGTTTATTGATGTTTTACCATTACCTTTGTAGAAAAGCAGTGTCATGGAACAGAAAACTCAGTAGGTCTTTCCCATAAAGTCAAAGAAACCAAACTAATCAACTTGGAAAGTTGATCTCTGTCCCTCATTGCCAGATTCTCCTTGAATAAAAGTGCTTAGGATATAAAGTGTTGAGAATTGATACCAAGACACGTAGCTAACAGCTTTATTGAATATCTTCACTGCACAGGTCTTGAATAAGCTCCCAAACTACCGTGCCAGTATGCTTTGGGCTCATTTTATAATGTACAATTTTTCTTTTTATTTTCTTTTTTTTCCCTCAACGGTAGTCTAAAATCATGCATCTGGACAATAACTTTTAAGGCCCTCATCTAGAATGTTTGGGTCTACTTTGCTAAGAGATTTTCATGACTTTCCCCCCTGCCCTCATCATGGATAGATACCATTAACAGAAAGTTTCAAATTGTCATGAGACATGAAGCAGAATGAACAGACTCTGCTCTTTCAATTGGCTTTAAGTTAACAGCGTGTGTTGTCTATACTTATAAACATCCTCTGAGGATATAGGCGATCTGAAATACACCTTGTCCTTACCACAAGGGAAAACTCATTCCCTCACCTGTCTGTACTTTTTGATATATGTTCCTTTGATTTGCTTTTGAGATAATGTAAACATGCTGTTCTGGTATAAAAGTAAATTCATTTGCATATATTATTCTTTGGAAAAACTTGACACTGCTTAAGGTAACAATAATAAAAGGCAAAAAAATTTACAGTTAATGACAGAGAATTTAAAATAGCATTTAAATAGAAGATACATTCTTTGTAAGTTGGCTTTTAAAAACAGGTTGCAAAAATACTAATTTTGCATCTTATAAATTTGCCCTGTGTTTCTGATATCAGTTGTGAAAACAAGAAATCACTGCTAAGCAATTTATTACACTTTAGCAAAAACTGTCAGCTTTACTAAAGAGATTAAAAAATAAGTCACATCAAGGAATGTAAAGTCCCATTGATTTTAGGAAGCAGGATCGCCTCAAAGGGTGAAATAATTGGTATGTTTATATTGGGAAACTTACACAGTGTCTTGATAACTCTGTGACTGCAACCTCTTTTTTGCATCTGCATGCAAGCCAAAAATGCTCTGTTTTCTGTGATGACTACATTATATGAGGGCCAAGGCTAACACCATGTATATTAATGTTGCAAATGTATGTAAGCAAACATATAAAACCTGGTTTATAACCATGTACAAATGAGCCCACCTCTAATTTGGGAATTAATGAATTAAGTAGCATTGTAGGTACAAAAGGTTTTCATAAAACCCCAGTTGTTATTTTACTTTCAGGCATATGAAAAATGGTCAGGTTTCTTTCAAGAAAAATACAGATTCACTTCAGAAATCAAGAAGTAAATGTTGCTGATTTCTTGGCAGTGGTGTGGGTACAGTACTGCCAAATCACTTACTGTACCGTGTGAGGCTGAACCAAGCAGCATAAAGGAGAACTCACTGTGCTAGTCACATGCTTCAATTAGTTATGGTAACAGAATTGTTTTTAAACCAGGATTTGGACTGCATTTAAATCAAACTTGCCTCAAATTTACATGTTACAAATCACTCCGCCCAGAAAGAAAGTGTGCTGAGACTCTGTAATTAGATTTTAATTTCAGGCAACAAGGCAGAGATGGATTTGGGGGTAAAATATACTTCCTTTAGATAGATAAAGATTCACCCTTCTCACCTCTGCCAGAGAATTACTCAACCATTTTTTAAAAAGCCATATTGTTAAATAGTTCTCTTCAGTCTTAAGCTGAAAACCAATATACCTTGATTAAGATGAGATTAATATTACTTGGTGAGAAGCTAAGCTGTCATATAATAGTCCGGAGGATCCGCAAAAAGCCGAAAAGATATTACAACACAGCATGAGCTACTCTCTGATCTTCTAAATATCTGGACCGTATTTGCTTCTATAATTTCTGTCTTATCTATCCTTCTTTATGTTCACCTGTAAGTTCCTATTAAAACCCCAATAAGCAGTATGGCTTCTAACACTTAGGATTTAATACTGTACAAAAATTAACCAACTCAAGTACATGCATTTGCACTTTAAAATCCTTCCTGCCACTGCAGTGCATTTCCAAGATAGGAAAGTCTGGGCAGCACTATCAATGCAAACGTAGATATTAGAGCATGGAGATACAGACATACACATGTGCATACCTGTTTTGCGTTTTTTTAAATCCAAATATTACTATGTACTAAAGGCTATTAATATGAGGAATAACAGCATCAGAAATAATATATAATAATTATATAATTATAATAATTATAATAAGTAGCTATATTGGAGTAGTGTGATGACTGATGGTTTCTCAGACATATTTACACCAGGTGTGGTAGGAATATCTTTAGCATCCAGTACACAATATCTTTACAAAACAGATCTTTATGCAACTACAATGTTCCCTCTGGAGAAAAATGCAATAATTCAATTCAGCTCCTAAAAACTAGCAAAACCAGTGCAAACACCATGTGTCTGTAAGCTGTGGTTGTCAAAGATCCCTGTGTAAGGTGCTTGCTCACTGCCCATGGGGCAGACCTGAATTGGAAAGGGCAGAGGGAGATGCTTCCTTTGCTGTAGGGCATATGGAAAATGAGTGGCTGAATAAGTAGGAGACTCACTCTCCCATTTCCCAAGTTTACCCATTTGGCCATGCCACTCTTGATGGGAAAGAAATTAATTGTCAAACTCAGTCGTTGCACAAATCACCCTAATTTGCTGTGACTTCACCAGCAGCAGTGCTTGCTTAGCAATCAGAGACACATCATGCTCATTAACATACTCTCAGACTGTCACCAGCTCTTGTGCAAAAGCAGAGGAGCAGGGTGTAGTGGGGGTTGAGGTGGCCCAGGTGCACGAGTCAAGAGCAGACCTTGTACCTACTCAGAGAGCAGAGGGCAGGGTAGGACCTGTATTCTGCAGCCCCTGGCCACACTGCTTTTGATTCTGGGAGCAGGGAGCAAGAGGCACATCCTAAGGCCAGTGACTTGTCGGTCACACTGGCTACTTGCTACCCAGTGAGGTTTGAGCAGGTTTGCGTAAAAACAGGAATAAACTCCTTGTATCTCATTTGCTGAAATAAAGCATCCCTCCACCAAGCTGCTGCAGTCCTTTGGTGAGATACAAGCTCTGAGCTGGCCAAATGAAGTACAGGCTCCTCTGCTGAATCTGCCTGAAACATTTTTCTTATATCCCAGCTGTTACAGCACCCAGTCAACGGAGCTGTGAGATGAGGAACATATGCCTGTAACACTTCATTTCAACAGGCTCACTTAGTGTCTCTTACTTTGATCTTTCACTGTATACTTTCTGTAACTGGAGTTAGTTACAGGCTGAAAGAAAGCCCAGAGCTACCAAAGAGGGGTTTTGCCCCCTAAATATTCCTTTTGTACCAGATTCTGTTACAAGTATGTCAAATGAACCAGCTGGAAGACAATGTCCCTGTGAAAATGCTACCAGGACCTGAGCTCTTTCTAGCTGTCTTTGTGGCCACTAGTATGGTACCATTATGGTAACTCTGAACTGACTACAATTTTTCAGACCTGGTAATGCCCTTTATGTTCCCCTTTAGCAAGAAACAGCCCAAACTAAATGCAATAAAAAGCTGCAGAGAAGTTCTCTGACTGAGTCAAAGAGTTAATGCCTTGCCACTAGACCTATATCTTTCCTAGTCCTTCATAAAACCCAGTGAATTTTCAGTTATAATCTTTGGCTTTTATATTTACTATTAGCTATTCAGGGCTAAATGATTTATTGGAATAGAAGCTCCCATATGCAGCAGTAATATTCTCTTTGCACAGTGGATGGGAAGAGAATAATAAGTCTCATTAAACTTATTGTAATCCTCTCCCAAAGGAGAAGTGGTCAAAGTGTCATAAACTAGTTTTGGCTACAATGGAGACAAAATGTTGCTAAAAATATGTCAGTGAACACAGAAGACTGCAGGAGAACACAGTCTCTGGAAACATTTTGTTTTCACAATCCTGTGTTCATTTCTTTTTTTTCTGTTTTCATCCTTGTAGCATAGCAATCAGATGAAAATAAACCATTGGCATTGACCTATAATAAGATTATTCTCTAACAGTACCACCTGGGTCTGTGTACACAGAATATCTTTGACTATCAGGTCCAGTTCTGTGATTTCAACAATCCTTGTTAAAGGAGAAACAAGTTTTACATATACATGAGAGCAACACACAGGAATAAATTTTTGCTAGAATGCTGTGGGTTTTAAAAATTAAGTATGTAAATGTTGTACTGCATAAGCATGAGGTACATTTCAAATATATGGGGAATAGAAACTTAGCTGGAAGTCAGTTATTCTGGATTTTTGCTCCTATGTTCATTTCATTACGATATGGAATTGCAGAGGGAGTCTCATCATTCTCAGATCTCTAAGCATCTCAGACTTCCTAATATGCATGTCAGGTTGCATGTTTTTATTATTCTTATATGTCGAGGTGACTGGTTCGTACTTTACAACACCATTAGAAGTCTTTTTGATAAAGTTCATGGGAAAAAGAAAGTAATTTCCATTACATATCCCAAAATTCTTAACTTGTTTATTTTTTTGTCGTAGAACTCAAGGGCCTTAACTGAAGTCACTGAGTTTCCCAGCACATACTCTTAAGCTTGAAGAAGAATTCCCTTGTGAATATGAAAAACAAAAACAAACCAAACATTTGAGAATTATGGGAGAAATTTTCTTAAGTGTCATCTAGCCTGCAAGGCCAATGAACACAGAATATTTTAATTTTGAGTATTGTATGCATATTCTTTGTGGAGCTGTTCTAACACTGCATGCTCACCATTCTCCTCTATATTTAACAGTTAATGTTTGCAGAGATGGGATTGTGCCCAGATTTTTTAGCTATGTTAGCTACCTAAAAATGTTAACAGCAGCTACAGGCTCTTCAAAAGCCTGATTTTTTTGGGAAATAACCCATACAGAGGGCCGCTGTACTGCTAGGACCTTAAAAAATATCATATACAATCTTACCTGGATTGAACACAACCAAAACACAGAAAGGAATACATGACACGGAATCTGAATATGTTCAATAAGAAGTGCTTACAATACAAGCTGTTCTGGGAGAAAACCCAAAGCTGTAAAATCAAACCCAGGAGAATATTACCTCTAAATTTTATTTTAGGGAGTGATATTAACAGAGGGATACATTGTGACGAAAAGGACTCAGTAATAGATATTGAAAGAATTTTTAATATGATTAATGAATAATAAAGCCTATATATATATATATATGTATCAAAATAAGGTTGCAATCCAGAAATGACCGCCAGTTTGAATGATAAGCCTCAGGCTTTTATAATTTACCCTGTGAAAAAGAGTTGTGGGGGCAAAAAAATTTACAGAAGGAAGAAATGAAAAAACTTTGAACAAATGTATTAGACATATGGCTTGTTTACATGTCTAGCTACTAATTAGATAGCTTTAAAAAAGTAATTTGTGAATTTTACATCTAAAGGACTGCTGACCCTCTAGTGTATCTCAAGTGTCCATCAGGTCTATCCTGAAGTCTGTGGCAGACAGTGTTGGCTCTAAGCATGCTTTGCTTGCTTCAGCTGAAATCTTATAAAGATACAAATAGAATATTGTCAGAATATTTTGATATAGCAAAATAGACACCCATATTGACTTGTTGGTGATTGTCATCAACCAGAGTCAGTTGTATTATAGTGATTAACTCAATGATTCCGTAGGCTTCATCCAAAAGGAGCCATCACCATCTGCTTGGCTGGAGGATTGCAGCCTCGTCTCAGGCTGAGTTCAGAGGAGGCAGCTGATCAGGATTTCTGTTTCTGTTTGTAAACTGCCATTTCTACTCTCTGTCCTCTTCATAAAAGCTGGTGCTTTACAAACCTATTTGGTGAAAAAACATCAGAAAACCATCTCCATCAATGGCTGGAGACCTGCAAAGGGAACCCAAAGACCTATTCAACATTGGAGTGACTGAGAAACAAATAATTCTCACCCAGAAGAAAGAAGACTTCTTAAAGAAAGTGCTAATATATCTTCCAACTGTGTGGTCTATCATGTTGATGGACCTACGCTCCATGATAGCCTCAAAAATCTTTGAGAACTGGTCAGAATGAGAAAAATCACAAAGTATGGAGACACTATGAACTGAGAAGAAAGGAGCAGAAGAGGCAGGGGAAAGCATGGCACCTACCTCAATGGTAGGTGCCGTTAAGGCCTCCATACTGTCTGATATTTGAGGACAAGACAATAGAACTCCTTTTTTCCTTCCCCTTCCCCAGAAGAGAAAAGAGGGAAGACTTCGAGAAAGGCTAATTCAGGAGTCCCAAGGTTGCAGGAAATTTGAGATTCTGAAAATAATTTTCAAATATAATTATGTTGAATGTATGTGAAACGTTAAGTATGTAAAATATAAAATATCTTTTAAGAAGTGTTGCTCAACAATTAAATGTTTCTGTCCTCTTCAAACTGCTAGGCCTGAAATCATGCCAATAGTACCCTTTTGCAGCTGTTTTTATTGGTTCAATTTCCTTTCTGTTATCCATTTATTTGTTCTGTGCTTGTTAGCATTTTGTGCTAGTTCTAATTTCCTCTCCCTATCTAATCTACGTAGTTGACTCAGTTCAGCTGTCAGACTGCTCTTTTTTCATATCAAGGTTCACATATTGTTTTAACCTCTCTTATGAAAAGCCATATATCTCTGTGTTAAATACTGACAGTATAAGCTACATCTGCTAGGAAAACAAGGTTGAGCTTTTATTTTCCTAAGAATGTGTGAAGAGCCTTTGGGTTTGCAACGCCCACTAGCAGTAATAGGAACTTTGTAGATCAGTCTGTTTTTCCTATAGTCCCCATTGATTCATTTAGTCCCTAACATATAAGCAAAATAATCAGATGAAACTTTCAGTGTCTAGATTTTAGTAAAAAAATAGATAATTCTATCTCAATTTTATATTAAATTCTAGGGTCAAAATATTTGACATTTAAAGCTCATCAATGTGTACTGAAACATTTTCTCACATTCTTGCTCCACTGTGACTCAGGCGAAACTGGAACACAGTTCAGTAAGAGTTCAGCCTAAACTGAGTTGCATAAATCTGGTTAAAGAATCCAAGGTTTGTCAAAGCATTTTTAATGTATTTGAATATTGCAGAAATTCCATTGATTCATTCTGACTCCATAATCAATGCCTATAGATTCATTGGTTTTCTCAGACAAGAGGGAAGAGTGCCCAGAGGTGTTAATTAATACAGAAGTGACATAAATGCTCATATCTTTGGTTACCACACCACAGTCCATTTTGACAAATATCCTTAGCTCCCTTCACCAAGAACATGATCAAGAACTCACAAGAGTCAATGGCAATGAGCAAACCCAGCGAAGTGAGCTCTGCGGCCAGCACCAGACGAGATGAACTGAAGTGTGGTTTTAAAGACCATGAGAGGGCTTGGCAAAACTGAAGGTTTTGGTGATGAAAGTGCTTCCGTGACAGAACAGTCAGCCCTTTGTTTTCCAGCACAACCATTTGTGAAAGTGAAGACTGTTGATGGTACAACAGGCTTTAAAGGAATGTAAAGGAAGGAAAATCAGTACGTGACACTTGCATTGAAACTGATTCAATTTCTTTTTGGGTATTGTAGCATGTCAAACAAGTGAGGTGAACTTAGTGACCCCTGAACTTCATTATGAAAGGACATATGAAACACAAATATTTATAGTTTTTGGTTATCTGGGAAGATAAGCTTTACAAAACTCTACCTGAGACTGAAATCTTTACATGATTTATGAATTAAAAGCAGTTCGATCATCAGCAGCAAACCTCATATAATTTTTCTATTCCACAATGAACCAAAAGTCATGATGTGTAACAACACTCTTAGTGATGGCATTAATGTCTGTCCTCAAGTGAGATTCAGATCTTCAAATAACAGGGTTTTATCTTAAATCAGTGAATCCTCCTAAAACTTACTGAGTCTCTAGAGAGAATAAGTCTTTGCATACACCAAACCCAAATGAAAATTGTAGGTGAAAGGTTCGAGTAGGACAGATTTAAGGACAATGGCTGAAAGTCAGTCTAGAACAGTGGGTTTGCAACCTTGAAAGCTGCTACAGTAAAAAGGCTGTCCATTAAGTCAGTTGAGAACAGCACCTTAGAGTAAGCACAGAGATGCATCTTGCTGGGCACAGATCTGACTGCAGTGTAAGTGTGGGAGCTCTGTGTTGGGAAAATGCCCTTTGATGCTCATTACAAGTGTGGAAAGAATACATACAGACAGGCTTTGTAAATAAACTAGATTACACTAAACATTATATCTGGCTCAGAACATCCACTTCTAATGGTTTATCTTAATGGCTTATTTACATGGTAATTTCCTGCATTATTCTGTGTTTACTTCGCAGGTAGTGAATCAGACCAGCAAAATGAAATACATGATCTCAAGGCTCTCTCTGTCGCCATCCAAAAGTGACATTTTGCTGCTTTCTGAAGGGAGCAAGCATGCACTCAATGCTCATCTCATCATTTTGAAAAGCCAAATTAAACTGGTTGCAAAGCAAAGAAAATGAAATGTCGCATTAGGATCCAGGCTTAGATGACCTCTTCCCAAAATGATTGCTCACAGTTCAGCTCACAATAAAATATGCAGGAACTGGTGTAATTGCTGCAAATACTATGGAGCAGCTAGGTCAAGAGTGCGATTGGCAGCTGATGTCAGCTTACCACTGAAATTGTGTGAGATGTTCTGTACTGTCTTCTCACTGCTTGTGGGAGAGCATGAGAACATATGGCTTCTCTTGAGCAGCCTATGTGGTGAATTAACCGTGTATATCTTGGAGAGATATATGCTGATTTGGTCTATTTTGTCTCTGAGTGCCGAGATTGACCGACCTCCACACGACCAGGACAACTTGCACTCCTTGTGCTCCCTGAAAGTTTTGTTTTTCTCCTTTTCTGTGTTTTTAACATATTTTTCTTGAAGAGGGCAGAGTTGTATGGCTTATGACACAGCAGACTCATAGAAGCAGGGACGTCTGTTCTTGGGTAGCTGAACCAGGCTGAAATTTTTTCAGGCACTGTAAGGCTCCATGCCAGTAATCTCTCACATGTCATCAATCTTCTTAAAATGGGAAGTCTTGACAGAGCTTGTTTCAAGGAAATTCTCCCCAGGTGTAGAAGACGGTGAAGGAGTGCCTCAAGATACAAGCCATTTATTGAACATGCACTTACAGGTGTTATATTTCAGTGGGAACATAGGTTTATAATTAGTTTCAAAAGAGACAGTGAGCCCTATGACCAAATAGTGAAAATATCCAAATGTTCTGGCCAGAGCAGAATTTTGTACTTGTGAGTATTGTGAGATTTTATATTGTGAGTGGTGGACCATTATTAAGATCCATGCTGCATGTTACCTCTTCTGCTCTATGTTATACACAGAACAACCTCTTCTTTTTAAGGTGAACCAGAGGTCAAAGAAAATGGGTTGAAAAATTATTATATCTTGTATAATGCATTTTTTTCATATTTAAAATGGATCTTTTCAAATATCTGTAAAGCTTTGAGCAGACTGTTGTCATGGGTCTTGACTATACACATTAAGTCATGGACTATTTCACCACCCTCTTGTGATGGACTAACTGCTTCAGGCCCACCAAAATCTGGGTGGTCTTCTTTGAATAGTTAAGATATCTCAGGAGTTTTTGAATATGTGTCTCTCAAATGGAGCAATGAACATGCTACCAAAAGATTGCATTACTTCATCTGCTCTCTGTCTGCTTGACGCTTAGCATGGAGAAATATTTAGTCTGCAGGCTTGTGGAGCTTCAACAATCTGATACAAATGGAAATGTGTCCAGGAACCTTTATCCCACTATCTGGGAATTCTCCACTGACAGCTTTATCACTTGAATCAGTAGACTCTTCTGTAACACTTGTTTTGGCATTTTTCATTAGATGAAGTTGTTTCAGGCACACTGAATACAAAGGTCTGAGCACCTTTCTTCAGCCTAATTAAATAGGATTCCTTCTGTTTTCTTAGTTTGTAGAACAGCCTTGGGAATAGTTGAACTGAGTTAATTTGATCTCATCCAAGATTTGAAACTGATTTATTTCTTTGCTTGCCTGACAGATTAGCATCAGGCTTCAAAGTAATTTCCTACTCAACTGTATTTCTGTTATGCACAAGGTCCATCTCTTTTTGCATTCTGATTGTCTGCAAGAATTTTTTCAAGGAGGAAAGGGAACGGGGGAGAGCTTCAGGTGAGCCAGGACAGACCTGTGGATAGCTCTAGAAGCAGATGTGGTATTGATCCCTG
Source organism: Corvus moneduloides (assembly GCF_009650955.1). Taxonomy (NCBI): domain Eukaryota; kingdom Metazoa; phylum Chordata; class Aves; order Passeriformes; family Corvidae; genus Corvus; species Corvus moneduloides. The sequence goes on from NC_045511.1 coordinate 55,152,850, forward strand.
TGTCAAATCCAAGATGGCAGGGGGTTTCTTAGAACACAGCATTTACATCCCATATGCTTTGATACTCATTTTGTATTAACAAGTAGTTAATCTATGGAAGACTTTCTCCTCTTGAGCACCACTTACGAAGGTGCTGACCCTTCTTAAGACAGCTGTGATATGTGGTGCTATTAGTAGCATGTTCATCACACAGATGCCTCAGGATGGACAGGACCCTCTGCAACATCATTCCTGCTGGTATGCATTGCTTTTACCCTTCTGTGGGTAATGTGCTGCACTGGGTGTGTATCCACTCTGGGCAATGCAGAGAGAAGTGCCACAGCTTCTGAAAAGGCAAAAAAAAAACCTTTCCACAATCCAAAGTTGTTGCAACTCATACTCCAGTGCTCGTTGGTGCCACTTATTTATTAGGCACACTTTGCCTGCTGAGGATAACATGCTGCAGAGACTGGTTGAGATTGGACCAGCCAAATAAACACACAGCAGAGGGAAATGCTGAGTATGAGTTTCTCATGTGCAAACTGAAATGTATTACTGTTGAGCAGTGTTGTAGTTGTCTTCTTACTTGTGTAACTTCTGGTGAATCTTTACTTTCCTGGATGTAGTAGCATTCCATATAGAGGTGGTGGACAACATACAAATACAGAGTGTATGGAGAAAAAATACTTAAATAATTTAAGTAATTTATGTGTAAAATTCAAGAGGTGGGAAGAAGTAAGACCATGTAATTTTCCCTAACGTGCAGCCATGTGAATATCGTGAAACAATAAATGAAATGCAGCATGAAATTTTCTTGTCACATAAAAATATGAAGTGTATTCTCAATCGAGAACAGAACATCAAATTTTCTGTTTTGAATTTTACCTGTAGACAAAATTGGGCTGACCAAACAAGCATTAACTACTCCAAAACTTTCAATTTCTCAAAAAAACATGAGTATTTCTATTCCTTATGATACAAGTACTAATAAATTATGAAGAGTTTTGGTAAAACTTATCTACTTGTATCCATTTAAGGCAATCCATTATAAATGTAAACAATAATGCAACTCAACAGTTATGAAGTTCTTGTTTTTCCTTCCTGTGGAATTTATTTAACAGACATCACTAGAACCATCTATTATTTATTATATTTTAAATTTTAATGAATATGGATATGAAAAATGTTAAAAATTGAAATATTGAAAATATCCCATTATTCTGTTGATGAATCTGACCTGTGAGTTCAAATCCACAAGTGAAAATGAGTTGGCTGGTCTAAGCCATAGACTATTTGTCTACAAAAGAGTTTGAAGAATTAATTCCTCACAGCCAGCAAAGGGATATATTGAAAAAAATAATGTATCCCAGAGTCAAGACTGTGAAATATATTAATTGTGAGGAGAAAAGTAGATTAAAAAATGAACTAATTTGAACCTTTGCCTAAAATTCTATGCAAAATGAATTAACATTGAACCAAATAAAGTGAGGCATTTTAACCGTAAATTTCTGTGTAGTTCTGTGACTCAAACCAGCACCTTAATTGTGCCTCCCCTGATGGGGGAGACTTTTTCTGTATCTCATTGCTTATGTGGATACTATGAGTCAGTGAAAAATTAGATTTGAAAAAGCCAAACACCTCATATTTTCTATGTGGTAAAAGCTGTGATTTTTCAAAGACTTTATGCTCTCCTATTCTAAGATTTGGTGGTAGATTTCAAGAGCAAAACAAGTCAAGTAATCTTTGGAAGTCTTCTTTCCAAACCTCATTTTGGCAGAATATTGTGAGGATATTTTGTATGAAGTATATTTGGCTGATCAAAGCAGAATTTCAAGACAAATTGAAGCTTTAGTCTTCCAATAAGTCTTTTCAAAATATGTTAAGAGAGAAGCTAATTAAAAAAATCAGAAATTTTATTTTTCCTATGGACCTGGTGACAGGATATGTTTGTTTTCTTTAAACAAATATATCTGTGCAAGCAGTCTTGCAACTTTGTGTAGTGTCAGACCATAGGAGGGAAAGGAAGCATATGAAGCTACAAGAAGCTCAAATAACTACATCTAAGAATAAAGAAACAGGTAATTGTGGAAGAATAAAAAGTATTCTAACAAGAAAATGTTGAAAAATATAAGGCAAAGTACAGCTTACAGTTCTTGCCAGGAAACTATCTATCAGGGGACTACTAAAGAGGTTTAATTTTGGGGAGTTTGACAATGGGACCAGATGATATGCCAAAACGAGTGCCTTAACATTAAGCCAAAACCTAAAGGTTCAGATACTCCAAGAGTTTTCATCAGTGGAAGCTTGGGAGCAAGACTCTGCTCCTAGGAGAAGCAGTTATCCTTCTTTCCCTTGGCAGACGATACAGGAAAACCAGAAAGATACAGAACACATATATTAATCAGTGTAAAAACAGATCAGAGCAGCTTTATCCCTGAATCATTGTCTTTGAAAGGGTCATCACTGGAATGCTAAAAAAAGTAGAGTCACCTCTCTGAACACAATGAAATATCATCCACATTTTTGGTTTTTTTGTGATTACACTACTGAGATCCTAAGTTCGCAACGTAGTGGGTGATTTCGGGTCTATGGCTCAAAAGCTTTGGTTGTGCCTGGATTGCCAGGTGGTTGCCTTCTGTGGTTTGGTCTGTTTTTCCAGCCCAAATCAGCACACTACAGCTTTTTTCTTCTCCGTGCATCCAGGTTGCCTACAGAAACCTAAATGTGTGTGTATATGAGAGCTGCGAGGAGCAGCGTGAATGCCTGAATCCTGCCATCATGTGAGCTGACACACGGCCATTTGCTACCAGACCTGGGATGCACTTGTGTCTCCCTTTGAATAAATTTATCTCGCCTCAGGTCTCAGAATCATGAAATTTTCTGACTTTGCCAGTGGGCTAAGATACACGCACAAGCACTTGGAAGTCCCACATATGCTACAGCAATAGGTCTTAAAAATAGACAAATGGCAGATTTATAAGTTGTTCATCAAAGAAAGTGTCATATTTTTCAGCTTCTCTAAATTATTTTACTTTTTCATGTACAATAATAATTTTTAGAAGTACTGATTGGAAAAAAGCCTTAACTTTTGTTGCTAAGTTGTGATTTTTGCTGATTTGTTTGATTGTGGAATGGGCTATATTACCTATGAATAATTGATATCCACTTCATATTCAGTACAGGGAAGTGAAGTAATTCACAAGATGACATAAGTAGTCTAGGACAAATTCAAATTTGCTCAGCGATCCCTCTATGCTCCTTACACTCCCACATTTTCAGAGTACCTGTCTATTTGCTTGGAAATAGTGTATTACAGCTCTTTTAGTGCATAAGATTACAGATTTTGATTAATTCAGCAGCCTCGGTGCTTTACCTTTTCTAAAAAGGTAGGTGACTGTCTACTATAATCATCATTACAAATTTAGAGAAATGGTGGCATATATCTTTGGTCTCTACCCAAATGCAGCAAGTTTTGATATCAAGACTCCATAATTAAAAGGATATTCAGTGACAAGCAAACTAACAGCGCTTCACATTAATCTGAATTTTAATACCCAAACACTATTGTATTTCTGCCTGTTCCAGTAACTCTATAATTGCATTCACATTCTGACATGCTTCTGCTGTTACCACAAATGCATTGTGGCATGTGAGTCTGCAACACACCCCTCATTTTGCTAAGTTGGAAAGAAAAGGATAGTATGTGAACAAAATACTGGCAAATGCCAAGTAAATATTGCTGAGTAAAACATCACTGTGCAAGAACACACATGCATCTGCAAAACACCACTCAGCCAGCCTGCAAGATGAGGTCTGAACACATGAGGATGCTGATGGTTCTTAACCAACTTTACACCTCCATACAAAAACTTGCAACCTTGTCCCTATCCTATGAACCTTCGACATAAATCAAATCCCTTGCCTTCTGGCTTACCCCTTCTTTTCCTCCTGCACCACGCCTCTCAACTCCCATCTGTCCTCTGGCTGCTACCATGGATATATCCAAAATCTGGCTACCAATGTTCTGCCTCTCAGGGGGAACACGGTTGTCCTGGTGTTTTGCCTTGGCAGGGGGAATTGCCTGCAGTACCATTTTACCAGCTCTAAGACCATGGAGGACCCGTTCTCCCAGAAATTTCTATGAAAGATGCCCAGATACCTGGAGATGTCTCCAGACCTCCTTCCAGCATTTGCAGCTGGCTGCTGTTTTCTGCTTTTTTTTCACTTTATTTTTGACTCTTTTCCTGAAATGGCTTTGTTTCTTTTAAACAACAGCAGTTGTTGGATAGTTAATGATGGTTTTACCAGCTCAAAAGGAAATTGGGAGATAAAGACTGTGTGGGCAGAAGAAACACTGACAGCGTAGCCATGGAAAATTACTGGTAAGTAGTGTTTGGGGTTTGACCTGCGGATTAAGTATAGATAGAGCATTTCCTTAGAGAAAGGAACAATAGCTACTTACCAAAATTCCATCAGTGATCTCTTATATTGGATATAAAAGCGCTGATGCAAAGAAAGAGCACTTATTTTTTACTCACAACAGTCCAAAAAAGAAATGGCAGCTAGCAAGAATACCTCTTCAGTTTTTACCGCTAGCTGGATCAGCCTCATAAATGCCTAAATTCATATATAAAAATGTTAATGTTTTCCAATTGCTACTCTGAATTTATATTTATTGCAATACAACGTATCCATTAGCTCATCTATCACCGGTAAATTTGTTACTGCTTCAAATATACAGTACATAACTTTGCAGCAATTTCATTTTACAAGCTAATAATGTACTGTAATGTAGCTTACAATATCATGTAGATGTATTTGATTAGGGAGGTTCAGCAGTCAGTCAGGTTGAATAGTGGATTACATGAGAATCAAGTTTTTAACTTATTTACTGTACAAATGAGCAGCTTTGTTGCACATTAAACATGTTAATTTAACAGGTATGTCATTTTATTCCCTCAAATATTCATTGAAGAGGAACAAATGGTATTTTGACTAACACTAAAGCATAGTAGACCTAGAATGGATTTTTGATGCTTGACACGTTTATTCTTTAAAGAGAGTAATAATTGTATTTAAATTGTATCTAAATTTATTGTGGGTATATTTATGCATTTATATATTGTATTCTGTATTCCAGTGTCTGCAGGAACTTCCCAGAAGCAAGAGAGATGGCTAAAATGTTTTCCTGAAATGTTATTAAAATAGAAACTTTTTTTTTCTTCAAACAAAGAAAAGGTTCAAAAAGATACTATCCAGGAGGTGTTTTTAGAAAATTTTGAAAAATGTTACCATTTTGCACTTACTACATGGATGTGCCCAAACTCATGTCTGTGTTCTGTATGGAAAGGCAACATCCCTGTGCCATCTGCAAGCTGAGGGGTAAGGCATGGATGTCCTCACTCAGCACCTCTTCTTTCACGTGCTCCAGGTGGGAGTGTGTCATGTCAAGCGGGTTCAATGTTCTAACTCATGCGATAGGAGTTATATGGATTAATATTTGGTTTCCTATTAAACCAATCATTGCAGCAGAGGAAAAAAAAATCAGGATTGTATATTAAGAACTGTGTCTACCAGGATTTCAAAAATGTGAAAGTTCTAGAGAAGTTAGTTTTGGACTCACTCCAACAGCTCCACATCCTTCCTCTTCTGGGGACCCCAGAATTGGAGGCACCTCTGCAGGTGGGGTCTCACCAGAGCAGTGCAGAGGGGCAGAATCCCCTCCCTCACCTTCTGCCCATGGGGCTTTGGATGCAGCCCAGGACATATTTGGTTTTCTGGGCTGCAAGTGCCCATGGCCAGGGCATGGCCAGCCTCTCACCCAGCAGCACCCCCATGTCCTTCGGGGCAGGGCAGCTCTCGATCCGTTCATCCCCCAGCCTGTACTGCGCGTTCCTCTGACCCAGGGGCAGCACCAGCACTTGGTCTTATTAAACCTCATGAGTTTCCCAGATGCCACTTCTTGAGCCTGTCCAGGTGCCTCTGGATGGCATTCCATCCCTCAGGAGTGTCAACTACACCCCTCAGCTTGGTGTCACCTGCAAATTTGCTGAGGGTGCACCTGATCCCTTCATCCACGCCATTAAAGAAGACATTAAATAACACTGGTCCCAGTACAGATCCCTGAGGGACGCCACTTGTCATTGATGTCCATCAGAACTCTGAGCCATTGACTACGGCCCTCTGGATGTGACCATCCAACCACTTTCTTATCCATCAAATAACAGTCCATTTGAATCCAACATCAAATCCATCTCTCCAGTTTAGACAGATGTTGTGGGTGATGTGTCAAAGCCTTTACCGAAGTCCAGATAAATGACATTTGTAGCCCTTCCCTTGTACACTGAAGCAGCCACCCCATCATAGAAGCCCACTAGATTGGTCAGGCAGGACTTGCCCTTGGTGAAGCTGTGCTGGCTCTCTCCGATCTCTTCCCTGTCCTCCATCTGTTCCACGATCTTCTCAGGCACAGAGGTGAGGGTGACCGGTTGGTAGCTCCCAGCGTCCTCCTTTCTACCCTTTTTAAAGACGGCCCCTGTGATTCCCTTTTTCCAGTCACCTAGGAGTTCCTCTGACTGCCATGAAATTTCAAATATCATGGAGAGTGACTTGGCAGCTTCATCAGCCAATTCCCTGTGCATCATATAGATCAGAGATTACTGTAGGCTCCTGGTTGTTACCATCCATGTCAAAACAGACAAAACAGACACCATCAGATAGAACAGTTATGCAGACTGGTGCAAGAACCAGAGACTGACTTGTTGTGGGTGAGAACCCGTTTTTATTATTAACTCATACCAGTATCAAGTTTCTCTGGAACAGCGCTTTTGTATGCAGTCAGATAACGCATGGAAAACACATTCATAAGAATATATTTGCAGAACTGTATACAAGTAATGCTTTTTTAAAATCAAAGACATTGTCTTTGTTATGCTATTTATGTTGTGTTTCTACTGCTTGGGGAACTATATTCAATTAAGAAGTCAGAAGTTATGAAGCTAAATTAATCATGGGCAAAATTCCATGCTACAAGTTATGTCTTTATATCCATGAAAGAAATGAAGAATTGTTTTTACTCCCTAGTACACTCCTGCTTCTTTCAGTATGCTCCAGCTGAGAAATGGGACACAACAGGAAATAGTTTATAGTTTTTTATGTGAAAGGTGACTATAACTGTCACTTCCATTTATCTTATAGTTTCCTGAGTTTTGCCAGTCTTTTAATCCATTCAGATAGAGTAGCTTTTAATTTACCTGTTGTCATTCATAAACTACTCATGAGCATTGTGGCAGGGAAAAATTATGTGAATTTCTGGAAATGCTGACTTCCTAAGAACTATTTTGAGAAGTAATATTACACTATATTTGTAGTCATATTTGGTATAAAGGATCAACAGAGAGCTAAGGGAAAGAGTTCGAAACATACAGCAGTTACTGGAAAAGGAAGCTGACTTATACAGTGTTAATGAAGGGAAGTATTTTTCCTTTGTGATAAATTGAAGTGACATGCGAGTGTGGCCCGTAAAAATCCTCCATTTACTCCCCTAGGGCAAAATCTCTTAATGGGCTAGGTCCAACTTCACTAAAGATGATGGAGTTCTTAATTGGCTTCAATAGGCTTTGGATCAAGACCACAGGAGTTATATAGATCAAAATATTTTTGCCTATCTAGCTAGATGGCAAGAAATGACCGTGGTGATAATATTTGTATGAGCAGCTTTTGTTTTCACTTTTCTGTTTCACTGTGGGGAAAAACATTTGTTGTTTATTTCTTTGTCCAATACACATCTATAGTGTTCTAATGTCATGCAGCGAACACTAATGCAATATATTATGCATGCTATCTAGGATCTGTTATGTCATTGGCTTTCACCTCACTTCATTTTTCTATTGAGTCTGGAAGGCGGTTGAGGGGTGATGAGAAGGGAAATACCCTAAATCTGTCAGAATTATTCAGACATGTTTATGTGTTTTGAAAAAAATGAGTACTCATTGCTGTGCATTGTTTTTCGAGAGTAAATTTCTGAACTGGTACAAGTTAGATTCTTTATATGTGCACAATTGCATTGATCAGCCTTTGCTTTATTATTTTCCCATTTATGATATAATTTATTAAAAAAGGACTCTAATAGTTGCAGTGAAAAAAATACTGTATCTACCTTGAAATAAATTTTTTGTTTCTGATTTTTGTTAATATATTTATTTCATACTCCATCTTTCCTCTTTGTACTTTATTAATTTATTTTCATCATGAGGTAAAAAAAATACAGTAGAAATACACTACACAAGTCTCTGCAACTAAAGAGCACACTCTGTCCTAGAATCCTGTCCACAGTGATATTTTCAGCACCCACATGGCAAACACACATTAACATAAAATATGCACACAATCCCAAATTAAGACAAGACTTTAAATGAAAATTCATAATCTATTATGGATCTTATTTAAGCAATGCGATGAATCATATTCTAGTTAGTTTTCCTATCCTGCTTTACTTCTTTTTATGGAAAAAATAAAGAGAAAAGATTTACTTGAAAAAAAATTAACAGTTTTAATTAAGGTGTTAAAAAGAAAGTGAGCTGCTGACTATTAGCATAAACAATTAATATGATAAAATTTAAGATGAGGGAAACAACATTTTCTGAAGTCCTTGAGTGCTTAAAGGTCTTGGACCTTTCTTATACAGTGGTTTTAACTACAATTCAGAACGTGAACCTACATAACAGCTTCCATCTTACCATTGCACCTCACTGCACAAAACATCTGTACTTGTGTGTAAAGAAAAAGACATTTTTATACAGCATTTTTGAAATGTTTCCATTTATTTATTCATGAGACTCCTAAAACTGCTCATGAAATTCCTAAAACTGTTCAGGTTTACCAATCAAAGAAAAATAGTGTCACTATTGAAATAAACATCTTTTGAACATTCTGTTATAATTTCAGGAAATAAAATGAATAGTAAATTCAGAGCTATCTTGGCTAATTTGAAATGTGACGATGTCACTAGACATTGAGTTTGCAAATTACTTGTTTTCAGCAACTCTTTACAGGCTTGGGCAGCAGTTGCTCATGTGCTGTAGACTCTGTTTCTCCTGCTTCCAAATTCTTACTTAAATACATAGAATATACTTCCCTTTGTCAGTAAAACACAAACCAAAAATAAACTCTCCAAAGGATCCATATACTGTGGTCTGAAATAAGAGAGATATAAAACAATTTAATTAGGACTTGGAATAAAATCTGAAAAGTATCCCCTAGGAACTAGTCCAAAGGATAAAGCACAGAAAAACAAAGACCACAATGCAGACAACTTTTTTTCTTCCCTCTGTGTGTATCTTTTGTTTTCTTTTTATGTAAAAACAAATTATGAACTTTGGATGTACTCTAGCCTGTTTTCTTTTTCACTTTTTCCTGAGACTCAATCATATCCCCTGCTTCCTTTGAAATGAATCAGATACCACAAATAGTACTAATTCAAACCAACACCACACTACTTCTTTGAGACTGAGGGACTGAGAAACAGATAGAAAGAGACCAATGCACAGTCAAAAGAAATACAGAAAAAACCATAACAGAATGGGTAGTGCATCTGATTGAAGAAATTCTTTCTTTTCCTAGTCGTCTCTCTTGCACATACACACACACACACATCTACACACTTGATTTATTTGTGAAACAGTGTCTTCTAAACATAGTTTTTTGCAAAGTGGAAGAAAGGCAATTAAACAGAACAGCTTGAAGCTGCCAATCACTCCCACTACCAACAAAAGCATCTACTATCAAAGGAAATAATGTAATGCAAAAAAACCCCCACATTCTACCAAAGCAAACAATGTAAACATGCAAGTAAAAAAAATAAGCTTGTTTATCATCTGTCATAGCATAGCATATATTTTTTAACCCTCCTCTCTAAGGATATGTGTTTTTGTATCCCATTATGTTAATTTGGCCATGCATGTGACATGGAAGTTAAGGAACAACAGGGGAAGTTAGCTTTTCTGCATGTTTTTCTGTTGGCGAAGCACACTACTGCTGTGGCAGGTTGGGGTGCTTTTTATTTTGCTTTTTTTTTTTTTTTGCCACTGGTGTACAAATAAATTGACAATCACAGCTTATCATCACTTAAAGATGCATGTGCATGCTATAGTTCACTGAAACATGATTGGCTGCTACATAAATCAATCTGATAGAGATCGGTCCCATGAAAAAAAGATAAAGCATTAGCCTGTGCTTTTGGAATGTAATTAATTTTAGATAGTGGTTATTGATGATTTCATTCCACTGGTACATGTACATGTCTAGACCATGTTTTTGTATAAAATATTTAAACAGTACAATGTGTTCATTTCAAGGAAGACCATGAAGAAATAATGATTAAAACTTTGTTATTGCAACATTCCAGATGTAACATTTTCACACAGAAAACTTAGTTTGCCTTAAAATTAAATTTGTCTTCTACAGCAATTATATTTTATTTCTCTACCTTGCATGTAACATTTGCTTGTTTATTGCTATAAGATTTTCTCCACCAGCTGAAAGGTTCTGTTCAACCTTTCAGTTGGGCTTATTATAGTTACACCAGATTTTGCTGATGTGCAGTATGTGAGACTAAGCCATTCACTCAAACATACTCAAACTGTCCTCGTTAACTTATCCTGGTTTTGGATTAACCCTCGTTACCAAGGGGAGGTTCTTTGCTTTTGCAATAATTTGATTTCATATTAATTGCCAGCTAAACATGTAACTATTTAATTTTATCCATGAATCATGATGGTGGTAAAAAAATGGACTCTAAAAACTTCTTGTGTAAATACCTAAAGGTTCCTCACAGCACTGGGATAAAGGAAGTGAGCACCCTAATGCACAGAGAACAGTAGTGATTTATCAAAAACTCATAGCAAATCACTAGCAGAAGGGTGTTTGTGAAACATTACCCTGATCTCCTTCCTTTCAGCATGTTTTAAATATTCATACACAATCACATACAAGTTCTGTCCAAGCTGAAATTCAGCCTCTCAGCAAGGAAAATGATATATTCTTAATAGTTTCTCTGAAATTTTTACTTGGGGTTAGCTTCCTTTCTGTATCATCCACCTCTTTTCAAACTGAACAAAGTATTCCTTCCAGAAAGCAACCTCTTCTAAAATAGGCCAGTTTTGACATTATCTGAGCCAGAAAATAAAGCAGCCTGGGAAGAAAAAAAAAGTCTTAAAATATGAAAAAACATTTTATTATGTGCCTGGCTAGTTGAAAATCAGATAAACAGAATCTTACCAAACTTTCCAGAAGAATTTAACGTTAGACTGAGAACAAGCATGGAAAATTCAGGGCACTTCTTCAAATGTTTACTTTTACTACTCTCGCCTCCCTGTAGAAAGCACAGAGGGGCAAATGAAAGATAGATGAGCACCGTGCTCTTGCAGTGAAGGACATCTCTGTCTCCTGAGGAACACTCTCAGTGGAGGAACTGAGTAGTATGGAGTTGGGTAATACTCCTAAGTTCACCGCAAAAATATTTCAGAAACTATTTTCTCCAGAGACCAGGAATTTTGAAGTCTGCACCTTATCTATACACAGAGGTTTTGGGAAGACTTTCTGAGCTTGCATGTGTCTGTCTGTCTGTCTGTCGGTCTGTTCATCCCTCTCTTTTTCTAGCAGGCTGTTCTGAGAAGAAACTTTTTGCATCCTGGTGACCTGATGGCTGCTAGCAGGTTTCTCTGCTGTGTCTCTGTTAATGGTATGCAGAAGGCCTATAGGGCAAACTCTCAAACAGCAGCATTTTTCACTCACTTACAGAAATCCTCCAGTTTTGCTGCAGATGTTTTTCTGTCATTCTTTGCATCCCCACTTTCTGCTTATACTGCAGAGCTTCATTCCCATTGGTTTTCAATGAATAGAGAGCTGGAGGAAAGAGAAAAGGAAGGGAAAGGAAAGGAAAAAGGAAATTGCAGAGGGAAAATCTGCAATTTTCTGCAATACCCAACAGGCGCTAGCAGCAGTGTCATTTTAACGTGGTCTTGGGGACACTTGTGTTTGAGCAATTACCTTCTTCTTGAAAATCTTCTGAGATTGTTTAAATTAGCTTGTTTTAAATGAATGTAAATTTAACATCACTTACAAAGATCTGGTATTAGCCCAAGGATACACTGTTTTTGTATCATTGGTTCTGTCATGTTCTGACTTTCTGACAATTACATGATTGTTTGCTATTTTGACAGAAAGCTGACACAACAATCATTTATTTCCAATAAAATCCCCCAAAGGAATAAATACAGCTCTGTTGTAGTTATGTAAAAATAAGGTTATCCTAGGAACTAATTGATCATACAGTATGTCTAATTTCATTATATTTGACAATGATGCAGAAGATTATGCTAAGTACTAGTAGGTTACTAGTGTTTAGACTGAAATACTTATCAATATTCTTGGAAAATGCATTTGTGTAGGCAAGTTTTGCAAGAAGGAGGAAAATCAATCTTAATCTTTCTGAGTTCTGCAAGAAGAATTAACAGTCCTGCAAGAAGAATTAACTCTATGCTGAGCACTAGGTTTATGGAAGTCGTTGAACGCTACAAACTTTTTCCGAGTGATGTTTTATAGAACTTCTTTTAAAAACCCCCGAGGGTAAATAGTATTCTCAGAATAAACAGAAAAATGCTGACCTTGTCAGATTTAGCTGCTGAAAGCCAAGCTGTTTTAAAACTTGGGGGATCAAGGGTCACAGTTATAAACAACACAGATAAAAAGAAAGAAAGGAAGGAAGGAAAAAAGAAAGAAAACTAGAAATAAAAATGAACTACACAGTGAATACAAGTAATAAATATGTTGACCTCGACAAGAAGGATATGAGATATTTATGCAAAAGCCAGGGAGGGGTAAAGAGATCGCAAAGAGGGAAAGAAGAGAAAGTGCACAAATTGCACTTGGGAAAAAATGTTTCTTAGAGCTTGTTTTGAAGCTGGAAATGAGTCACTTTATCTTCATGTGTTTTTGGTTTTGAAAGGGGAGAAAGGTCAAAGCTTCTTTGTTTTAAATAAACTGGTCACTACTTCTGAAGTGTAACATGATAGGGCTCAAGAATCCTAATGAAACTGGTATTTTCCTGACACGCTGGGCTGCAGCACCTCAGCAGTTGTATGGTCATGTGTTGTAAGCCCAGGGAGTTTTATAAACAAAGGCACAACAGAGAATGACTTTGCTCATGACCTTCATACCCTGGTGCTCCTGTGTCAGCCATATGGGCAGTGTGATGGCTAAATTTGCCACCACTTTGGGAAAGTATATACTTTTCCAAATTGCAGCTGCACACATGGCCCTTCCACCATTATGTTCAGAAACATGAACTGGAGTTATTACCCTGGGCGCTGTATGACACCTCTTTCCAAAATGATTCTGATGGAGTAAAGTTTCATGGAAAACAAAGTGGTAGAGACACTCAAAGTGGCACCGGAAACTAAAAATGCCATTGCTAAAAAAAGGCAGCAGGAATGCTACAGTCAAAAAAAACCCCAATCAATCAACCAAAAACCCAAGCCCAACCCAAACTGAGCAATGCAGGCTTTAACAAGGCTTTTGGTATAAGTGGGTTTGCTGAGGTTCAGAGTGTACTAGAACCCTCACTCCCGGGTCTACTGGGAGTTTGTTGTGCTTACCAGATTCTACATCTAAGGTACTCAGCTTCACCCAGTTCTAACGGCAGGCAGAGAAACACTTGCAGAGGGAATGAGATAACAGCAAAGAAATTATCTAACTGAATTTCAGGGCCTTCAGCACTGCCTTGCAGTGGAAGACCTGACAGTAAAGGAGTGTCTTCAGGCTGTGCAAACAGAAAAGGAAATAAAATGTCCTGTATAAGATTAGAAGTCAAAAGAACTTTCCACAAGCAGGACAGCAAAGGAAAACCTCCGGTGAAAATAAACGGAACAATCTCCTCTTCTCCTATTGTTCAAATTAGGCTTATAGAGTCATAGAATGGTTCGGCTTTGAAGGGACCTTCAAGATCATCAAGTTCCAACCCGCCAGCCATGGGCGGCGACAACTTCCAGACTGAGAGCAGGTTGCTCAAAGCTCCATTCTGGCCTGGCCTTTAACACTTTTAGGGATGGGGCAGGCACAACATCTCTGGGCCACCTGTGCCAGTGCATCACCACCCTCACAATAAAGAATTCTTTCCTATTATCAAAGCTAAACCTGCCCTCTTTAAAACCATTATCCCTTGTTCTATCATTGCATAGCCTTGTAATAAGAATGTGTGTAGTACTTTCATATACATGTTCACATCAGGCTGTGATCAGCAGTCTCTTACTAGTTAAATTCCCATTTCCTGTTATTCTGCACAAATGCAAGATTTTTATCTTTGTCTCAACTCATGGAACTTCTCCTTTCTTCCTGAGATTCGTTCCTGACATGCTCCTGGCAACATCTCTCTTCCAGACTGAGAATTCCTCTTCATTTTGTTTGCTGATTCATGCTACCACTTATGCTTAAATGTGAGATATCAAGCTGTATCTGTTATAAATTGCTCCTTTTTTTTTTCTTGACCACATTCCAAGCTTTACCCATTCGATAATATCCTAAAGTCTATATAGAATAATTTCCATCTAAAAGTTCTTCCCTACATTGCTTCTGTAATTATTTTAGTATTGGACTAAATGTTCTTTAGGAGACTCATTTCTTCTTTTGGTGTTCATAATATATCTGCTGTAAAAGGCCATCTGTTCCCAGACCACTAGAAACAACAATGGAAGAGCACACTTATACAGTGACGTGGGGATATGTATCACTGGCCTCAAAATCGGGAGGCAATTATGGTAATGAAAATTGTGAACTTTCAAAACGACCAGCTTCATTATTCTTTGTGGCATCAATCCCCAAACTGGAACAATTACTCAGTTTACAATAACACTAAATAAAAGGTGACTGATTCATTGGACACTAGCTGTTTCAGAGCTAGTGTCATGCTTGCTGTTTGAAGTAGCACTTGAAATGACATAGTACGTGGAAGCACCCTAAGAGCCTGGATTTCCTACCCTGTCCTTGCTTCAACATTCAGCTCTCTATTTGCCCACTCTTTACTCTCCAGCCTTGAATCAGTCTGTCATTCATTCAAAACAGACCAGTAATCAGAGATAACCAATTCCTTTCCAGTTTATTTGACTTTCCCTTTTACCTTTCTACCTACCCATGCCTGCCCTACAATTTTGTGCCTGAGAGAAACCACCCTTTGACTGTTATGATACTGAGACATCTGAATTTCTGAGGATTCACTGATCACACAAATATCATGAAAGTGAAGTCATTTATCAGAGCAGAACTAGGGTTCTCAAACTGAACCCTATAAACAAAGAATATGTCTATAGCTTTGCAGAAGACAGGAGGCAAAAAAAAAAAGAAAGCCATGATAATTTCAGTCAGTTTCTTGAGTATGGGGCAGGCAAATCAAACCTCCAGCAGTTCAATGTTTTTTTTTAGATTTCTAACACACCAAAGACAATCTTGATCAGGAATCACTCATCAGTGAATACTACGTTGTGTTGGTGGTACAGGGGAAGGTGTTGGTCTTTATCGTGCTCAGTGAAACAGGTTGAAATATTGTTTTCATATCTTGAAACACTTTATGATTGTCTTCAAATAAATGAATGTTCACAAAGCATCACTAAGTCATGTTATCCTGCTTATCCACCTGTTGGAAAGAAAAATGAACAAAATGAGAAAATATTCAGACCTATGACAAGCTTTTCTAGAAGTTGAATTAATCTGCAATCCTTCTCTTTTATTTTTGTATCCCTGTAGAGGGAGAGAGGTTCATTGGAAAATACTAGTTTGATTTTCCCCTCAATTCGAAAAACAATGCAATTATAACAGATTCAATAAAGCTTCAGATATGTCATTCATCCACGCAAATTTCTAAACCTTTAGAAAGTTTCTTTCTTATTGAAAAGTCATCAGATTAAGACCTTAACTGAAGAAGGATGTTCCTGTGAGTTAAAGCATTGGGAATCAGAGACTCACATTTCAAGTCCTGGAACTGCTATAGACTTATTTTGTGATTTTGGTTGTGATCCAGCAATGCACTTAAATTGGTGTTTAATTTAAAACCCTGGAGTGGACCCATGAAAGTTAAGCACAGAGTTAAGTCTTTATTAAATGGGAGAGTTAGTCTGTCTGAACTCATTTCTCTAGCTGTAAGATGTGTTAGTACTTATATTCTGCCACAGTTTATTTTTACAGAAAACCTTCTGGTGCAAAAAAATATATCTTCTGATCTGTGCAACACCGAGACCAACTGATGTCAGTTGGAGCCTGTAAAAATCATTCTGCTGCAAAGCAATGATACTCAATGAATTATCTTCTCATCCCTCGAAAGCAAGTTACTGCTATGAAATACTATTTGCATGGAGACTTCATGGAGAGGGGGTAAGGCGCACTTACCAGCTTCACCTCACTCGCATCCTTATGGTTTAAGGGTCCCTCTCTCTCTGGCTGCAGTCCCACCTTCTCTTGCTGCTGGCTGGGAGAAGAGTCAAGCTGCTCCTTCAGCAGATAGCAGTAATTTCTGTGATGCAAGTAAGCAGGCAGGCTTAAAGGCACTAAAGCCTTGCAGTTAGGGAATGAAATTGAATGAATCTGCAATATTTTGTCTTATTTTTTAATATTTTACAATTTCTTTTGATAAATCTCTTTTCTCCTTTATACTGTGCTGCAAGGGAACTCCCAAAGCCTCATTTATTTGACAGGTCTGTGCATGCTTCCCACAATGGATTGTGAAGTTTCTATACTTGTCCAAATACGGTTAGAAATTTTGTTCACAGAGTGAGAAAAAGTGCTCACAAGTAAGAAGGATGATTAATTTCTACAGCATGTAAGCAATACAAATCATCCATATTTTACTTTAATTTAAGGTTTAATTGAATCCTCACAGATCCTTTGAATACACTCTGGCTATCTATATGACATTGCTACAC
Source organism: Corvus moneduloides (assembly GCF_009650955.1). Lineage (NCBI taxonomy): Eukaryota > Metazoa > Chordata > Aves > Passeriformes > Corvidae > Corvus > Corvus moneduloides. The sequence goes on from NC_045511.1 coordinate 55,169,796, forward strand.
ATTATGTTGCATGAGGGACAATATAAGTATCTTTTCTCCTTAGAATTCTTTACTTGTGCAAAACCACACAGAGAAATCCATTTTGTGCTTGTGTGTCAGACAGCCTACCTGAAATTTCTCCATCAGGCCTGAGGTCTCTAAGACCCATAACCTCTCTCTTGTTGTGCTCATTCATCAAAGAGCCAGTGATCTAGCTTCTGCATTTGGATGACAAGCAGGAGATTACCAATTGTCTTGGAAATGTAAAATAAACACTTTTTCTACATATGTTAATGCCATTGTTTATTGACTACTTACTCAGGTTGGATGTAATTGGGGCCACTCGGGAAACATAAGCAGCTCAGTGCCTGTCAATACCTGACCTTTAAAATATTCAGTACAATCAGTGTTACATGATGTTTAACAAGCTGGCCTTTTCATGTGGATGCAGCTGTTGTTGCCATGCAAGCAGGAACGAAGATCCTGTTCCTCCTTACAAACTTTTTTTAATGATTTTTAATTTCATCTGCAATGTTGAAGTAACTCAGAACAAAATAAATCTTACCACTGAAAATTTAGTTTGGAGTCACAATCTTTGGAAAAAGTGAAAACCAGTTTCATGTGAAAGGCAGGGAAAAAAACTACTCCAAAGCAGCAAAGTGAAAAAAGGGCCAGGATGTTAAACAGTTTAACTAAGAGTATCTTCATGCATTATGACATATGGCAAATGTAAATTAAGCACCTTCAGGATGTCACAAGCAAAATTTTCAACAGTGGTTCTGATGACTGAGAGGCTCTTGAAGAATCTCTCATCAGCAGACCATAAAGACTAAAGCACAAGCTAACACTAACATGCAGATGCTATCAGGATGTGACTTCAGCACAGATATGGATCCCGATGGAGAGACAAAACTGCAGATGTTTAACAGATTATCGTGGAAACTAATTGCAAACCATTCTATTTTAATTATTTAAATTTTGCACAAAAGTGATATTCTATGTCTTCAGCTTCTATTGCCAGTGTGTAAGTTAACAGTTCCTGTAAATAAAAGCAAACAACTTTTTCACTGAGCTAATTAAAGCTGTTAATATTTCTGAGCAGACAGATAGATAAATGTTTCCATTTCAAATTACTGTTTGAAAGAAAAGGAAAGGAAAAGGAAAGGAAAAGGGAAAGGGAAAAGGAAAGGGAAAGGGAAAAGGAAAGGGAAAGGGAAAGGAAAGGGAAAGGGAAGGGAAAGGGAAGAGAAAGAGAAGGGAAAGGGAAGGGAAGGTGCGGGAAGGTGCGGGAAGGTGCGGGAAGGGAAGGTGCGGGAAGGAAATGGAAGGGAAGGAAAAGGAAGGTGCGGGAAGGAAAGGAAAGGAAAGGGAAAGGAAAGGGAAAGGAAAGGGAAAGGAAAGGGAAAGGAAAGGGAAGGGAAGGGAAGGGAAGGGAAGGGAAGGGAAGGGAAGGGAAGGGAAGGGAAGGGAAGGGAAGGGAAGGGAAGGGAAGGGAAGGGAAGGGAAGGGAAGGGAAGGGAAGGGAAGGGAAGGGAAGGGAAGGGAAGGGAAGGGAAGGGAAGGGAAGGGAAGGGAAGGGAAGGGAAGGGAAGGGAAGGGAAGGGAAGGGAAGGGAAGGGAAGGGAAGGGAAGGGAAGGGAAGGGAAGGGAAGGGAAGGGAAGGGAAGGGAAGGGAAGGGAAGGGAAGGGAAGGGAAGGGAAGGGAAGGGAAGGGAAGGGGAAGGGGAAGGGGAAGGGGAAGGGGAAGGGGAAGGGGAAGGGGAAGGGAAGGGAAGGGAAGGGAAGGGAAGGGAAGGGAAGGGAAGGGAAGGGAAGGGAAGGGAAGGGAAGGGAAGGGAAGGGAAGGGAAGGGAAGGGAAGGGAAGGGAAGGGAAGGGGAAGGGGAAGGGGAAGGGGAAGGGGAAGGGGAAGGGGAAGGGGAAGGGGAAGGGGAAGGGAAGGGGAAGGGAAGGGAAGGGAAGGGAAGGGAAGGGAAGGGAAGGGAAGGGAAGGGAAGGGAAGGGAAGGGAAGGGAAGGGAAGGGAAGGGAAGGGAAGGGAAGGGAAGGGAAGGGAAGGGAAGGGAAGGGAAGGGAAGGGAAGGAAAGGAAAGGAAAGGAAAGGAAAGGAAAGGAAAGGAAAGGAAAGGAAAGGAAAGGAAAGGAAAGGAAAGGAAAGGAAAGGAAAGGAAAGGAAAGGAAAGGAAAGGAAAGGAAAGGAAAGGAAAGGAAAGGAAAGGAAAGGAAAGGAAAGGAAAGGAAAGGAAAGGAAAGGAAAGGAAAGGAAAGGAAAGGAAAGGAAAGGAAAGGAAAGGAAAGGAAAGGAAAGGAAAGGAAAGGCATACTGTCTTCAAAGAATGAAATAAACAATGTCAATCTATTTTAATGGAAGATAACAAGAAATCAGAAGTCGTGACTTATTTTACCGTCAAAAACAGAAATAAAGAAAAACAAAATAGAAAGACAAAGTGACAAAATGAGTTTAGAAGATAAAAGTTAAGGCCAAGAATTTTAAGTCAACATTTCTTGCAAAATACAAAAGGCAGTAAGAAACAAGTTGTACAAACTTTAGTTCTTGAAACTGATTTTATCTACTGAGCATGATTTCTATGGATGGCGCTTTCCACAGTTTGCAACAGCCTCAGAAAATTCTGGGAATGGAGAAGTAAGGAAAATTGTTGTGGAAGGGTTTGTGAGCACCAGGTAATATTATGAGACCACAAGTTCTCTATAGCAAATACAAATTCCTGTATTCTTTTGGTGACTTTTCAGTTCCACAGGTTGTACTTGCCATGGTTTAAAAAGCTGGAAGTCAAAGCTTAAGTAACATTCCTTGAAGGGAGGACCAATTTTTTTTTAATAAACTAAACTAAAAATAAAATCACCTCCCCCAAATTAAATTTAAAGTAACTAAGTAAAAAATTGAAATAAAACAAAACAATAATATCTTTGGTGTTACTCCATCACCAAGCACTATATTGCTTTCAGTATTCAATCAATTGGTTTTCTTCTGCTCAGAGTGTAAAGAGTTGTGGTTGAAATAGGTCAGTTTACTAGTGCCCTCTTCTGCTTTACACTGGTCTCTGCTGCCCTCTCCTAACCTCTGCTCTCCCTCCAGCAGTTTCTGTTCTTCCACTCACTGATCCAGCAGGACCTTGGCCCCCTCAGGTCCCTCATGTCAAACAAGCAGGCATCTACTACATTACATGGCCTGAAGGTGACTGCACAGAGAGAGGGGGAGAGAAGGGGCGGGGGTGCGGGGGAAAGAGAGCGAGAGAGAGAGTCCTTGGAAAGGCAGGATGGCATCCCTGAGCAAAAATACATCAATCACACCAGTCCGGCTATCTCAATTAACCCTTAGTTAAGCTGGGACCTCCTGGAGAAACTGAAAAGAATTTGAGGGAATAAGAGATGCTATCTGCCACAAGGATTACCATTCTACATGTGGATCAAAGACAATTCCACATTTTACCCTAGTGATTAGCTGTAATTAAATAAAGTATGTCTGTTTAAACTTCATTAGCAGCAAGACATTTGCTACAGCAGAGTGGGCACAAATCATCCATTCTTAATTAAAAGATAATCCACAGGATGACCATAATCTTCTTCTAAAAGTACACTCTTTCCCCCTGAAAGATTTCTTCATCAAATAAGGATAAATAACAGTTTCTCTCTGTTTAAGCTATGAAGGAATGGGTACTCCTTCCCATTTGCTTGAATGAGTGCTGAATGTGCCTGATAACATCACTTTGGCATGCTATTATCTAAAATGGTAGAATACCCCACTTCAGCAAAGTCTGACATAAATCTTTGAAAACAAAGAAATTGCATATGTATGAGCTGAAATAGATATGACAGTGTTGGCACATTAATATTCCTGTCACTGGGGGGTTTCAAACTTTTAAAGAGATGATATCAATGAATTCAGGCTGTAGCTGGTGGAAGAGGACAATGTACTGCAGGACAATTATTAATTACATATACCAAAACATATTAGAAAAACATACAATACTGTCCAAAATATATCATGGTGCAGACCAGTGCTCAAGACTCCTCTGAGTACTACTGAAGCTCCATTGTGGGAGAATCAGCCCTAATCAGCAGCAAAAGGACATTTCCCTTTCTACTTCTGCAATCATCGTGGTGGTGCACAGGTAACATATGTTTTCAATTATCACATAACAACCCTCATTAACAGCAACTGCAGTGCCCAACTGAACAGTTCTCTGCCCAGTTGCATATGGTTTGAAATTGGTCATTATGTATGATATGAGTATGATATGAGGATATTTAGTTGGGATCTTTTATTGTTTGATGCTAGAGCATGTAGAAGTAGATGTTAAGAAAAAAAGCAACATGTCAGCTTCTTTAAGCAACAGCAAAGCTGAAAATATCCTATTTTATTCTGAGGAGGAGGAAAAAATGTGCAAAACCTTTTTATTTATGGTCCTTTGGGTTAGTATATATGTTGCTTACTCAGCTTTTCCCCTTCTGATGGGAATACTTGGACAAACTGCAGGAATTAGAGATCACAGACATGAAGATTACATTGTAAGATCTGTGGGGCAGAGACTGCTAGCTCAATGAGGTATCTTGATGTCTTTTGATCCTTAAAACTAAGTGAGGAACATGAAAGCCACTTAATTGGCAGAAGAAAATTCATGCTAGAATCAAACCTAGGATCAAAACTTATTATTGAATCTGCATATAATTCTACATGTAGTTTTTTCAATTTTTCGTTTTAATTTTTTATGGAAGGACTTGCTGGCAGTAACTATACAGCATGTACTAGTCCAGTGACATGCTGACCTTCAGGGATAGGATGGAAGGGCTGCTTAAAAGCTTTTACACGTACAGCTTTTGCTTTTTTACTCTCTAGCTGTTTCTCTTTTTTTTCTTTCTTTTCTTTCTTTACTCCTTTCTTTTTCTCCCCCCAGCTTTGCACCTATGACAGGCTGTTTTGAGTCCTGACACCTTACAATGAATAACTTCTCAGCAGTTTTGGACAAAGGCCTAAGAAAATTCCTCTTTCACAAACAGGCATGAAACTCCATATAACTCCATATAAAAGCATCTCAAACACACTTGATGACAAGTCAGCTCTTTTAGGCTATTACAAGAGAGCACTAGTCATCTCTGAATATTTTTAAACTTTACTAATAAAATCCTGGAGAGGTGCTTTCAAAACAATGAGAAATATGTCTGTGCTTTGGTTTTGATTTAATTCTTTTATTACACTATTGCTATCTGTCATTTCCTGCATGTGTCAGCATTGTGTCTGAATCACAAAAATGTCATGGATACACCATGCAAAAAAGAAAGAATTTTGTACCCCGCCATGATAAGCAACATCCCTTTGAAAAGAAAAGAAAAATTACATGTTGATAGATTATCTGATAACTGCAAAGTATTATACTTACCATGGTCTTACACTAATGCAGTGGAAGTTGACAGCAGACTCAGTATTGCTCTCAAATCCCACCCATTCCTCCAGTTGGTTCCAAATTCCTTTGAACTTCTAGAATCTGATTTTGAAATTAGGTTCAATTAATGTTTGAAATTGTAGAGTGACTTCTATGTATATGGACCAGTTTATACCTCTTTCTTTTATCTGAAGCAGCATTTTATGTCCCCAAGCAACAAGGCACTTAAGCAAGAAATAATTTTAAATGCATGTGTAAACCCATCAAAGTCAGCAGGACTACTGTTTGGGCTTAGCATCATGTATGCCTTGCATGTATGCCTTGTCAAACCAGGGCTTTAGATATTAATCCATGCAAGGAGAGGTGACGCAGTGTGACTTTGAGCATTAAAGTGTCTTGGGAGTAAGGTATTTTTCCTAATTACTTTACTGCTCCTCTCTGGAGGAATTACAGTAACAGCAAATTCTTGTGAAACTTCAGGAGTTATTCATAAAACCCAAAGGGTTTTAAAACAGGACAGCTGAAACCCACTACTATTTACTACCAGAAAAAAACCAGAAAAAAGCCCTTTCCAAACCCCAGTTTTCTTTTTGACCAAAAAATAAGCCATTGTTTATCAAAGAATTAATTCAACAATAACAAGACAAAACATCCTTGGAATGGACCAATTGATATTCAGCAAGCGAAGAGAATTAAGTTACTGGACTCTTTAAAATGTAGTCTTTCATGTCAGTTCATTGCAAAAAATAATGAACTATCATCACTTCTTCATCTTCACAGCACATTTTTAAGATAGTTTACATGATTCTCAAATACTTGAAATACTTTAGCGCCTACTGTAGAATGTCCTCATGAAAAAAAAAAGATGGTTAGCCAGTTACTTTCACAATTTCATGGAATGGATTTTATAGTATTATTATTCAGAACCAAGAGAAATGCAGATTCTGTTTAAAGAAATAGCACTATGTTAGAAAATATTTACATAGTGCACAAGTTATATGGTCAATGTCTAATGAGATGAAGAGAAAGCTAATCCATAGATATGGCTTTTAGTACCGGATGAAGATTCTGTAAATCCTCTGATATAAACAAAGTAACAAATTTGGCTTGTAAAGTGAACTACAGATAAGGTTACATCTATTTTTCCCATAGACATTATTTTTGAAGGTTTGCACCTATGGAAATGACATTCATGCACTCTGTTTAAACAGAGGTATGAGTAGCACAGACCTTAGGTTCCTATATATATGGTTTGGATTTTACTCTAACAAGTTAATCACACTTTTTCCCCTTTTGATTTGTGACACTGGGTTTATTATGTTTTCTTCTCTTTTTAACAAATAGATATTATGAGAGGTCAAAAATTACAGAAACTGCAATGGCTGGACTTCCCCTCTGGTGGTGTTTATATATTTCTGTTTCTGCAAAATATCCCATTGTTTCTATTTCTGAGTACATTTTAAGATATAGTTCTTAAAATTAATATGACATCATTGGAGTAGTAACTGCTGATTTCTGTATTGATTTTCATAAGCTTATGTGATTATGTTATTTATTTTAATTGATCATTAAGGCCTAGACCTTACTGGTTAAATAAATCTGGTGGGCCTCTGAAAAATATCTTTGAAATCAGTTGGATTTTACATATATGAAAAACCCTATCTATGTGAATCACACTATAAAATCAGGCGAGACATGGACAATTTTCTCAATCTGATATTATTAAACAAATAGAAAGGATATGAATATGAATAACTTCTTATATATTTTCAGATTATGTCTTTATCTTGTAAATAGATGAATAATCTTAAATGCTTGGAAAAGCATGTATGTAGACAAGAGACACACAGAAAAGATAGAAATACAGATGCATGTATTTAATTCCATATGTCAGTGTATGGACATTCACTTAAAGACTGGACTTGATGATCCTTGTGGATCCTTTCCAACTCAGAACATTCTATGATTTTGTGATTCTGTAAGCAATTAAAGGTAATAATGATAACATTTAAACAATATATCTTCTTGAAAACATATCCTTTCATTGTATTGATGGATTCCTATGAAATGTGGATTTTTATTAATACTAGAGAAAGAAACATTGAATGTGTTCACCTGAATAGAGTCTATCTGCACTTCAAGACAGTTTCTTTAAGAAAAAGTTCTGTCTGGCTAAAAATAGTCTTGAAAGATGGTTTGCCTGGATCAACCTTTTCTGACAATCTTAAATTCTGATGTGCAGTATAATTTTTCTTTTTAAAAAAATGTTGTATTCCAATGTCTTCTTGCTTTTAGGAGGCAGTTCAGAGTGTCTCAGATACCATCAAGGCTACCATGATTCCTTATTGTAAAAATACTGCACATACAAAAAGGTATTATAAGACGTAGAGTCACAAGTAACTATCAAGGCAAAAGTATGGGTGGTGTTTATCAGCTTACTATATGAAGTCAAATTGTCTTCAGCCAACTAAGACGATAACAAGTCTCCTGCTAATTTAATTTGATTCCAGTTCCCACACAGAATTAACAGCAAGAGAGATCTGGGCCTGTATGCTTCTTTATGCTTGCAATTCTATTTATTTAAATTCAAAGATCCTTAATAGAAGCTTTTCTGTTCCTTAGTCTGGAAAGTGAAAACTAGGGCCTTTCCTAGAGACAGGAATTTACACAGCTTCAGGTAAACTGCTGGAGCACTTTGCTGTGATTGTAAGGACTAAGAATCCATACAGGACAGACTCCCAGTGATGGCAACACCTTTCATCACATGAAGCAGTAGCCATTTTACAGAAAATCTACAGGAAATCACCCAGTCTAGGGAAATATACTTCCCTGCCTCCAACATCAGGCCTTATAAAGATAAGTCTAGGAAATAAAATTCACAACTCTATTAAAAACCAAGAAAACATGGATTTAATGGTTACTGGGTATTACAACCTCTCTCTGTGCATTTAAGGATTTCTATTTCTCTTGTCCTAGAGAGGACTTCACTCTCAGCCTCTACGAGGTCATTTGTACCTCACAAATATTAACCCTTTTTTCATTCAAAGGTAATCAATGTATATCTATCTGGTCTCTGAGAAATCACTATGAGGTGAGCTTTGAGAGCTTCAGATTCTACAGATCTAAACAAGCTGGAGAGACAGAAAGCTTGTTTTATTTTCCCATATTTACTGATTAGTCTACTACATCATATTCCTTCTACCTACCTGACTTGTCTTCTCATAGGAAAAATGGGCCTTGGGGGTTTGCTGGGGTTGAGCACAAATGCTCCTCCCTAAAGCCAAGTCATACCCATGCCAACTTTAAGTCCTTCTGCCTGTTTAAATCATGAGGCATTATAGATCTATAGAAATTGAGTATGGCTTAGGTGTCAGTGTACGGGAACAATTATACTGCCTATTAAGTAATTTAATAATTCAGACATATTGCAATCCAGGGTTACCACAAAGCCTCTCACAAAGTGGTTAACATAAGACTTTAAAAGAAGACATTGGTCATCTTTGCCCAGTGTCAAGTGTGGGATGTGACAAGATGGGAAGATGGATTGAGCAGTAAGGCAGACAGGATAGGTGTCTGCACTCTTGTGTGCACCAGTATTTTTCCCACCCAAGACTGGCTTTCTTGACCTAGAGCCTACGTCTGGACACTAGTGCTGGTAAGGGTCTTGTAGATGTGTGGCATGATCACCTTCAAACTTAACTGGATGAATTATTCTGCTTGCATTATGGACACAAGATGTGCTGACATCGTATCCCAATGTCTTCTATTACTTGTGGTATCAAGAACGAGTCCTGGTGTACTGAGCTTGATGAGGTATCCTCAGCAACAACCCTGTAAGCACTGCTGGGTAGCATACATCTGTGGGTACAGCCCAGCCACTGGTCCCAGCATCATGTGGAATCAGCCACCAAACACCTGGACTCTAGGAGTGTTATGATCCACCCCGAAGGCAAGGGTAACACAGGTTCTTCTTCACAATCTTTTTGTTTCTAACTCCTTTCTAAGAGATGACATTTGCTCCTCTGCCTCCTGCACTGCTGATCAAAGTAATAGATTAATTTCCCTTTCCATCTGAATCTCTTGATAGTCACCAGCTAATCGTGAGTACTTCTTTCCCAGTTGTTCCTGCAATGTTTTCACTGAATCTTTTAAAGATTTTATTTCAGTCTTGGATTTCTGAGTAGCCAATAGCTCATTTTGTTCTGATTTAAGGGCAGTACCTGAAATGACACACTCTACTGCCTGTCCTTTGCCAGGTTTTAGTTTATGGTCTTTTGCACGAATTGTAGTTTGATCTGCCACTGCTTGTTATGAGCTGATGCCAGTAGTTCTGAGCCCACATCATACCAGGAGGAAAAGAGTTATCACTATAGATGTTTAATTTTATCAGGAGGGGACAATCCCCATTTGACTTGCTCTTGGTAGTACTGTCTTTCAGTAACCCACTGAAGATTAGTGTTTTTCTCCCCATCACCCTCTCTGAGGGTCAGTTTGACTTTCTCATGGAGAAAACTTCACAATAGGTCTGGGTTACTCCAGAAAACCTTTCAAGTCTGATATGCTCAGGTCATACCGAGAGAAGAAAAACTAGCAGTAGGGAGCAGTTGAGATCAGACATATCTGGGATTGCCATGATCTTCTGATGGGGATTTTGGCTTTGACCAAAAATAAGTTCTCCTTTGTCCACCACCCTGGCTGTTATTCCCATAAAAAAACTTCCTCACTGCTTCTCAGAATAATCCCGCCTATGATGCCAAAATTAGTGTTACAACCCACCCCTGAAGGCAAGGGCAAATCAGCCTCTTGTTAATAGATCCTTGGGGTGGATTAGACTGAGAAGACACTGTATATATGTGGGAACCTAGAATGCAGAAAATACTTCTCTGTCTGTTTTGAAAGGATTTACCCCCCTGGACAGTTATGGTTTTGACCTTTGTTGTTGGGAAAATTTGCCTAGCCTCTGGGAAGAATTTGAATCTACAATGGTGTGAATTAGGTGATAGAATACTATGTGAGATTATCACAGGGTATGTATATATATACATGTATATATATATATATATATATATACATATGTATGTGTGTGTGTGTATCTTTCTATATGATTTATCTTACAACAATTTGGCTGCAAAGGAAAGGAGCTATGCAGATGTTTTGATAATTATTATTATTATTATAGGGAAGCAGCATTATAAAACATAAAAATAATACTTGAGAAAATGTATAAGGGAAAAGTAAGAAAGAGAAAGAAAGGCTCCGAGTAGAAATGATACCACCATCCCTGGACCTAGTGATGAGACTTGATTGTTGCGATTTTGATATCCATTGGTGGAAACGATGGTCACAGTGGAGGTCACAGTCTTGATCCATTGGGGGTAGGAAAAGCCCAAACACAAAATTCAATGAGTTAATACATGCTTAGGCTATCTGGGAATGCTCAGATACTTCCCCTGGGTGGGGAGTTTTACACTGTCTGATGTAACACTGTGGATCATGTGCAGTCCTCAAGCCCGTGGAAGTCTCAGAAATGTGGCTGGGTGTGTTTAGGGGATTTTTGATGGTTTATGATCCCTTCTAAGATATGATAGCTGTCTCTCATGTCGTTGTAGTGAGCCAATTATACCCCATCAGAAGGGATGTACACCTTCAGACCTATGTGTGAATGTCCTAGTACTTCTCCAGGGGGAATTTGCACACTTGAGCCCGTTATGCCTCATCAGAAGGGATGAATAATGTGAATGTCTTGATACCCTGTTGTTGAGGGGGAATGGTGGGGTTGGACTTACAACTGAGTCGGTTTTGTAAGGGAGGACACTGGTGTGATAAAAAGCATTACCCCATCTCTGCAGGGTCTGCTTCTTTTTTGGTCTCTTTCCCTATCTGGCCCAAAACCCAGCTTGAAGCCTCTGGTGGTGGTTGCACACCACTCTCCACCTGGGTGTGACCTTGCACATCATCAGCAAAGCACTCTGCTGCTTTTGTAAATGGCCTGTTATCGTTATCTCAGTCATTAGACGTTAACATTCCAGTCTCTCCCAAGGAGCCATCACCAAGAAACGAGGACATTGAGACCAGCAGAGTGACAGAGCATGGAGAAGATTGTTTGTCCTACTTGTCAACCTGTTACAGGCCAGATGAACTGTAAAAACACAGTCAGGAGCTAGACATGCAGCCTTCTGGAAAGTAACATGAAAAAAGGAGGAAGGGAACTCATTTGAACTCTAGAGGTCATAAAAAGGCAGTAGCACCTAACAGACCAACATAGAAGTAAAAGTCACATCCTTAGGGCCTGTTGTGCTGGAGAAATATTGACACTTGAAAGTCAGAAAAAACCTTTTTAATAATTGGAAAAGAAAACAGAAACAAAGGAAACAGGAGACGAGCGCAGCTTCAAGGACAGAAAAGTCAAGAGAAATCTATTCAGGTTTGCGCATATGGGTTGTGAGTTGCAGTCATAATGATTTTTTTGGATGCTTTTCTTAATGCAGAATTGATGTTTGTTGTTTGGGTTTTTAATTCTTTTTAACTAAGGATATGAAGGATGGGGCACTGAACTTAAGCTAGCAATAGAATCTGTTTCTGGTTGTTCATATATTTTTAATCTGTCTATGTATCTACCTATCTAGCTATATCTAGATATAATATACCTGTACCAGTACGTATAAATATATGCACACATATACATATACACTTTAACAATACATGTAGACGAGGTGGTATATTTGGATATGGCCTCTATTCTGATATAATAGTTACAGAATATTTTTACACAGTATATTTTTAAATGTTTAGAATCATCACTTACAACCCTCAAGCACTCAGACAATCTATCCCTAAATCATCAGTTTTTGGAGGTATTCTAGAAAGCATGGGACTCAGAAAGGGTTTTGCAGGAGGATAGTTCAGAAGTCCTGTAAGATGGGGAGGACACTTTTTATGAAGGTGCAGTTATGGCAGGAAGGCATTGACTGGAAGAGTGGAGGATGAAACACTCACAGGTGACACTACATAGCTAAAAATGGGCAGAGGCATGTCAGTATTGAAAAGAAGGTTGGATATGGATCTCATGAAAAAGCATTTGGAAGTGAAGGAAACTGAGAAGCACAGACTGAAATGGGGATGGGAATCTGTATTCTGCCATGTAAGTCTGTCTTTGAAACATCTCAATTACTTACGACGAAAAGACGAATTTTCCATTTCCATAGCTAACCTTTTTCCCTTCTTTCTCATTACATTAAATGGCAAATCCCACTGTTCAGAGAGCAGGGTATACAACTAAACTGTCTTTAGGAAAATACAGTACAGGTGTATTAATTAGCACATATTCCTAACAGTGTATTGAATTTTATCTCTTCTTTGGTTCTCAAAGTTATAAAGTATATTGACAAGTTCCAGTCAACAATACAGGCTGGAAAAGTCTTCTTTCCTCCCTTCCTTCCCCCTCCCCCAAATACCAAGCTTTTAGTCTAATTACTTATTTGCAGTCTCAGCAAGCCAGAGAGGAGAATTTTATCCACTTTGGCTTGTTTCTGAATACTAACTAGCCAGGCCAGTCAAGGCTCTCTAAAGAGTGAAAGTGCATGAGAGACACACTGCATTTGACACAGTCAGGAGGCAAAAGAAAGAGCAAAACAAAAGTCTATTCAGGGCTGAATCCTCTGATATACTTACCCATCCCCCACCTCCTTTAAAAATAAAGAGAAAGGGGAAAACTCATGAATCCATGGCTGAATGCCTGAGGTTGTCAGAATAAAGGACAATGAGTGACAGCTGACTGTCAGCACAATTCTCAGAGTCTGAGTTATCACTTTTCGGTAGTGTTCAAATAGGAAAAAAGCATGTGTGCTTAACAAGAAAGTACTGCAGAAGTGCTTTGTGAGGGGCTGTGCTCACACCAGCTGCAAACAACGGAGGAAGCTGTAGTTCCACATGGATTTTTTTTCCATGGTCTGTGAAATCTTCCCTACTGAACTCATTAAAAACTTTTCTAAGCATGTGGGCACTAAATGATGCCTTAAGACAACAGGATTTGTAAAACTTTTCTTTTAAGGAAATCAGGCCAGGCACACCTAAAGTTAAGCAACTTACATGTTCATAGCAGTTATCCACCTTTTGGTTATTTAAACAAAACCCACAGTGAAGGCCAATCTTTAAACATTTCCTGCATGTTCTACTTGTTTAGGATCTCCTTGCAAGCTTATTTTTTCTCCGCAGATTGGACTACACTTTCATCTTCACTGACTGCCTTAATCCTCCAGTCTTTGCTGTTCCAGTACATGATCAGATTGTTTTTAAGTCACATCTACCCACATTTGTTAGTACTGAAACATTACTTTAGGCATTTATATCTCCATAAATCCATACAAATGATGCACAGGTTTTCCTGAGAAAGGTCGAAGAAGCTGAAGCAGAGAAGATTTTAAGGTTATTTAAATAATGCATTTTAAGTTGGCAGATATTTAACTGCCTGGTTTATGTACTAAAAAGAACTACCTGAGCAGAGCAGCAGCTCATGACAGTGAGATCCTGGAATGACAAGGTTTTTATTAATTAAATTAGATCTGGCCTGTGTTCAAAGCATTAACTCACTTAAGTCTGTTGACCATCTGTCAACAGTTAGAGAGACGTTGATTTTATTCTCCAGGGATCTGTCAAGGTCCACAGCGACTGCAAGTAGGACCAAGTGTCTAGGTCTTGCCACCTAAGCATGAAGGCTGCTCTGGACTGTGGTCCTCCCTGAGACGGAGGATGTTACCAACAAGCAGTCAGTGAGAGGGACAGAGATGTTGATCTATATCACTCTTCCTGCTATCAGAGCACCATTGTGGGAGAGCTCAAAGTGGTGTTACCACTCCAGTAGGTGTTACTGTACATTATGAATCTTTAGAGAGAAACAAAGAAAGGAGAGTTGGAGTGTAAGTGGAATGCAAAAAGGAAAATAGGAGGTAGTTAATTCACAGACTTTGTGTTTGTGGGTTTTTTTTTTTCCCCAGCTAAGAGGAAGAAATTTCTGTAGCTGGCAGGCATGCTATTTAGAAGTTCCAAACTTTGCATAAAACTAGTAAAATAATGACCTACAAACAGAGCAAGTTTGTAGATAGGTTTTAGAAAAACTTATTTATCTGTTTCTGTAATCTTAGGTCTGGAATAAAGGCTGGATTTTCAGGAAAGGGAACAGGAGTTACGCAAAACTCTTGCCACTTTGCTCAGAATATGAACTTCGAACTGAACTTTCAACTGAACTTTGCAACTTTGCTTCAGTGTCTATGCTGATATCACCATTTGCTGATTACTGTATATATAAATATTAAGAATAAAAATGCTCCTTTACTAGAAAGGATCCCATATTTAAAAAAAACCCACCTGCAACTACAAAAATTAAGCTTATTTTTTAAGGTAGTTACTAACCTTGCTTGAGAGGTGTGATGATTTGCAAATATTTTTTGAGGCCTTTATCGTGTGAAAGGCATGGAAATAGGAGTTATGGGCCGCCTCTTAATATTACACAAATTTCAATTCATTAGGACCATTAGTCATAACTGTAAGATGTACTCTCCAGATGTCATGTAAGAAGTTTATGGAAAATTAAGAAGAAAATGGACCAAGATTTTCAATGCAAACCCAAGCAACTTAGTTTTGGGCTTTAGGAACTTTCAATTCTCATTAAAACACATGCTGTTTTTTTCTGGCCCTTTAATAACGACATGGCTCTTTACAAGAGCCTTTGCTGTAGTCCATTTTCAGGAGCTATGTCCCTTTATAACTGATTTTGGAATAATAGAATGCCTACTAAAAGTAGAAACCAATGTTAGTTGCAGGAAAAAGAGATATATCAGAAATTAATACACAAAGAAATAGAAATGTGAACTGGATGAATAACCACATGGAAAGATAGAAAATTAATCATCCCTCTACAAGTTCCATGAAGGCAAAAGAGGATCTGTCTCCTCTGGTTTTGTCTTTACATTCAGAGGATGCCAAATAATTTTGTATTTTGCTGCATTATTACCCCTTCCAACTACAGCATGCAGCTTGGCTAGCTAAATTAGAAGTCCAGAAGAATCCCCTGGCTCCCTCTCTGGTCATTAGCATTCCCAATTGCTAAGGTAACTCATTTAATTTTAAATGGCCTTTTGCTGGAGACTGTCTTTTGTCTTTGACTGAATGAATCTAACTACCCGAAGAGAGGTGGAAGTTATAGACTGAATTTGTTGCCTGTTTTTAGGACTAAAATGTGATAATGTAAATTTCTCTCCATGTGTTTAAAATTACTCATTCTCCTAAAATTTTCAGGTCAAGGTGACCCAAGAGTGATGTTACTTCTGGTGTTTCCCATAGAGCAAAGAGCCTGGAATCCTCATCTTAAGAGAAACTTTTCTCACCTTCTGAAGAGAAGAAGCAATGTTCCTATAAAGCCTCAGAGGTACAGGGTTTTGGTAGATTGCTCTGCTATGAACACTACTATGTGTTCAAAGACAAAATACATACCTCTTAATCTATATGTAACAGATGGTACTTCACAGAGCTGTTGTCAATGTATATCACCTCACACAGAATGCACACACCTATTCACAGTTGTTGTATCTAACCTCAATAAACTTGATTTATGCCTGCTTTCAGATGAAGCTACACACATTTATGGTGTTACAATTTTCAATCTGTCAACCAGAGTATAGTAGATATGTGTGTGTTCATATGTTTTTGAAGTTTTACCCACTTTGTATGGCTACTCTGATGATAAACATGCAATCATAAGAGATTTCTGCCAAAGTATCTTAACCAACAGGATTTGTTCAGTTATGTGGTTTGGTGCTGTTTTGTTTGGTTTTTTTGTTCTTCCCAGTAGCGATGGGAGATGTACAGGAAAAAATAGAGTGAAATCGCACTTTGTGGAGCCAACAAGTACACTTCTTCTGGCTTGCTTTGTACTTTGTAACTTTCTGGTGTACTGGGAAGATATTAGCTCCAAGAATTGACTGCTTCACCACTGGAATGAGACTATATCGTGCCACTCTGCAAGCTGATAGAAGGTGTCTGGCAGAAATTTGGAATACAGCATTTTAAGATTCAGAAAACGGATAGATCTCCTGAGGTACTCTCTGTGCAGAATATCTGAAAAAGTCTCTGGATCTAAGTAGGCTTGTTGCCATTTCTTTGCTCTGGGTAGTTAAGATGTTTGGTAATCAAGATGTATTTCCTGTTTTGGGTGAGTTTCCTGATTGCTGTAGGCACATTCATCACCTGG
This sequence comes from Corvus moneduloides, assembly GCF_009650955.1. Lineage (NCBI taxonomy): Eukaryota > Metazoa > Chordata > Aves > Passeriformes > Corvidae > Corvus > Corvus moneduloides. The sequence goes on from NC_045511.1 coordinate 55,186,420, forward strand.
GCCAAAACACTATCCTCCATTTCTTCAAGACTTACTGTCTAATAAACTTCAGAACAGAATTAGACCTTCCCAAGCTACAAGAAGCTTCAACTTCTGCTGAGAAGAGAATTTTAAAAGTTATAGTTAATCTCTGGAGAGTGGAAGAAACATCCTGTCAATCTTTGAAACATCTCTTTCTGGGATATTTAGAGTGGGTGGTCATAGTCTTACATCTCTAAGACTGATCTAACATCTCTAAGACTTATTTCCTGTGTAGAAATATCAGCTTCCTAAGAGACAGATGCAGAAGCCCAGATGCACAAAGGTAATCACGGGGAGCAAGGCTCCCAAATACCTTTGTGGAACAAGTCCTTTTGATTGTTGTATTGCTTGTCATCCTTACTTCCTAAGCACATGTCGTTGTATTCTCTGAATGTTTTGCAACATTTGTTAGGTTACTCCCGTTTTTTTATCTAAGTAGAGTGACCAAAGAACAAATAAGGCAAAACAATAAAAGACCTTTGGACCTGTAGATGTCAGTGGACGCAAGCTATTTCTGGACACAGAATTGATACAGATCTCCGTTTGGACTAGAGAATGCAATGACTCTCAAGATGTGCAGAATTCCCTTTTTTATCCACCATTACTGGAGCAGAAAACTGTCCATGTATCTCACAGATGGTTTCAGACCTTATAGGATCAACACAACATGGAAGCATGGCCCTGATAAAAGTGTAAATTCTCTGAGTACCAACTTATGAGCAGGCTCCAGAAAAAGAGTACAGATAAAGACAGGTGAACCCAGGGAGTATGCAACACTGTAGACCACAGAAGAAAAAAGGGAAACTTCTTAATACAGTTTTGGTTTAATTGGTTGGTATGAAATGACACTTTCATGTTTTAATAGCCTAAGCAAGGATAAGCAACTAATAAAATTACTGTGATGAATGACTACAGTTTTATTCATCTAATGAGATCAGGTAGATATGGAGAAATACAGATTCTGAAAGTACTTCCAAAAATACTTCCTGATTGTACAAATATGTTTTAAAGGCGTCACTTAAAAAGAAGGCTGGTTTTGATATGGGAACACCACGCCTAAAGTCTTTCAATCTTTGCTTCTTGCCAAAGAAAGGGCATGTGTTGAATATCTTTTACTACATCTAGTAGCTTGGCTGAAAGCAATGATAATATACGTCTAATAAACTGATGGAGTCTCATGCTTATGTTCCAGTTTGACAGGAAGAACCACAATTACATCTGTTACTTAGATGCAACATGAAATATGTTGTGGTGGGTTTATGCTTGGGGTTTCTTTCTGTTTTTTTCCATGTATTTGTTCTTTTTTTTTTTTTTTATTAGTTTGCTTGTTTAGTCAGTTAAAACTTTACAACAGAGCTGTAAGATGCACTCTTCTATGAGGTAGGAAGTTTTCTACCCTATTCTATTAAAATGGGATATCGTCAGCCAGGAGGTTTTGGATTCATGTTTGTTAACAAAGCATGTACAAAGTTTCTTTCTCTTTTGGTACTTCCAAGTAAGTGGAGCAGTCTGAAGATGAACCTTGAAATGATCTGTCCAGCAAGAACCAGCAAAGAATTCCAGGAAATGGAAGCATATAAGCAGGTATCCTTAGTGGAAAATGGATATTATCCATGAATTGAATCCAAACATTAGAATAAAGAAAAACCCTACAAGTGCTGTCAGGGAACCCAACATGGGCAAGTGAGCCCCAGTATGTTGTGACTGGCCAAAGATGGTTGTTCTTGTTACAATAGAAGATTTAGAAGGTGCCACTCTTTCTTCTCAAGAGGAACAAAATATTTTGGTGTATCATTGTATAATAGATATATTTTGAATATATTTCTCTTTTTTTCCCCACAGAGGTTTTTTTTTTGGTTTATGATAAAATTGAAAAAATCAGTTATTTTTACCTAAGTTATATGTCAAAGGTTAAGTAAAGATGTATAGGTTTTTTGAACTCACAAAGATCCATGAGTCTTACTTGATGTTTCTATGTAAACCATCATAACAATATACTACTTTGTAGTGTGTTCAGTCGTGGAAGAATTATGACGCTTCAACCTGTTCTCCTTTTACAATTGTATGTAAATATGCAATATATGCATGCTTGCTTTTCTGATATCATATACATATATAAAATAATATTTGGGAAAGAAAAAGGTATTATGCTGAATGTGGAAAATAAGCTGTAGAAGATAAAAACTAAATTCAAAACAGTGGAAATGAAAAAGTTAAATATATATTTACCTCTACATTCCTTTCCTTTCAATTTAAAATCAATGCACACACACAAAAACCTACGCCAGCTGGGGTGCTTAGTAAGTCATATGAACTACTGCTCTGGTTCCCTGCTGGTTTATGATCCTAGCTTTTCAATGCAGAGCTGCTATTCAGACTTCAGTACTTGTCTTGTGTGTCTTTGGGTGTTTAATACTTATAACAAGGCACTTTCATTATGGGCAGCCCAGTTTTAAACATTCTGGCAATTTATCTGAGCCCTCTGTAATGTCTGAAGGAGACCAGCTGACTATTCAAACTGAGTCACCTAGATAACATTTCTTAATTTTCTTCTGCTTCTCATCATCTTCAGACTTTGTAAACAACATTGCTTTAACAAAACTTTGAAAGGGTCCATGTTTAGCAAAGCCTGCATTACCAAAATATTTCAAAGATTTATTTTATCCCCTGTTTAAAGTGGAATACATACTGTCCCTTAAAAGAATGTCTCTATTTAATTTGCTGTGAAAATGTGAAACTATTCATTATCAATCAGCACTGACTTTCTTATTCCTCAAAAAATGTATGGCCCGTTTCAAAAGTGTTCTCTAGATTGTTTGAATTTAAAAATCCTTTAATTTATACTGGGAGTCTGAATCATATAAATTCCCAAACACTCCTATTTCTGGAACCTCCCAGTCAAGGAATCAGTTTTCTTCACTCTTAGTATTTTCCCAAAGAAAGATCATATGAAGAATGTCTGTTTTAATTCTTCAGAAGGATGTGAATAAGAAGAAATATATTCTGAGTGCCTTCAGTAACTCTGCTATTGAAAAATGGATATTCTCCAAAATATGCATATTTTACAAGCTAAAGTATGTGTTTGTTTGAAAGATTTACTTTATCATTGCTCACTCTCTGAATAACTCATTATCTGTATGAAAACACACAATGATACAGAATAAGCATTGAAAATATGAGTATGCTTTGGATAATCTAATGCTTGGCTATGATGCATATGAATAGTAAGAAATACTTGTTTAGAACCAGCAACAGCACTAACACAAAACATAAAAGACCAGTATAAAACATAAGCAGGTTTACACTTAATGAAGTCTCTATTGGGAAACCAGGGCCTTGTTTCACGTGCACAATGCTGTGGGGAAAAAAGTAACTTGGTATCTGTAGAATAAATGAACGTATCTTTAATTTTTTTTCTCTCTTATTTCTGACTAGACTTGAAGTAACACAAGATTAACTTCTAACATTTTTGTTCTTTGAACTTCTGGCTTTACTCAGAACATGGCAACACAGTATAAAATACACTAAGAACAATGAACTGCAACATAAAGTAGACATTTTGGAACTTTAAAAAAGTTAAGCTTAGTTTCTGGAAATGTTAGGGAAAATGGAAAGTAGATTTTCTCTACCTGTTCATACAATTCCTTGTTTGGCCAAACCCGCACAAATGGACTAATACCAATCAGGCAGCAAAGGAGCTCAGTTTTACCCATGTTATCTGGCTCCCATTTGTACTGGACTCTGTTTACTTTGCCCTGGCTGGGAAAGGGGAGCATGGCACTCAAATGTCCAGTGTCTCTACCCTGTAAAAAAAAACTAGAACAATACCTAATACTGAGCTTTCCTCTAGCTATCAGGCTCAAACATTATTTTTAATTGTACTGAGGTGCAGGAATTGTTATACATCCAGTTTTACACCTTGCTCAGCACTATTGCCTCCTTTACAAAATACTCCAGATGTGATTGTGTGGGGCATATTGTCAGAAATATGGAATTTATTGCAACATATTGTAAAAATGGAGATGAATGATGCAGATGTGGAAGGTCAATATAGGGAAAATTGACCTCAAGTATTCATAGGTATGTGAAGAGAGCAAGTAATATGTAATTTTCCAATTTTGCCTGAACTTCTATGATTCCATTAGGGCATGGAGCCCTTTTCTCATTCACAAAAGGAGTGCAGGTAGCAGTACTACTGTCATCCTTTCCTTAGCTGTTGGAATCTGAGAGCTCATTTTATCTATAGCCAGGATTCCCACCAACCCCCTCGACAGTCTGTATGGTACTAATGGGCTAAATGACACATTTTGAGTTTAGACAGCAAACTTGTATTGACTTCATTGCCCACTTAGCTTTATCCATGAAGATGTGAACATAAAATACAGGGTAATGCTAATAATGCATTTCTTCCTCCATACACAAATTTTTGGAGCAAACCTTGAAGCCCCTTTTTTATTCTGTGTGCCTACCAGACACACTACCTAACTGCAGTCATTCTTGCTACCACCTGTCACTGCATCTGAAAGAGGAAAAGGCTCTTTGTCCACAGTGGATGCTGTATCATCTCTCTGTCACAAGGTGGATGGAGAAGTGCAGTGGGCATCTCATCATCAGAGACCAATCTGTTCACTACTCTGGTATTCCCCACATATATTGAATTATGCAGCAGGGAAATATCAAAAAAGGGGGTCTGCAGAGAGAGATGTAATGTGCATCACCCCTTACATGGAGAAATAGCAATTTTCAGAACTCTGTGTAATGTGTACACACAAAATATAGGCATGACGATCCACCTTAAGTGATTATACATACAAGATAAAATATATGGATCTGTAACCCAGGAACCAATAGTTGATCCAAATGGGGAAAGGCAGATGAATTAACATTTTTGTAGGCCACCTGTGATTATTTGATGGAAGTCAATATTGTAAAGCACTTTGAGCATTGTTTTTGATGCATTTTTAGTCTGTTGCATTGGACAATTAACAATGCAATAGGAGAGCTCTTCCTTGGGATTGCATACTAAATAGACATGTAAATAACTAACATATTTTTGCTAAGGTAAAAATAAGTCAAAAATAATTCAAAAATTTCAAATAACAAAGCAGAATCTCTGGGGTGAAAGGACGATAAAATAACAGTACAACTTCAGACATTTTCAACAAAAAAGAAAAAGTTGAAATGATGGGCAGTTTCCAGATTCAGGGTCCAGGTCACACCCCACATGAATGTGGATTGAGACCTTCAATTTCCTGCATGAAGTCCCTATATGTCAGGCCATGGTGTATGGGAAGATGAAAGAGAATTGGAACATCTCACATCTTCCTAGTTTTGTGTTTGGTAGGTAAGACTTTCTGTGACTTTAGTAGGTCAAAACCTTTAGTTTTGGTAATGCTAGTACAAATAATGTTCCAATTTTCATACAATTACTGCTTTTCTCCTAAAAAAGCTGGTTTACAAATTTTAGTCTAATTAAATTGTGAGTAAAAGATGTTTCAAAATTCTGTCTAACTGCAGAAAGTCAGCCGTTGCATGAGAATATTTTTGATTTTCTTCCGACAAGACCAATACCTTCCTTACTCCCAGATGGCTAGTGCCAAATATAAAAGCTCTAGCTTCCTCTAAATTTTTGAAAGTTAGTTTCTTCCAATTTTCTGAAAACTTTATCTACAAAGGTACATATTTTTTATGAATTTACTTTTTTTCTTGTGTGAACATTTCTTGACAGGTTTAGGAAATTCGTATCTTCTTTTTTTCTTGCTTTCTACCAGAGTATATATCAGTGAATTTCTACCAGATACATGAGTGCAGTTAATATAAATGTTATATTTTATTCACAGAACAGTAAAAAGAAATCCCAAACCAGAACAATAAAAATGCGCAGTCATTATTAATCCCTCACACCTCTCAGAATGATCTCTCCTATCTTCCATACATCAGAATGGGTATCCTTTCAGTTGGAAACAAATGCCTATGATATCCAGTTGACTCTGAATCCCTAACTTCATCACTTTGTGCTTGGGCTCCACACCTCTGGGTCACCCAACTGCTCTTCTATCTTCCTTTTAGCATTTGGTTTTAATCAGGATCTCTCCTGTGATCTGTACTGGTCTTCTTCATGCTAATTTAACCTCTTGCATGTTAGAACAGACCATACTTATGCTTTGAGGATGACACTCTTGAAGACTAACCAGGCCTCCTAGGTGCCAGAATGCTGCAGGTAGATTCCTGAATAAGCCAATGGATCTTCTCTCTTGAAGTCTGGGATTTTAATTTTCTTCTTTATCCTACCCATTTATCTGGGGATGTTAAACACTACAATCATATGGTCATTATGGCTGAGGCTGCCTATGTTCTTCACATTATGAATTAATTCTTTCTTGTTTCTGTATTACGGATCTAGCAATGCATCTGCCTTCATTGGCTCAAACCTGCCTTGTATCAAGTATCGTCATCATCACACTCCAGCAATCTCTTTTATTTCTCATACCTGCTATATTCTAGTTCCAGAAAATATCAAGGTCATTAAAATTTCTCTTGGTTTTGAAGTTTTGCAATTGTCCCTACAGCTGTGTGAAGAAGGTAAACACCTTCATTTTCTTGGTCTGTATCTATCTACTGCTGTTTTCCAGTTACATGGGCTATCCCACCATGTCTCCGCAATACCAATGAAAAAGCTCTGCAGTTGTACATGGACTTTTAACACTTCTGTTTTTCACTATGGTGACTAAACTCATGTACATGATCTCATGTACATCATGCAGGATCTATCCCCAAGCCTTCCTGCTTTTGTAACTGAAATGCAAGAGCTTCCAGCATCACACTGTCCCCTGGACACTTCCTCACTGCTCCATGTCAGTTCACTTTTCTTCAGGTTTCTCTTAAACTCCTCTGACATATATAGCTTAACTTCACATCATTTTAGAAAAATAGCTGGATCATAGCAAAAACTCAAACTATGCATGTTCAAACAACTTTGTAAACTGATCTAATGTCCTGAAGCAAATCTTCAATATTTTTTTCTTAAAGCTTTGTGTGGATTTCAGCTCAGAATAAATCAGCATAATTCAGCAGAGGATTGCCACCAAATATACTTGACTCCTGTTTCAAATTGAACCCCAAATAAATATAAATGGCTAAGTACAAGCCATTCCCTCGCCAGCTAAGGAGTGCAGCTCACCTCATTTAACAAGATAGTAAACCAAATATTATTTAAGTATCAAACCTGTGACTGTGGACCATAACATCTTCCTCTTGTGCAGTCTCCCTTGTAGGACTGATGGGAGGGGAAATTTGTAACCTATCCCATTGTAAAATGACAGAGCTGTTACTCTATATTTGGCCTTTTTTGGGTATATGTGTGTGGGGAAGTGGAAATTAAAAAAATATCCCGACTATAGTTGACATTATAGCTAGTGGAAATACTTGTTCAAAACCAGTATAAAATCGAACCATATACAAAATACAGCTTTGTCTAAGACAACACAGAGTGAAAAACAATGAAAAATTGCATTGCTTCTCCGAAATAAACCATCATAGAACAATTATATTTGTATTTTGATCCTGGTCTTTGTTCATTCAAAAAAGTTAAATAGAAGATTTTATTATATGCCACCCCTCTTGCTGTGTATGGCATGATGGACCAAGCTACTTACAATAATAATTCACACTTAATCTGTCATAGAATTATACAAAAATACATCTGGAAAGGGCTTTGAAAAGGCGACAGCAAATGTCAGAGGTGGTAAAAAAATCACGTTTGAAACAACATCTAAATTAAGTCAGAAAGTACTCAAAACAATTCCTGTTTTATTACTGGTGTAAAAAGATCTGCAGACAATCAAGAGATCCAGTCACAGGTCTCCTCAACAGTAGAATTTATCCTCAAAGGTTTAGTATTTATAATCCTATTATTTCCTAATCCTATTATTGTAATGTTTGGATGAACTGAATGTATTTCCTCTTTAATCTCAGTGTGATCACACATATTTCCCTTCAATGATGACTTCTGGCTGACCCTACAAATACTTTGTTCTTCAATACTTAAAAATAAATCAGCAGAATAGTTCGGAACATTGTGTTTTCTGCAGATGCACCTTGCTGTTAGATAATGTCTCTTGATAAAACTAATGCTTATAGAATACTGTAGAGGTGTTTGATCCCCAACAGATTTCCATTGAGATAATGTATTTTTGCTTTTCGCTTGTTCAGTAAGTGGCCACTGTGATGCAATGTTTTAAAAATTTTAAAATCATATTTGTGTCTATGCCTGGAATACAGGACTATTTATAGGGATGTTACATACAGCACACAGAAAAAAATGCTGTGCAACTTTCATTTGCATGGATTTAATGCTATTTAAGGGTTTAACAGTGACATCATAAATCACAAGAAGGTGTGAATTAATTTATGTCCTACCATAAGCCTAAGATAACACTATAGCCTGGATTTTGAAAGTTGATTATTTTTGCATTTCCTTTGCAATTGCATTTTCATTTACTACGCCGTCCTCTAACTTGCTTTCTTGTTTTGCCTTTTTGCCCTTTTTTCCGTCATCTCCTGTTTTTACTTTCTTGTTATGTTTCAGAATGTCCTACTTGAATAAGAAATACAGAGCTTCCCTATAACAGGTGCATTTTCTGTTATATTTAAATAGTATTCATCAGAGGGAAACTAGGATGTTAAGGGCAGTAAAAAAAGAAGAATCAGGCCTCATGACCTGAGTACCCTTGAGATTCACAAGAAGAATGTAAATATAATGAAATATTTATGTTACAATTCAAACAGAAATTATGAAATTTGCTTTTACTTGACAGCAATGTCTTTAAGTCTACTACCAACATACTATTACAGAAGTATTCTCCCTTGTGATAGTTATGCAAACTCAGTTTATGATCTCCTGCAAATATTTTAATCTTCAATTCCTCTGCAAAGTAAATATTGATAGAAAAGAAACTTCCTTTTTCTGATGTTCATTTACCCATAAGAACAAAATGGACAGCAGCATGTGAATTGTACTGTTAAGACAGAGAGATTTGGCATATATTTATCTGGTCAAACTTCGTTTGCCTTCTTTTAGCACATATTTGCTAATTCTACAGAACTGAGCATTTTGCATCAACTATTTACAAAATATTCTCTTGGACAAGAAGAGAATATTTTCCTTTATTTAAGAAAATGAGAAATGCTTCCAGTGAATTAAGCCTTCTCAAAAATCTAGCATGACCAGGATAAGAAGCAATGTGTAAAAATTAAAACACATGATAGTCTATCTGAAACAAGAAATCACTAATTTATTGGGGTGGCAGTGGTGATACCCTAGCCTAACTTGCCCAGAGAGGTTGTGGAGTGTCTAGGATTTGAGATATTCAAAGCCTGGCTGGAGACAGTCCTGGGCAATTGGTTGTACGTATCCACACTCGAGCAGGGTGGATTGGACCAGATGATCCCTCCTCATCTCAACCATTCTGTGATTCTGTCATTTATAAATAAGGCAGTCTAACAGAGACTCAGGAAATCTAGTCTAATGTACTTTGGTTTGTAGGCACTTGGGTCATAATTTAATGTAGTAGAATTTTTCATATTTTGCTCATAGTCTGTTTCCGTAAATTACAACAAAAAATGGCTACTTCAGTTATAGACATCTTCTATATTTTTTTCCCCGTAGCTTACTGTGCCTGCATCCAGGACTTTGTTCCACAAATTCTCAGTAATAAAACTGAACAGTTACAAATTAATTACAAGCCTTTTTAATCTTTGTTTCAAGTCACATATTCCAGTTCAATTCTATTTCTACACTAGCAGTTCCTAACCAGTAGTGAAGAAGTACGTTACTACTAGCTCTCTCATAAGAAAGTCAGCCTTGACTCAGCCTGGACAGATAATATTATCTTGGTATACAGAATATACTACTGTCTTAGAGGAGCAGGAATATGAGCTCTGGAGCTTCTCAGGAGGTATTGAGCTCTTAGATGATATTTCACATCACCAGAAAGCTTTGTCAGAGGTACAGCTACGAAAGAGGAAGGCTAGGTTTCCTTAAACTGCTGGTTGACAAACTGCAGATTTTGAACCCACTCCTCACTTATATGACATTGTAAGACAGATGCTCGTTTTCACTGCTTCTAACAGAAAACAAATTCTCACATGTTCTCATATAGGATTAGCAAATAATCTCAGCTGAAAAAAAACAATCTCAGCTGAAAGAAGTCAGTGAGACAGCAGGAGTGTCCATGGGATGCTGCAGAAATTCTCTTGCAGAAGGAAAACATGAAAAGGAGGACTCAAGCCTTTGATGTTTAGAGATAGCAAGGGAAGATTATTTAAGTAACAAATTCAGAATATCTAGAAAAAGATGAATATTTTCACTATGTGTGGAAAAAAAAATATCCCACTGCAAAAGAGAAATGAGAACTTCAAGATGAGGGACACTCCACTGAAAGTGATGGACCTGTTAAATACCACACAGTTTCTCGATCTTCTTTCCCTTTTCGTGTTGACTGGTATCTTCATCATCTAGAGTTTTCCACAAAGAGTTGTATTTGGAATGATATTACTAAGCAAAAATGAAAGAAAACCTTATAAGACAGTTTTCAATAAGAAAAATCGCACGACAATACCAAACAACCAAAATTAGAGGAATATCTTCCTATATGAGTTATAACCGATTATGTTAATTAATACCCTCAAAAATACATGTCTGGACTTCGCAATGTCTATACAGAAGATGACCGCTGCCTGTTCCTTTATCAGGAACTCACAAGCTCAAGGAGGATCTCACAGGAAGCTTCTTCAAAATGAATTGTGAAATGGTTCCATGCATCTGTTCATTTACTTGTTTACTATTAAAGAGCTAATTAATAATGATTATGAAACACACATAGAATTATCAGGGACTATGCAGCAAAATCCAATGCCAGCAGTAGAAAAGTCCAAATACTCTCTCTTACAAAACACTTGACTGACTTGACAAGTATAAAAATGCCACATGTTTGCACTCAAAACACCACAAGATTAAAAGCTGGGCTTCAAAGAGCTCATTTGAAAACACAACACAGCGCTTTTGATTTTTCCTTAATCAAGAACAAATTTGGTATTCAAATTGTCTCCTGACATTCCTTACACTGTGCCCCACATGGACAAGTCTTCTGTAGAGTCCTCACAAACACTGGCTGAATCCTACTGCAACAGTTTGCACACAAGGTATATATTTTTATGTTTAGTGAACACTTGGGACAGATTGAACATTAATGCAGATTCACAGGCTGATACTCTTTTTCTGAAAACAGGCCTAGGAAATACAGTTTCCTAGAAAATGTTTATATTTCAGTGCTTTCCAAAGTGTATGTAGACTGAAAGATCTTCGGAGATGTGTTGTTAGGCTGGTTTCGGGTTTTCTGGTGGTTGTTTGTTTTTGCTTGTTTGCTTGTTTTGCTTGTTTGTTTTGTTTTGTTAGAGTCAAGTTGAATGGTGACTTCACATTTGACTGTAGCTTTCACATGAATCCATCAATAGTAAATAACACAACTCAGTGACATCCTTTCACTATGCTAATCTCCACCCCAAATACTCTTGTGTACAGATGGTATGGAGATTCAGTCTTGTATTGATCTCCCTCTTTCTTTCATTAAAATTGCATAGAATTAATTACTCAGGGAAATGAGTAGAGAAGCAGGTTACTGAAGAAATACAAAACCAAAAATGCTGTGTGAAAAGTACTTTCCAGCTTCCAAACTTATGTCTTTGTCTAGTAGATATTTTAGCACTTCATAAATATATTGAAGCCAAAATGCAGAAGAAAATGCTTTGTCTAAATGCCAGAGGAGGAGCAATTTTCAGAACTGGGACTACAGCTCTGGAAATGTTGGTCACTGAGAAACACACTTCACCTGGCCTCCCTGCCAGAGAATGAGGGGACACGCTAAATAGCAAGTATCTACTCTTTATATAAGTGCAGTGCTGGAAGTCTCATCTGAGATCAGGTCAGTTTTCCTTCTACAACAACTATGTCAATGAGCTTGCTGATTCAACTGGGAAGGTGTCAGGGCAGGTGCAATTTGGTGTAATAATTAAGAAATATGGACTCTTAACACAACAGTTCATTGTGGGCTTTCTCTACATATCCCCTCCCCCCAAACTTTTTCTCACAGTTTAGCACTCAGAAGTGCTGCATCACCTTTGCAACATTCTAGATGTTGCACTCAAAGCCTCAAGAATACAGTGCAAATCTGGATATTTCACATCCCAGACAAAAATATACAGTATTTACTACTGATCCAAGTAGCCATGGTGTTTAACTGCTTAAATATTATAGGACTTAAAATCCTCCAAACTACATTAAAGATCCCAAGTTAAATCAGTGCCAATGGTTATTAACTATCAGGTTTTGATGTATCTGGAGTCAACAACTGAACAGCAGACACATCAAAATCTGAGCAATAATGACCTCAGAGCTATGTATATTTATAATGTGCTGGATCTCCTGGCATGCTGAAGCCTAGGGGGGAAAAACTGCTGAACTAGTCCAGCTCTGAGGTTAATACTCTAACTAAATCACTAGCTTTAAAAACCATTTAAATCTGTGAGTCTAAATTGTAAAGCATTTCACAACTTTCCTGTCTTAACAGTGAGGAATGCTAATAAGTCCTAGGTAGCTGCTGCAAGTAAACTCGAAGATGCTTCTCAGCAAGAAATTTTTATCCATATATTCATAGAGGCAGAGGGAAGTAGCAGCTGAATTTTGGAAATATATGTTCAAGAAAAACTTAGCAACAAGCAGCTGAGAAAAGGGACAGTTCACCTGTCAACTGGATGACTTTATGATTGCAGTCTTGCTGTCCTGCATCTTGATAGTCCCACAGTTAGCTGCAATAGACACTTCATAAGGGAATAGGAGCTGGTGATATGCACTGGTGATATGCACTTTGTAAACCAGCTGGTAAACTGGGATGTGGATGTAAGATTTGTTGGGGAAAGTGCCTGTCAGTTAGAAGACGGAACACTTCTGTCTCTCTTCTAAGTTTGTTTTTAAATCTAATCTTGAAAAACATACTGTGAAATGTGCACATGTACCATGAGGGTGTGAGAGCTCATAAGAAGCACAGCAATGCTTCCTGATAGCAGGCAGCTCTTTCAGGGAGAGTGATGCAATCTACCAAGTCGTTTGCCTGTAGCACGGCAACAACAAAAAAGGAAAGATCTGTCTTCTTCCCACAGTCAGACATATGATGAGGAAGTGCTTTTACTTCCCCTTTTCTCTTTGATACCCCCACATCACTTTCATGACTTTGCAGTTCAAGATTCAGGCCACAGTATTGGCAAAACCCAGTGACAGTCCATGAAAAACACCATGGTGATGTTTCTCCCTATCTGAACTGTCCATTTTTTTTTACTCTCTCTGAGGATGTTGCATTGTCTGAGGTTAATTTCCCTTTTCTAAATCCTGCACCCTACCTGTGGCTGATAATGAAAATAAGCACTTCCATCAAAGGGATGTGCCAAGCTAATTGACTCAGGTGAGAACCAGCATGATAAATCCTTGATACCTCTGCAAAACAGCCCAATCTATGATTTTTTTTCTTTCTATTATAGTATACGTATTTCATGGACATGATGAGATGAGTGTGAAGTATATTGAATTTCTGCTCATCAAAACATATTTCCAAGGAACTCAGACTTTGGTGTCTCTATTATACAGCTGACGAATGCCTCCATATTTAGTTCTCATCAGATTGATACATTTACATGGCTTGGCTTTCAATTGTTGACTAAGACAGAGGTTTGAGAGGATGTTGAGCTGTAGATCATCATCTTGTCCCTGCCATCAACTACTGAAAGCATGTGCCTTGAGCAGGGAGGTTATCCTGAGTCCAAGCTGAAACACACTGTGTGTTTCTGGTCTCAGGAACCAATGAAAACCTGACAGGAAGGTGGAATACTTTATTCCTCAATCTGGCTCTTCACCAATAAAAGAGAAGAGCAGATTTCTAAATGGTTGATTGGATTTGAAACAGATAATCTCTTTGCCATTTTGTGAGTTAAGGAAATATTTTGTCCAGTCTACTAGGGACACAGCAGAGCTGTATCTGCAACAGACTGGATGTGAATACATTTAATCAAGGACAAAGCTATTGATTTGTCAGAGGGGCTGCAGGAGGGATGAATAAATAAATCTGCTGCTTCAGAGTTGCAATTTCCTTTTCAGTCCCCTTCAGGTACCTCAGGGGTCTGCATAGCAATGGCTTGGCCCTGCAGACTGCACCTCACAGAAGCTCTCTAGATCCTGGAGCCTCCATCTGTCTGGGAGACCCAAGCTCTGCCCTGAGCCTTGCAGGAGACTGCTGATCTTGTCCTGCCCACCTGCATCACCCTATCAATATTGCCCTCTCACTTACAAAAGCAGAAATGTTTCTGCTCAGAAAATATGTGCAAAGCATTTCTCTAATGCCTTTGGTAGGTGGGCTCATGCTGGGTGACCAGAACAACTGTTGGCTGAGGTCAGCCAGCCAGGAAAACAATAATGTCTCCAGCCTCCAGGGGCTATAACTCTAACATCAGGATTAAGGCTGCTACACTGTACTCAGGACATTACATCTCTTGCAGCTGACCTCAATCAGCAGCCATGTAGACCACCTGGGGGAGAGGGAGTGGAAGGGGTACAAAAGGTTTTATTAAACCCAAAAGAGCAAAAGGAAGACAGCCTTGAACCCTCCAACAAAAGAAGGAAAGTTCTTGTAGGGCAGAAAGCCAGGTGATATTATTTTAAATAGCTTTTTTCCCTCCTTTGTACTTCAGCTGCTAAAACCTGTCTCATATCTGCAGCTGCATGGGGGAGATCCTCCAACCTAACTCCCCTGACTTAAAAAAAAAAGATAGTATTACTCTTGTAGCTGGTAATAGAGAGCAGAAGGAGAGAAGGAGCGAGACAGTTTTTTTGAACTAAGCAGTGCAGGATGTAGGAGGAATTAACTTGAGCTCTCTCTTGCTCATGTGCACTCACATTTCCACGAGTCTGGCAAGACCACCATAGTGAGAGGGTCCAGCAAAGATTAGGTGGTATACATTAGTAGCAGGATGTATTATGTGTTAGTAGTGGTGCTGTTTGGTCATGGGTGGTGGTATTTCTGTCTCTGAGCAATACTAGGAACATGGTAAATGTGAAAAAAAATGATGCTTTCTTGGTGGGGAGGGTTTTGTGGTCTGGGTAAGCAGTGCATTGGAGATTTGAGTAAATAGGCATTTAGTATAATCTGAGTTCTTCAAAATTCTCTTCAGCTGTGAGTCACATCATTTAATATTTCTAAGGGGCTTCACGAGGTGAGCCTTCCTCAAATCCTTGGACAGGTTTGACTCCTGATTAGGCAGAAAATATATAATTAAAACTTTTTCAAATCTCAGTGACTCAGCTTTTTTGAGAAAAGATAACTTTATGTTAGGTGAGTCTACTGTTGATACTACTATTGATAGTAACTGACAGTACAAAGATCACTAAAATTTATATTACAGCCATGCCTCGTGCTACATATTCACAGAGGAGAAGTACAATTTAAAGTTGTTTTAGTAAAGGAAGTTAAGGCAAAGAAATCTGGATTCATCTTAGCTAATTTTAGGCATGTAAAAGAGGCACTTAATTAGAATTGCAATTAGTCTCATCTTGCCAGCTAGTCAATGGAGAAAGACACACGCATCAAAGGACAAATAAACCTGTATTTAAAACCTGAATTGTCTCTCAAATGTCCCTCTCTCACTACTGGTGAGCAAGAGAACCTAAAGCAATTATGATCTTAATTAGACGCCTCTGTTGTATTCCTGAAATTTGGCTGGGATAAATCACACAAAGAAACTAAATGACTGTCCAATGAATCTGAGTCAATGTATGTGGCTGGGAGCCAGTTTGAGTGCATTGCTTGATTGCAAATAATATTATTTCATGTATATACTTTTAAAGTCTGTTGCTGAATTACACAGGCTATACTCATAGGAGCCTCAGGAAATATTTAGTTAAACTAACACTGAAGTAATTTTTAATATTTTTTATTTTTTAAAGGCTCTTATCTTTACTTCAGAAACTTCAGTCTGAAGGAGCGATGAATTTCCTAATGGTGACAGGCATCAATACAAAAGCCAGAAAGAAAATCAGTCAAACAACTATAAGAATAATTGCAGTGTAAGCTAAAGATTATAAAATTAATGATCAGGAATAGCGTCTATTGGGTTTTCACCTTGTTCATTTTAAGTAGGACAGGAAAATAAAGAGCCTGCATTTAATTATGTAATTAATAACACTGAACTGGTCAGAAAAATCTCTCATACAAGGTTTATATCTTGCAGCCTAATACCCAATAATAAAAGAAACTGTTATTTTTCTTTTCTTGTGAAAGCTGCTGGATCAGCCAAAATAGAGTGTACCTGTAATTGTCTGATGCCTTGACCCAGTAAAAAGATGTTTGAAACCTTGAAACTAGTGAAATGCTTTTTCCAGTGTCTGATAAAACTGCCTGTTTTCCTTGCCCCTCAATGCAACCTGCTATAAAAAGACAAGATTGCAATGTTTAATGAGAAAAGGAATTTTTTCTTTGAAAATGGAGTTGAGCTGGTTGACTTTAGGATGACCAGCTAACCACTTTAGCTAGGCAAGACTTAATAGCAAACTGAAAAGAGAATCAAAAACTACCATGCAGTAGCCTCCCCTTGTCTTAGTCTTATTTTGTCACACAGAGGAGCTAGAGGGACCAAAAAAGCATTTGGAGAATCTTCTTGAATGATGCATTGCAGATGGTAGGTGTAGAGGGGTCATTAAAGGGTTGCTTCACAAATTCCACACGAGATATAATCATGTAGAACTCTGGAAAAGAGAGAACGTGAGCTGGGAGAGATTTGGTAGAGTTCCGAAGGCCATGAGTGGCATTGCGAGGCTGACTACAGGCTGATTATTCACCATCTCTTCTAACGTGGAAAAGTAGACATCAAAGAAGTAAAAGTCAGATCAAACACAAAAAGTTATGGCTGGAAAAATGCTTCCTTTTTCCATGGAACACAAGGGAACCTGTAACTATAGGTGGGCTCAAGTTACACCTAGTAATTTCATAGAAGAGGAATCTCTTGAGGATTATGCAGAATTTACATAGCATTTGCATTTAAAATCCATTCAAACTTGGGAAGTCTCTGAGTTCAAAGTAAGTGAAGACTAGGAGAGTCTAGGCAACTAACACATAAACTTCCTCTCCTCTTTCTCACCCCTGGACATTCCTTCTGGCCACTCCTAAATGGGCAATGCTCAGACTCAGTATGGTCATGAAACTTCTGCTATTATTACAGCAGAATCTTTGTCTTATGAGGATGTTGATAATGAGTGAGAAGTACTTTAGAATGTTGTGGCTACTCACATGAGCACGTATTTAATGACAAACAGTTTAGGGTTTTGAGAGCATGTGGCAAAATTTATTGACTAGTCCTTTTGTTCTGTCTTTTCAAACAATTTGCAGGAAGAGATTATCTTAGAACATATGGAATCTACCTAGGCCACAACAGAATCAATTAAAAACAGTTACAAGTAAAACAGATCCTTTGAATTTTATATTCCCCTATTTTTAGATAAAATATTTGTGAACAATTGTGTCATTTAAAAGAAAGTTTTCTGCACTAATTAAAAAATGTAAGGAAAGACTAATCATTATTTAAGCAGTTCTGCCTTACAGAAAGCACTATGATCTCCACACAGAAACTGAAATCAGAGTATTAATTTTCAAAAAAAAGCTCTGACACCAAACTTGCAAGTCTCTTGTTAGAGCAGCACAATTTCCCTAACTGTTCAGCAATCCAGTTTTGAGACATAGTATTGCACAGAATATAAAAACGATAGGTGAAGTAAGGTGCATTTATTAATTTTCTAATCTTTCAAATGAATGCACTTCTCACTTATGTGTACAGAAGCCCAAAAATCTGCTAAGCTACCTGTGTACAAAAAACTTTCTCAAGGGCTGATGCAAAACTGTGGAACCAAATCTTGCAAAATTAGTATGAGGAACTTTGCAAATGTCACCAGCCTATACTTCCAGGGCGTGATGCATCTCATCATCTTGATTTTCAAAGATAGATATTACACTGTCTATTAAAGAATAACAGCAATCCAAAGTGTATGAAAACTGAAACCTACTCTGAATGCCTATTCCAGGAAGAGAATGAGAAAAAAGGGATCACTGACACCACTTAAATATTTAATTTTTTTTAGCCCAGACTGAAGTTGCTGAGATATCCTACAGCTGTGAACAGAAAATAATCTGAAGAAAATAGAAAGCAAACAAATAGACATATATTCAAAATAAGGAAAAGTTTTGTAAAATGAAATCTGGTAGGAACACCAAGACTTTGGCAGAGTGGTTTCTGATTTTTTGTAATCATTATTATTCTCATACACATGTCTGTATACATGCATGTGTAGAAGAGTCAAACACTTGTATGCAACAGTCATTACAAGATGATGACATTTTTTCATTTTTGCCACAATTTCTATGTATAAATTCACATATTATATTTGTTTACCTTATAGCTAAACTATGCATAGAAAAAATAAATACCTTTCCCAGTTAAGTTAGTATGGGTTTTGGCTTACTGTTTACTTAAAAACAAGCTTCCTAGCCAAATCTGTGCTTGCCTCGTGTGTTATTTTTTGAAAAAGAACAAAAGCAGCAGATTGCAGATGATTCCTACCCAACATGTTGCAATCTTCAGTCCTTTAACCTTGTGTCACAGCTGAAGGTTAGACTGACCCATGCGATTCTCAACAAAGCTGGTGGTGGGGGAAAAAGCTAAGGAAATTCTTGTGATAAACCTTGTTTAATTCTATTTTGGAGAAAACAATAATCTCTCTCAGTTGGATGGTGATGGAAGACTGCAAAAGCTTATACAAATATACAGTGGTGTATCATTTTTGCTTAATAAAAGTAATTCACATGCAAGGTAGTGGACAGAGGGAAAATTATGGAAAATATCTCTCACCCAAGGACAGAGTACCAGATGTGCTAAGACTTATGGGAGCAATCAAAGGTGGCCAAGGCTCTGCTGTGGGGTATTATTAAGTTAGACTGTGATCTAGCACCTTCAACTTATTAAGCTGTCGGGAGCTTCAGTGATTAAAACCAAAGAAAGGTCACTCACAGACCTTCAACATTTCCCTGCACTAGTATTTTCTTTTAGGCTTTAGACCCTAATGAAGGCACTTCACTCGATACGTGGATTTTTTTAAATTGGTCTTTTGAGCTGGATTTCTCCACAGCTTGAGAAAATCTTCAATAGATTTTGCTTCCTCAGAACTCTGCATACAGTTATCAAAAATCCCAACCAATAGCAAGAGATGAGGCCATATAAGATGGCTTTGCATATCATCACTGCAGAGATCAAAGGAACAGGTTAATGAGGATCTGGAGTAGTTTAATTACGTCCTAGGTAAGAAGTGGGGGTTAGTGGCTGTAGGTGGGACTGTTATAAATAAGCTTTGAAAGCCCTGATAGATGGAGTCTAATGTTTGTAAAAGGTATGATAAAACTAGTATTTCTTATGGATTTAAGGTTACCAAAATCAAACCCTCTAGTCCTAAAAAGTCATGCAGCAGGAACAGACATAATGTATTCCAGGTATGAGTGGTGTCAATGCTATTTTATGAGCCCTTTTAAGGGATGGGGTAAACATTGTTGTTTCATCTACAGGTTCATATATATCACTGCTTACAAAACCTTTTTTTTATATTATATATAAATATATATATAATTAATATATGTATTATATATTATATATCTATATAATTATATATAATTAATTAATATATATATAAATATTAATATATATTAATACTACTGTGGAGTGTGGTTTAACTTGACATATTAATGTCTAGATAGATATCTGATGTGATTAAAAAGTTAACGCTCTCTTAATTATCTCTATTTTTTTTCTCTTTAACTCTTCATATACTGGTTATAATGGCATATTTAGGGCTGACTAGTACTTGTGCAATAACATATCTTGTTGTTGTAATGATACATTCTGCAAGCCTGGCACTGGGTGCCTTGTGTTTATTTTACAATACTACTTTATTAAATTCAGACTGGCTGGTCTTGTATTATACAAGATAAGGAAGGAAGCTTTATACCCCTTACAATCTAACAAACCAAAAATACTACCCCATTACAAAGCAGAACATGATTGCACTGCTCTGCTAAGATTCATACCCCTTTGGTACACTCTTTCATTTCCTTTTTAAAAATTGTTGAGTATTAAGTGTTCCAAGTTCATTGGGATGACCATTGTAGGAATTTTAAATATGTTTTTTTTTATATAGATATAGTGGTATTCATTATTGTCATGTGGATAAATACCAAACTAGAAGGAAATTCACATGATCAGTTTTACCACTCAAGATGAAAAAATTAGACGTATTTAATCCTATTATTTAAAATAAAATGTGTGTTTCCATCATCTCTAGATGATTCTGTTCTCATGTTGTAATTCTTCTTCTTACTTATTGTATTACAGGACCCCCACAGGGGCTGACTCCACAGTTCACATGTGACCACAGAAGTTCATATAGGAACCCTGCCTAAGTGGGCATGGGACAGAAGAATGGAGATAGGAGTAACGGTTGTGTTTGTTGTGGAATGTCACATCAGGTGGATGCTCCTACGAAACATTTTTGGGGTGGCACCTGCCACATTGAGGTGATGACAGAAAGAGTAGGAGTGTTACTGTTTTTACACATCTCCCTTTTTCTCATGAAACTGCACTCCAAGGAATGAAGATCTGCAGTTGCTGCTATGTTTGGGGCCAAAATATAATCTGTAACACCCAGTTGTATTTTGTTCTTTTGTATTCCATTGTTTACTGACTTTAGACAAATATTTCTGGTGTTTTAATGCTGAGCTTTAATTTATATTATATTTATAATATAATTTATAATGCAGGAAAATTGGTGTATCCTGCAGTGCACACTGTGAATTAGAAGATTAAAAGCCTTTGTCTCCACACAGTTGGTGAGGAAAATGTGCCATTTTGTCCAGTGTTTGGCCAAAAATTTCCTGACCTTTTCTGGAAGTACAGGGTACTCTGTCATATTTGGCTAATTACCCAAAGGTTTACATCAGGTTAAAGAACATGGTTACTGAAATGTGGATAGCTTATCGCATCTTGGTTCACACCACTCTGTATCAGTCTAATAGATTGGAATGAGCCTTTCAGGGCTGCTTGGCTTGACAAATGCAATGCATTATAAAAGAATGGACAAATAAATACCTTTACTAATCAGTATGCCTAAAAGTGCAACAGGTTTCTCAAAACTATGCTGCTCAGTACATATTTTTTATTTTCTTAAGAATACTCTGGGTCTCATTATAAAATTTATTTTCAAGCAGATAAATGGTAATCAAAAGTCTTCCTTCTTTTAAAGCTGTGAGTTTCTTGTGCAAATTAATCTTCTTTAAAATAAACAACCGAATAAACAACAAGCCCTCCCCCCCCGCTATAGTTGAAGATCTTAAGCTTCTGAAACAGATAGGCAGAAGAAAGTCAACACGAAGTTTTACACTCCATTTCAGTCAGCTTACTGACTTTTTAATATGACAGGAACCTATTATTAAAAGTTCTTACTTGCCAGAAAATCCTACCAAGATCTTTTGCAATAAGTAAATGAAGTTGAAGCGAAATGTCATGGCAATGGCTTGAAGAATGACTGAGAAAGATATCACTGATATATAAAGTAAAGAAACAAGGAGCAAACACCTCCCAGAATGAGAAGCATATTTTTGCGTGATTGTGCAGGACTTGGAGAGAGCAGACTACAGGGTAAACAGGGAAAGGACAAAAGATCTCTGCATATGTGCATCTAGGGAAAACACTTGTTTTGCTCCGTCTGATCTGAAGCTGTTTTTTTCAGAGGCTATCACTTCATTGGTGATCCAGCATAGGATTGCAAATATGGCAACGCATACAGAAACCTTTTTTTTTTTCTCAACAGGTTGCAAAATACAATGTGTATTGGGCTTTGTGAAGGATGTTGTCTGCAGTGTACAAAGCCTCTTGGAAGAAGAAGATGACCAAATTTGAAAAAGGTGGTAACCTACATCTACTTTTCCTTCTCATGGTAAAGACTATCCATGATCTCCAACAGACACACTATGAAAATATTTATGGACCATGGACTAAGCTTTTTCGCTTTTGTTTCCAAGAGAGGTGCCATGGTGGTGCTTTTTTTTTTTTTTTCCTGTTTGGGGAATGCAGCAAAAAAAGCATTTCTCTGACATTGAGTTCTTTTCTAACTGAATACCTTCCTTGAGACCCAAACATTTCAAGTGTTAGAGGAAATATTAAAATGGATATTCACTTAGCTTTGAGACAAGATCAAGCTGCCTTATATCAAAGAGGAGCTTGTAATACAAGCTTATGAGGGAGTTAGAGCAGATATCATTCATACTTGAATTAACACAGCTTCCAGCTGTGAGTACATACAGGATATTTCCTTTATAGGTACAGCTGCCCTCTGAATTCCTTGGCCAATCAATTCTGTTAACCACCAAACATGGTGGCATTTAAGGCAGCTATTTTCCTTTTCTTTTAACACTCATGTGTAATGAGGTGTTTACTAGTCATATGAAAGACTTGTGACACAAGCTACAGATTGCTGTTGCTGTTGGGCTGGGATAAGGCTTTGTGTACTTACTGCTCTTAATGTTATAACAGATGCCTTAATAACTTGGGTTTGTCTTCCAATACTCTACAAAACCAAAGAATGGGGAAATAATTTGGGGTGCAGCAGACAGAAAAAAAATCCCCTAATCAACTGAAAATTGCTGCTTTCCTTTAAAATGGTATTACTTTTTAAGATAAACCACCATGAATTACCTGCTGCTGCCAGACATATTTCCTATACTGCCTATGTAGCAAATTTGCTATAGCACTAGTAAGTATTTCCTGAGCAGTTTATAAACATGTCTAATTTATGGTTAAATATATCTGATTTCTCTCAAGGTCTTGATTAAAACCACTGTCAAGTTGGTTAAAATGTCTCATCATATGAGTTTTCAGAAATCTCCACTGACCTGTAGGGATACAGCTTTTCTCTGATATGTCATTAGGCCTTCACAACTAATAATATGTTCATTTTATTTGAAAGAAAACTTTTTAGGTCTTCTTTAAACAGCTTTTGAGAAAGTATTTTTCGCCATTACCATTTGCAGCCATAGGAATATGGTTTCACAAATGGAAACATTATTTTTTAGTGTGCAGCTTCAAAGAATTCAATGCAAATTGAAGCTTTATTTACTCAGATGCTGCTTCTGTGATAGATCAAATTGTCTGTTCCTTTCAAAGGCTGGTGGATGTTCACAATTTGTAGAGCAAGGCAGAGCTCTCACATATGTTGATTGTATAAAGTTCATTTTTGCCATACTAGGTCTGCACATGAGAGCCTTGGTAGTATAGGAGGGCTGTGCAGCTCTGTTTTGAAAGGGATGAGAATTTTGCAAACAGCCCTCCTCTCTCCAGAGCCATTGCATTTTCTACACCCACTGCTGGCAGGTTGCTCTAAGAGACGAAATCTGGAATTTGTGTTTGAAAGCATGTGTGCCCACAGTACTGATGAAGGTTTTGGGTTCAAAATGGCTGGAAGTTGCTTTATGGAAAAACTCCTATATGAGACAAATTCTGTGTTGAGCTTTATAGCATAACTACTACTAAGCTTTAACAGGACTTCTCTGTAATGTGTGCACAAGGATCAAAGACCTTATTCTGGCCAAGAGCCTATGGTAGTTCACATGGAAGGGCTGCAGAGATGCTGTGTGTCATGATCAAAGTTGGGTGGCTGACACCCAGCTGAACATTCAAGTTCCTCACAGAAATGTTCTTTTTAGGTTACCTTAAAGGAAGATATAAAAACCCTTCATTTCCATTTCTGCACATACAAAAAGCATTTGCTGACATTGGGTGCAGGTAGAGGCTGCTTTTGTTAGTGCTGAATTTTATATTTAATTTAGAGGGTGAGAAAAGTGAAGCATTTCCTGTGCATTTGCAGTTTACATCAAGGGAATATGGCAAATAGCTTGTATT
Source organism: Corvus moneduloides (assembly GCF_009650955.1). NCBI lineage: Eukaryota > Metazoa > Chordata > Aves > Passeriformes > Corvidae > Corvus > Corvus moneduloides. Next base: position 55,210,528 of record NC_045511.1, read on the forward strand.
AAAAAAATATTTTTAAAAAGATGCAATTTCTCTTGGACAGAGGGCTGATCTGCCTTTTATTTTTGCTTAATTCTTTTTAGTATGCAGGGGTGGCACAACGCCACGCTGACTTTTAACCCCAGTGGAGAAATACAAAAGTTGACTGTGTGCCTCGAGGGAGCACAGAGCTCTAATGGCAATTTGAGTGTGAAATGTGGTCTCTGGAAGAAAGGTCACCACATCTGCACAACCCCTTAGAGTCAGGCTTGGAGCGCTGTATGCCTTCAACCAAAGAGACATTTTTCTCTGTCTTGAGGTTGCCTTAGTTGGAGGTATAGGAAGTGCATAACAGAATCAGGGGAACTGAGTGATGTTTGTGTGTGTTTGTCTACACTTTGCATCCTGAGAGAAGACTTTTGAGAAGCCAGATCAATACTACAACCATGTCCTGGGCAGCTGCTGCGTTGTTCCGGTCTGTTACAATAATGAATTAAAGTCTCACAAGAGCAGGCATAATAACTGCTGCTCAGCCCATGGTATTCAATCACCTTTAACTGGTTATATCTATCTAAACTCTACTCTCAACTAGAATTATACAGAAACTACTACAGACCTTTTGTGGCCCTCAGCTCAAAAATGCAGAAGCAGAATGCCTTTCAATGTCACAGGGTCTATGATATCTTTCTTCAGGCCAAACCATTTACCCTTTTTTCTTAAAACCTTAGCATAAAACATTCAGAAACTGAAAACCAGAGTATTTTTCAGCAGGAGGATATTTTATCCTAATATCAGCCTCTTGTGTCTGGCCATTGTCTTGTTTTCATGCTTTTTTTCATGCACTTTGGATCTCCTGCATCATGAGTCTCTGTTCAGAGAGGGGAGAAGCACTAGAAACTCATTTTGATGGTGGGTGTGGAGGATGTAAACTACCTGCTTTACTCTGACTTTTAAATTTGAATTCTGATGGCCAGACTTTTAAGTTTGGAGCAGCTTTCATGGCAAAGCTGGTGACATTGTGAAAATGGATGTTCATGGGGATGAGTTATCAATTCTGCAGCACAGCTTTCTCCTTGGCACTGATGCTTTGGATGCCACAGAAACAGCCCTCAAGCTAGGTAGCCATGGGCAGAAAAAGCAAAGCATTGCTTGTGGAAAATGCAGACATCAGAGAAGACAGCAGGAAGCCTTGAGAAAAAGTGTCAGTTCTAAAAATTCATGGACATTGGAGGGGATTCAAGGCTGCGTCTTGACTCACCTTTATGGCAGAGCAATAGGAGGAAATCCTAATGGGCTTTTCCCACTTATTTTAGCCTGAACTTGTCTGGAGAAAAATTCTAGATGAAAATTTTGTTCAATACACAATTGAATTTTGAGGCTTGGGTAGCCTTTTAGCATCAGTCCCTAAAAAGGCGTTTCTTCCTGTAGTAGTCATCTGGGTTTGCACAGCAGAAAGCTGAAAGATGTTCCAACAAAAGAGAAAGTTCTATTTTAGAGAGAGGAAACTGAGTCAGAACTTTGTGCAGTGACTTGTAAAATGATGCAAAAGAAGGAGCAATACTGCATGAATTTTCTATCTTTGCGAAATCCACACAATAATTTTTTACTCTTATTTTCCGTTGCTCAAATAATCAAAGTTTGCACTGCCTTCATTGGCCTGCTAGAGAGTTGACACTGTGACACTGAGAACCTTAGAGCTTTAATTTCCTTTTAGAACCACAAGGTTAAGTATAAAAGAAGAAGGTGAAAAAAGAAAGATATCTTCCTGGCTAAAATATTCTGTTGTGTCAAGGGTGGCAAAACCAAACTTAGCTTTTATAATTAAAATTGTGTCATGTCCAATTTCCCTTCCTACCTCTGTCCAAGTTCTGAAGTGTTTTGAAGTAGCAGAGAGCTGCAGTGTAACACAATCTGCAGAATATCAGCACTATTTTCAAACATGTGGTAATGTTTTTCCGCACACATAAAAGTGACCCAACCCTAATAGTGAACCAGACTGTCACAAAAATAACATTGACCTTGACAACTCCTATAGCTATTTTGTTTTATGTTAAACTCAAGAGTACTGACTCTTCCTGAGACTTGAAAAGAGCACTGTGCTTACCCTCATCCCAAATGATATGATTAAGTGGTTTTTACTACAGCCAGCAACCAACAGCAAAAACTTGGGTTTTGAGCCACATGCCCAAACCCCCTATATTCCTATGAATTAACACCTAGAAAATGCTTTTGATGGATACAAATCCTTTTTTCATGATACATCATTTAGAAGGCTTTACTCCTTTTACTGTGGTTTATTAAAGGCAGATAGATGAGCCCTATTTCACCCTGATCAACATCACTGGCAAATTCCAATTGATTTTGCTCAGAAACAGGATTTGGCCTTTCACTGTCAAAGATTTCTTTTGAGAGCTGACAGTTACATGGAATCCCTCTTCCTTGCAAAGTAATTTATTACAAATTACAGTGATTATCTCTAAACAGCGTAGGCATCTTTTAAAAACTGACTTTTTTTTGGTTTTTGTCAATTTATAATACTTAAAAATTAATAACATTCATGGGAGGTAAATAGGACAAAATGGGAGAGTTGGGAAACTACTACCTTTCGTCGGCTCTCAAATTAATGCTTTTTTTTTGTCTGTTAGTAACCAAAGACAAACTACATTCCATTTGATTAATTAATGATAGGAAGCACAAGGAAATCATGAAAAAACTTAAACTGTGCTTTGAAATTACAAATATTTGTCTTTTGATATTCCTCAGCACAAATATGAAATAGAATTTACTGAAGTTCAGCAACTGTATAAAAGTGTTCTATAGCTAGAACACAGAAATGATTTAATAAGTTCTATGAAAAGTCAATTTCCATGACATCAGCACCTAGCCTATAATGGGTGGTAATGGATTGTTGGCTTGATTTTATACCACTTGACATCAGATTACAATACAATGAATAAATGTTAACCTATAATCCCTTTAGTAAAAGCTGGCATTGTTTGTCTTCTCTTGTAGAGACCACATTGATTTTCTTTTATTGGATGCTCAAGTGCTGTGCCTCAGATTGATTACTTTGAATTAAATGTGCAGAGAACATTTTTATTATTCTAAACCCGGAGTTTTAACATTAAAGGATGCCCCACCCCCTGCTACACTGCTAAAAGTGTGCTCTACCATTTAATTTGGATTTCTTTCATTTTCTCATTTCTTTTCAGGGCTGCTGAGATGCTGACCCCTGCTCTGCCCCTATGCCCCTTGACCCTGACACATCTGACCAGTGATGACTCTGAGGGTGGCAAATTAATAGCAGCATTGCTTGTTAATTGCATAAGAGAAAAGCCAAAAATTTATCACCTCAGTCATGGCCATTGCTTCCCTTTGACCCCCTTCTCCCACAAGGCTTTAGCTGAGGGTCACATCTGTGGTTTTTCTGTATCCTACATATTTGCCGTATAATTATTCAGCATCAAATCTTATTAATCAAATCGATGCTGTGTTTTAAATGGAAATTGCTGGATTAATACAAGCATTCATTTCATCCTGAAAATCTTGATGGCTTTAGCACATGGAATACAAGCAGAATATGAAAGAAGGGATGTAGAGACCTGATTGAATTAGGGGAGGCATGCTGCACATTAAATTACATATGCCAGCAGGGGTCCTTGCTTTTAGAGTAAAATACTTCTGTAGAGTGTATACATATAAACCTCCTGTGATTTCTTTACACTGGTCAGTGCTCTTGCATTAAATAGGGTTATAGTGGCCATTTAAATTTCTGAATACATATTTTTTAATGTGATCTGGTATTTGATAAGTGTTTTATTTAACTTTAACTATTTCTTCAAAAGCATTAACAAAACAGCAATTGAGTTGCTGCTGCTTCTTACTGGTTGAAGATATTGGTTAAGGAAATCTTGTCCTTTTCTCTACCTAATATATTCAGTTATGCAGGAATAAAGACTATCAGTAAAAAAAAAAAGAAAAGAAGTCATGAGGAGCTTTTTTGTCAAGATGTAAACATGCTAAAGATCCTAAGCAAATTGTAACTTACTGCTTGGATAATTTGTGGCTTCTTTTCACACCTTGTGTAAGTTTTCGTTTTCCTGCCAATGAACCTATTGTGTAAAGGGCAGGGGTAGGAAGTTAAAAAGTAGTAAAGATAAAAAAGAATACAGAAAAACCAGTGATATTACAAACAGATTTGATGAACAGCTTCCATTACTTCTTTGGACATGACTAGCATGCTTGTGAAAACTCTGTAGACAAGTGTTGCCATTGAAATCCACACTTCTCTGTGGCTTGCAGGGTGGGACTGATTTTTGATTGTTTGATAGCAGGAAGTGGAGAGGAAAAAGAAGAGGCAATGTCATGTCATGTGCAAGCTTTTAAAATCAAGACCAGAAGACACGGAAAGGAGAATGGGAAAATGGGAAAACGACCGTCAGTAGATTTTCTCCCCTGCAAGTGCTGAAGTACGCCAATTAATTTTGGAGACCATTGACTGCCATTATTATTTTGAGATCTGAACACCAAGTTTTGCATACTTATCTCTGCGTAATATATTTTTAAATGTGGACCTCCCTGCCACATTCTATGTCTTGCCATGTGCTCATGCAATTAGATAAAACCCAACCCCATAAGCAAAGGAGAATGATGCATTTTTTGTGTTTATGAAATGCTGCTTGTGTTGTTTTCACTAGGCTGTAACATGAGTTATCCTGTACCAAAAAGCATTCTTCAGGAAATTAAAGTTTTCTCAAAACACAAATTGGAACACAAGCACAGTTCAGAGAAGGAAACTGGAGCAGACCTCTCTCTCTTCTAGCTCAGCTTGAGCTCTACCATATATCAGCAACACAGCACAGCGCAAAAGGACAGATGATATGCTCTCCGAATGGGAGTCATCAGTAAAGATTTCTGTATGTCCTTATTTTCAATGTGGCATGATAATTCAGAAGAGATTTATACTTAAAATCCTCAGAAAATGAATTCTATAACTAATAAAATTATGTACTATCATGCAAATTCAGTCTTAATACAAGATTGAAATTACTCAAAAGATGTTTACATCAATGTAGTAATGGAACTGCATTTGGCAATCTCAAAAACAAGCTACTATGGTTTATTTTATGACATAAATTATTTCATTTTAATATCTCTCCTGTCAAATTAGATGAATTTACTTACCAAACTTTATACATAGTACATGATTAGTTGTAAAAGAAGATTAGTTGTAAAATAAGTCAGCTTAACATCCAGATAGAGGATTTTAATAACAACTTGATATACAAAGACTGTCAGGTGCTGTCTGCTAGTGAGAAATAAATAATACCCTAGATTCTTCACTATAATTACCATCATTCACTGTATGCACAGGATCTGCAGTGAGGCTCAGGCTGACGCAGAGTCAGAAGTGCTTAACATCCCTCACCTGGCTCCGAGAGAAATCTGTGTACAGGAGAGAAACATTGGTGGGCGATGGGAAGATGCTCAGTGGACTGAGACTCACAGGTGACTTTGTGCACTGGTTCATATAATGCAAGTAATTAAATGAAAGACTTTTTTCATGTCCAGGTCACTTAAAACCACATAGACATATGATTGTGTAAAGAGAGATCCTTTTTCTTCTCTGGAGTGAGATATCTCAATGTGCCTGTGGTGCTTCCTGAACACCAAGAAAATCACACGTTTGGTGACAGAGACACAGAGATTTCTTTCTGCAAAACTACATGCCATGTGTATTTTCTGCAGGTTGATTTTTCTCTTACCAGGAGAGGGAGAACATACATCCATCTTTTCACATATATGGGCCTCAGAAACATAACATTGATATCCCAGTCATGCTACCAACACCATTTGCCACGCATCCAGGCAACTTTAAATAAAACAGTTGAAGTTAAGTGCTCAAGCTTAAGCTCATGTTTGAGCTAGTGGAATATAAGCATTCTTTAGCAGATCTGTTAAATGATAAATCTTTGAAATGAAACCCGAATGCTATACCGTGGTTTTTCTCCTATATGTAGCATGCACTAGGTATTATTTCCAACCACATATCATTCTAAATGATCGAACAAAAGAAATCTTCCAACTTTCTGGAGGTCCTTTGACACAAAGAAATGAAATTTTTGTGATAAATAAACTTTGCGAGGTTTAGGGATGATAACAGAACAAATACTTTCTATAACAGTCTACAAATTACATGTTGCATTGTAAGAGAATCCAGCTGAATAAATAACATTCAAAGGACGAGCTCTCCATTGTCCTCACTGTACAGTAAAATATAATGGAAAGCATGTCCTAAGAATATAGCCATACATATAACAAGCTATAAAACATAGTGATCCACTCAAATCTCTGAAGCACATAACTGATAACAGCTAAACATTTTACAAAGAAAATATTTTCAAAGTGATCATGTTTTATGTTTTGTTATTTATAGCAAAAAACCACAAACCGAAACAGCAAACACACAACAAAATAGCAACTCCTCTAAATGACAGGTTTGTGCAAACTGCTTACCCCTCAGCACCTGACTCATTGTATCACATAGGGATAGACAGAGCATGGGCTTAGACCCCTGCCTTCATGTAAAAGGAATGACCAAAGAATTTACAAACCTGAGATTATTTCTTTGCAATATATGCATCTAATTCACAAGATTTCTAACCCACTGACATGGGGGGAGGGGGGGGAGGGAAATAATCACAGACTGATTTTCTACAAGCTGACCATTTAAGTGTAAATTGCCCTTTGGAAAATGCCCACTTTTTAAATTCACATATTACTTGATTTTAACAACAGAAAAATGCAGCAGACTGAAGATTTAGATCAGCCCAGTATCCCTCCTCACACCAGCTCCTCAAATAGTCCAGGACATCTCAACAAACACTTGAAATGCTACCAAACCCCAGCTGCCACTTCACATGATTTATGATGTCATTAATGTCAAGCTATCAGTGGACAAGAGTAAAAGAGACAACAGCAAAGCTGACTAAAAACAAATAGTTTTGATTAAACTCAAGGACGTTTGGTACAGCTTTCAGCAAAAAGGCATTAATCATTTCCAAAGCTGACCTTGGTTTTTTTTTCATCCCAAATACAAAAATAGTATGTGTAGGGATTCCAACAAAATCTTTGAAGTCTACTGTCTATGTAGCTGAATTCCCTTTTTAAGACAAAAGTAATTAACGGCAATACCATCACCTTTTTTTCTCTGGGGTTAGTATTGTTGATAATTGCCTGGGCAGCCTAAAGTTGCACCCTGTTTTTGGCTCTGTTATGATATGAAGAGTATTCTTTAGGTCAGAGGCATTTTTCATCCCAGTAAAAGAGATTCCTATAGTATATTAGAGGAGATCATTATCCACAGATACACATTACCCTTAAAAGAGACCCCACAGCAGACAGACAATGACAATACAGCCTAATGATAAACAGAATATATAGGGAAAAAAAAAAAAAGAAGAAAGAGTTAAAAAAAGGAAGAGGAAATACGTCAAGTGGAATAAATTATTTTCATAGACAACCTGTATCTGTATAAATGCAGAAATTCTCTTGAGGTCTTTAGCTTACATTTACAGAACTAGAAAGGCAAATAGTAGACTGCATTATTATCAAGCACAGAAAAATATTTAGTTGTCTTTTTTAATACTGATTTTCCTGCTTGCAAGACCATAAATTTATGTATTGGTGTTACATGTGCACAAGTTCATCTGTGTACATATGTGTGTATTAACAGAGAGGGAACAGAAAATGTACTGGAACGTTCTGGCTGTTATTTAGGCAACCTCAAACTGGATCAAGTCACCTCAAGAAATACATTCCAGGCCAATGAGAGATCTACTACAACTATTTAAAATGCAGATGGAAAGTAATACTTCCAGCTTTAAAAACATTACTAAACCCCCTTTTTCATAATAATGGGTATTATTTTTGGAGCTAATGAGGATTTTTACAAAAATTCATCTTCCCTAGAAGAGGAAGCTTCCCTAGAAGCTGCTTCCCTCTAAATCTTGAAATCTTTACAAAAATCTCAGTCTTCTGCTCTCTCTGATTCTAATAATCAGCTTATAATATTATTATTTCACAGTCTATAGCAAGAAGGTTAAATATGTCCTTTTGGCAAACATGCATTTATAACCTAGCATGCAATTACAGAATCACAGAATATTCTGAGTTGGAAGAGACCGACAAGGAACACCAAGTCCAATCCCAAGTGAATAGACCAGAGAGGGATTGAATCCACAACCTAGGTGTTTATTAGCACCATGCTCTAACAAACTAAACTAATCTTGGTCAATTAGATTACTAATGTAAAATTACAGGAGAGCTATTATGGCTTCAGGATAAAATAATTAAATGACTGTTTGTCAATTCTATTTCTTTATACAAGTACCTAAAAAACTTTCTATTTTTAAATATCATTTTACCATACGTAATCCAAATACTATCTCACACTCCTCTGGTATGTACCATGAAAAGGAGTAATATCCACCACCTCCAGCTGCAAACATTTTCTCAAAACAGATTTGAAACAAAAACTTTTCCTTCTAAAACTAGTCATATTTGCTCTGATTAACGAAAACTTTCAGCTTAGCACTTTTATGGGGAAAAAGGCTGTATCAACTGTGCATGAGAACATTTGTAATATCACCCTCAGAGAATAATAAACAGATACTAGAGGTTGAAATTCTGACATAGTTTACAGAACAATAATCCAAACATCTGTTATAATAACAAGAGATTTGAACAGAATAGAGAGTACATGGGAAAACTATGCTACTTTTAGTACAGTTATAACGTTAAATCAAAGCACTGCAGCTCAAGGCAGCTTGCTGCTAATATAAACAATTTTCTACATATTCCTGGGCCACAAGCCAGAACTCAGGATTCAGTTACAAGCACAAGGTCAAGAGGGAATCAACGGTATGAAATTTACTATGTATGAATCAAAAGAATAAATTGGTAATTAAGGGTGAAAACAAATTAGAAGGTAAACTCTCACTTAACTCATCAAATAAATTTGCTGAGTAACTTCACGCTCTGAATACATTGTAAGATCTGCAGAGGCTTTAATGCATTTATTGCTTAAATCCAGAGCATCAGCATTTTTTCGAGGCAGGCTTAGCAAATCACTTTTTTATATGTACTTTCTATAGCCAACATCTGACTACAGTTATGAAGGTAAATATTTAATCATGTCATTTGCTCAAGAGAAATGTAAATAGGATTTCTTTGAAAATCACATTCTTGCCTTCATATTATACCCATGAAAACCAAACTTTTATCTCACTTCTGGTCTCACTTCACCTTCCACACCCAAAAGAGGTCTTTTAATGCTACAGAGAATGTTAAAGATTTACTGTAGCTGTTAATGAAGAGGGCTTTCCTGTAAAAGATTTTCGAAACAGTCTTTATAACCATGAAAGGTTTTACATATGTTTTTTAAAGAGCACACTTGTTTATTTTTTTACCCTCACAAGCAGACATGCAGCAAGCATAAGCCACTCGCTGGCTGATGAATGTTTTGAGATGCATGGCTTCAGTAACTCATGTTTCTGACAGACTAGGAAGAAGAAATATCTTTGGAAAGTGAATCAAGAAAATGTGTTTCTACATTTCTTACTTGGCTTTACTCTTCCTGGAGTCAATGGCCTAGTGTATTTAGGGAGCTCATCCTACAAAACTGTCTTAAATTCATCATTTCTATGGGGATGAATGTTTTCATATGAATAACTCAGTCTCCTGTTTAACTACTGGAGAAGGCTGGGTAATCAACTAAGACATCGGGCCTCATGTGTAAAGTTGTAGTTGGGTAATGGAAATCCCTCAGACACATTGCTTTTCATGTCTCTCAGCTAGGTTCAGCATTTCCCACAAAATACAGCTTTGAAACATCTTCAGAGCAAATTGCCATTCTCTTTCATTTCACTCATTGGAAACTCTCTTTCCATGCACTGCATCCTGAAAAATCAGCACTAATTGTTCAATCTCTGCAAAGGTTTAAGTCGCAGTCCTTCTATTAAAACACCTGCAGTTACTACAGTTACTAATCACTTTAGTAGCAAGGCTGTGAAGCAGTGAACTACTTTTGTGTAAGCAATGGAGCATTATTTAATAACTTCTCATTGCTACTGGCTCATGTGGAGTTATGACCACTGCTCTTGAAATGAAATGTCCTTTAATGGGTTTCCTAACTTGAACATATTGACAAAATAACTCATCATGTTTTAATAACTGTGATGGCGTGGGGTCCGGAGGGAGGGGACCCTGGAGTAGAAGCATGACCTACGGGGTTTCCCTACTCCCTGGTCAATCCTGTTCCCCACTGGTTATTTTGTGTTCCCCTGCCTGGGGAGGACCCTGGTTGTCCCGTGATTGCTCAGTTCTTTGGCACTCCCCCGGCCATGTGGCTGGATAATAAAGATCTCTGAAACATCTATCAAGAATCGGCCCCTATTTCCACGGGCCTCTCCTCTATACATCTTGCTGAAATCCCCGATGCAACAAATGCAGGGAATGCGGGGAGCATATCGACCCCTGGAGACAGAGACTGTGATTTGTGAGTAAACTCTCTGGATTTCTCTTCTGGCTTTCGTTTTGCTGTTCCATCTCTAAACTATGGACGACTCATGGAAAGACTCATGGCTCTCCAAGCCCCAAAGGGACATTTATCTTCAACTTGAAAAGATTCTTGAACAGCAATATGTAAATTTTAGGTTAATTCAAGCTCAAAAAGAACTAAGACACTTCCTGGCATGATTGTTTAAAAATTTTTTCTACGTTTCTTGGGACTTGATTCTTACCAAAGACTTTTGGAAGAATATTTGGACACAGTTAATTTCTGAGTCAAAATATATGCCGATGGAAGAATATTTCTGTGAATATTATCTAATTATGGAGGCTGTTGAACAACATCAGCTGTGTCCTTGCGAAGGGAAATGTGCCTCAGGGACCGCGCAACCTTGGCCATGCGCACTGAGTGCGCTGCAGGCGGCAGCAAGGCAGTTCCTGCGCGCAGGAGGGCCAGCGTGAGCTGTGGTGTTGGCAGTGGAGCCAGGCACAGCAGGAGCGGCGCATCCCGGCGGTGCCCACCTGGCCCTGTGCTGCGCTTGATGGACCAAGCCCCATGAACGCCTGGCCGAGAGGAGCGGCGCGCGGGCGGCGGCTGGCGGCGATGGCGGTGGAGCGGAGCTGTGCGAAGCCCAGACACGCGCCGGAACGGAATCATTTGCAGGGCACGGGGGGGCCGCCGTCCAGAGTGGCCAAGACGTGGGCGCGGCACCAGGCAGCGGCAGCGCAGCTGTGACCAGAGGCGGCAGCAGCGGCGGCGCACAAGGAGCTGAGCAGCGTGGCCTGGTCCGGCCGGCGCGGCCCCGAATGTGACCCTGAGAAGTCGAGACTCTGCCGTGAGAGCGCGCAGACATGGGCCGCCCTGGCAGCTCCAACGTGGGAGCGAGCAAAAGTGAAAGTGAAAGCAAGAACACAGCAAGACAGAAAACAGCAGCGACATGGAAAAAGTAAAAAATTATTGTAGCTAAGGTTTTAGGAATAGTAAAATGGCATAATGTTAAACAAAATTATGATTTTATAACGAGATGTGACAGCAAGGAAGACACATTCGTTCATCGTACTGCCATTATGAAGAATAACCCCAAAAAATATAACCCAAACTTAGGAGACGGAGAAGTAGTAAAGATTATACAAGGAAGGAAAGGCCAGCAAGCAGCAAACGTTACCAGGCCTGGTGGTGTTTCTGTGAAAGGCAGTATATATGCTGCAAACTGTAGTCATGTCAGATAATATCCCCATTATAGGCAACCCATACAGTCTCCCTTTCCCAATCCTACCTTTCCCTTTTATCCTATATCCTATTATCCCCAGTGTATTCCTAATCCGTTCTTTCACTCATGGTTTCCCTCGCAAAACCATTTACCTTTTGTTCTCCCAAAAAAAAAAGCCTTTACCAATTGTTCTCCCAAAAATTCCTTTCCAATGCTGAATGGGGGATGACAAGGTGGGGGGAAAGAATTAACTATTGTTGTTTAAAGTTCCAACAGGTACAAATAGAAGAAACCCTCTCCTGCCTCAGTTTCCCCACAAAGCATGCTCAGAGAGTCCTGTCTCCCATCTGTCAGCCCTAAGATGTTCCAGAGAAAAAAATCTGTTTGGACATTTAGAGACTCAAGAGGGTGGCTTGTTTTCTTTTGTAATTGTACTTGTTATCTTATGTTTTCCAGTTCTTTCCAAAGTTTTAAATCTCTTTTAGTTAGAACAAAAGGGTGAGATATTGGGGTTCCTTCCCCCTGGCATGGGGTCCAGGGGGCGGGGACCCTGGAATAGAGGCATGGCCTATGGGGTCTCCCTGCTCCCTGGACACATGTGCCCTAATCCTGTTCCCCATTGGTTATTTTGTGTTCCCCTGCCCGGGGAGGACCTGACCCTGGTTGTCCCATGATTGCTCAGTTCTTTGGCAGCCCCCCAGCCATGTGGCTGGAGAATAAAGATCTCTGAAACATCTATCAAGAATCGGTCCCTATTTCTTTCCACAGGCCTCGCTGTCTATGTTGCAGAAATCCCTGCCGCAACAACATTATCAGTCCATTTCATTAAAAAATACATGGGTTTGATTATTTCTTTGTGGAAAACTTGGTTGATTTTGTTCCTTTGAAGGATGATTTATAGGCCATCTTCTTTCCAGAGGGCTGCTAATATCAGATGCCACAATCACTGTAACCATCAGCATTTCTTCTTGCTAGCTAGAAGATGATTAGAGATGTCATGTTAGATCTCATAACGTGCTGAGATGCGTCAGTTTGCAGATCAGGTGTTGGAATTGAAATCTGCATCAGGAAGCTTCGCACTTGAAGCCACAGAACTAAAATGGCTGTTAAGAATATTTTGAATACTGCCAGGATTTAACAGTGGTGGAAGAGTGATGACTAGCTGCCTAGAGGGAATAAATTTAAGCTTAAACAGTCATTGGACAAACACATTTTAGTTCTTCCATCTCTGGAGAAATTATCCCTCCTCTTTCAATTACTTGACTATTAATTACCATTAGAAGTATCCCACTTTATGAGTTCTACTACATTTACTCTCTGAATTCAATAAGGATGAAAACTGAATGACTAGTACACAGAAATACTTAAAAAAAAAAAAAAAAAGAAAGAACCATGAAGACTGTGCTTTGTTTTTGTGCCATGTGGCCCACTCTAAGATTTTTTTCCTGGTTGTGTCATTATTGCATCCCAGTACATCACAATCATTGCACCTGCAGAGCCTCTGCTTTCTCTGAAAGCCGGGTAAGGGGTAAGCCTCAAAGTCAGGTCAGCACTATGTGGCCCATGTTGATCTGCTGCAAGAAGACTCAACAGCAAAGTAGGTTTTAATCTCCCAGCTTCCCCCTTAGACAATTATTGTATGTGCAACCCTTTGTTCCCATCATTTTCTTGACACCATGCTAATATTTCCAGAAATGAACTGATTAAAGTTAAGAGAAAATTGCAGCAGGAGAAATAGATTAAGGACTAACAAGAAAAGGCAAAAAACCCTCTTCCCAATTGTGTTTTTATGGTAGACTATCAATTGATTATCCTGTTTCTAGAGATACTATGTCTTCACCTTCTAAACTCACGTATGCAGATAATCTTACTGTTTCATGGGCTCATTGGGCAAAAGGGGAGAGCTCCTGAGAGTGTTTTAACAGAAATATGTCTCTGAAATCAAACTTTTTCAGGAATGCCACTGACAGATGTCAGCATCACAATTACTCAAAATGGAAAAGTGGAGAATTGATCACAAATGGACACCTTTCCCTGACATATTTGCTCAATAACATAAAAACTCTTACAGGCTATACTACAGGTCACTAATTTTTCAAAGCATTTTCTCCTTTAGCTTGATAAATACAGTATCTTACATAGTGTGTTTCCTGAATAAGAATCAGCAGTACTTGACAGAAACATTTTTAGAAGAAAGGCTGTAGATTTTTTTTTAAGTTTGAGGAATTTTAATACTGAATATTTAATATGGAATATTTCTTTTTTTAATCTAAAATGTTATATAGCAATTTTATCCCCCCTCACAAAAGCTAGATTGCAAAATGATCAGTCTGCTTGTCAGTGTGGGACAATTTTTTAAAATACGTTTATCTTTCTAGGTTTAAATTAATTCACAAGCTAAGTCACACAAGCTACAGAGACATGTCGGAAGGAAGACAGCAACGGTATTAAAGAACTAACAAAAATATTTCTTCAAAAGAATTTTACATCAATTTTGGATCATAGAAAAACATCCTGTCCTACAACTATCAAATTTTAGATAGATACAGATCTAAGTATCGAGGGAAACACTGAATTTTTTTTTCTGTTTTGTTTTGTTTATTGTTTTTTTCTAATAGCTTTTATATTCATTGCACTTCTTGAATCTCAACAAAAATATCTCGAAAAAAATGTATTGCAGGGCATTAAGGTTAACAATTCTTCTGGAAATACCTACATATCCAATTCTTCCTTATTCTAGTAACTGAGCTCTCCACTCTTGAAACAGAAGGGGCTGAAAACTGGTACAAGGCAACACTGAAAACATATTTGTATTTAAGTTGATGTAGGAGGGATGCATATGCAGTCCTCGATTACAGCAGGACTTTGACAGTCAAAGGAGGAGACTGTATTGCAGAGAGGTAAAAGTGTACCATTGGGTTTTTCTTAGGCTGTTTTGTCTAGTCCAATATAGCCATCCATGTATGTGACTCCTCATAAAGGAATGCTTCACTATTCCTTGGCCAGCATTATAGAACATATCCTCAGCTTGGGGTCTCAGCAAGAAAGTAAGGAAAGGAAAGAAATGTCTAGCAACACTTTTATTCAACACAAATGTCAGCCTTTGCCTCACAAAACAGAAGATACAGAGAAATTACGGCTGTGAGAATGGATTCCCAGTCACTTGCACAAGAGTTGTTTGTTCACTTCAGTAACTCATCCAGTGCTAGGGGTTGTAAATTGAAAAGGTCTATATATGCCTGTGAATAAAAATGTTTCCAGGATAGATTGTGAGGTGCGACTGCCTGAACGTCACATCTTGTTTAAGACTGTGTAAAAAATGGCAAGATAGACTTTAATTTGATTATGCTGTGTTTTGCCATTTAGACCCAAAACAGCAAAGGAAAGAGGCACATGAATGGCCCTGTGGGAGCCAATATACCTACACTTATAACTAAGCATAAGTCCAAGAATTTTTCTGGATAAAGGTACATATTTAAAATTACAGCTTTATTAAATTATTCACCACCCTCAATGACAGAACTTCAAAGCTTTTCTTGGGCTTGTCCATAAAGCATGGGAAAATATTAGAGTTTCTGGTATATGTTCATGCTGACGTCTTTTAGGTGATAATCTCATTCCATCCAGCAGTTAAATGTTATTGTGTGTGTAAAAAAAAAATTGTAATCCTGTGAGTGAGTGTCATGTAAAAATGCCATGTTAAAGGAAAACTGTAGTGATTAGCTCTAACACTTTTGCTTCAATCAATATATGTGTGCTTAGAAAAAACATTATGTAGCAAAAAATTTAGTAACTGGCCTACAAAAAGATGCAAGCAAATACATACTGCTCAGCTTGTACCAGCTCTTTCAGGTTTTTAATTTAGGAATCTGTTTATGCATTTGTAAATAAGGCATATAATCCTATATTTTAGAAGTTTGTGTGGAAGATCTCATTCAGCAGTGCTTCACAAATCTCATGAATTTTACTGCAGAGATTCAACAACACTTCTTACCTGGAGTTTGCACTGGGAAAAATTATCCTTTTTAAATTTTTTTTCCCCCAGAGATCTCACTTTTTAATAAAAGGCAATAGCAAGTAGATCTTTTTGCACCATCTTGGGATATTGATTCCTTGTAGTGTTCAAAGGACACTGGAAAATAATGAGTCACATACTATTTTCTGCAGCATTTGAAAAGACCTTATGAATGTTTCGTTACCCATGCATGTGCTGCCACAGCTCACACAAGGCAACTCATGAAGTCTCCTGAATTCCTAACTTGATATGTTTCAGCAGTCACAGGTATTAAAATCCATAACGCCCACCCCCATTTTTTTTTTATTTTTGCCAAAAAGCCAATATATTTTTGTAATTGCTAACAGGAAATGGATAATATTATTAAATGAAGCCAGGAACTTTTTGCAGAGGAATAAAAACCCTTTGAGATGTTCATCATCTTAAATAGGGATACTTATAATTGCATCTACTTTGCAAAGTACAAGTTTGTTCTTTCTGCATAGTGGTGGTGATATTACCTTGTTATGGTGAGCTCTGGTTTTTGGGCTATGTTATAATCTAGTAGTAGGAAGGAGTCGGGATTGAAATGCTCATGGTTTGAATAGCTGGTAGATGTAAAGTAACTCTTTCCTGAGGCTAAACCTCCTAACTGTTCACAAAATCCAGATTGACTGTTTGTATCACAAATTGTCTAACAGCAAAGAGCCCTTTGGTGGTGGTATCTTAAAACAGTTCTAATTATTTTTAGCAAATTATATATAAATGTAATAGGAATTGCACAAATATTTAAACCATTACGATAGCCTATTTAAATCTTAACTCGAAATTCCATTATTGCTGTATGAGAATGGGCAAGTGACATGGAAATGTGGCACAGCAATGAGGGAACTTCACCTGGGATGAAAATCAAGTTCTTCTTTAACCCACCTTAAGTAAAGCATCTGGCATGCAATGGGGATGGATTACTGCATCTCACAAATCTGGCACATACATGCTACTATGAATAACACTAAGATTTAGTTTTGCATATCCTCCCCCAGTGTCTAAATAATTCCTAGTTCTGTTCATCTTCATTATATCTCCTACTGTCCACTCTGCCCACAGAAAATCAGCTGGAAATGTGAACAAATATAAACCGAAGATTTTTAGGGTTATATTTGAAACAGCAACTTTCCATCTTCACCTCTACAGGGCAGACAACATCTGAACCATTCTGAAACCCTCCAGACCTTTTCACAGCAAAGAAGGTGGCTAGCAGTGGGATTAAAAAAGATTGGGATACTATTAAATTGATTTGAATTATCATTTTCCCCTCGAATCTACACCTAACATTGATACCACATATACATATTTACATAAAACAAGCCTACATTCTTTTTCTTTCTACATGGTTTGCCTCTGTCCTGGGTTGCAGTGTATTCCATTACCATCCTCATGAGGTGTTGAAATCAGGTGGGGCAGTGTTTCCTTGCCTCCTCCCCCCAGACTATCTTGCTGTTAATGGCCCATCATTGTCCTGCCACATGACTCAGAGATAACTCCCTCCAGACTATCTTCTGTTAATGAGCCTAATCAACACTTGGCCTCATGACTTATTACCCCATTGTGAGATGCTCCACCCAGAGGGAGGAACCAAGCATCCCCGTGGATATAAGCTGGGACTCTGAACACCAGAGACAATGCCTTTCCACTGGATTTCCAGAGGACAGGAGCTACACAGCCACCACTGGACTTTCTGAGGAAGAGCAGACCCTTTTTTCTACAGGATCACCGCTTCAGAGGACTGCAGCCACCATTCTATCAGACTGCTACCACCACCCTGACTAACAGGGACTCAGGTTGTATCTTGACTCTGTCAGTTTGAACCAGTGTTCTCTTTTAGTTTCTTTTCTTTCCTTTTCTTTAACTTCCCCATTAAATTGTTATTCTGAATTGGTACCTCCCACTGGTTTGTTTTCAAACTAGTACAGTCTCGAACACAGATTCATTGCAAATTTCAGTGTCTGTAAATAACTAACACATTTGCAGTAGCTAGAAGAAAGTATTGTATGTCAACAGGCTAAAACAAAGTATATCAATCCAGGCTTGTAGCATATTTTACTATGATATTGTGGATCTTTAGATGTGACAGGTGACAAAATGGATAGTGATACTCATGTAATCATGAGAACTATTTTCAAAAGCATATTATAACTGGTATCCTCAGACACATCAAAACGTAGATTTCCAGAACTGAACTATATGCAAGATATATTGCTCTGAGACATGAGGAAAAGGCAGTATTTTCTCTGTCCCAATGACCTATAAAAAGCTCCTCTGCACATGCAGCCTGAATCAGTATTTTAAACCTTGAAATAAATGCATACTGTAGCCTATAAATATAAGACAACAGAAGAATAAATGCACTGATATGTGCTGAAGCCTTTAGCCTTATTCTCTGCTGCTAATGCATCCTGCAGAGACATGTGCATGTGCATAAATACACACGGGTTTTCACATATACAGCTGGTACAAGCATGAGGATTCATTTCAATGTGGTTGTGCCAAATATAAGGAAATGTTACTGTACTGCATGAGAAAGTTGATTTTTTTTTTTTTTTTTTTTTAGTAATGATTGTTAATTTGGGGATTCTTAAAAGAGGATGAATGTTATGACTGATAACTGAGAAGAGTTTTTCACTTACCTGCTACAATACTTTTTGAGAGAAGACAAGTTAGTTTTATTGAGTGCAGTTATGTTGACTAAAATGATATTTTATGGTGGGACAAGAAGCTAGAATATTATTTTATAAACAGCATCTGTTTACCAAGTGGAAAAGCATCCTTTCTTCTGCCACTGAAAAGTTACTGCTCTTTGTGTAACGGTTTCAGCAATTTTTTCAGCAAGTTTATGGAACAGTTCAAGAGCACTTAACTATCAGTGTCTTCATCGCTGTCAATAAGAGGAGAGTTAGTGCAAGGGTTTTGCATGCCTACCCTGCCTTCCTGCTTTTCAGACTAGTATAACCTACCTTCATACTGGTTACCCAGCCTTGTGTATTGTATTAAGTCTTCCTCCTGGGCAATGGCTGATTCTCACATCATCTGAAACTATCCCTATTTTCATCCTCTCATCTTCCATCCTCTTCCAGGTACTGACACAGTCATTCTTGTATTCTCATAACAGCAGAGGTAGCTTTCTTGTGCAAACAGACACTCAGACTGTCTCAGGGATTAGTTCTTACCTTTTCCTGTGAAGAATAACACACTACAGAAAACAACCCTCTGTAATACAGAATATCAATTCTTGTTTTATAAACAGCACAAGTGTAAATACAGTTTAAATAATGACAGAAGTCAAGACGAAATTACAAAAAGTTGTGCAGCTTCTAAAAGAAATAGGTTCGTAAACCTATTTATGATTTCCAAGTGACATCTGCTTTTGAAAAGAAGAAACTGACAAGAATCTGCCTTGCCTGCGTGTCACTAATTTCATATGATGACTTCATCATTAGACAAAAAACTCTCTATGCCAAAACAAGATCCCAATGCATCTGAATTAAGAGTGGATGTCTGGAGTTCAAATACCACATTAAATATTAATGAGAAAAATAAGAGTTGGGCTTTTGGAGCTTCTTTATCCCTTCAGATATTTCCATTTCTACATACACTGCAGACTTGTTCAGCAGCATACAGACAGATTTCCCAATGCAGTTTAGCTGTTGCTTACTTTGAATATGTTTATCCTTTACAAGAATTTGTATGATTAAATTAAGTGATACACATCTCCCTTTTAAAATCACAGCAGAATAAGAAAAGAACCATGAATGGCTTTCCATTTCTTCACTTTTGCAAATTATTTTCCCTTTACAATAGGCAGCTGGAGCAATTGAACAAGAATGTAACAGTGACTTGAAAAGAAATTGTGCAAAATTTAGCTCTTTCAGATTCCACTTCCATTAGAGTCAGTGAGAATTTATGTACATTTCTGCAGTGTTCAAAGAGTAATACTGTGGCCATATAATTGTTCATGGATGAGAAAAAATGAGGGTGTTTCTTATAGTACTATTGCATGCAGCTCTAACAAATATTAAAACCCCAAGCCCTGGTAAAATCACTATTTTGTCAAGGAAACAAATGGAAAAGACTTTTCATTTATGCAGTTCTGAAAATATGACTTATTTACAAAATCCATGGGAACTATAACTTCTAAAACTGCATCCTAACTACAAATATGCATGTCTCTTCAGTATTTTGCCAAAGATGCCAAAATAACATTAAAAGGAGTGAAAGAATGTTAAACTTGCAAAGTCAAATATTAAAAATTTAGTAAATGCCAGAATTCAAATTGCCTAGGGAATCCTGTTCCTGACAATATGTGATGATAGATTTAATCACAGTGCTATCTCCACACCTTACCCCTCCAGTGGTTTCTCAGACTTTGCAAAAAGATCTGCAAAAACCCTCTGCTTTCTGCTTGGTGAGAGTTTCTTCAGTCAAGGACCAGAGCCTGGGCTAGGCTGCCCTGCGCACTCAGGGACATCCCATCACAGCTGGTCCACATGGTCCTCATGCCCATCTCCATCCTTCATCTTAGTTTTTCGTTGTTTGTATGTTTTTGCTGCTTTATTGCATGGTCTATGTGGGATTTTTTCGGTGTGAAAAAAGTAGAGTTACATTCATCTTGTCATTTCTGAATGGAGCAATATGCAGGTTTTTGTTTTTAGAATCACTTCAACTGTGGACACCTGAGTGAGTGAGTCACTTCTTTCTCCTTGCCCACCCACTATTTTCCTGGGATATCCTGCATCTGCCTTTACACTTTCCTGATTCTTTCAATCTCCCTTCTCCTCTTGCACCTTCACCTTCCGGTGAAGGTAACTGGGGAGCTCAGCATGCTGAGAGCCTTAGGTGCCTTGGAGAGGCAGAAGAGGCCCTCTGTACTGCATCCCCCCTACTTGTATCCAGGAATCATCTAGTAAACTAAACCTTCTCTGTATGCATAAAGAACAAATGTTTTGTGAGGAAATACTTTCATAAACTTAAAGGAAACTTCAGGTCGGTCAAGTTTACTGGTCTAATCTTCCCCAAACAGTTGCCTCACTGAATTAATAAAATGGATGGTGCTCAGTGGATAGGTAACTAGTCAGTATTTTTGTTTTAGTTTTTCTTATTCCATTATTTGTCTTAGCCCTTGTTTATTCCCAGGAATAGAAACCTGTGCTGACTACTACAAAGTTATTAATTTGTGAATGTTCTCTGGAGCATTTCTTAGAGTAGCTTCTGAGTGAATCTGAATGATAATAATGAATGTATTTTTGTAATATACACTAAATGATACTCATTAAGATTATATGTGCTGTACAAAAATTAAGTATCCTCTATCATTTCTAAGTGACTTTGTAGTGTAGCTGGATGCACATTCTCATCAGAAGAAAATATTCATCTCTAATAGAGCATACTGTTGCAGATAAAACATTCAAAGAATTTAGCTGTCAACTTGCCAGACCTGTACTGAACTCACACCATATAATTTTTATTATTTTCATTATTTTTTAGATAGTTTTAAAGTTGTCTTAATTTAAACAAATATACATGGGCATTCATCATCCTAAATGCACATACCTGATATCTGCCAAACTTCAAGCCACCCTCCTTGCAAAGGGTTGTGCATATGTTTTGGTATTATGTGATTAAACCCATGAACATTTTCAGTCTGTATTCTTAGCAACAGCCAAGCCACTTATAAAGCAGCCCAAAGCAAATATCTTATTGAAAGCAAAATTTTGGACTGACCAGTTAAAAGAAATGGAAAGAATAAAAATTTAAACTCATCTTCAGCGTTTGCCACAATGAACAATGGACAAGGACTTTTCTTGTGCTTTCTAGTGGGATCCAGAGAAATTAGTGCTCTGTCCAGAGGACTTAAATTAGTCTTATACTTGTCATGTGCATTTGTTTAACAAAGTACATGCCATTAGCAATTTTATATGTGTATTACTTAATCTTTTTATGATTCTGTGAGCAAATAGCTTGGTAAGTAAGAGGGAAAGCACACAGAATCAGGTGCCAGGTAGCTCTTGTAAAATATTGACTTTATAATTATGAAAATTAAATCTTTACATTCTCTCAGGAGAGCAAACAGGGAGGCTACTGTTTAAGTGACAGTGGGGGGTGACCTAATGTTAAATTATCATTTTCCCTTGGAGTATGTTGCTTCCATGTTATGGCCAGACACCTCATCCACGTAGATCTGACTCCAAAATTGCTCAGCCTCTGCTGAGGGTACAAGCAGCCACTTTTCACATAATGTTTGAGAGGAGAAGCAAAATCTCTTGTCTGGACAGCACAAGTGCTCCAAAGGCTATAAATTAGAAGAGATCTCTGTTTGTCAGTACCTTCAAAAGGAGAACATCTACTACCTTTAAGCTGTCCTCTGCTTTGCATCTGTGGGATGTTCTCCTCCATGCCTTCCCAGTCTGACCCTGAGGGGATCACATGTTACCTGCTGGGCTGTGGATAAAGGTAGTAGAATTATTTGGGGTGAAATAGATGCACTAATTGCAGTAATTCCAAGTGAAGAAAACAGTAAGGACATGGCAAATTTGTTCAGAATCTGTTTGACTTCTGTGCTTATACAAGGCAAGTAATTAAAGATCTGAGAACTTTCAACACTTCTCCTGTTGTGTTTTCTCATCTTCAATCTCATAATTTAAAACATGATTCTTTTTATTACACAGACCAGAATCTGCAAGAAAAAAGTCTTCATGTACAAACATCATTTTTATTCAAGTCAGTTGCTTGTGATAATCTATGGACAATATTCATCAGATGGTGGTTTCATCCATTATCTATTTCTGTCTATGGCAGGCACTGAAACACATAAAAAGTATGCAAAATTTGTTTTGAATGATTGACTCTAAAAGGGGGAGTGTGTGTGGGAATTGCTAAGAACAGACATCTTTTTAGTCATGGTTTGCACTGAAATGTATCTGTTCAAATTCCCTAGGCCTGATCTGTTCCTAGTTGTTAGTGATTTTTCTACTATTGATTTGAATTCAACAAAGCTAATTTCATTAAGACATTTAGATTTTTTCTTGAATTATTTAAATATTCTTGATGTGAGAATATGCCAAAAATAATATCCAGAAAAAAGAAACAAAACCCCAACAAACCATGAGAAATGTAAAAATCGTAAAAGAGAAGTTGTAAATTGTTCTTTTTAAGAACAATTGTTTTATTTTTATTATTGTACCTCATCTTCCATTAAAACATATGCAACATCATCTGCTGGCTTCTCAAAAATGTCCTTCTTTACCTTGCCTTTTCCTGGTTAGCGTTGACCAGCCTCTTCCATGGATCATTCCTCAAACTCTAAGGAATGTAAACAGAGTTAATAAAATCCATACCCTATGTAATTTAAAATTATGTTAAGGTCTGTTCTTCAACCAGAGCTACAGCACTCTCTTTGGTCTATTTTGTAATTTTTTATTTTCCCCCCACAACAGATATTCCTACCACCAGCAGTCTCCCATGTGTGAGTGTCACCATTGACAGAAATACCTCCTGCCAGGATATCTAGCTCTCTGAAGTGCCTGGCATCTCACTAGCTGCATGTTGGCCACCATTTTGGAGCTGCTGATACGTGGTTGCAAACTAAGAAGTGTGATGACAGGCTACCAGTTTTCTGGGCTTGGCAACACGAGTGCTAAACCAGAAATTAAGCCATATAGGGGTTAATATTGGACTGCTTTCATGCAACCAAAACACCGTGTACTTCACTGTATGTAGGATTTTTAAATAGTGCAGCACTGCCCACATCTTTTTGAGTCATGTTAGCTCTAAATTCTGTAGCAAATTCAAGTGAATTAAGCTTTCTAAGATTTTCATTAACTGAAAAGTGACAATGACTGAAAGAATTAAGTGATCAAAAGTAGTAAGGCTACAAAATAGGAGTTGCTAGGGGTAAAGATTCAGAAATGTCACAGCAGAGTGGGAAAAAGTTGAGACTTCCGTTAGCTAAAAGAGGTAAAAATGTTTGGGATTTGAAACTGAAATGACTGATGCCTTCAGTTCCAGCACAAAGCTACACTATCTATCCAGCCATCTTTCAGTGGCTGCTTCGGAGCATGTAGAAAAATTCTAACATTTTGGGACATTATTTTCTCATTTTGTCTACAATCACCTTCTCTCATGTCTTGCATGTATCATATGCATGTTAGAAACACCATTCTATACTGGTGTCTCAGTTCATTAGAGTCACGGTATAAACATACACATTTGTTGATATTAAGGAACACAATAGTAGATGGAATCTCCTCAATCACCAGTCCCAGTTCCCTCTTGTCATAAGTAAAAACAAACCATACAATCATTTTCATCAATTGATCTAGCTACAGCAGGCATTAATTAAATTTTCAGTTCTTATTCAATTCAGCATCAGTGAAGAAGAATGTACTTGAACACTTCAGATAAAATTGTTAATCTTGACATTTAAATATTCATTATTAAGTTACACAGTTAGAAGCTTATTCATAGAAAGAACTCAGGTTCTCTCTACACAGCTGTTGGTAGTGAAGGTAATTTCTTCTCTACTTTTTATTTGGGTTTGAAAGGATCTCCTTTTAGTCATAAATCCTAGAAACACAGATGTTTAAAAATGAAATTTTAATTCTTTATTATTGTTAGTTGGTAAGTGATTTAAATAACCAGTGCTTGCTACACACGCTTAATTTACAATCCGTCAGTAAAACAACACGTGCCTGTAGAACTTTAGTCATAAGGCACAACTGTTTAGAAATTTGCACACAGAAAATGAAAGTAAGAAAGGAAGGAAGCCATTTTCCTCAATGATTAGAAACAGTTGCTTTATTGCTTGTTCTTTTTAGTGACCGACTAATCTTGGTCTTTATGTGCACATTTTCTTCCTTGATGGAATATATAAGAGATTTTTCTGCATCTGTTCTTTTTACAATTGCAATAGAATTATTAGTTATTTGAATTGTTGATGTTTAATGGTAAGTATATTTAAAATAAGAGTTAAATTAAGGTCACTGGTAAGTAATCTGAATAAATAACCTCTAGTTATAGTTTAAATGAATTAAGACACAGACTGTGAAGTCCATTGCTGTGCACAGGGATACAGTAATACACTGTAGCTCTAGGGACACTTCCACATTGCAGCTGGAAGTGTCTGCAGCATAATCTAGAGATTATCAAAGTTTAAAATTGCCTTGAGATAATACTAGAGGTCTAATTGCAGCAATACCGTGCAGGCTAATCTGCCTTACTTTCACTTGGCTGTAGCACATACTTGCTAGGAGAAAACTTTGGCTTCCCATTTGTCCAGCAATGTGGAGAAGTGAATTAAATAACCAGATGTATTTCATACTCATCTTGATTAAGAATAAAATTTGTAGGTCTACTGAAAATTAATTTGGTTCACCCCATGAGCACTCCAGGGTATTGCTGAATTACTCTGCACTGCTCCCACATCTCAGAACTTAGTTGACAGGTGACACACATCACATTAACCAGACTGTGAGATGCCTGCTTTGAGGATTAATGAACAATACAAACCAGTTTTCTATAGGGATGTCCATCATTAAAATCCAGAATTCTAGAATAAAATACCGCATTGAAATGCAATATTGTTACAGTTCTGGCCCTGTATTATAGACTTGCAAGTAGGTGTCATCTCCCTATGGATTCTACAAGTGACACGATCCTATAAAATACTTACTACAAATTAAATGAATGATTGCTGTAGAGGCTTTAGTGGCATAAAAGAAAGTGTTATATCATTAGCTTTTTATCAGCTCTTTTGTAAAATTTAATAAAACTTGTCTTATTTGTCTATACACGGCTTATCTAATAATGAAACTAATTTAATTTTGTATCCTATGTTTAACTGTAGCTGCTCTAAAACCAGTAGAGAATGTGCCTATGGTTATTTGAAAAAAGTCCGGGCAACAAGAGCTCAGCATATTTTTGCAGGGCTGTCAGATAAATCTCTCTATGGAAGTTGTCATGCTCAAGAAATTCAATAGAGCACAGCTTGGTAGCATACACCACATGGAGTATTCCCAAGGATTAAACCCATGTTTAGCTAAATGTAAAGTTAGTTTTAGAAAATATGCAAAAAAGTGATTATTTGAAAAAGATAGTACAAGATCAAGAAGAATCAAATTATGTTGGTCTACAAGCATAGATTTGGTTTCCTTAAAGTAAGTGTCTTATATTGCTTATACATGAACAGAGGATCATGAGAAAGATTAAAATAAATCAGTATTTTGTGAGCGTTTTTGCATTTATTTTAATATTTTTAAATGTGCATTTTAATATGGAGCTCACACACTGGTGTTTTAGATTATGTTTTCAAACACAAACAAAAAGTTGTGTCTTAGCATTGTACTCACACACTGTATATAAAGGGGAAACTAGTGCAATTGCAAAATCAGACAACTACATATGTAAATAGATCACAAACAATCCCAACCTTTATAAACTCATGCAAAGCCTTATGTATTTTGCAGATACACCCTTGTGACACAAGAAATTTATTTTTATCAAGCAGATGTTTACTCGCACATAGATCTGTCCCAGCCATATAGAATTGATAGTGTTGGCTTGTATGAGGATAGGAATCTTTGAGAGCACACTCACTTCTAGATGCGATAGTGGACACTGTCCCCACTGCTGTACAGAGCACTGACAGGCAATGTATATAGTGTAAAAGTGCATATCATTTGAAGTATAACAACCACGCCTTTGAAGAACAGTTTTTCATATTTACATTACTTGTAAGAGTAGTACTACTTTGGAGAATGATGTTTCAACAATACAGAACTGGATGAAAAGAGACCAGACTGTATACCTTGTCTACAGTGTTCACGGGCCTACATTCTACATCATTCTGGTTTACTGACCAGAGAGTTGAAAAATGTTAATTATATTAATTGGACTTGTATTGAGGTTGCTAAAAATGCAACTAAATGCACAGTATTAGATACTATACTACGATAATTTCAGCCCAGGCTACAGCAGTATTTGGGTATTCTTTCCTAAGTTTGTGTAGTCTACCACTTGAAATCTCCCCATTTCTGTGAGCCCCTTGCTGGTCAACAAGCACTGGGAAACTTGTGTGGGTTATGGTTTGTTGGCCAAGCTGGAGAACCTTTGCCCAGAAGAGTCCTGGCCCCAGGCATCCTGGTGCAGGGATGGTTACTCTATACCTACAGGTCTCACTGGTTTTACAGGAGAAGAACAAGTCTGGTTGGCGTTTTTCCACCACACAGGATAAAATAAAATCATGGTAAACTTAAGGCTCTTAAATACAGAATTACAAGGGACACTGCTAGATCTCTGTCACTTGACATTTACTTTTTGAGAAGTGAAAGCTCAGTTGGCTCAGATGGTAGGAAACAGCAAAAGTTTTTCCTGTGTTCATCCTGCCCTTTTTGTTTTTTGCTAGAAAATATGTATCTGTTCCTTCAGACTCCAAATAGAATAATGGAATAGAAAATGGAATAATGACATTTTTATGCACTAGATTTCCTATCAAAATAATACTGCAGCACTTACTCTGGTGTACAGTTGTTTGTGCTGTGGATATAACGAGCAAAGAGGATTCTTTATACACATGTATATATAGCTGTACATATATAGAGAGGTATATGTAGGTACGTAAATATATATATATATATGTAAAATGTATATATACTTATTCATGCTTTCATGAAGGCAAAAGTCACTGAAAAAAAGACTGCACAATAATAGAGGCCAGACCCTAAGCTGTTATGACACATACAAACTTACACATCAGATGAGAGCTCTTGAAGTTACTCATGCAGAATCGAATTCTGAAATTCACTTCTGTACATTCAAATAGGGAGGAGGGGATGGAAGAGGCTGCAGCATTTTGCTTACAGAGACCACCCTTTTTGTGATCTCTGCCTGCAGCCCATGGTAGAGTGGTTTCAGCTCTGCTCTTGAGATACAGACCATATACTATTGCCAGCATTGATTCTTTCCCTTTCAAAAAACTCACAGGTTCAGAGTTACAATAGGAGTTATAACTTCTGGCAAAATTATGATGCTGTTACTTTTTCTTTTTCCAAGTCTGTTTGCAACTATTCAGCCAAGAGGTCTATGGACTCAAAAGATGTAAAAAACTGTGTAAAATGTGGTTTTATTAACCAGTTTCTCGGTAGTAAATGAGTGTGTCAGCAATAAAGAGAGAAAAACAGAGTTAAACTTGATGTTATTTTAGTGGATGAAAGTTTATCAAAACAGGTTTTGTTTATCTTTTACTTACAACCAGAATTCAAAACACTTTTTCCCAGTTACTTCTGAACCATAAAGAAGCCAAAACCCCACATCAATCTTCAAGGCTTAGTGTTTTCATACTTTGGTTCAAAATTAATTTCAGCTACCAAGGGCAAGGCTTGGTGTGGTGACTTAAAAAACTTCTGAGGACCTCCTAGTAAGCCACACACCTTCTAGAAGCTCAACAAAGAAGAAAGCAGAGTGTGGCTCAGAAGAATTGTTTACTTTCTGGTATTTTTGTCTAGAATGGACAGCAACATGGCCCCCAAAAGTATTTGATTAAATTTGAGCTTTTCTGCCAGTTCCCACATCCAAAGCCCCCTCACTGAAATTAACCTCCTTTATTACAGAGCTGCTATTCTTAGTAGTTGTACATGTTTAGAAAGTTTTCCACCAAGTATTTAAATACCAGTGTCTCAGATCAGGAATTCAACTGCAGCACAAACCAAGATCTCAGCTCTGCCTGGGAAATGCAGTTTGACAATCTCCCTCCAGGTGGATGTTTGCTAGGCTCCAAAATCCCAGTCCCCAGTACTCATGGATGGTTGTAAGTGACAGTATCTTGTTAGAAGGCTAAAAGAGTAAACATATTTCAAGTAAGCATGTAGTGAATTAAAAAAGTGATGCTTGCCTACTTGTGTCCAACTCTAGCCAACAGTTTCTGTAAAGAGTCAGAGCACTAAAAATTTGTGAAGTATATTTTTATGGCAGAATAAACACTTTTTATGGATTGGAATTTCCTGCCTCTGGTGAGATGGGAAACTTGTGCTATTCTTCCTTAACGTGGTCAGAATGTTTCCTGTTTTTGCAGATCATCCAAAGATTTTCTGTGTCACACTTAACATGTTTTCCAAGTCAAGTTGGCAAAAGGGTATTTTAAGCAAAGTGCAAAGCACAGTAGGATGTACTGTATAGTGCCATCTGCTGAAAAGTGAAGTGCTCACACATAAGAATAGAACTTTGTGCATTTTACATTAATGCAGAAATAATCTAGAGTTGGTATATGGATATGTCCCATTCATCCCCATTTAGATCCACTATCTCAATTTACAAGAGGAACGTGAACAGTCAATTCTGGAGTCGATGGCATTGTGAATCATGGTGTGAATGATTCCCAAAGAAGACACTTGAACACATATGGAACATATTTACATCACCAAGACTCTACATAAACTGTTTAAGAGATTTTGCTCCCATCTTAAAGAGCAATCCTCATTTCAGACCCAGATATGATGTGAAAAGAACATAGAGAGATGCAATTTCCTGTTTAATAATTTTACTCCACAAAAGCCATTGTGTAACCATTGCATCAAATCTGTTTCTACTTTTCTATCTCAATCTAAGACTCAAGACCCTTGAGATAGGGACTTTGCTGGCTGTTTTCATCATTCATTTTTCATTTTTCTTACTTTGTTTTTAGAAAATCACTGAAAGACTTTAATGCTGTCTGCTTTGTTGTATTACTCAATTGACTAAAAGGAAGAACAGTCAACATGTTGTCCTAATAACTCTGAAACTGTACATAAGACAGAAGACTTGGAATAATAATTTGCCTTACTACACTGTCTTTGATAAAGGAAAAGACTGTACTTTATGAAATAGGAGAGAAGATTTAAATTTAAAACTTTTTCACAAAAGTCTTGTCTGAGGACAGAAGATTTAAATTTAAAACTTTTTCACAAAAGTCTTGTCTGCACAGGAAAGCTCTCTCAAGTAAGAATTTAAGCAAATACATTTATAACATAAACCCGTGTTTAGACTCTTATTTTGGTGGAAAATTTGCTCTTGAAGGTTTTAATTTGTGTTGTCTGAGAGGGCTTAAGCTACATCATACAATCAGTTCATACCCAAGTAAGACTCTCCTTGTGCATTTTCATTATCCTAGCTGCATTAGAGTTTATTAAAAAATTTTCCAAAGTAAAAACTTGTCAATCTATTGCATGCAACTATGCAGAAATTCATATATATTCACTGAACTAGGTGTCGGAAATAACTATTGCATTGTACTTTTGAAGTTATCCCAGATAAATTATCTAAAAGTCATAGATCTGAGACACCATAGGCAACTGGCAAGCAGATGACCCAGTTCACTGTAAGTTTACATTTTGCAATGTATAGAATATTTGCAATATTTGTGCTTTTTATATATTCCATCCATTTGATTTTCAGTTATTTGCTTAATACTGACTTGTAGATAATTCCAAGAGGGGCAGAGTAGCCCACTGGTGGACTAAAAATTGTACAGTAATTTAAGTATAGCTTCATTCACTAAGATCGAATGTTGTGATTCAGATGTCATTCCTTTCCAGTTTATTGCTTATCCTGTAGAGTGTTACTGTGTGGACTGTCTTAACAGGGATGTAGTTACAATTTGTATCCTTGAGGGCCTGCAGGGATGCTAAAACAAAGAACTCTGAAGTGGATGAAAATCATCAGTTGTTAGGGAGACACTTAAAGACAACAGTGATAGGTGTCTAAACAGGAGAAAGACAGACCTCTCCAGTCTTTGTGCAAGTATGGACTATCTACCCATCCTACTGAAAATTCTTTCTTGTTGTGTACTTTTCTTGTCCTTAAGCATTGTATGAATCAGCAGGTGACCACAGGCGACAAAAAATCCATGGCTGAAGTCCAAAGAATAAATTTATTTCATTACCTTGCTGACTAGAGGATCCTGAAACAGCACTGGGCTGAAGAGACACACAAAACAAGGATGTAGGCACCATCAGGTTCAGTCCAATCCTAGGTGGGCCTTCAGGCCTGCTGTTAGCATCTGTTTATGAAAGGCCCATGCATGGGTAGTTTACCACCATGCTGTGATTATCCTCTGTGCTTTTTCTGATCACTGCTTTGATCTCTCTCTCAAGACAGAATCTTGAGCCTGTCCATAAGTTTGAGTACAGTTTGAGTCAGAACCTATTGCTTCACAAAGAGGTGTAAAGTCTGGAAAAACTCTACAGGAAAAGACAGAAAGGAAATATCCACTTTGACATTTTTTTTAATATAGTGAGTTATTATACAGTTTCTCCATCCTGCTATTTTTGTTTCTTTTCCCTACTCTAATTTTGGTTTTATATCCAATTATTTTTAATTTTTGTGAAACTTCTCTTCACTGTGCTGGCTCTGAAACTGGTGTTTCTGAATCATATTATATATAGCTACACAAAATGACCCAGAGAAAGGCCCAAAGCCGGAATCTCAAATGTCTTAATAAATGTCATCCCCTTAATCTTCCTTCTTGCCTGGGAAAAAACTGAACAAAACAGTTGGGCATAGCACCTCTGAAAGTAAAAAGAGACTACAGGTAAATTATTGCTGCATTTTCCCTACAAATATGGAGGATATACAAAAACCACATGTAGAAAGATGAGGTGAGGGAGAGGAAGAGATGGAGCAAGAGAAGAGAGTGGAAGGTCCCCAGGGAGCAAGAGATCAGTCTTTGAAGCAGGTTGTGGGGAGACAGAGCACACCAGTGTGTCACCTGACAGCAGACGATATTAGAATCCCTCATTAATACTTGCTCGTTCTTATATGCAAAAGGACAACCAGTGATTGAAAGGCATCACAAATTGAGCATTTTTCACTTTTCTTACACATTTTCATACATCTTAGGGAAAAAAAACAGGCATAAAGCCACACCAAAAACATGGTTGAAAATACCCCACAAAACCACTTGTGAGGTATTGTTCCCTCTGCTCTGGAAAAAGGGAAGGTAGTATTTTTTCCTTCTCTCTTTCAGATTGACCATTCTTTCTTCATGTATAAGAAGACCAAACCAGAAAATATTTTCCATTCAATATTGTAATTTTGTTTCAAATTGTCTTCAATTAAACCTTAACAGTACCTATAAAAATTTAGTTTTCGAAAAAACAAGGAGGGAACCTGCTTTGGAAAAGCTTTGATTTTTCTTTTTAAAGTAACTACATTTTCAAGGACATTGCTTCTGAACAAGTAGATGGGATTCTTTGGTACATTAGTCACTATTTTAAACAGATATAATTATTTTAAAGGGAATAATAGAATTGTTAAGTTTGCAAAAGACCTAATATCATCAAGTCCAACTGTTAACACAGCACCACCATACTCACCACTAAACAAAGTCCCCAAGTGTCATACAACATTGTGTCCTTGTTAGGAATGCTTAAGAATGGTACTCTCCAATTTAGCGCTCCCACTGAATCCATGCACTGCTTGCTCCCAGGCTCCCCCTGCCTCTGCCCTGCTTCAGGCTGGAGAGAAGAGTTGGAGGCTCAGAAGGCAAGGATCATGGGTTGAGATAAGAGCAATGTACTGGAAAGAGCAATGAGATAAGGAAACAAACAGTACAACAACATCACTAATGACAGCGGGTACAAGAAAGAGGTGAATGATTCACACAGAAACACCACCCAACTGCTCCTTCCACCACACTACACTGACCCAGAACAAACCCCTTCTCCCCAGAAGAGTTCCTTCCCCCAGCCCCTCTGAGGTAATAACCCTGGGTCCCAGACATGGCCCCTTCTTGCTATTGCGCAAATTAACCCTGTCCTGGCCAGAACCAGGACACAGGGTTCTATGCAAAGACATATCGCATAAATTGTCTGCCCGTATTTTCATTATTCATTCTAGTTGGAAACTTGTCCTTTGGCACTGGTAAAAGTGTTTCTGCTCACTAAAGTATGTAGGAGTTGGTCAAAAGTCTAGCTGGTGGGACCCACAAAAACGGACAAACCTAGTGAAGCGTTTTCATGCAAATTCATGACCCACAGTTGGGCTGAGATCAAACTACCAAGGGTCCTGAGTCATACCCCAACGCACAACCCTGAGCAGAACGTACTTTCCCAGGAGTATGCTAAGGCTACAAAACTCAGAGTTGTGGCTAGCCTGTAGATTCTGAGCTCTGACATTAATTTAATGACTCAGACCTGGGCTCACTCAGGGTGGAGTAATGGTGAGCTGAAAGAAATGAAAGCCTCTTTTGCAAACTCATTATCTCCAGATGTACCAAACACAAATCCAGCACAGCTGATGATCCAGCCTCCTGTGATTAAAGTCATTTCCATCAGATTGAACTGGGAGGCAAAACGAATGAGGAGAAAACAAAAGAGATTGGGAAAAACAAAAGCAATGTGGTTTTAATTTACTTGTTTAAGTTCCAAATTATGTGCTGCACTGTCTGCTGAAGTCAAAGTGTCTGACAGTTCACAGCACTGCTGCAGTTTTGCAAGAAAACTCTGCTGTTCTCTCAAATGCAGGATGCCTTAAAACTTTCTATGCTTTGTACTAGCAACAGGTATGCCTACAAGTTTATTGCAGTTCACTTAGTTTTCATATCTCAAGCTGCAGTACTTGGTAAAATTTTCTCAGCCAGATTCCTGTACAAAACCTGTTGCCACACTTGGCATTAATTTTTCTGCAGTCCGTGGTTAAAGGTAGTCATAACTGCGTGTAGACTGCATTTTTGTAGGCAGCAGTTTCGTAATCTCCAGGGTATAACTGCAGCGTGATCCAACCAAATGCATCCATGTTGGGATGAATGTTATGACCATCTAGCCTAAACCAGACGGCTAAACAACTTTTTTTCTTTTATAATTTGTAATTCACTCAAGGAAATAAAGGAAATTTTCCAGCATTATTGTTGGGGTCCCTCCCCTGCCATGGAGCCCTGGGAGAGGGGCCCTGAGGGCACAGACACGGGGTTTCCCTGCCCCTGCTCAGCCTCGTTCCCATTGGTTGGTTTGTGTTCCCTGGTAATGCCAAGGACCCTTGGGTCCGGTGACTGCGGAGTTCCTGAGCTGAGCCCCGGCCATGTGGCTGGAGAAATAAACATCTCTGAAACATCTACCACGAATCTGTCCATATATACTTCGCTTTCCACGGGACTCCTGGTTTGAAATATACTTGTTGCAATAATCCCCGCTGCAACACATTATCAATTCTCAGTTTTCCTGCTACCAGGTGGCATTATTAAATCAATTGTAGAATAATAATCAGATGAAAAATGAACAAAAAAAAGAAGCTTCAAAATAATACTCAAAACAATTCTCTAAACTTCTGATTCAGAAATCATGGAATTCATGTGAGTGAAGTAATATTTAAAATTCTTACATCTTGAAGGTTTTTCTTTTAAGTTTTGCTACCTCTTTTCATGCTGGAAAATACAAAATGACATTTTAAAAGATATTTTAATGCTTCTCTTTAAATTTTAGAATGACAAAAGCAGTTAGAGAAATTTTAAAAAGGGAGAAAAATACTGTCTATGTTGTGAAAGTATCTTTTTTAAAGTTTAGTAATATTAGCACATTTAGTGGATTCATATATTTTATAGGAAAAAAAAAGAAAAATTATGGAAAATGTTTCCTCTTCTACTGTCCATCATTCTGCTGGATGAAGAGTGCTAGACCTAACATGAAACAATTAGGCATCCTTTAATCAGTTTGTGAATTAAAAAAATCTTTGTATAAAAATATTTTATATAAATTATTTTTCATTTTCAGTTTTCTCTTATCACTAATTTCAATTTAGCTGAATTTTAAAGTTTAATGCTGCTTTTCTATGGTTTAAGTTTTGTGTGACCTATGGTTTAAGTTTTGTGTGACCTTTCACTTTGAGCTATTGTGTTGCACAAGCACGGGAAATGGTAAGTTAAAAATTCCCTGTGGATGAACAGAGCTTGTTCCAGCTGCCTGAAATATTAAAATTCTTGTATGTGGTTTGTTTCACAAAGGATGAATTTTGGGAAGCTGTGTATGATGTCAAATCCTACAAAAACCCTTATTTTAAGCCATCTTTTCTTCTTATCTAGATAATTCTTCTTGTAATATGTAGCAGTCCAGCTGCTTTCAGTGGGTGGTTTTATGTTGGCTATGTCTGACAAGTCCAGATGAAGAGCTGGTGCAGGCCTGTGTCTTGCAAGACCTCTCACCACACTGTGCCCAAGAGCAACACCAAGTTCACAGGTTTTTGCTTGAGGCAATCAGTAAGACAGGGATGTGCATGTACATTCCCTTAATGCCTGTAGAGCAGTTTTTGGAGAAGGCCAACTGTACCAACTGTTCTTTCTGGAGTATCTTTTTATGTGCAGATTACATGAAGAGAAGAGAATGTGTTACAGAAGTGAGTCCCTTTATATAGCTTGTTTCTCTCTGTGAAGCTTTATCAGTGAAAAAGCTGCAGGCAGAAAAAACAAGATAGCCTGTGATTGATTTTTGAGAAGAGCTTTACACCATTTCCAGAATGCCATCTCAATCTTTGATGGAAGAAATTTTCCTTGGGCAGATGATGTATAGTAGTTTTTGGAGGAGATAATAAATATCCTCTCTTCCTAATGCATTCCATTTTATTAGCTAGATCAATATTGCTGTAATTTCTACCCATTAGCATCTCATTGCTGTAGAGTACATAAAAATATTTACATTAACACTGATCAAAATTGCAACAGCATGTATTAAAATATGAATGACATATAATCAGAATTTTCTGTTTCTACTGCCTCCAGTTATTTGTGACCCCAGATATGAAGTTCAAGTTTACACGTAATAGCACAATTATGTAAATCTTTAATTCTAACACTGAATTACAGCTGGTAATGATCAATAATTATATTTATGTATGATGTGAAGTTAATACTGCCACCATAGATTAATGTAAACAACAAAATTATTTCTGCAGTCAAGAGCTAACAAATCATCATAAATAAAGAGAACTAAAACAATCTCTTCAGAGCTTAATTCCCTCAACATCGTAAACAGATTTTTATTTCTGATGAATGTAAAAGCACTGATTAAAGACAACACATGTGTATAAAAATTGCGCAATGGCTGTGTCTGTTAGCATAGTTTGGGTTTTTTTTCAAGAATCTTTGAGAGCAAGTTTGCTTGACAAAAATAAAAATCTCTCCAAATAAATGTGGATAATAATTTTCTTGGAAAAGTTCTGGGGGAAAATAAACCCAGAGGAAAAAAGCAGATTACAAAGAAAACTATGAGGAATAATCAAACACAGTAGCTCATAACTTTGGAGCTCTTCAGTGTTCTCTCACCTGTAATATGGTTCTTTGCTGAACAGGGCAACAGGGAACTGCATAACAGGGCAGATCAGTCCTTGGAGTAGCTGAGATTTAGCTGGAGTAGGTGATATAAAAGAAGTCTGGGTGTGCTTTGTTCACTATTCTTTCAAGAACACAAAACCACAGATACAGTAAGAGGTTTTCTGCCTTTTAAAAAGTTCCATCTCAACATTTTTCAACTTTGCCTTGTATTTGTTAATGTGCAACGTGTGTGCATTGGGACCTTCTCCCAGAGTGTCTTGTCCCACAAAATGAAGTTGCAAGGTCGCCCAGAGCTTTATGATTTTGTCAGTGCTCCAACCCAGGTTTAACACCTACAGGAATATGAGGCTTTTTAGTTAGAAAGGTGATCACACTAACACCGTGACGACTGCCCTGCAGGATTGGTTCAAAATTTACCTTACAGAAATGCTAAAACCCACAGAAAGATGTGGATGGCTGTAAAATAAAATATGCCGTACTTACCCTTCAAGTAAGGTGCTTATATGTGCATTAACATATGAAATGGCAACAGTGCAGAAAGCTACTCAGTGTTTGAAGAAGTGTTGTTAAAGAATTCTTGAGCAGGAACAGTGTCAGGCCTGAACTCCAGCTTCTATTTCTTCATAAGTGGCATATTTTCAAAACAGCATCATGAAACACAGAGGGAAATACCTTCAAGTACAGAGAAAAATGGAAAAAATGGGATTAAAAACTCAGAGCAAGGGGAATAATTATCTGTCTTTAGAAAATGCTAGCAAACATGGTTTTGAATCACAAGCAGAGCTTTCTTTGTAGTGCCAATGGGCTGAACCAAAATGGACCAAAGGCCTTTACTGATTCCATTGATCTTCGTCTCATTCCCTAGCTCTGCTTTTTCTCTGATACATATCATTAAAATTTTAAAAAATTACTGCTGTTGTGGGGTTTCTGTATAACCTGAATGAGGTTTATGCTTCTATTAAATATTCCTCTCTCTGCAGAAGTAGTAGCTTTTAGTCAAACCCGCTTATTTATAGGCTCAGAATAACTTGAAGACTACGAGTTCAGTAGGAAATCTGTGCTGCAGAGAACTGAAGGAACATCACTTGAATGGCAAGGGTGTATATTACTTACTATTTTTTTTTATTGTTTTAGTAAACATGTAGGAGCAACAAAGGGAACAACAAAATTACACTAATTCTTTAAAAAAAAATTGGTAATTAATTAAAAATTATGTTAAAAATGGTCTTGTAGTACCCTCTTTTTGGAACTTGAATGATGGAAGAAAGCTGCCAAGTTTATTACTGTTTTTTGATTGATGTCAGACAGTGCCCTAAGTAGGTGGAGGGTTGGCTCACAACTTTTAATTTCATTAATTTCGTAATTTCTGCAAGCTGTTGTGAAAATGAGAAGATTAAGAAGTAAATATTGAAGAGGGGACTAAACACTTCTTGCAGGGAAAACTGCTTGAACAAAATGGGAAGAGTTGGAATAATTTTGGTATTACATTTTTTAAAAAGGGTTGGTCTTCCCTTTCACAGTTCTTTTCACTTTACTTCCTTTCTATCTGCAATATTTCCTTGTAAATTATCTTTTTGACTAGGAGAAATCTTGATAAATAAATAGCCAAATATTAAAAAACACGTAGCTGCGCCACAGAATGGGGAATTTGAAGAAACAGAAAACAAAATGAGGATAGACACTCTTAAAAGTAAATCAAATCTTTAAACTTAGTCCAGGGACTTCAGAATAAATTTAAAGCAGACTTAAAGTTTATAAAGAGGGCAAACCAGAGGATAATTAATAAGGGAAGAAAAAAGAAGTCCTGAGAAGTCTGTGTGAGGCTCTGGGGTACTTATTTCAAAAATTACTGATGACCGTATTTTCAGTCATGTTTTTTAATTCACTTAGCATCTGCATGAAAACCAGAGAAACCCTGTGTTGTGGCAAATATTTTATGAAATATATAGTGTCCAGCATTGAGAAGTATTCAGCAGAAAATTTTGCAGAAAATTCTTTTGTTGTATGTTCATAGTAATTTCAGTGAAGGAAAGAGGAGTATGACGTACTAAAACAACAAAGAAGTCTGAGTAAGTATGCTCAAAATTGAAATGATAATCAGACTTCCTCAAAGGATGTATTTTTTATGGTTTTAGTACAAGATACTTAGCCAGTTTATTTCAGAGTAATGACTCACTCTGAAATCTTCTCCCAGTCCGCACTCAACTTGGAAACTAAAGGAGCCTGGGAAAGTATTTCTTTGGGGATCTCTTCTTCCCATAAAATCTTCATAAACATTTTTACCATGTCAATATAATCCATATCTGTAGCTAATCTTGTTAATTTAATGAATCACTAATGTTTGACATATGAATTATATGAAAGAAAGGTGGAATTTAAAGGAACCTGTCTATGATGGAGTTTAAAGCAAAAGACTTGAAGATGCTTTTGCTTTACCTGGGTCATCACAAACCAGAGATTCCTTCCCATACCCTGTAATATACCCCGAATACATCTTTGAATGTTCCTTTTCCTGTGGGAAAAATTCATTTGCTGGGATGGAACAAGTAGTTTGCTTTTATTTAGTGCTCTGCATGTGGTGAAACAAAGAAGACTGACGTAGAAAATATGTATATGTTTCAGCATGAAAGCTTTTATCAGAGCATCTGAAGTAACTAATTTAAAATACCTCCATTGCTGACTACGGAACTTTAGAAAACATTCCTCAAAATATGTGACTAGACCAACCATTAAAAAACAAACATACATATTAGGACAATGGAAATATTATTTTAATTTAAGCCATGTGTTGAAAGATGGCAGTAAAACTACTTGTCATATTTACCATAGTAGAAGATAATGTGGATCATGATACAGAGTGTAAGTGCACGTTACAGACTTTTTTTCCATTTTTCTAGGAAATTCAGAAACTCGTATAAGAAACTCATAAAGATGAAGAACTAATAGGCAATAGTAACATAGTTGAGGGCTAGCCAGAGGCGAAGAGAAAAGAGGCAGCTTTGAGTTCTCCATTACTGGCCTGTTTTGATACTTCAAGCATTGTGGGGCATTTTGCACATTGCTTCTGTGCCAAAGTGTCACATTCTTGAAAGGTATCTCGCTATCAAATCATTCAAAGCAAAGAAACAGAAATATCCTTCTAATGCCTTATGTAAAGAGACATCTTGCCAATGTGATTTCAAAACAGTGGTTGTGCTGTAAGTTCTGACCCTTGAAATGCAACACAAGTGCAAATTGGAAACTCTTTGGCAGATTATAGCAACCCTCTTAAAATTATCCTTGTGAAGAAAAAGATTTCTGATAAGTTGTAAAATTAAATTCAAAGCACTGGAATTCTGTTTATATAAGAGATTGTTCAAATTTTGTCTGTATGAGAGATTGCTCAGAGTACTCTGTGTCAAATAGAGTGGTACAATGAAAAAGGAAAGATACTCAAGATAAAAAGGCAGAAAGATTATTGTATTTTACTACAATTGAGTACAGCCAGATATTGTGGAACAAGTCATCTAGCCCACTGCTTATGGGTAAAACATAACAACAAGACTTCAGTGAAAACTAGTCTGTTTAACTCCAACAGTAATGGTTTCATTAAGAGGACAACAGCTCATAAACTGATGCAGGACATGTCTCATGGCAGGGCAGCAAGATTGCTTTCCCCTCTCCAAACCTGGTGAGCAGGTAGAAGCATAGCAAAGAGACACTCAGAAATCTGATGAGATCTTGGTCAAAGAAACTGCTTCAAAACAAGGACAGATGTATATTCAAGAAGTGTTAGAAGCCCTCCTTGAGACCCATTTTAAAATCAGTAAGCCCAGCCAAATTAGCCTGATTGTGAGGGAATGACAAAAGAAAACCCCCAACCAACCAACCTGACAACCAGCCAACTAAAAAGGCCAAAAAAACCAACCCAAAACCAACAAAACTCTAAGAAGGAGTGAAAGCTACCGGAAAAGGTGCAGAAAGGTGAGAAACGTCTACTCTGCAGAGAAGCCAAATCCCTGCCATACAGAGAATGATTCAGGAGGGGAAAAGAGAACACAGCCTCTCTCCAACTCCAGCCCTCCATTTACTTGCAGATCTAAGCAAGACCAAGCCACTACCTGTGCCAAGAGTTGGTGTGCACTTCCCAAACCTTGCATGAGTGGAACAAGGCCAGCAAAGGGCTGTCCACTCTCTGCCGGTTGGTTGCCTAGCAGGAGTCAGTGCTGGCTGGAACTTTAGGTTTTCTGCAGTCCCTCTGAAGAATGACTTCACAGCACAGAGCTGTGATGATGTCTTCAGTAATTAATTATGCAGAGGAATCAAACACAGCAGCTTTATTTTTTGGAATTACTTGGGAGTAGTGTTTGCTCCATGCTTGCATTAAACAGACCGTAATTTTCTTCCTATGATCAGTACTACTGTACCTGCAGCTTCCCAAAGTAATGTAGTCTTCTCTCAACTGATCATCTACAAAGTTTTTACAAATCATTGAAATTCTTCATTATGACTCTGCATTGCATTAACTTGTTATATTTTTGTTAGAAGATTTCACCTTTAAGAGGCCCACTTTCAATGCAGAGTTAAAATTTGCCCCTTATCCCATCACAGCAGTGTCTTTTACTGCTTAGTTCAACACTCAATGTCTTGCCTTTGGCAAACATCACACACTTGTGTTTGTATTGAAAATAGAAAATGCATTGAGGTGCTGTTGCTAAGGTGTTGGTAGGAATATGTAGGATAAGATTTGAAGAGATATCATTAAAAAAAGTCATTCCAGCTGTATTCACCACTTGAGTGAAACTGCCTTTTAAGTATATGCCATGGCTTGCTAACATTTCTATAATATAGTCCAGAAAATATATAGATGATTCACTCAAAACTTTTTTGGTATCAATTATCACTTGTAAAGTACCAATTACTAGTACTGCTAAAATCCCATGTTTATTCTTGGTTACAGTTACTTGTAAAACAGCACCAGATACCTATGAGATTATTTTAAAATAAAAATTTAAATCCGAAGTAATCTTTCCCAAAACATACACCCTCTGTCTAATTCACAACAATGCCTGATATTTCTACACCAGCATCACATAAAAGCTATGAAACAATCAAAGATGACTGGAAACGAAGAAATCAATTGGATAAACTATGTATTTTCTGCATCTGTGTTGAAGACCCACTAACAAAAAACCCCATATTTTCAAGAAACCCCGCAGTGATTACTTTGTTTTGTTTCCTTCAGTTTCCTTAGGCATATCACCTAATCTTGCAACTTCCCAACACTTCAGAAATCTGGCACTTCTGATGTTTTTTGTATAGGGAACTGTCAACACTTTATAAGTGAGCTCAGGCTTTAGAAGGGGGGCCTTCAGGGAGGTTGTTTATTTTCCATTTGTTCTAATTCTCCCTCACTGAAAACCTAGAGACCAAGATTTTTCACAGACAGACTCTGAGAAGCAGACTTTTTTTTTTTTTTGTTCCTAGCTATGCCACAGACTTCTCCTATCCCAAGCGACAAAGAGACAACACTGAAGGTCAAAACCAAAGCATCAATAAAGTCTGCAACTGTTATTGCCATATAATAACTTAATTTAAACATATGCAACACTCTCCCTAACTTGTCTATTTACCTTTCTCCCTTTAGGAGATGTAATGGCATTATCCAGATGACCATTGCTTCCAGAGTGAACCTACCAGACATACCTTTTTTTCTTCCACATGTGTAAATTACCATGTAAAAAAGGAGTAAATAAAGCCTAATTTCAAACTCACTTTGAACAGCCTATAGTCAATTCATATAATAAATCTGTGATTTTACATAATTAACTTGCAAATTCCTATCTATCTAGCATGCTTCTTCCTTGTTCAGCAAAGAAGCTGAAAGAAACACTTCACTGTGCCAGCTGCTACTGTTGCTTGACCCCTTCCATTTGATAAAGAACCAGTGGTTGATGATCTTACCTTGATCACCCAGAAAAAAACTGCTGAACTCTGAGATGGTATGTGATTATTATCATCTAGGAGGTTGAATTTATGATCCAATTTATGTTGTTCTGAAGGAATTCTTTGCACTGAGATCCTTCACGTCTTACCCAAGTGTTGGAGATTACGATTTTTCTTTTTGTTTTCTTTCTTTTTGCTCAGAAGTTTTCTCCCATTTGTTGCTGAAGAGATGGGAATAATGGATACTTAAGACAGATAAAAGATGTAGCCAAGGAGGAGGGGGAAGGGTGCGGTTTGCTACTGGGTCTGAGGTGGGGGGGGCTTTCTCTTAGGGACAGCAGAGATACTTCAAGATTTTGGCTGGGGGGCGAGGGGCTGGGCTCAGCTCCTTACTCTCTCTCACTTTTGGGGCTGGAGGTGAGACAGTGCTGCTGTTGATGTGAGAATTCACTGCCGCTGCGAAATTCCATCCTTTACTGCTTCTCCTACCATGAGTGAGGCTTTCCTTGTAAGAGCGACTGTTGAACTGGGACCTTATCAACACCAGACCTCCCTGGAAGGACCCTCACCATCTGCTCGGGTGCCTCAGGGGGAAAACGCAGGACACCGAGCCCCAAGCCCCAGGCCTCTCCAGAGGGAGTGTCTCCTGGCTGCTTGCAGAAGCCCGGCTTCTGCGGCACAACCCCGCTGTTTTCTGTTACTGCTTCGGGATTTTTTCTACACTTTAACTGGACACCCTGTGTCCGCCCAACCCACGCAGCTCCTGCTATGGCTTCGGAGTTTTTGCTACACTTTGCCACTGCAGGGTGTGCTTGCCCCTGCCGTTCCATCTCCCGCTCCGAGGGTTCCTGCTACAGTTCACCTCGCCACCCGGAGGGGCACCGGGATCAGCTGCCCCTGGGGGTTTGTAAAGCAGGCCCCTTTTCCATCTCTCCCGCCGGCTGCTCCGCCATTACCACGTGGAGATGCAGATGAACTCGCGCCACAGCGCCCCCTGCAGGCGCGGGGGAATCACCGCACCCACCCTGCCCCATCCAGAGCCGCCAGCGCCCCTGCCGGCTGTGAGCGGAACTGCACGGAAGGGGAAGGTGCCTGACAGCCAAGACGGGGCTGCTGCTGCGTTTTCGTTCTGTTTGTTGTTGCTGCCGTTGTTGTTGTTTGTTTGCCTTGTTATAAACATACCTACTAGTAAAGAACTGTTATTCCTTTTCCCATCTCTTTGCCTGAAAGCCCCTTAATTTCAAAGTTATAATAATTTGGAGGGAAGGGGGTCACATTTTCCATTCCAAGGGACCTTTCCACCTTCCTTGGCAGATACCTGTCCTTTAAACCAGGAGACCAAGCCTATTCTTCCAATTATTTATCTCCTAAAGAAAAGAGAGTGGGCTGAAGAATTGTGGTGACTTAGATGATCATCAACTCAACATTCATGTCAAGATGAATTGATTTTTCCCATCTTTAGACTAACACCGAGAATTGCATAAATATTAGGAGGACCAAAGAAAACAGGATGGGAAATAGATTTTGAAGAATATACTACTTGTACATCTGAACTGCTAAAAGAAATGAGTACTCAAAATGCTATGGGCAGAAAGTACATTTCTATCTGCAATTGACTAAAAGATTATATTTCATTCTACTTAACACATCCCTGCTCCTGAAAAGCTCTATATTTGGGGTTCTAGTTTATATTACAAGCCATTATATGCAGAAATAAAATGATTTACTATAAAAGTTGAAAAGTACAAGCTGTTGCAGACCATCTGCTTATCAGTTCAGCACAAATGCAACATGATAGAAATACACCCTTTGCAAGAATGCTTTAAAGAGGCTTTCATTCAAGGATTTTATAAGGTTGTGGAAAGGCTACTTATCCATGGCATTAAGAATCCATAGGAATTTTATGAATGCCATAATTAAAATAAAAGTGTAAGTCCAATAATGAGAACAGCTTGAAAACCAAGTACAGTTTGTTTTACCTTCACAAACTGTTGAAAAAAAAGGTTTCAAGAAAGGATACAAAGGAGTGGAATAAGAATATCGAATGTATGCAGATGTGTGTGCTCAACATGTAAATAAGGCCAAGTGACTATCATTTCCTCTTATATACAAAAGAGCTATGACTCTCTATAATATAGAGTGAGGGAGTGAGAAACTCTGTTTTGAAAAATGTAAGAAATAATACTGAATAAAATGGGAGAGAATAAAAGATAAGACATTATGTTGAAACAAGGATTTTAGGTATTTGATTAAGACCTCTTTTTAAAGCAGGTTTCATTCTACTCTAGAAAAGACAACCACATCACAGAAAATCTTTGACAATATTTGTCTACACTTCAAATACAGTAATATGCATAATTATACCACACAAGGACATGATACTATGTATGACCACACAACAACTTAAAGGGTTCTATTAACCTGCAGTGAGGACAAATTTTTTTTGTGATCCTACCTCTTTCCTTTCAAGCACTTGGGTTTGTGAGACCACTACTGTGCCAAGCAAAAGGATAAGGTCTGGCACAAGAGGAGAGATTTTTTTTTTTCCAACAAACCCACCTTTGATAACAGTGGAGTTGTTAGAAAAACACTAGCAAGCAAATTAACTTTTTGAACATACTACGTGTCCTGTTCCACTATAAAAGGGGGAGCTGGGAAGGATTCTTTTGATAGATTTTTCTGATGAAAAATCAAGCACAAACACAACAATATTATATCTGAGAACCGTTTACTGAAATAAAATAAAATAAAATAAAACAAAACAACCAACAAAAT
The DNA here is from genome assembly GCF_009650955.1 of Corvus moneduloides. Lineage (NCBI taxonomy): Eukaryota > Metazoa > Chordata > Aves > Passeriformes > Corvidae > Corvus > Corvus moneduloides. Next base: position 55,255,319 of record NC_045511.1, read on the forward strand.
GTTCTTATTAAAAAAGAAGGGGGGGGGGGAACCGGAAAAAGGAGCAGAGAGAGAGAAAAGAGAGAGGGGGAAAGAAACAGAAGGCAGGGACAGCGTTACCACAAAACCCCGGCTATTTGTCAGCATTGGTTTGGCAGATGGGGCGTGCGTGTTGCGAACTGCGGTGCGTTTGCGCAGCTGCAGTGGGAGGCTGGCGCTATTTCCAAGTGGCCATGGCAGCATGCCTCCGACGATGGCTGGACACAGTGGCTAGAAGCTGGGTGCAGACAGCGGCTGCGGACGGTGGCTACGAGCTGCGGATGGCGGGCAAAAAACACAATGGCAATGGCAGTTGCTATAAAATGCCGAATGCAGGCAGTGGCTGCTGCGGAGCATGAGATCCTCACGGTGACAAGCTCGTTCCTGGGATTAGCGCAGCAGGGTAGAGCAGGCACAGGCAGAGAAACAGGACCACGGGGAAGAGGGCACGAAGGCAGGAGCAGAGAAGGGGCCAAGCTGACCTTCCAAGCGACCCAAAACAAAACAAACCTCGTGGTGTTGCGGCTAGCTGCTTTTATGGGCTCGCAAACTCCTCCCCCAACTCAGCTTCGCGGGCCTATTTTTGGCGGGCATCCAGGTACTCGCCTTCACCAGAAAGTGTGTGTGTGGGAGCTGGGGGGGAACTGCTCACAATCTTCTCACGGAAGTTTTCTCTGCCCTATTGGCTGCCAGGTGAACCTTCTCTGGGCACAGGGCAGCACAGTTTTTTTTTAATAGGAATTTTCTTCACCGCATTTGTGACGTATGTTGAGGCATATATATTGGTCCCTCTCACTATGGAATACCAGGAGTTAGTTTTCCCTACTGAAATAATGTCTACGAAGTTAATAAGAAGGAAACTCACACCTTCTATCAGAAATCCCTCCAATGCAGAAATTCCCAGCAAAGAACAAAGACAACTCTGTATTCTTGGAAACAAGATATTGCTTTGGGTGCAAGTAACTGACATGGGATATGGGTTTGGCAAAACATAAGAGACTTAAATAATTAGGGTTTTTTATCAAAATGTGTTTCTTTGATGCTCAGCTGTATAAAGAATGTGTAAATGTTTATATACTATAATTGACTCTTCTTCCTTCTCTCGTGTACATCCAGAAGATTCACAGTCCTGCTTTTTAAAAATATCTTGGTGTAACTGCAATTGTGGAAGTTGAATTTCTAGGTCTTATGAATTCGTCACTTGCCTCTTTCAGTAGGATTTGGCTCAAACCACCTGTAATCAGTTTGGAAAAAACCAGTCCTGTGACTGAATTGAGGAAAGTGTTATTTCCCACCTCCAACACATTTAAACTAAAACTGGCCTTAGGAACATGCAGACAGACATCAATACAGAAACAGATATCGTAATTATCCATCTTCTTTCAAGCTGTACCTCAATCAAGATTTCTGGTTTTGGGCTCCTTTCCACTTTCAAGCAAGTATTAAAAATGCACAAAATATTTAGAAACAATTTATTTTTTGTCACTGTGGTCTTAATTTATTTCCAACCTTTGACCATATTAATTTCAGATATTTTCTATATTTCTACACTTCAGATTGTCTTTTTCATTGGTCTTGCTTCTGTACCTTTTATCACTTTCCAGTATCCAGTTCACTTCCATTTTTTTTTCTATTATCTTTTTTCCTCTATTTCACACCATTTCTCTGGACAACAGCTCTTGGATCTTCTAATTTTTAATTTATCCTCTCAATACTTTACTTTTGCCTCCCAGTTTTTGCCTCCTCTCCTGTACGTTACTGCATAAGCAGTATGTATTTTAAATACCATACAGCAGAGAACATCTGCTGAGAGACAAAGATAACGTAAGATTATATGCAAATAGGAAAGTTGTGACAGAGACAAAATTAAAGTAACTCAGTATATGGGTGTATCAGAGAGATTTTAAGGCTTTTTTTTTCTCATTGTGCTCTGAAAATTTTTTTGATTTTGGGTGAGTTTCTGCCCCTTTCACTTGTCCATTGATTTTAAGTGTCTTTTCTACCTTTTTCCCCCCCACAATAATTCTTGTCTCTTGACCATTTTTCTGGACTCCAAACATACCAGCAAAGAAATCTCAGCCCTCCATTCACAAAACCCCAGCTCAAAATGAAAAAAAAAAAGCTGTCTTTAAAAAAAGCAAACTTAAAGTTCTTGTGGAGATCTTGTAGAGGCAAGATGAGCTTATAGGTAACAATAGTATGGCTAAAATAACCAGGAAATAAATGCTAACTTTTTTCATAAACATATTTTAAATGTGGGTAGGTTTTTTTTTTTTTTTTTCTCTGCTTTATCCTTACGGAAATTAAGAATGGCAAAAATTAAAAATTGGCTGAGGAAACAATGGATAGTCTCAGATAACAGTTTGGGTTTTATGCATATCCAACCTAAAATAGTCTTCTAATTTTTATAGTTTACCAAACATTAAAGACAGTATTGAACAATTTTTAATGGACAAAAATGGACAAAATTATTAAATTTTTCTCTAGGAGAGGAGTTGGATTTTTATGACTGTAGGACATTGCAGGAAATTTATTTTACATAAACAATAATAACTCATCAACAATAATCTCATCAGATCATTGTAGAATCAGAAAGTTCAAAGAAATTTCAAAGCCTCTTACACCACTACTTGAACTATCCCCTAGAATCCTACTAGTAAAACTTGTGTTTAATTCACACCAGATGTCTTACTCAAGTGGATAATTGAGTTGTTTCTATGATGCTTCTTTGCTGCGATTACTGAACTTGTGAACAAAATTTCATGAGCAGATTTTTGTCAAATAAATTGTTACTTTAAGTGAAAAAATTTGAACATTTATATTTAGTGGTAATATTCTGTCTCTAGCTCACCTAATTATATACCAGCATTTCAATAAGTGTGGAATATAGAAATCACCCATTTTAAAATTTCAGTACAAAAGTCATTTTTTATTTGGTAACTGCAACTTTTAGGTGGCCTTTGGGTGCAACTTGTAGTACAATTTTCTATACCCTATTTTCAATTTTTTAGAAATTTTACTGTACAGTAGTAGAAAATGCCTAAAATGTGGGAGACAGTCAAAGATAGTGTATAGTTATAGTATGTATAAGATATTAAGAAAACAACAGTAATCCAAATTTCAAATGTTATTTTGGAATTATTATTATTTTTGGATTTTACATCTGAAGTGGACAAATGAGTTTGAGAATGGTCTTCCATGAGCTGGTATTAGTTTAATACATGGATCGTGGCCCACAGTTTGTGCTGCTCATGGGTTCAAGTTTTATTTTTTAGGTACTAAAGTATCTGAACACCTGTCTTGCCAAAAGCTATTAATAAGTGCTTCATTCATATAGGATACTTATGCAGGTATAGTGGAGGTATGTAAATGGCAGCAAAGTAAAGGAGGGATCCTCTTTATTTCCCTTGCAATCCTAATTCTGTTGCCTTCAGCAGAGTTAACTTCTGAGAAACAAAAGGGAGTAGTGAAAAAGCCTATATATGGCCTTTTACTGGAAATAAAAAGCCTGAGAAAAAACTCAGCCATGCCAGAAGCAGGGCAAGATCATATTATAATGACCAACTCACCATTTCAGCATAATGGTCACTTTTTTTGCATCATTTTTCCTTTCCAGTTTTGTGTCTGGAGGAGGTGAAACTACAAGGAATAATTTTAAAATCAACCTGTTAGTCCTAGTTGGTGGCTTTACCCTGTGAGATTTTTTATTAAAAAACCAGTTAGAATTAACTGAAAGGATGAAGATAGGAACTTCAAAAATTAAAAAATTAAACCCTTGAATCATAAAACTATTTTTCACATTTCACAAATTATATCTTCGGTGCTTCCAAAAAAGCCTTCATATAGCGTATGCAGTAGCATATGTGATGGGCATGTTTTTATATTTTGCAAGCAAAAAGGTTATGTGAAAAATTTAGGCCCAAAATCATTTTGCAAAGGCTGCAAAGATTAAAGATCATTTCACCTACACAGCTGCTATCTCATTTAAATTTGCATCCAATCTTCAGTAATTATGAGCACATAAATTCACACACACACACACACACACACACAGAGTAGCTATGTACTATACTAGATTGAAAAAAGATCCTGTATAAATGAAATCTCTATGCACTTCTATGAGAAGCAACAGGACTAAAGAAAAGGATCCATCAGGGTGCATAGTTCCAGATTTCAGAGTGGGTATTAAATACTGAAAAATACTTTTCTTCCCAAGAGGAAGAAAGAAGTCAAATTAATTCAGTTTTGAACATTTATTTCAGAAAAGATGATAGATTTCTGTACTAAGATATTAACCCACTTTCGCTATTCATAAGATGACCTTCAATTGAACTGTGAAAAGTAAATGGCAGGAAAGTTTCCTGAAAAAGTTTAGTGAGGATATAAGAGATTAATGAACATATTTGTGTTGGACACTCTCCCCTGTATAGCCTATTCAGAGTGATAGAATCACATTATTTATTGTATTTATTTCAGATCATTTGCAATGTTAATTTATATGAGTTTGATATCGCTTTTGTCTTCTAGTTGTGTGTTATTCTGAGAAATCCCTGGGGAAGGAAAGGATTTATATGCTTTGTGTACACATTCTGCAGACTAAGCACTCTGGTATAATTATTTTTGGCACTCACTAACTGATTAAAACATCCAATTTAACCCATGATCAGTAAGATTAAACCTTTTTAATATACCTCAAAAGTAAATTATCATTTGCTTCCCAAACATCCCTTTCTGCACATGTCCCTAATAAAGCTGTTCTTTTATTTTGTTAATGTACCTTTTAACGAGGATTCCTTTTTATTTCTTCCTCTGGGCAAAACTGCCTTTTCTTTTTTAGAGAGGTAGGAAAAAAGATGAGATGGAAGCTGACTATGCTACTACATGGCTTTCTAATGTCATACCACTTAAAAGTTACCTCTTTTGTGTGTGTGTATATGTGTGTTTTCTGTACAGACTCAGCTGTTAAAGAAAACACATCCTTGCTTTGTGTTTACTTGATGTACAGACAAATGTCATCAGTTAGGAGAAAATAATATTTGGAAAAATAATTTGCATGACTCAGAAGAATATTGTGCAGGCTCTTACTTCATTTGGCAATAAGTTTTTTTAGGATAAGTTACATTTTAATTTTGCAAGAAAGCCATTTGAAAGCATGTCCTAACAATGTCTTAGCATTGAAACTAATGATTCAATACTAGAAGAAAAATAGTTGCTCCAAGACAAAGAAAAACCCTCTTCAGCCCTATATGAGGCAGGAAACACTGTTTGCAGAGCCCAAAATGGCATGAGCACCCAGAAAGTTATTGCTGGAAATAAAATTACACAATGCTCTTTGATCAGCACAAAAAGTGTTTTCTGCTTAGCTAGGACCAACATGGAAATCTCAGACAGCAGCAGGACAGCCATCATAAACATAAGGCAAAATGGTGATTGTAGGTTTTGCAGAGTGTTAGTCACCTAGATTTTGTTCACTTAGCTCAGAATGATGTATTTGAGATTAAAGCAGCCTTGTCTGAGAAAAATCAGTTCAACTTGGCTGTCTTATGTGATGCCACTTACCTGATGCCATCAGTCCAAGCTATTATTGCCAATACAGTTCCCTGAAAGATTGCATCTGACCTGCAGGAAATACACTTTTGTGATCAGTGCTCTTAATGTTTCAAAACAGAGGCAAAAGTTGGGCAACAGTTCAGAAAATGTTCAATGTAAAATAAGCCAGCATAAAATCAAAGACCAACTTTCAGAGCTAGCTGCTGTATATGTTTCCCTTACTTGTCTTTTCACACAGAAAAGGGTTGTCATAGAAGCAAGCTACCATCAGAGTTTAGAAACTTGAAAAAATAACTTTTTGTGTCTAATAAAACCAAAGGAAGCAGCTTCTGAGAAGGCAGCTCCAGGCAGCTCTCCGTGCCCAGCCAAGTTCATTAGGAGGCTGCACTCTTGGCAATGATGCAATATGCCATTACCCTCTGCTTTAACTGATTTATTTTAAGCGCAGGAAGAAAAGTCAAGATTGGACACAGAAGGAAACAATTGGTTTTGGCCTATTGTGGTGGAGTTTACATGTAGAGGTGCCTTCTAGTCTAGTTGCTGAAGGGGAAACAAGTACAAATATCTATGCCTTGGCTGTTAGGGTCTGATTATAAGCACTGTGCTAGAGAATTCATGGATTATTCATGTGTAATTACAGATAGCTATTGTGCTCTTTTAAATCATCCCTATAGCCCATTATGGCCCATAACAACTGAAATAGCAATTGTCATAGTAAGGTTTGGGCTCTGTCATAGAGTGTAGACTCTAATCAATAATGATGAATGGCAAAATTTAGCATCAAGCAGGAGAAAGTCTAGTTGCCTCCTGCCATAAATCTGTGCAAATACCAAGTTGTGCAGCTGCTGTATCTGGAAATCTAGGCAACACTCTCCCTCCACCCCCCTACACATGCACCTCTATAAAAGTTGAAAAAGGAGAAATGTGCAATATGTCCATTCTAATAATCCGCATGCTGTTAAGACACTTTTCTATTTATTCAAAGCAGGGTGAACCCTAGGTTGTTTTCAAGGTCAATTCCAGGTGAAAGGGGGGTCATCTGGAGGCCACCTCGACTCCCATGCAGGTCAATAACGTCTCCTCACTGCCCCAGAAGACAAGCTGCTCACACCCAATCAATCCACAAACGCTCCTGCGCACCCAGTGTAATGAACAGTGAATAAATGTAGCCTATCATCACAAAACATGCTTTTTAAGTACCTTCCCTTTTCATGTAAAACCTCTAGCTGTCAAATTCTACATTCGCTCATCCAGCAGTGAGTAGCAAAAGTGAGAAATCAGGCTCTCATTGGGGTTGGTAAAAGGTCATTGCTGACAGACACGGAGGTTAAACTGCCGAGTTAAAATACTGTTCATTACCCACTGCAGCTTTTTGCTAACTACACTTCTTTGTGTTACAGTCAAGCAGTACATCAATAGGCCCCTCCTCCTAATTCATTAACAATTGTTGAATTGTACAGAAGGCAGAAAAAGAAGGATTGATCTTTTATACCTTTTTTTATCTCTTTTCCACGTCAAATACTTTTACATCTTTATCCACTCAGTATTAAATACTCTGCTTACAGGCTGTGCTGTCTGCTTGAACAGTTATTATAGGTACAATTGCTGAAGGCAGAGATGGCCAGTTCATATGAAACCCCAAAGGTCTGGGGCTGCTCAAGCAATGGTTTATTTTCTCTTACCGTTTTTATTAATTGCCCTTAGCATAGTGACATCTGTATAATGACAGACTTGAAATTTTGCATTGCAATTATGTCATAATAAAACATATTTGAATAAAAAAATGCTCCTCCTTCAGATGAAGCAAAATTGGTTAAACCAGATGTAACATACTAAATTGATATTTAACTTAAATAAAATGCCTGTGTCCTGTTCATGCTGACTGGGTTAGAGCTTCATCAAATGCTGTCCTTGGTGTAGATCTCAAGACACTCCCTAATCTAATATTTTATTAAGGAATGATTAATATCTGCATTTTTCCATGATTAAAAAACTTCAGTGCATCCAAAAGAACCATTTAGAGCAGCAAGGAATCATTCGAGCTCAAATGGAAACAGCAGTGAAGGTTTCATTTGTACTAAAGGCAAGGATTTGGTGGGAATTCTTAACAATTTCCCAAAATGAAATTCCGTTCTTTGATTAATTAATAAGTAGATGTGATTCCCTTTATTGAAATGCAAAGATTTTGTTTTCAAAAATAGCCATCTTATAAAAAATATTCTCACAGAGCAATAGAAATGTTATCTCTAATCACGAATAAAATAAACCTTTATTTACATGCACATTATAACAATAGTTTTGACTCAACAAATTACTGTTATATATTTAAATCTTTAAAAAACTGCGTTCAGAGATATCTGCAGGAAAATATATCTTCTTTTCTTTCTCTATGCCTTTTCTCTCAGTGGGACCGAAAATAAAATGTTATGACTTAAATCACAAGAGGCTAACATCATTTTTAGCAACAAGGGCTGCATAATTTCAAGACTGTGAGTGAGTGGCTGACTTTAACTAAAATGTTTCAGTTCTGTGCGTATATAGGTACATAAATAATTCAGAATTAATCCCTGCAGAGGGGACAATGGGAATCGTAAATTATCCATGTGCCGTCCTCAGCGTTAGAGGCAATGAACCTATAGTAACAAACTATGAGTGTTACTCATTACATACGTTTCACAGACACCTTAACCTTTTGAATATTAATTTCCCTCTGCAGCTTGTAGCTAGGTGGCATAATTTCCTTCCCTTTCCCTTTCCCTTTCCCTTTCCCTTTCCCCCTTCCCCTTTCCCCCTTCCCATTTCCCCCTTCCCCCTTCCCATTTCCCCCTTCCCCCTTCCCATTTCCCCTTCCCCTTCCCCTTTCCTCCCCTGCCTTTGCCTTTTGCCTTCCGCCTTCGCTTTCCACTCCCTCCGTCTCTCACCTACCTTGAACAACGTATCAGTTAAGCTATTGAGGGTTTGTGATTACTGAAGGAATATTTGTTCTTTTCCTAACTAAATATTTACCAGAAAGCATTTTTTAAAAGCTAGATTGTTGTTTCATCAATATTACATACAGCCCTTCATGTGCTCAGAGATTAGGTATGTGTAGAATAACTGGCCTAGCTATTTGATGCAGTCTGATGCATGTAAATCCTGAGTCATGGCTACCTTTAAACACCAGGAATATTTTGGAACCCTTGCCATTAAATGCCTCAATCATTTTATGATATCTATGGTTTCCAAGTTTCTCATTAGAAAGATGGAAAGTGTATTTCATCAAAATTCAAGAGAGATCACACTAAAACAGCTTTCAACCTAACATTTTTTCTCTGATAACTGACTGTTTTGGCTTTGTGCTGTTTGTTTGGTTTTTTAAACTCTAAATATGGCATAGAAGAATATTTTTTCCCCTACAAACTGGATCCAGAAGGACACATTAAGTAACTCACCACAAAATACTGCACCTCTGTCAGAGTCAGGAAACAAATTATACAGACACTTGCACATTTTAGGTTTATCTGAAATTATACCCTGGCTGTTCCATAAATCCTAACTTCTCTTAGGAAACTCTACTGGGGCTTTTTGTAAGAGGGTTTAGAGGATCAATATCCATTTGGTAAGCTCATGATGCTATTTCTGTTAAAAAGTGGAACAGAACAAAACTGTCAGGAGGCTAATCCCCTGATTTCAAGGGGACTTTATTCACATGAATAAGAGCTTCGAGTTCAGGCTAAGGTCTATTAGATAAATATTACGTATCTTCTACTGTCTATATATATTCATTTATTTTTCTGTAAACTTCTACAGCTGCTTTGACAGAAACAGGAATGCTGGGCTAAGTAGATGTTTGGTCAAACCCAATAAAAGGTAATAATAATTTTTTTTGCAGGTGCATCCAGATAAGTGATTTGCTGTAAGTTAAAGTCATCCCCATGTGTACTGGTTTTGGATGGGGTAGAGTTAATTGTCTTCATAGTGCTAGTGTGAGGCTGTGTTTTGGATTTGTCCTGAACACAGAATTAATAATATAGAGATATCTGTTATTGCTAAGCAGGGCTTACACAGAGCCAAGGCCTTTTCTGCTGTTTGTACTGCCACACTGGCTAGGAAGTTGGGGGTGCATAGGAGGTTGTGGGGAGACACAGGTGGGACAAATGGCACAAACTGCCCAGAGGGATATTCCAGACCATGTGACATCATAGTCAGTATATAACGTGTGGCGGAAAAAAGAAGAAGCGGGGGACATTTGGAGTGATGGCATTTGTCTTTCCAACTATCCATTTTACCTGATGGGGCACTGCTCTCCTGGAGATGTCTGAACACTGCCATGGGTAGCAGTGAATTAATTCCTTGTTTTGCTTTGTTTGTGTTTGTGGCTTTTGCTTTCCCTATTAAACAATTTTTGTCTCAACCTGTGAGTTTTCTAGCTGCTACCTTTCCCATTCTCTCCCTGACCCTGCTGGTATGGGAGTGGGTGAATGGCTGCATGGGGCTTGGTTGCCAGCTGGGCTTAAATTACCACATACATGCATTAGAAATGCCAGCACACAAGAGTATTTTTGTGCTTAGCAAGGAAGATACCTTTAAACTGATTTAGCTTTTTAAATTTTTTGAGCATAAACAATTCAGATGCCAAATTTTGACATGATAGCAAAACGTGAAGTCATGTCTTCTCACCATGTGAAATTCCATTGAAATATTCCGATTAATTCAATTTATTGGAAGACAAACACTGTGTTCAGAAAAACTATGTCATAGAATACACTGAATCAGAAATCATGCTAACCAAAAAATTAAGTACATTTTCAAGCAGAAAATACGAATATAAAGTATTAACAAAACCAAGGTTGTGTTGCTGTGCTGAGAGGAAATGAAAAAAAATTATGTGTAGAATTTATGTGAAATGAAATTGTGATAATTGTGTGCTAAAAAAATAAATCATGTTAACCCACTTGACTGAGACTTAGATGGTTTCTCTTAGAGAAAGAACTCTCATAAACCACAGCCCAATTATTTAATTTCCCTTACTAATTATGGAAAGTACTCATTTCTTGGCCTCAAGCACTAGATGATGTATCTCTGAAGGGCAATGCAAGATTTATCATAATCTGTGACTCTATTTAATGAGAATAAAAATAAATACTTCAGTCTAGGTTGAATTTGACTGGTACGTTCTCTTACACTAAATATTACAACTCAAAGCATTTTCTTATGTAAGGTAGTTGCAAAGATTGTGGTATTAATTAAATGCAATAAAGCCCAAGTATGGCTAAAAAACAAGTTTTTCACTAACTCCAACAATGATTTTCTACTGCCCACCATGACCTAGTTTAATCACAACATGGAGATGTTATCTGCCATGATCCATTTAAAGAAAACATTTAAACACAATTCCATATCATCTCAGATCATCCTGTAAACACATGTAGTTCCTCTGATTTCATGTGTATTCAGTGGATATCCTGAACTAATGGGTAGGAAGCACCTAAAAGGAGATGGACAATGTCAAGGAAGACCTAAAGAATTGACCTGGCACACATAAGGTATATTGGATTCTGCAGCAGGGTTCAGAAGGTTATTTTCCTTCTTGAAAAAAAGAAGAATCAGTACAAAAATTTCTCTCTGAAATTAGAAAAAGTAGTTCTTGGAAGATGTTCTTCTTTGTTCACATCTTACTTTGAACTATGCATGAGAGGTGGGATTCACCTGCTAGCACATATTTCTGCATCAAGCTGTTTGCATACTCTCTTCACAATCACCAGAGAAAATAATTTCTGTGATACAACTGACTTAATCTCAAATCAGATATCTAGACTGCATTGATTGGGTAATGTCCTACAAGTGCATGATCACTTAATTTCTTTCCACTGCTGTTAATAAGAACCTGGACACAGCTGTCTAGAGCTGTAGACAGGAGAAGTTATGTGAGACAAATCCCACACAAACTATCCCAGCCTAGCCCAAAATATTTACTTTTAGCAAATGGTATCTCTTCCAAAATAGAATGTGAAACAGGTAAAAATTATAAGAAATGGCTTTGAATATAAAGGGTAAAAATCTCTTATTTGTTGTGTAAAAGTGACCCAGTCCAAAACAATGCTGGACTGACACCCTGTGAGTTTTTTTCATACATTTTATCAGACAGTTTGCAAGCTCTTTTAATAGCACTTACCTCAAACTGTTTTTCTACACTGTTTTAATCAACTGTTCATTCTGCTCTCATAAATTTTCTTCCTAGGTTTTATCCTAGGAAATTGAGAGGGTTGTCTTGAGGTTATATTACAACAGTACACTTAAAAACTATTATCATTAACACAGCCACATTTTTTCTGAAATGTTTTATCCTCTGTTCAGATATAAACATAGCTGTAGTGACTTTTAAAAAAATAAACAGAACTGACTTATAATCCATCAGCAACATAGACCTTCCAAGGAAACTTATAATTATTATCAACCTTTTCTGTGAAGAAACCATGGACAATATTTGAACCTATGCCTGGAAGAATCTCACCTGATCGTTCACTTGTCAGATATTAGTCTGTATTATGGCCTAGTTTCTAGAAAGAGTTGGAAAAATCTGTCAAACTAAAAATCGGATGAATGGTAGGACTATTGATAAAGGAAGTGGTTTGGGAGTTTGTACCTCATGTATAGAGGTATCTCAGTATTTGAGGAAAAGAGTGGTGGAGAAATTTCAAAAAGTTAATCTTGAAATTTGTGAGTCCAAGCAAATTAGAATAAATGAAGAAAATCTGCACAAAAAGAAGCAGTGTATGATAAAGATCATAAACAGCTGTTGAAAGGACAAAAGATATCAAAGGACAAAGGACATCAGAGAATCTGGGACAGAGATGCCCAGTGCTGAACACACATTTGAGAAATGGCTTGAATGAAAACACACATAGGTAGTTCAAAAAGTAAAAAAATGTAAAATAGGGTTATAAAAAGGGAGGGCTAACACCAGAAAGTAATGATTAAACTAGAAGATATCCTGATCAATAAGTGATGGACTTCATAGATCAGATAATAAAATATACTATCTTGAAACGAAATTATGATTCCTTCCTTATTAAAAAAAAATCAAGTCTAGACACAACAAAGATAATATCAAACATCTGATATCATGCATATCAGATGATAACTGAGTGTCTGTCCTAGCAGCAGCATGTCCAGTAGGAACATGAGGTGAGAACAAGAACAGGAGGGAGGGGGAAGTGATCTAAATATCTCATGTGCAACTGTGTTTTTTTTCTCTAACAAAGAAAACTGATCAATAAATAGAAATGTGCTATTCAGATTTCATTAGAAAAGTACAGTCAATTACTTGTAGGAATAGAACTTATGTTATTCATTTTTTGAGAAAAAGAAAGGTTAGGATAACCGTGACCATGATTAGCGCCGATATACCTACTGAGATTGTCTACTTGTTGCAACATCATATTGTCATAATACCATACTACACTGGCAAATTTCACCTGGCTGCATTGGCATAATTTTATTTAAATCTGCTCACATCTGAGTGCATTAGAGTACACAGGTTTAACTGGAATGTCAGAGGCACTGTTGGCACTTGCTCAATGCAAGTTTGCCATTGCTGTTTTCATAGCATCTTGAACTTTGCACAGATCACTTCACAACCAAGAAGGTATGGGAAGTGTTGAGTATTAGTCGTGATCATACTCAGTTGTGCTTAGAGAATAATGCTGGGACAAAACAATGCTTGTATTATATGGACATGTTCTGTATTTTGAACCTGAGGTAGTTTAGTATTTCCTTTTTCATAAATTACTTTTACTTATTTACCACTCAATGAACTCTACAAAAGCATTATTGTAAAACTTGTAAGATAGTAGTCAAGCAAGTTTCTGTGTAGAAAAAATCTGTTCTGTGATGGCAAAACATCTATTCATATTTCTCAACTTTGATAAATCAAATCAAAGACCAAGACATTAAAAACAATACACACTGTATTGTTTTTAATGCACTGAATGTCCATTTACTCCACAACCTATGGCATGCAAAAGGGAAAGTAACAAAAATCTCAAAATCCCATTTGCAATACTCTTGTAAGAGAGAAAACAAAGTAGTGCGGAACAATAATGCAGGTCAGATTAAGATTAACATTAATTTTTATGTACAGGATATACTCTTATCTATTATATGCTATATCTAGTATACTCTGTATCTATTGATACATGGAAAATGCATGCAGCCATTTTCAAACTAAAACTACCTGCTCAGTCTTCTCTATTTTCACAGTCTTCTTCTGGAGTCCCAACTGTCCCGTGACACATGTCCAGGCACAGAATCATCAAGTTTAGGGCACTGCATCTTAAGATAATGAAAATAGTTAAACCTGCAAGTAATCCCATCAGACAACTTAATTTTACTGTAAGTAGAAATTAAAGAGTGTAACATTGAGGTAAGCATTATTTCTCAGCTGCAAAAAAAGATCTAAAGATTTTAGACTAGGTTTTAATACTCTAAAAATGAAAACATTTAAAAAGTTTAGGGTTTTGTTTGTTTGATTGTTTTTCCCAGAGGAAGAGGAAACAAAAAAACCCAACCCCCTAAAAAGGTGTTCAGAAGCTCAAAAGAAAAGGTGAATCAGGTAGCTAAACAGAGCAAATATATCAACAGTAAATCTGGCTAATTTGGCTGGTAGATTTTCATAAAACTTTAAGAATGTAAGTACATACCTATTTACCTACCTGTAAATTCATAAATGTACACCAAATGATACATTAAACTGGAGATAGTGTAGAAAGTAAAGAGATATGGCTATCCAGGAGTCAGGAACTAAAATTAATTACTTCAGCTTGTTGGATTTTCAGAGACTACAAAGAGAAGTAACTAGACACCTGGTTTCACATGCTGTGAATGAAAGCAAACTCAGGACTCAACATTATCTCGAAAAAAAAAGTGTATTATGAAATATATTAAAATTATAACAGGTAATGCATGATGGTTTTTATGCAGTGAGCTAATTAACAAACAACATAAAATAATCAATTTACATGAGTGCCCCATCAAGGAAAGAACTGATGGGGCACCATCAAGTGACATAAATGCTCTGGTACTCATTTGTAAAATCTGCCTAACTATTTGAGCATCTAAACCCCTGAATAAAAAACACATTTAAATAAAATGGTGGAAATACTGCAACACATTAAAAACAGCAAAAATATTACTGTGCATATATATATGATGATAGGAAGTAGAGTGGTGTTCAGGTCAAGACTGCATCATAATCTATGAAGTTTAGGGGGGAAAAAACATGACACAGACACAAAAGACTATTTCTTAATAAGGACAACACTAAATATTAAGTCCTTATAGCCTCAGCTGAATGTTTGTTTCATGTGTCTAGATTCTTTTGTTTTCCAAACTCCCTAGTTAATTTTAATTTAATTTCCAGGGATTGTCACCCCAGGATTGTATTTGCTTTTGGATCCTTGGCTATGTTCAAAGAAAAACTTGCTTTCATTTATGATCACACTTCACTGCATCATCACAACTTTTGAAAAGCATCTATAGATGGTGAAATGTATTATATTTTTAGTTTAATTTTTTCCTTTCAGAATATTCACTAAAACATCACTATCATTTAAATAGAAAATAATTACATATGACATTGTGCTAGAGAACCAAATATCTGGATCAAATGTTTCCCTGTTCTCCAAAGTACTTTTTTCTATTCTTTCCCTCTATAAATACAAAAATCAGAAGAGTGCAAACACCTGCACTGAGCCTAATGTATGTTCTATTAGAAAACCCATTAGTAAAATATCATGCTTTCCCCTTTGTGAGGGGACAGCCTTCTCTCAGCCTCTCGCTTTTTGTTAGTTTGTTTGCTGCTGTTGAATGATGGTTGGCTGCACAGTGGAAAGGGCATTCCTTTATGACTTTAAAGGCAAAGTAGAAAAAATGACATTAGAAGCCTGGCTTGGATCTGATTGATGCACTCTTATATTTGAAGTTCACTCACAGCTTTGTGCTAGAAAACCAGGGTCACTCCATTCAGTCTTCTAATGAGACTGTGCATGAACACTTGCAGCTTTGTAGGCCTTGTTTTAATCAGAGACTGAGAAACACTCCTGACTGATAGTCTTCAGGACCAGATCCAGACAGAAAATAACATCCTCAATTTGGCCTCTGAAGGTGGGTTGAGCAAATCTTTGTGATGTATTGGAGTATTTGCTGAGTGCAAGCACACGTGGTGTGGTTCCTATTTCTGTCGGCAAATAAAAATTTTTCACTCAGCAGGAATAATCAGAGCTAACTTGAGAGGAGAAATAACAAAAGCTCAACAGCCCTTAGCAACTCAGCATGGCATAGAGGGATTTAAGACTTTAGCATTTTATCTCTATCAGTATGAAAATGTATGAGGAAATCTGAACTTTGGAAGTGCAAATAAACACTTTTAACACATTATAAACCACCTATTCTATCAATGACTCTTGGGTCTTTTTCTGTTGGGGTTTTTTTTTTTTTTTTCATTTTCTAGCTTCCCTCTCCTGAAATAATAAAACTGGTTCATTAATTTGGATTTAAACTAAAATCAATTTGGTTTGACAGAGTTACTTTGAAGGTAAGGGAGTAAGTGTTCACAATATATTTTCAGCATTTCTAAAATGATAAGGGAGGAAAAAAAAATCATGTTCTGCTTTCATAATTTTCTTTGCTGCTCCTGTTTACTTCCCTTCTCTTGGCTGAGAGATGAATCCAACCCAGTGCTTGAATTTGCTGAGGATACGATGACATTAAAAATCTTAGGTGTCCTGCCTAAATCTAAGTTAGATAGCTGCATTCTGCAAAAGTAAAATCTACTGTAATTTTAACTAAAAATATTTGCCATTCCTCCTAGAAAATACTGTGTCAATGCAGGTGGCTTACAATCAGTAATACTTCACTATAGAAATAGAAGCTTCGGAAAAAGGGAAGGGAAAGGGAAAGGGAAGGGGAAGGGGAAGGGGAAGGGGAAGGGGAAGGGGAAGGGGAAGAGGAAGGGGAAGGGGAAGGGGAAGGGGAAGGGGAAGGGGAAGGGGAAGGGAAGGGAAGGGAAGGGAAGGGAAGGGAAGGGAAAGGAGGGAAGGGAAAGGAGGGAAAGAAAAGAAAAGAAAAAAAAGAAAAGAAAAGAAAAAAAAGAAAAAAGAAAAGAAAAAGAAAAGAAAAAGAAAAAGAAAAGAGAAAAGAAGGAATTTTTTACATGGGATAGTAGACCACTAAGGAAATGGAAAAAAAATGAAGTCATAACCTTATATTAACCTTGAAAAATCATTTAAAACACTGAAATTTTCATACATTTTCTCATCCTGCTTCCATGTCATCCCCGCATTACTATATCTGCTTTCTATACTGCCCTCTTTATTGTTTAATCCACAGCAGTTGCATCTCGTCCACATGCTGTTATCCACACCGTGTCAGCTGTGCCCTTACAACAAACAAAGCTGAACTCGTGTCTCCTCTGAACTGCACTCTAGAGCTGGACATCACAAGCTACTGCACTTGCATATCATCACTGGGACACATTCTCCTCCCATAGAAATGTACTAAAAAGTATTTCTTCATAACAGCAGAGAGTGGATTTCATAGCAAAGTAACGAAATAACAAGTAAAAAATGAAAAAGAAAAAGAAAGCATGTAATCTGCCCTAAATTTAGAATGACTTCTTTAGTTAACCCCGTATTTCTCTTCAAAACACAGGTTTTGATAAAGATGTATCATGTAAGCTATGAAGAGACTGCTTCTGTGTGGGGCAATTAAGAAATGTAGATTTGGAAATCCAGCTTGTAATGGGAAATGTACTTAACTCTAAAATGAATCAAGAGCCTGAAATAAACTAGTGAATTCCTTCAAACTGACAGAATTATAAGACCAAAGCAGTATATTTCAATTTCTCTACCAGAATTTGCAAAGTCTTTACCTGTTAGCACTGATTTTGATATCAAATTCCAGGCTGTTAGGATCACTATTTGTTTTCATTTCCAGTAAGCTTCTTTTCTGTTACATTTTGCATACAACTACAAAAAACTTTTACTGAGTAGATCTAACTGCTAACCACTTACTCAGAGCTGAAAGCAGCAATCTGTTATGAATCATTCTGTGGGTATTAAAAGACAATGAGTTCTTTCACATCTTCTGGTTTAATTCTTTCTCTCTAGATAATATCCCTTATTTCAATTACAGTGTTTATCTTTTGAAGGCAACTTACCCTCCCACTAATTGCAGTATTCCTAGAAACACCTGGCACTTTTTTCCTTCATACTTTACAGCTCGGTATGAAAAACAGCATCCTTAAATCTTTGCTATCTCATGGGCCACAACACTGAAGAAGGAAAATGTTTTTGCCTAGACCATAATTTACTGTCCACATCAACCTGACCTAAGACAGATATGGCATTCTCATTTTTAAGTCCTTTGCAGAGTGTTCAAGATGCTGCATTGTATTTCCTATGGGCAGATGCTGAATTTGAGTTGTGGAGTAGCAATCTCCAGCTGCAATGCAAAAATTCCCTAAAATGAGGCAGTTCAATCACCCAGGTGCAATGTGGCTGAGTCTTCAGTGAATAGCATATCTGAGAACTTCGCTTAAAGACAGACAAAATTCAAACTGAAGGATGAAATCCAAATCAGCTGTATCATGAGGAAAAACCTTCTTTCAACCAGGGAGTAGGCAAATATTGAGATCAGGGATGTGCTACATTGATTCTGGAAATAAAAGAAAGCTTTTTTTTAATGATCCTTGTGGGTTCCTTCAAATCCAGGATATTCTGTGTTTCTACAAACACTGTAATTGACTCATTTACATTAGCTTATTCTTAAGGAGAGGATCTCCTGCACTACCCATATCATCATGGAAATCAGCCCACTGCCATTTGCTTAGAGAAACATCAAGTGCATTGAGCTTCCTCCAAAATTTCCCTTCTCGTGTCAAGAATGAGAATTGCTGCACACAGCTCTGTTGTGGAAGAGTTGTACTGTGGAAATTTGGGGCAAAGAAAGGAATAGTTACCTCTGCTCAACACCCACATAAAACCATTCTTTTACTTATTTGCCTGAGAAAACAAAACATTTCAGAAAATATCAGATCATGTTTCAGTTATTTGGAATTATACTAAACAGGAAAAATGAATTATGATGTTCTTTTTGTTTAGAAAGCTGATACTTGTTAAACGTTTTCCTTTGGAAACAGTCATCTCCGCACTCCTCCTCCTTTTTTAAATTAACTTAGGGCTTGCTTGATTTCTTGGTGAATTTCCAGTTTTTATATCTTTTCCAGCCAGATCTCATCCAAAAAGTGCCGTAGCTAGAGCCTTAGTTCACTCAGAGTTGCCATAAATGTAAAAATCTCAATATACAAAACCCAGAATCTTGTGCATGTTTGTTATCTAATATAGTGTTTTACCTTTCATATAATATTTCTAACATCAGTTTCACCTACCATACTCACATATTATTTGTTTAAATATTAGTCTTACGTTACATTAAAAAAAAAAAGTCCTTTGGCAAACATTATTAGCAAAAACATCTGTTTGGGGGCAGTTCAAAATGGCCCTGTACTTTTGAAAAGCCTGTAGCTGGTTACTTCAGTTACATATATTAGTAAATGGAAAATAAAAGATCAGAGAGAAGAAAAGGTGAAACCTGGTGAGGCATGGACAGATATTGATTTTAAAAGAGCTCTTATTCCACAGTTACTGACCCTATTTGTCTTCTCCCTCTTCCTAAATTGTATTTACTGCTATACATGGTCTTTCCTCAAGCATCACAGGGAAGCAATAAATGTATGGATGAAATAATAAAGGATAAAAGAGAACTAAAAAGGTCTCGTGTAAAGAGAAATTAGCATACTTGCAAACACAGGGTCAAATTCCCTTATTAATTTCAGCAGTGAACCTTATTGAAAATTGTTGTGGATACAGTAACAAAATGTGCCCTTAAAAGCTGGCAGGATCCCTGTGGTGTGTAATCCATGGACCTGCTTCTGATTTGAATCCAGTCACTTACTTTCTCAAATGTAGCAACTTATGAGGACACTCACAGTGCAATTGCAGTAATGTCTGCCTATAATAATACAACATATAATATAGAATCCCCAAAACTCTTTTCCACACCACCAAAGTACATAATAAATCACATGTCACAAATGCTACATCACCCAAATACTTGTATGCTTGTGCAAGCAGCAAACAGAATGGACCTGTCAATACTTCCATAAGAAGAGATATCTAATATAAACAAAAAATGAATTATTAAGATACTTTGATTTTAACAAGTAGAAATAGAAGCTTGCAACTTTTTAGAATGAAGAACAATTTTTGTGATGGTATTATAATAAAGCTTGTGAAATTATACCATGAATTCACATTTTAATTATGCAATAAAGGATGAACAGGCATCCCACCAGAGCCAGCAAGACCCAAACTTAAGCATATATGAAGCACAACACATTAAATAGGCACCAAGTTATTACAGCATAGCAAGCCAGGATTAAAAGAAGCATGCTTTCCATTCTTAGACAAGCATCAGTTATAAATCACTTCTCTCCAAACAGAAATGGTTCTGAGTCAAATAAAGAAAAAAAGGGAAAAGAAAAAGGAAAAGCAAAGGTCTAACTGCCAGGTAAACTCAATTTAAATGTCATGTCTTATTAGAACCCAATAAGTGGAACGTCTGTTTTCCCCCTTTGGTTGAGCCATCACATTTGTCAAAATTTTATGATAATTCATTCCATCATTCCTCAGACATTTAAATGACAGACAGTCATTGGGAAAAAAAAAATCCCTGTAATCCTACTATTCACGTTAAACTGCCTCTAGAGAGTTTTTTGAAGTACACCACATCATGGTAGGAGCAGAGCCCTAAACTTCTCAATTTCACTTATGATTTGCTGCCTTTTTGGAAAATGACAATAAATTGGCTCTCTACTATTCTTGACCTCTTGACTTTTGAACTCTGGCTGTCCATGCCTTAACTTTGCTTGTTTAAGTCAGCAGCTATTGTATCACTCTGATCCTCTCCCAGAGGGTTCTGGAGATTTAAGTTTCCTGAACGGTTAAGCTCCCCCTCTAGTGTTCACTGCTCATCACATTATTCCTCCAAGAAGGGAAGAGACATGTTACTTCATAACTTCTCACAGAGATGGCTTCTACTCATTAATAGCTTAAGACTTTAATGGCAGTAGCAGGAAAGGATAAACAGAAACCTTTAAATGTGTTTTTATTCGGTTTCTCTCAGCTACTTCTGTAAGAACAAACAGAATATACCAATGAAGATTCAAGTCTGAAATTAGTGTAGAACAATGCCTGATCTTTAAAACAACAACAACAAAAAAGAAATCTAGTGTCATGCAGAATATCTGAAACAGTCAGGGTATAGAAGGCAAAAAATAGCATATCATTATCCCTGGGAAAGCATCCATTTGTTCATGGGTAAGTTAATAACTGAAAATCAGGTGTGAGAAATCTTCATTTCAGTGCTCATTACTAATGAAATATGGGAACGGGTTTTTCACATATCTCTTTCCTTACCAAATCTTGCTAGTGATCTGCAAAATACATCCCTTTTTGCTTGAGGGTCATCATATTCATATATATGCCTGAACATTGATGATTTGGATTTACTTTCATGAAACAAAATCTAAATGCAAATCAGCTAGTTATAATAATCAAAATCTGGAAACCTGAAAGGTTAAAAGTTCAGTGTCTTTGTTAAACACAGCCTTGGACCCGCATCTAGGCACAACCAGGAATTTATTGTACTGTGAAACACTGAAAAAATAAACCCTGTGTTTTCAAATGAGAGTATGTCACCATATCATCTGTAAATCTGATTTAACTTTAAATTCATGGTGTTTGAGTTAAAGCAAGAAATGTAAAAGCAGACCTTCCCTGCAAGTCCCTCTTTGCAAATCCAGAACATAAAAAACTCCCAAATGAAACAAACTCTTCACAAAATATTTTTAAAAATTCAAAGCACAAATGATAATCTGTGACAGAAAATATTTTCGTTTTTATTAGCCCAGGTAATTTTTCTTAACTGGTATCTACCTGTGATCCATATATGCAATACTTCTCCTGTAGCAGCCATTGTTAAAATGCACAGAAATAAAAAAAAGGGAAAGTTAAACAAATGTCAACTAAAATCCCACTAGTTTTGTTTTAGATATGAAAACATCTATTCAATGATCTCCAAGCAAAATTCTGATGGAGCAATTTCCACTGTTCAAATGACTCTCTAGCAAAAAAAATGCTCTTGAAAATTATGTTCATTGTGGCAAAATTTTCTTTCAAAAGAAAAATAGAAATCATGCCCTGTTTGATAACTTCTAGATGGCCTATTTAACTTTTGCCTTTTCAGTGTGACTTCTCTTCTTTTTTTCCTCTCAGTATTAAATATTGCAGCATGTAAAATTTGAAGTAAAAATGTAAAACTTATTCGAACAAAATTTGACACTTTAATGGATTTAGTGTGTTTTTTTTTTTTTTTCTCACTATATTCTTTCATGAACAATTTCAATATCTGGATTTTTCATTCCAAGTCACATCAAAAACTTTAACTCCCTGCTGCAGAGGACAATTCTGCCGTCTGAGTCCTTCTGCAAGGTATACACATTAGCAAATTTTTGGTACTTACAATAAAAAAAAAGTTTCAGAAAACAGAACTGCAAATTTTGCAAGCTTCTTAAAGTTGTTTATTTTGCTAGCGTCCAGCAGAGCTCTGTGATCAGAATATATTTAGACTGGTTAGTTCTGTGAGTTGCAAGTACGTGTGGATTATATCTGTGCTGGGGAATTTCTAGCTGAAGTGGACAGAACTATAGAAATTCATCTTAGGGCAGTCTCTTTACAGAAGTGCAGTTTCTAAAGTAGTATAGAAATAAACTGTATGGAGTGCACAGCTAGGGCATGGATTAATTATTTTGGAAGAAATAGAGGGGTTAATATGAAAATATGAAGGATCATCTTTAATACCATTTGTTCCGGGTACAGGGCACTGTTGGACAGAGAGCTAAAATATAATGAGAATTGACTAATGAAGCATTAAAGCATCCATAAAGCAAAATCTGATGTCTTCCTTACGTGTAGACCACTTAACATTGCATGCAAAAGCAAGTACCTAAATAATACACACTTCAGTTCCTCAGTACTACAGTAACAGTATCCATCCTGTCCAGCTGTCCTCCAGCGAACATCCCGGAGAATAACATGCCATTGAGGCTGAGGAGATTGTCTGGTGTCAAACTGGCTGATGTTCCCAAAAATGGGCAAATATTCCCAAAAATCATCTGTGTTGCAATAGGGATGGCCTGATTCACAGACCAAGGAGATAAGTCTAATGAGAAACACAGCCAAAGGCAGTACATAAATATGGCTCAAACTTTAACTCAGAATCTTAATCAGTTTCTAAATTGTTCCTCTGGCAAGAAATCAGTTGCTGTGTGAAGAAGAGCAGGGTGCAGAGAAGACATTCAAGAAGAAGAAAAAATAAAGACACAGATATTCTACCCATCACACAAAATTCCCCTCACGGAGGAGTCAGAACAAAGTAACAGACACAACACTCTATCAGAATATTTGCTCCTGAAATCTGGTTCCTTCAACAGTAAAAGAGATATAAATATAATTTCAGACATTTAAGAATAAAAGATGGCATGGACTCCAAAATATGTATTAAAAAAATGGTATTGACTGGTAGTGTAGACATAAAATGAATAAGAGAAAGGTTAAAAATAAAGAAGGAAAAATAAATTTTGTCTATCATTTTTCTGGACAAAGAAAATTCTTAAGAAAATAGGAAAAGGAGATAACAATTGAACTGATAAGGAATTCTTTATAAAAATGCATCTAATATCTTATTAAACAATCACACTTCTCTTGAAGGATATTATGCCTAAAATGTGTTTAAATTGGCAATTTAACACACTTCTGAATTAAAGGAAAAAACAAAACAAAACAACCCCCCAACTTTGTAGATAATAAGATTGCAGTTATAAGTCCTATACAAGATTAGAACAATCCTTCATTTAACAATTTAGTGTGTTTGCAAGGTATCTTGCAGAAGATATTTGAGCATCATTGAAACCATGTAGACACTGAATATGGATTATAACTTTGTTTTCTGGGCTGCCCCTGTGACTTTGATCTACTTGGAGAATGCTTGAACTTCACCAGTTCATTAAATCATTACCCAAAGAAATTATATGTGATTGGACAACACTCTTGCCTTTCAATGAGTAAAACCTGCTAAATATTTGAATAAGCTTTAGCTCTCTTAAATTCTTTTTTCTTTACCATCTGGAATTACTATATGATGCAGATATCTGTCTATAACCTTTATAGGGCTGTAAAAATGTGAAACCTACAGTATCTGAAGTTTGTATATAGGTTCATTTGGTACTCAGAAAATATTTTCTTCACTAATATCTCAAGTGTAGCTTATATAACTGCATTATATTGTTGGGAAATCAGGAATAAAACATCCTCTTGTAATTTCAATTAAATCAAAAGTATTTCTGGCTTGTTTATGACAGAGGTGGGACAGAATACTCATGTTCTTTGAACTCCCTACCTATTTAAAATATGACTTAGGATATTGCTTCGTTACTATATATCCATCTATCTTCTACTACTTTTTTAAAAAAAATGAGGCTACATAGCAAAAGAAATTAATACTCTTATTTCTTTATTTCCTTGCTTGGAGATTGTAAAGGAAATAGTTTGATTTGCTGATAGGTTTTCTGCTTGTTTGTTTAATTTGGTGAGTATTTATGCATGTGCAGGTTTGTTATATATGTATGGGAAGGAATTATTTCTCAGGAGACAATCTCTGAATCTAACTCTGTGGTCAGTTTTGTGTTCTTTCTTATTTCTTGTGAGAGTTAATTCCATAGTCAAGGCTGAGCCTGTGTAACTAAGCATCCCTCCTGTTAGTCAACAACTGCACTGAACTGCTGCCACGAAAGGTCAGGTAAGAAAAGCTGATCTCTTGGATATCAAGGATCAAACCCTTGGAGGGATCTGGGCAGTGGATCACAGACCTTGAGCCAGACAGTTCCGTCAGCGCAATATGAAAGGGAGAGCAGTAAAGGTAGAACTGACTACTAAGCAAATTGATTGACAGACCTTCTTGGTGGGGCATATACTCTCCTACCCTTCCTGAGTTTCTAACTGGTGCTTTTTCATGGTGTTTTTCATTCTTAGATATAATGAGCAACAATAATACTGTGTTATATTTTTCGTCCTCTTTAATATTCATAGCAAGTAAATGCAGATCAAGCCACTACACATAAGCACCAAGGCTATCCAATTTTCCTTACCCTAAATACTCTCAGCAGCAAACAATGCTATCATTTTAACAGTTCTTTCTCTGGAAGTTCACCTTTTCTGTTGCCTCTTTTTATTTTTTTTTTCTTTTCCTGGTGATTCTTATGCATATGATTCTTCAGAGAACCAATCAAAACTCCTTCTCCCAATGCAAATCAATCAATCATTTTCTTATGGCTGACAAGGCCTGTTACATACTACAGAATCCCAAAGCATCCATTTATGTTTCCTTAACAACAGGTTTTTCTTCTGTTTGCCACAGAGAGATTGACAAATTCTTTAGAGGACAAATACACAGACATGTATGTTACTAACTCCAGTAATGGGTCTCACTGTTATCTAATTTCTGGTATCAGGCCTGCCTTTAAAAGACCTCATCTATCTTGTCATATATAGCAACAGTTGGAAAAGTTAAACTATACAGAGACACCACATTTTCTACACCTTTCCATAACACTGAGGCTATTTAGAGAAAAAATTTTCCAGACTCCCGTCATTTACTATCAGATTGAAGCTGTACCTCAGATGAGTAGTGTAGAAAGGACAGTTTTAAAGTAATTACCTTCTCTTTCTTTTGTAACATTGAAAGGAAAAATAGTTTTTTTTCTCTTTGCAAGGGTGCTTGACACCCAGAGGAAGATGATGGAGAGGAACTGGAATGATGAACCCTCTACTGGCCCTGCTCAGCCTTTGGGTTAGGTGAATTGAAGGGAATGGTATGAAAAGAGTAAAACCTCTACTTGTGGCTGACTTATTCTGGGCTTTACACTGACTCTGTTAAAAGTTTTCAGTTTTGTAAAACCTAATGATCATTAGTTTTAGTGGGCTCTATGCAGTTAAGGCCTATTATTTTTGGATGAAAGAATTTGATGGGCAAAGAGATGTGAGATTTAGAACTTTTCTATATTCCTTATGCAGTCTTCCACTTGTGAAAGTAGTGACAGGTATACAACATTTGAAAACCTATGCATCTCCAAAATTAGTTCTGGTAGTGTTCTTACATGCAAAGAATATTGCTCGAAATCTGCTAAAGAGCAAAATGCATGTATACCAGTGCATGTGTTCCTAACTCAAATGTACTGCAATTTGGAGACAATTTCTTAAAAATTCTATTAATGGATATGAATTGTTTCATGGGTCTTCCTTTTATTTTTTTTTGTTTTGACCTTTCTATTACCCATCCCTTTAAAGAGTTAATGGATAAGGCTGAAAAAGATATGGATGCTCAGTTCAGAGATGGTGTTTTCCAACCACAGATACTGAAGAAATTGCCTTCTAGATTTGTGCCAGAATACTTTAACATTTTAAAAAAGCATATTTTGCATCTGTTAAAAGTACTGGATTGACCACCACCGAGACCTGTTCAGTAGTGCAGGCAGAAAAAGTGAAAGTTGTCTTACATCAATGTTCTGGATGGATTTTAACCTTAAGATGATCCATATCTGAAAATGGAAGTGTATCCTCTACAACCATTTGGTACTAAAACTTCTTTTCAAAGTGACAGTAACTTTACTGGGTACTCTTAAAACTGCACAGACAATCATATTTCCTGTTGATTATGGGGCACCACTAATGAAGTGCCATGACTTTAATCATTTAATCAAACTCATTTATGGGCAGGAGTTAAAGTATCATTACGTTAATCTGATGTTTTTTCCGATCTTGGACAGGCTTGCCTTATGCTAGAGGAAGCTACAGCACTCTAAACACTTGCCCATATTATATCTGCTGTGAAGAGGCCAGCTGAAGTTTGGACACTGCAAGAAACACCTGTAATATTTCTCAGGCATTCACATATGCCAAGTATAGGACTTGTAGGAAGCTGCAGAAGTAATAGTGTGAGTACAATGTCTTTTACCTGGAATTAAATACCCTGGTATTTGTCAAAATTGGACAGGAACAAAAAGTCCAGAAATATTGGATATTTTTCATAGTCTGAGAAAAGAAGTGGTTAAGTGCATAGAGTAGAAATGCAGAAGCTGGGGGTTTTTTTAAGCTTTTCCATAGGTTTCCATATTCTTCTAAATTCTTGGTAATGAAGCTACCAAGAAAAGTAATCCTCAGTATGCTTTTAATATCCTGAACTTTTTCAGAACAGGTCAGTATCCTAAGAAGTAACAATATTATTCAACCCTTCTATGCAGCTACATTTAGGATGAAATAAGGGAAGCCATGCCCAAAGTGAAAGATAAATAGAGCAAATGGGGAGATCTTTAAGACTATAATAAAAACCATAAAAATATCTTCCATTTAAGAAAGTTAAGTAATGAATGCAGAAAAGGCAACTGTGATGTTTAGCTAAGTCTGTGCACAATTTTTATGATTTTTTTTTCAAAAAAAGTTAGAACACTCAATTATCACAGAAAAAAAAATTATTGACTTTGCTTCACAATGTGAGACAAACTGAATATATTCTAACAATGCCTCAAAATTATTGCTCTTATATAGTGACTCTCAAAATCACCAAAATGCTTGACATCTAACTGAGGAGACTGAATCTACTACTAGTGTTAAAAATATTCCACATAGCACAAGGACAGCAAAACAGTGTCTGTTTACTGTTATCTTCCTATTTCATATGCATGTTTCAAGATTTTCGACCATTTTCACTCCATCTTACAGTGATGCATATTGCACAGCCTTGCATAGTAGACAATTATAAAATTTGAAGTTAGATTCTACACTGAAATAAACTGAGATGTTTTTTCTGACTTTGACACCTAATTCTACATATAAAAAAGTGACCTCTTTAGAAAATTTTTCACACCATACATTTTAATCTTCTGACCAGGAAAATTTTTACAACAGCACTTTAACAGGTGCAGTGTTGGGTTGGGCTGCTCTAGAGAGTGAGATGATGTTCTGCCGGAAGCATTTTAATTTGATTACATTCATGCTGA
Organism: Corvus moneduloides; assembly: GCF_009650955.1. Lineage (NCBI taxonomy): Eukaryota > Metazoa > Chordata > Aves > Passeriformes > Corvidae > Corvus > Corvus moneduloides. Next base: position 55,283,097 of record NC_045511.1, read on the forward strand.
TTTACACCAGATGCAGTCTGACCCATCCAGAGTATGAAACTACCCAGAATCCTGCATCCTGCAAGTAAAACAAAGCTACTTGAGATTTTCACGTGCAGAGACAGTTTGGTAAAATCAGATGAGAATAAGTCTGCTTTGAACCAGCCACAGACATAGCAGAAGACTGAACTTTCAGGGCATACATTGGTTATTATAGGTTGTACTGTATGAAGGAGACACACTAACACACAAGCAAATGGCATGAAACAGCAGAGATGCTTTGCTCTGATTTAACCTCTCAAGATTTGGAGCATACAGGGGACAGGATATCCTTTACAATATGTTTTGAAGTACAGCATAAGAGGGCACATATCTTTCCCCAAACTGTAGCTCTGTCTTTCTCCATACAACAGCCACCATAGACTTTCCCCCATGTGCCTGGAACCACGAAGGCTTTTTCCTTTTCCTGCTTGCAGAAGGTTTAGAAGATTCTGGAGCAACCTCCAAAACTGTCAAGATATAAGATGGTTATCATGCTGCTCATGTATATAAGATCTTATCCTTAAAATGAATTTCCAGGAAGACCTTAAAGCTTCTGTTTTTGAAAGCTTTTCTAATGTGTTTTCTGTCAATATTTTAAGAAGGTGCTTTTGATAGTGGACATCTTAGTTTTGTGTCATGTAATTGAAATGTTTTGCTTCTCAAAGTTCACAATATCTGAAAATATCAAACTGTGGCTGCAAATGACTTTTATAATCAGGATTAAGAAGAAACAAATTGGATGTTCAAAATCTGTGTCAGCATTTGGCTTTCAGTATATGAACATTGTGGCAAAAATTTTGTCAAGACTCAGCTCCTGTATTAATTCTTCCATCCAAGTTCAGAAAAATAAATACTACCAGTGTTAACACTCCCCCATTTGTTTTTTTTTTAACTTGTCCACTTAGAAAAAGTGTCTGAAGATTGACAACCTGACTTATGAAACACACCAGTAAAAGTGGAAAAGATTATGAAGTGATAATTCCTAATACACAAAATTATACTACTAGTTTCTTCCATCAACTTGTAATTGTTTTGTCTAATAGAACTTTAAAAAAAAATTAAAACCAAATCACTAAAACTTGTGCTACACTTTAGCATGGAAGCCATCTATTATCCCTCATTTATCTGTATTACTGACCCCCAAGCATGCACAGCATTTTGCATATGTGTGTGCATCTAGTCTTTCTTCCATGAAGAGTACAAGGTTGAAATCTTGAACCCTAATGCTATGTAATCTTGAGAATAGGACCTCTGAGAAGAATGACAAGGATATATTCTGATAGGATGAATTAAAAGAAGAGTAAGAAGCAAGACGGGATATCAATGACAGCATTTTCAAAGCAAGGTTTATGTGACAGTTCTTCACAGTAATCATATTACTGCATATTCCTTCTAAGAGTTTTGTGGAAAGATCAATAATATACTGTAGATTATGTTGCAATACAATTGAGAAGTTATCCTCCCTGGCATGCTTATTTACTTGCTGATTTGAATTCTAAAAGAGCAGAAAGTTTATGAGGTAAGAAACAAGTAGACACAATATAATCTGTAATATTATGCCAGATTAATTTGGTTTTCTTGAATATCTCACTAAACAGTATTATAATTATTGATTTTATTCTGTACATATCATTACACGAAAAAACCCCCAACAAATGAAGAACACTGCTGGCTTCTAAACTTGTGGGGAGGGAAAAATTATTATTTTCAATTAATTGATAAAATGTGACTTCAGTGGACTCTTCAGACCATTTACTGCCTTGATGTTCCTCAATGTTCCTAGGTCTTCCACTAGGTGATTTGTGTATTATGCTATTGAGATTCTTCACTTCAATATTGACTACTGTCAATAAACTGAAAATTACTCTAAAAAGTGTCATAAGGAGAAAAAACTATAAATATGGAGTCAACATAAGAGAAAAATCATAACTTGAAATAAGCAGAAGTGCACAAGGAAAGTGGACATGAGATAGAGTTGAATCTTATGGTCAATTTATGCTCAAATTAGAATCAAATTATCGTTAAAATAATTTACAGAAGACATAGGGCATTGAAACTGGACTGCATGAGAAAACTGTTCTCCATTTCTTGAATTCAACATGAACACCACTGCTGTTCCTAAATTACTTCTGAAGATTGGCTTTTGTATTGTAATGGAATTGTTATGCAAATATGACTTACTACAAAAAATTAGAGCTGTTATACTACCCTTATGGCTTTATGCTAATTTGTAAGGAGTTTACTATGACCCCATGAGTCATAGAAGATTCTGCCCACTGGTGCCCCACAGTCTGTCCAGGGATGGAGATTTGTTCTTATCTGTTTCAGTAAAACAAACAAACAAAGCACACTCAAAAAACAGAAACAAAAACTTGGTTTGTTCTTTCTGCCTGTTCTTACAGAAGACGACATCAACTGAAAACACCAGCTTAAAAACCTCCAAACTCTAAGATGCTTAATATGTAAAAGAAAATCCTGGTATTCAGCAAAGTCTGAACTGTTCTTTAAATCTACTATTACTCAATATGATGAAGTATTTTATCAAGATCTATATAAGCAGAACCTGATGGATCTTGTCAGACTGAATTATTAAAATTTTAGCAGAAGGGAAAAAAGAAAGCTGATGGATATTTCCACCTTTTCTGGTTGTGATGAAAACCAGTATGTTTTATGTATTTAAAATTAATGTTACAAGAAAATCAGTTCATCTTTACAGACTTGTTTCTTGGTATCCATTTAAAATGACAGTTTAGTGTTGAATTATATCTATTTTGGTGTGACTACTATGCAATCTTATTCTGTTTATCTGTGTAAAATATTTTTATAACTTGTCAAAAATCATATTTTCCTTTTTCTGGTTCATTTAGCAGCAGAAATAGCAGATAAGCCAAACTAAAAATAAAATCTGTGTCCACTGGTTGGATGTTAGAAAATTGTACATTCTTTTCACAGGAAAAAATCACGTATATATAGTTGTAGATTTGCAGTTTAGGTGTTATCCATGCATAAAAAAAAAATTTCCTTGCACAAAAAGATGGAATCTCCAGAGGTGTTTAGATCAAGACAAAATATCCTTTGAGAAAGTATAATCCAACATATGTCAACATCAAATAAGATGATCCAGCTGTCAGTTTTGTGATGATGGGAACATTGGAAACCAATCAAAGATCGGAGCAGTATTACAATTATATTTTTTGTCAATGGATACATCATCATGTTTGAAACATTATACTAAGCTCTTTAAGTTTCTTGTAGAACAACAACATATGTATATAATCACTTTTGTCTGTACTAACATGAAACAACAATACCTTTAAACTCCTATTCATCCAGAGAGAGAAAGTCAGTAAAAAGTTTTCATTTTGTCAAAAGCAGGAGTGGAAACAAAAGGTCCTAATGAAATTATCTGTTTACAAAATGCTAAGCAAGGGTTCTCTTGGAAAACTGCCTTAAATCCAATTCTGTTTTTTAATGTGGCTTGGAAAGCTGTCACTGAAGCTCTTCTGCCTTGTCTTTGGGAATGCAGTGACATGACTTTTCAAAAAACCCCAAAGAAACTAAACCTGAATTAAAAACTGTTTAACTCCCCCATCCCCCTTCCCTCCAACTTTGCTTTGGCTCTCTAAATAGCCCAGGAGAGATAAATCAAAGCCTGAACTGTAACCTTACACTTATATACTTGTTAAGTGACTTTTTTACGGTCTGTTATTGCTGGAAATTGGATTGCTTTTAAACTAATGTTGTCTGGCGGGCAAAAGTGAGTGAAATCGCAAAGCCTGGAGGAACACTAATTACTTGTTTTAATTAGCAGCAACTTTCACTAGAGTATAATCTCCCCACAGGCCACTTTTCGGTAGGTGTGGAAAATTAAAGAAAAAAAAAGGTACATAGAAACAAACCAATAATCTCTTATTTATTCCTGAATGAGAGCTGTGCTCTTATTCCAAGGTAGGCGTAGGCTTTAGAGGGAGCTGCTCACTCCAGGGGGAGTGGGGCCTGCAGCACTGGCTGCTTCACTTGGAGACCTTTGGCAATCAGCTGCACAAAGCAGTCCCTTATTTTATGCTGCTACATCATAAAAGTGCTCCTTTTGTTACATTTCCTCCCTTTAAACGGCCTTAATCCTCTTCTTTTCAGTCCAGCCTCTGGTGAATTCCTCAGGGACATCTCACTTGTCACAAGAACTGCAATAGCCCTCTTGGCAAATCTTTCAGCCTTTTTTGACTTCTTGGTTTTTATTGCCACATTAAGTCTCACTTTTCATTCCCCTCAACATAGAGGAACCCACTTAATGATAGAAATTCCTCCACTCTCCCCTATGTCACCACTTTGTTGCTGAGAGGCAACTTGTCAGTCTGGAAATCAAACATGGTTTTCAGCAGGTGGACACTGCTGAAAGTCATGGGCTGAGAAATGGGGAGGCACAGGGAACTTGGCTTCCCGCAGAAAATTAAGTCATCCATGAAACCTTTTCATTTACAGGGAACTGGATTTACAGCTGGTTTTAATGTCCGAAAGAGCTTGAATACAGGTGTTTCTCGTGGAGTGTACATGGGTTTATGTGGCTGGATGATCAACCGAGATGATTATTACTTTTATTAATGACAAGTGACATAAATTTCAAGGCAGAAGAAAAGAATGAGTACCTCTGTTTTGATTATTGGCTAAAAAAGGGCTACGAAAAATACTAACATCTTAGTTAAGCACTGTTTGGAGTCGTAAGAGCATGGTAAAGCTCACTAAAAATTGTAAATATATGTTGAATTATAGAAGATATACCCATATATAACCTGGATTTATATTAGATATAGGGATCCCTTTAATCTCATAAATTAGGAAACAAAAATTTGTCTTTTAAGAACAAAAAAGAGAATGTTCTCATCATTTGTGTTACTTTACATTGAGCTGACTAAGTTTCTTGAAACAACATGACTTCAGCATTTTACTAAAATTTCAGGTCTTACTAAACTCTAGAGCTATGCCAACTTTTGTCCCTTGTCTGGAGAGGACACATTGAATTGAATTTTTCATCTATCATTTATTTTCGTCTCTTAAGTGAAGACACAACATGCAACAAAAGGAGAAATATTTCTTAATTAAATGTAAATATTTACATGCTAACTCTTTTTAGCTGGAATTTGAAAAGGACAACACAGAAACGTGTTCTCTAATGATACACACTTTTGTGTTTATGTATACACATATATGTACACATACATGTATACTTTTGAGACAATGTAGAAATCAGTCTATAATATCAAAGTTGTTGAGACGAATCATGATGTCTCTATCAGTGGAGTAGAGAGCACAGGAAGAATATGCTTCCAGAAATACAGGTTACAGATGCTGGAGTGACAGCTGCCACCTCCTGATCAAAGTATTCATCTTTTGGTCTTAATTAATCTGATGCAATGATATAGGAAAAAAAAAAAAAAAAGGCAGCATTTTTAACTACTGCTTTTCATTTGTCTTATATGCTACCTCGCAAAGTTGCAAAGCTGGTATTATAACATCTTTATGTGAAAAGTGTTTTACAGCTTTATCCTTTTGTTACATTCTGTCACTTATAGGCAAGATTGCCACATTTTGTAATATACTCCAAAACACACTTTGTGGTGCATTTCAAGCATGAAAGCAAATAACTGCTTTTGTAAAAAAAAAACCAAACCAAAACAAACAAAACCCCCATGTCCAGAAGCAAAAATCCGCACAAGCTAGGGAGGAAATAAAAATCACAAGAGCAAAAAACTGAAAGCACCAAGAAAAGCTCTGGACATTATCACACAATGGATTCTCATTTGTGCCGTTTTTGCCTAAGAAGGAAGTGTCATTCCTTAATAAATAACATTTTTACCATCTGGGGAAAAAAAAGGACGGATACAAGTTGAAAAATATTCACTGAGCACATTAAAGCAGCATTCTTGTCATTGTGAATACACATGACCAACCTGCGTCCTCAGTGAGAGGTGAGAGACAGTTTTGGGTAATAAGGCAAGGAGAATTACAAAATGTATTTAATAATAACAGTAATCATAATCATCATCATCATCACCATGATCATCACAACAGCAACAATAATAACAACAATAATGATAACAATAATAACAACAGCTATTACTACTATTACTACAATAACAACAACAACAGCAACATTAATAATCTGGTTTCTTTGCCCGCACTCCTCAGGATGATTTTTTGGCTGGATTTGGCAGTGTTTTTTACCACGGTAGACATTTGCTGGATTTCATTTTCTCTTTCTCTGCCTCCCTGAGCTGGCTCCAGCGAGCTGGTTGTCTGGAAGACAGAAATTGAAGGAAGGAGAGATTTGAAAGAAAAAAGTAAACATTACCAACAAAGACTATAATTGAAAGGGGCTTCATGAGCAAGGGGTGTTGTCGGAAAGCAAAATAGGCGAGGGTGGGGCTGCCTGGGGCTCTTTGTCTGCATGCACACTGGAGCTGCCTGTTGTGCTGCATTGTACTAGGCAGGAATTTACCATCTCGCAAGCAGGCTAATAGCTACCTCTACAAACAAATCGAACTATAAAGCTTAAATATTTATAGCTATTTATGACTCCATTTTAACTATTAGTGGCCACCTCTACCTTCAAGACCTAGGGGTTTTAATTTTTTTTTAATGTTTAATTTTTTTTTTCTTTTAATTGATGGGTTGTACTAATTGCTTGTTAGGCTACTGAGCACCACTCCTGTAGCTGTTCTGTGCATGTTCTGCCACCGAGAAGTGACTGAGGGAAAATAACACTACTACAGTTACTTGTCATATTTACAACACAGCAATAATTTAGAACCTAAATTAGAACAGTTTCAGATTCCCTACCTGGATGGTTAGAAATATTTTAATGTTTTTTTTTTTTTTCATTTAGGTTTCCTGCAAAGATTTTTTTTTTTCACAAATTTGGTGTCACTTGACATGCATAGAGCAGAAACAGGGAAAATACAAACGGAAAAGAGAAGAAGAGATGTGAAGCTTTAGAGAGTAGATAGTTACTGCTAGTTAGTTGCTTGGATGTGTTTGAAGCAGTTTGTGCAAAGAAATACATATTGTGTAACCATTGCAAATGTTAAGTCTCGGAAATAATATCAGGAATAGCTTTCATTAGATCACTTTTAATCTAATCTATATACTTATGGGATCTAAACAGAGATTTCAATACAGCATACACGCCTACAAATTTTCCTTGATTGCATAAGCTTAAGTCACTTCTTAATATTTTGAAGCTATAGCATGTGCATCAATAAAAGAAAAAAAAGTAAGCCAATGAAAACTTAGTGTAATAGTTAAAGCAAATCACATACTAAAAAATCCCTTGGAAAATCTTGATTACATTTTAAAATGTCACAATGTTTTCTTTTGCCAAGGAGTTTCCTGACTGTCTTACTATGGTGAAGTGTTTCTGTTAATACATGTTCTCTTTTACCATAATAACCTCATAACTCTGGGGGAAATCTCATCACTCAAAATTGTACCTTAAGAAAATAAGAGATTGGTTAAAAAGATGTGGGGAAGTTTTCACTTCATGGAAGGCTTTGCTTTTAGACATTTCTTTTTTGTTTGTATCTTTTTTAAGGATAGAAAGATCCCAAGTGTCATACGTCAATAAATCTCTCTCCTCTCCGTACAGCAGCTATACTTCAAGAAAGGTCGTGATAACTACCCTGCAAGATCAGCATAGAGCTCCGTAGTTGTAAGCAAAAGTGCTCAGTGTGGAGCACACAGAGATGTGGATTTGCTGCAAAAGTACTAAGTTAAACACTTTCTTTTCTGGGATGCAGTGTACTCACATGGTTATATGTTTGAAGGGTCAGTCTCTGAAGCATCCTACAAATTGGTAAGTGCTGGTATGTATGAAATGGCATTTTTAATATGAGAGAAGAAACTGCTTTGTCTCATAAGTTTAATAGAAAAGTGCTAATGATCACTTTCTGTACTTCTATGTAAGCATTTTACATCTACATCGAGTAATGTCTTTACCTAAGAGAGTTGTCAGGAAAATAAAATGATCACTTGTTCTGCATTCCACAGTGATGTATTTAAATATTTCTTGCTTAGTACTTACCAATGTTGGAAACATTCAGAACAGTTCTTAATTTTAACTTTCTGTTGACCTTTTCCCTTTTCCACCATTCTCAAATTACTAAATAGGAACTGCAGGAAACATAGCAGCCAATAAATGGTAACCAAAAGAAGACAGTACATAGACACTTGCCAGTTAGTAAGCATTGACTAAGGCTATATGACATATTTGTGTAAAAACACGTGACTTTACTAGTTTGAAGATTTGTATCAAGCAATATTCAATTCTAAATGGAGGAGTAACACAAAAGAAGGGTTTACCAAAATTTGCTTCCTAAAATGTGTTCATATTATGCCAAATTGGATGTCCTTCTAAAAAGTTATGTAAAACTATAGGCAGAAGAATTTATTGTGTGACAGTTATAGTTTCCACTATGTCTGAAATCAGAGAACATACTGATAATGCTCCATCATGTACTTAAAATCTAAAAAGGCCTATTATATTTTTAATAGTGTCTGAAGTATCACTTATTACCTTCTATATGAATTTCAGAATTTTCCTGAGCATTTCTTATATTTCCTCAAATAATAATAATAAAATAATCATCCTCTACATGAAGATTTTTAACATCTGTGATGTCCTTCTCTTAGCTGCTGAAGTTCCTTTCTTGTTACTATCAGGACCTGGAAAATCCAGAGACTAGGAATAGCTAAACTATTTGAGAGAGAGCTGGATTCAATATTTATCAATCATTGGGACAGGCTTTAATTATAAAATGTTTAAATAAAGTTAGTTGCTGATCAAATATGTCGTAATGACTGATAGGAATTGTAGTCCGCTCACTCACAGACAGCTATTGGGGTCATCAGGACTCTGGAGGCTACTACCTTGCAAGAGCATAAAATAGAATTCAGGTTGTGAAAGGTAATATCCTTCAGGTTTTCATCTCTCTAATTTGAAGCCTTTGGGAATTAAAAATTGCATATTTCATTTATGGTGGCCCTGGAGAAATGATCGCCTCACAATTCTCTCATGACCTTCAGGAAGTATAAGCATCCTACGTATTTGACTTTTTATTCTGGAAGGGAAAACAAGAAGATGTAACTAACTGCAAGGTTCACAAGCTGGTAGCTGGCAGATCTTTATACAAAATTTGGAAACATTGAGGGTGCCAAGAACCACAGATTCTACCCTTCACACTCTAAGCATTGAGAAAACCCTCATCACCATGAGAAAATTCTTATCACTGTGAACAAGCATGAAGCACACATAAAGTACATATTTTTGGGAACATGAGGTCCTGAGCTTGGAGGAGGAAGAAACCTTTTCTGTTGCAAGTAGTTATTCTGTAACTTTGCAAAGAGAAGACAAATTGTCCCATTAGCAGTGGAACAAATTGGACATGGTTTCTTGAGGAGTTTGATAGGGTTTTTAACAGCAGTAATTACCACTGCGCCCCTCCTATTCCCATACTGAGATAATGACTTTAGGAACTAATTCTCACCTACCACCTACCCCTTTGGCAACAAGAACATCTTGGTAGGTTTTGTGCTATGGAAGCGCTGATCCTGCACTGAGAGTCTGAGATCTCTGCTTACTGATAGTCTTGTACTACAGGAATAAGTTGGGTCTGTCTTCTGCACCCACTAATTTTCCGGAAACTTACAAGAAGTGAGTTATTTTTTAATCTTTTGTCTGAAATTTCTCTGAAACCTGTTGAAACCATATAGCTGGTCAAAAATCACTAAGGGGGAACTACCAGGCACACAGATGGATGACACAGCCTTATTTTCCTGGAAACCAGGCTATGTCTTCAAATTCCAGCTTCTGTTGCTGTAGTTATTTTCTCACATGCATAAAACACATCAGTTAGTGACCTTCACAAAGTTCAACTGACTTGGATGAGACATAGTAAAACATGTTCTTCAGTGTCTAGCAAGAAAATGAATTCTCTCATTCTGAATGATTACCTGTTGAATGATGCTTTAAGCATATCTGCAGAACATAGCTTCTTCCTACTAAATATAGCAGAGGTTTTTTTGACTTAACTAGTTATCTTGGAAAAAGAGGGTTGTCTTTTACCTTTTGCTCACCCACCTCCTTCACTTATAAGCGATATTAAACCCATTTGCCTGCCTGTCAGCTTGTCACACACAAGTTTACATCTATACTCGTGCACTTATCTGAATCTACAGCCCTTATACACTAAATGCTTTCATAGAGCTGATTTGTAAAAAAAGACCACTCTGCTCTTTCTTCAAGATTAATATTTGTCATAAAGCTTATAAGAGATCAGCCAACTACTCAGCCAGTTCTCTTGAAGGAATAGATAGGTCTTTCTTTTTCTGTAAAACAATTCCCATGCAGATCTGAGCACAGTGAGCTACATATGCATATTGAAGAGAATTTTTTTTTAATAAGACTTTGAGCTAAAGGATTTTTGTGGCCGAGGTTGCTCCTAACAGTTCCCTCCTTCTCCTCCTCTTTAAAATCTTAAATGTTCTGTATTGGCTGTCATAATGCATCCTACTTAGGTAAAGTTTCTTAGGTCTGGTGGTTTCATGTGAATGAAAATATTACTGATTTCAACTGAAAATACTGTGTTGTCAGGAAAAGCCCATTACATGATTATATGAAGCCTTCATTTCCAGTATATTTGAAAAAAATAACAGAGTAGAAAATACCATGCAGATGAAAAAGAAATTCTTCCTATTTTAACTGACCAGCAAAAAAATTAGTCTACCTCTAGTAATTCTGGAAAGTTACTACTCTTTGTGTATACAATGGACTGTTCTACAGATATATCTTACTGCTGGAAGGAACCCCACTGAACCCTCTGAGCAGTGGGAAGAAAATTTGGCTCAGGGGCTTCTATGAGCTCTAGTTAAGAAGTGAGTGATAGAAAGGATGAGTCCATTTTAAGAGTGAACTTGAAAATTTTCTTCAGAGGTGTAACATTCATATGCCAGAGTAAATATCACAAAGCGTCTTTTGCTTCTGAAACTTAACTGCTGTCATAATGACCGTCTGTTGGCTGTAGGTTCCTAACATTCCCTGACCTATGACATTTATGACAAATTACGCACCAAAGTGCTAGAGACATCTTGTTAAAATGAAGCCTGAGGCCCACAAGTTCTAACCCCTTTTGTCTTTAAAAGCATGGGTTAAATGGGAACAAGAAGTAGTTTAGACAGAAAACAGACATGTCCATGGCTAAAAGGAAATGAAATCCTAATCCCCTAACCCTTTGACTTTTGCAGCTTGCTGCACAGCAGTGTGCTTTCAACCATTAAACTACCTTAACCTTCTGAAGAGCCAAATCAGTTCAAATTGAGTGAAAATTTGCACATTACCACACAATCTTTGATTGATTCCTGTTTGAAAATTTTATGGAAGACAACCATTTAAGGCAATGATTTGAACCAACAAAATATGTTTCACAGTCACTTCCAGTATACATAATATTTAGTGTCATATAAAAGCAATGTGAAGGAACACTTTTCAAAGTCCAGCTGTAAAACCCAGTGGTGTCAGTTAGATTTAGACAGATCTCTACAGTTTCTTTAGGGCTAGCTAATATGTACAGAAATTAAAAAAATATGCTTATTCTTTTTAACTCTTTCTTTGATGCATTCACCAGCTTATCCTGTTGTGTTGCTTCTGGTTTTTTAGCTTAAAGGCTGCAGAAACTCAATTCTTGCTTCAAAATGTTAAGTTTCATATATATATATATATATAAAAATAAATATATAAAATTGAATTATGGACCTTACTTAGAAGAAATATAACCTACATTAAAGCAAAAAGGGAAAATTGCAATATTTTATCTAAGCAGTGCAAAACCTCTCGAGTTCTAGCAAATGATACAAAATAAATATCATAAATCAAATAAAAAACCCCTATATGCTCACATTATATTTGTAGCACTTTGCATTGGAATGTCAAAATAGTAAAACAGCACATATGGATGCTTTGAAACAAACACCTGTTGAAGTTTCAAAATAAAATTAATATTTATAGTTTTTTCTCTTATCTAGAATCTCAATTGAAATAGCATAAGCCATCACATTGAAAAAAAAAGCATCACAAAATAATTCCTATTGTAAGTTTCTGATTAACACATGAAAAAATATTATGTGGGGCTAGGATATACAGGATTAGATATCTAAAATCTCCATAAATGCTTTCAAAAACTCTTTTCTACTATATACCATGACCTTTATATTAGATAATGACCTATGACAACAAAGTAGGCATTACATGATAGCATTATATGACTACAGGATGGTGTTTGGTCAAATCACTGTAACACTTCAGTATGTAAGCAATGAGCGCATACACCACCAGCTTCATGAGCAGAAACCTCCAGTCACCTAATTTTGCTGCATAAAGTCTGCTAAACCTGCATCCCTACAGGCTTCTGTTACCCGGGTTTTTTTCCTCTTGCATCTTCAAAAAGGTGGTTTTGTAGCTCTGTGATGTTTCAATCATTTTCCAGGCTGCAGTGATTGACTTTGTCTTAGACTATATCTAGCCATTGACTTCTTTCAAAAAGTTGTGCCATCCTGAAATGAATGAAAACTGCCAAAATGTGTATTGGCAGGAAGGACAGTTTATTTTGATTTGCTTGCCTACTGGAGGATGAACTAGGATTATCAGCTAAGCTGATAAGGAAAGAAAGAAAAAGATCATACAAGGAAAAGTTGCATGTAAAACAAGAAATCAAAAGAACATGATGGATACATCAGACTCATAATTCAGGCAAGAGTTTAAGCAAGTGTGAAAATCACTCTTTCTGCATTTTCAGATTAAAGGCTTTGTTTAAACTGGTTATGGTTTTAATTTATTTCTGTTAGAAAAATATCAGATGTGATCTTCATCTCCATAAAGGCGAAGTAACCTTAATTTTCTGCCACATTGATCCACGGAAGGAAATTCAGGGACATAGAACTTAACTAATGCCTGGGAAATTGTTACCTATAGAGGTAAAATGTATCCAGAGTACTTTTATCTAACTTTGAAAATGCAGAGGAGACAGTAAATTATTTTCTTGTCTAACAAGGGTCCATAAGATTTTCTTCAAATTTTCATTCCACAATAGTGTAAGGAAGAGTTTGATTGATTCTTTCTCCAAGGAAGAAAAGGGCAAGAAAGGCAAAAGAAATAGGGGCTGAAACCAGGATAACAGACAGCTCACTGAGCTCAGGGAACATAGTGAAAAGAAGATCTGGGTTTTACTCTTGTACTACCAGTTTTCACTTTCCAGTGATTACTTCTTTGCTGAAACAATTGTGTTGTGGCAGTCAGAATACTTGAAAAGCACAAGCACAAAACAACAAGCACACAGCACAACAAGTAAACAACACAAGCACAAGGAGATGGTGATAAAGCTTAATTCCATAATTATTAATTTCTGAAAATAGAATGGCCACAACTGCTGAGAGTTAGGCCCAGACCCACTTTGAATCACTGAGGCATGAATTTCAAGCTTGTCTTTCATGTTGTCCAATGAATGTAGAGAACACCAGCCAATAATCCTGATTTTGATCATAAAATGTTCTTGGAGGCTGGGAAAATTTTTATATTCAACTTTCTGTGTTTTTCCTTTCTCCTCCCCACTATTCCTCAGATGTTTCATTTTGATGATCTGTATTTTTTTAAATCACCCATAAACCATAAAAATCCCAGTCTAAGCTTATTATTGAATGGAAATAAATTAACATGTCTGAGCAATTCTAGGGTGGAGAGACTTCAAGCTCATTTAATTTAACTCTTAGATTCATTACAGGCTTCTCACATTCTTAAGCAGAAAAACAAATCAGTACTGCACGCTTAACAGATGAAATGCCTCAGTAACTTCGTCACTGACAAAGTACATTTCATTTGACCTCAGATACTGAGCATGAAAAGCCATGGAATGACACCAGAAAGAGTATATCCACACTCTTGACAGGGCAAGCACAAGAAATGGATAAGAAATGAACAGAGAGAACTTCTTCTACACCCACACTAGAGCCGATGCCTGTGCTATTCTGTCATCTAGTCTTTTGAATCACCAAGAGCCCATTATATCTAGCTTACCACAAACACTCCTAAAAATTTCTGTGTGTGTGTACATAACACTTCTTTGATCTTCCAAGTAGCTTATTCATATAGACTAGGAGTTCCTCTTCTCTTTTGCTCAAGAGATATCAAAATATGAATTTTAGTATCTTTCTGCGTCCTCTGAAAGGCTTATCCAAGAGGTTTGACGTTGTCAAAATTTTGTGGAACAGACCTCAAAAAACTTTGTCATTTTGTAAAACACCTCCAACTGACTACCCTAAATCAGAATTTAAAGGCACCGAAAAATATGGGACATTGATTATGTTTAGAAATTGCTTTCTTTATGCATCTACCACATCTATACATTTACTGTGGTGTTCTAAATTATTTTGTCATGAAATGTTTGTAAGTAGAGAAGACATACTACTTTTTTTTTCTTTGCATGTTTTAAACTCATCTATATCAATAATGAACATATAAACTTAAACGTATGCAAGCCATGGAGGAAAAATAAAACAGCTTTCTATGTGAGAAATAGTCCTCTAACTATTGTGATTACAGCATTAATTATGAGTTATGCATACCAGTTCAAACTGCAACAATTAAGACATTAAAGTCATTACAAATACATACCAGAGAAAACTACTGGTAGTAAGGATCAGGATTTTATATATATTCCTGTCTCTAAAAACACAATAATTAAAACAAATTAATATTAGTAAGGAGACTTATTAATAGATTTACATTTTCTAAACAAGTTAAAGATCTTCCTCTCCAGAAGTCAAAGAAATTTGTTTGGATGCCTGACCAAGAGTTGGATTTCAGTTTTGCAAACACTACTCCATACTTTATTACAAATGATCTTTGTAAAACAAATCTCATTAAGCTGTCATGGCCCTTCCCTCACCATGTTTTTTTGTAATCTACTAAATACACCAAAGCAACCCTGCTGCTATCTACAAATAGTAGCAATAAAGACTCTACATGCCGTGTGTAGAGGTAACAGATAACAAAAATTCTTCCATACAGGTTTGAAGCTCTTTAATAAGACTTATATGAGCAGGTTAGCTCTTCCTGCACCCACTATGATCCTTGACCTCAAAAGACATTCAATACAACCAAAAGCAGGACATGTTACAACAACTGCCTTGGGCTTGTCCCATGTGGAAGATAACAGCGTTATTTTTCAGATCTGTGGGTCAGATACTGCTGCAGAAGAGCACTGAGGTCATAAAGCATGTTACAGTTTTCCCCCATCACCCATTTGAGCTCATCTGTCCTAAGGGCTTCTTCTGAAATCTTGGCAGCTCCAGCCATGGTCTGTTTGTCTCAGAATCCTCTGCCAAGAGAGGTGCTTTGGTAAAGCACTGCTTTTGCAAAATGTTTTGCACAAAGAATTAATGTTCTTGCTATGGTGGAATTTTCTCCTCAAAATCTCTAACTGGTTTTGCATACACTACTGATTTAGCTGGAAAGCAGTAAGAAGGACACAAAGCTGACAGCTTAAGATGTGCAGTTTCTGATTTCTCTTAGAAAGAGTAGTTAAACCGGCCATTTCCAAAAAACAGTTTCCAGGAAAAAAAAAAGAAAAAAGAAAAAAAAAAAAACAAAAAAGCCTAAACAAAAAACCCCAAACAACCCTCTAACCAAGCCAAGCCATCACCATTACAACATTATTTATAACCTTAAAACTTTATAACACAGAAATCCTGAAATAAAACCAGAGTGAATAGCTAGCATGTTATTTCAACGGTCTCATGTTACTGGGTAATATTTTGTTAAAACTAGAAAGAGATACTTAATGGAATTTGCAGTATCCATACTTAGACTTATGGCTTATCCAGGAGATGACAGCATTGTTCACAATTAATGATAAAACCCTAAAGGAACTTCATGGGTTCCCTTCCCTTAATCTCCTTATCTTTGCATAAAGAAATAAAAGGACTTTTTGCACCCTCTCCCAGCAATGATGGTAAATTTACTGAAAATACTGTAGACACTACCTATGAATAACTGATGTCAACATATACTTGAAAATCATATATCTATCCTGATATGGAGAGAACAAATACCCTGTAATTTTTGTATCAAAAATAAAAAACAGGCAGTGAACATAGAAAAAAGCTGAGTATCACAGAGACCTAAATTTATGCTCTAGTCAGATTGTGAAACCAGTCATTTCACAAAATGACTGAAAATAGTAGAGAAAAATTACATGAGATGTTACTTGCCAGTTATTTCGGGTTTTTACTGAAGTAACATTGGAAATTTTCTGCATGCATATAATTTTAAAACATATTTTATACTTATTTTAAAAGTTATCAAAATTAACTGTACTTTTCCCAGAAACAATGTTTACTTTTGCAGTTAAGACTAGCCTCATGCAGGCTATTATATTTTCGAATTTTTTTAGTGGTGCTCTATCTACCTATTTTACATATCTCTGAGATACAATTACATTTTACAAAATCCTGATCTCTATCCATTGAAAACTAGACAAAGGACTCTCAGAGCATGGGGAACAAGACAGGATAATTCCCAAAGTATTTTTGTAGTGCGAGTCCACCTCTCTCTAAAATGGCAAACAGGTTATTTTTGGTTCTGATTACAATCAGGTGCTCTAAAGCATGTAATCTGTAGGAATGTGGTCAGGTGCATTGACTTCACAACTTTCCCACCTGAAGTGTAATTGGTTGTCTTTTATCAGTGTTTTTAATGTAAAATATGGGCTGTGAAGTCTTCCTTCATTGTTCACAGGAAACTGGCATATATAATGTCAGACTTCTGGGGAGCAATTCCAGGTGATAGTTACCTGGCCAAGGACTGTTTTGGATAGAGAAACCTAGTGCTCTGGAGGAATTTGCAGAGACTTTAGGTCTGAAAACCAGCTTATGCTAGTTTTAATTCCTACTGAGAAAAGCTGTGGTCTAAAGGAGATACATTGGTACAACAGGGATGGAGGGAGAAGTGTTGAACACCACAGGCAGCCACACTTTATAGACAGCTGATGGTCATTAACAAAAAAGAACTTACCTCAGTGTGCCACAGAGCCTTCCAACTCCCTTGGTAGACAAATATCCAGGCCCCATCACAGGAGTATGATCTCCCATCTGTGATACAGGTCTGTATTTAATACTGTAATATGTGTGTTACACTGGCTTGATCTGAGGAAGATGCATTTTTTTTTTCATGCATTTTTTTTCATTATAACTAAGGTTATAAAAGATTTCTGAGGTCATGTCTGTGTTAAATTCAGATCCCTTTATGTCTTCAGCACAGGGAGGAGAGAAATTAGCTGAGTACTATGCCTTTGTATCTCAGATACAAAACTAGGATGCAAAATATTGAGATATGATTGCTGATACAGGGAAAGAATGAAACAGTAGCCCTTCTGTGTCTCTAAGTGATTGAATGAAACGAACAGAAAAGAAAAATCATAGAATCATAGAAAGTTAAGCATCATCTAATCCCAAACACCCCTGCCATTGGCAGGGACAGCTCCCAGTCAGCCTGTTTGCTCAACCTGGCCTTGAACACTTCCAGGCTTGGGGCATCCACAATCTCCCTGGGAAACCTGTTGCAGTACCTCACCATCCTCACAGTAAAGAATTTCTTCCTAATAGCCAACCTAAATTTCTCCCCTTTCAATTTGTACAAATTGCTCCTTGTCCTATCCCTACAGTTCCTGATAAAGAGTCCCTCTCCAGCTTTCCTGTAGACCCCCCTCAGTTACTGGAAAGTTGCTACGAGGTTTCCATATAACCTTTCCTTCTCCAGGCTGAACAGCCCCAGCCTTCTCAACCTGTCTTCATAGGGGAGATGCTCCTGTCCTCTTATCATCTTCTGGGCCCTCCTCTGGACTTGCTCCAACAGTTCCATGTCCTCCTTCTGTTGGGACACCAGAACTGTACACAGCACTCCAGATGGGGCCCCACAAGAGCAGAGCAGAGGGGCAAAAGCACCTCCTTTGCCCTGCTGGCCACGCTCCTTTGAGTGCAGCCCAGAACACGTTTGGCTCGCTGGGCTGCAAGCGCTCGCTGGGCTGCAAGCGCACGCTGCCGGCTCACGTTGAGTTTTTCATCAACCATCACTACCAAGTCTTTCTCCTCAGGGCTGCTCTCAGTCACTTCTCTGCCCAACCTGCAGGTGTGTTTGGGATTGCCATGACCCAAGTGTAGGACCTTGCACTTTGCTTTGTTGAACTCCATGAGGTTTGCACGGGCCCATGTCTCAAGCGTGTCAAGGTCCCTGTGGATGGCATCGCTTCCCTGCAGCGTGTCAACTGCAACACACAGCTTGGTGTCACACCAGCAAACTTGCTGAGGGTGGTCTCAGTATCACTGTCCACTTTGCTGACAAAAATAAAACATGAAAAGTTTTTTCAGGGCTGTTAAAGCTTTACAGTGTACTAAGAACGGAAAAAATAATCTTCATGCAGTATATTTGCACATCCTTAGACCAATCCCTTAAAAAACAGTTTTAAAAAAAGAACAAAAACCTGAAATTATAAATCAAGCTTTCATATACTGAAATGCCATACTGCCATGGAAAATATATCATAACTGGACAACTGTTTAGAAAGCATTCTTCATATATCTCCAAAGCTAAAAAACATAAAAAAAAAAAAAAAAGAAATATATCTAAGTACTTGTCAAATTTTCACAAAGGTGAGATGATCACTTTTTGAACTTGACAGAGACTGAATCCTACTCAACCAGAATGATAAAAGAGGTCCTGAACAGCTTAGACACAAAAATATGTAACATTTGTTAATACACATCTCAATGTCCACTGTGATAAGAAAAAGTAGAACGTATTAGCTGAGCACATCAGATACAAGAGTTGTGACCCTTTTGCATGTAAAGGACTATGTTAATTTTCCAGGTAATAAGAGACAACTTTTCAGGCCTACTATAGTTCATCATCAGAATCAACAAAGTTTCATCATCAACTTCATATTTGGGAACTTATGAAATATTGTCGTGTCTGACACTCTAGTTCATTCATTAAAACACTCATCTGGTCAGCTAAAATCACCTAATGGGTACTGCCTATGCAGCTTATGTCTACTGCATATTGATGAATTGTAGATCTATTGCATAATCTGTAGGCTGCAAAATTGCTGTTTAAAAAGGAATACAGAACTCGGAATTTTGTAAGTTATCACAGGCAACCATGTCACTTGTCATTGATTTCACTTTACCTTGCAAAAAAACCCCCTGGAATTTTGACTTTACTCTTTTTTCATTGTCCTGATATTTTACAAAAATTCTTTCTACTAACAGGACAGAAACTAAAAAATCTGCATGCCTAACTACAAGGTTCTATTATCAAGAGCTAAAAGGTCTGTTCCTATAGCTCATGCGGATTAAATTAAAACAATACAACCCCCTTTTCTATTTCACAGTAATTAAAGTGTTCATTTGCTAAGAAATTTTACCACTTTCCTTAAAAGCTTTGGATTTCAACATGTAAATATCCGATTCGAAGACCAGCAGCCTCACAGTGGGATATGAAATCTGTGAGCCTGGATAATACCTTTAAAACATTCAGAAGTGACAACAAAATATCTTTTTTGGACATGCCAGAAGGAGTTAACTGTGATTAATTGCTTTTTACTCCAGCTCATTTCACAATTAAGATTTCTGTCAAGGAATTGTCAGTATAAAACAATATATCAAAGTATAAATATCACTAACAAAATGGCACAGGAAGATATTCTGTGACTACCTAGAACTGAAAGCATTTTATTGAAAAAGTCCTTATTTTGTTTGGCAGTCATCCATGACCTCCCACTGTTGACAAAACTAGCGGCAATTGCTATTTGAAGTGTACCAGAAGATGATCCTGCTCAGCAGAAGCTGCTGCTTTAGCGCATTTAGAGGATTTATCTCTAAATTAATATTTTCATCTAACACTCTCACTATAGACCTTACATAATCTTTAAATTATAGGAAAATGCTAGAAGGTTGTTCTGAGATTCGGCAGCTGAAGTAATGCTGGAGATTTATAACTCTCTGAAGTCGACATTTGTGACTGACCTACAGCACACCAGGGCTGCTATTTCACTTTCCTGATTCATGATAAGTGCAGCTGTCTCCAAATAAGCCTCCAGAGCCCGTTAATGCCCAGTTCACTCCCTTATGGTAAATATGCACATATCTAGCTTCACTTTTTAATGCTCTGTTGCTGTTGAATAGAAAATTGGGTTTTCTATGTCCTTCTTTAAAAATAAATTTTTCAATTATCTAGGCAGAGTTGACTTTAAAAACTCTAGATCATACATTTATTTTTTTTGTCTAAATACGTATTAAAGAAAAAATGCTATTTATACACTAAAGACTGCAAAATCATATTTCACTTGATTGACGAATTTTTTATCTCTCTTAGTGTAGTCCCCGAGCTTCCTTTCCCCTAGCTTCCTTGCATTTGTTGTGTGAAGCACATACAACTAATTAACAAAATCATTTGCATGATGATATGAAGGTAAATATTAGAAATAAAGAGAATACACATTCATGCAATGTTAAAAAAAGCTCCAATGCATTTGCCATCCCTGCTTCAATTTGTTTTTCATTAATAAAATATACATTGTTTTCCATTTGGAAAATTTACTAGTGGCAGCACATTTAGCACACAGCTTTGTCTCTTTAGTCTTTGTTTAAGCACCAGCGATGGGTTTTTTGTGCCATTGTCTGATCTGTCAAATTGGATGAGCATGTGTGTTTAGGGGTGCAAAGATGTGCGGCCACATCTGCTGTGCAAAGCCGTGAACTCACAACTCTCCCCACCATTACAATGTGTTGCACTCTGAGCTCCTTTGTTGTGATGGAGCTGCTGGTGGTTGTGTGTCTGAAGTGTCACAAGTGTCAGGCCTCATTATGGTCATGATAATCACTCTAAAACAACCACTTATTTTGACCATTTAATATTGAAGGGTAGGAAATTAAAGGCTAGATACCTAATAGGTTTTGTGATATTCAATTGATTGTACATTGGAATTCAAAACCACAAAGCAAAAAATAAAGAGGTCTGTTAAAAGAATAATGTCTTTTGTTCATCTACAGAATAGTTTTTTAAATGATACCAATAACAGCATGCAAACAGTTGACAAACCATTTAGATGGTGTTTTAGCAAGTGATCAATTTCTTCTACGGAATTATTTCTGTAGAGTTATAGAACAGGAGATATTTAACACACCACAAAGATTCCTTAAGCTTGTTTTTATTCTTTTTCCACATTTATATCTTACAAATTCCATTGTCTTCAGCACTCTACTGGGCTTAGCATTCAGTGTTTATGTTAAAAAGAAATAGATCTTTATTAGTATTCAGATCACAGGCTTTATATTAACTGATTACAGAAACAACAGCTGTCAAATTTGAATCAGAATATTTTTGAGTTCTTCAATGTTAAATGGAGTTCAAAACTGCAGTTTTGGTTTTAGGTATATCTATATGATAGTTATATTATCTTTCAGTCACTACTTGATTTAACAGTTAATTTTATTTGTAAAAGTGAAAAAGTAATGACTTCAAAAGGAAGGTGGAAATTCATGTGTGATATAGAAACAGGAATTCTGTCAGAAATTCAAATATTTGAAGGCATTTGTGTTCCACATTGACTTTTTCTGAACACATTTCTTACCTATAAATCATATCTTTGACTTTTATTTTTCTTCACAAAGTTACTTCTCAGCAAATGTGTGTTAATGGTTTTGGAGAAATTTTCACTACAGTCAAGTTATTAGTGATCATCACTAATTAAAGAATACAGCTGATGATCTTTATGAAATTATGCTTACACAAAACCTACATCTGTTGTCACTCTAATAATACTCTGCAGCCCACCACAGGATTAATCAATTCTAATCTAGATGGGCCTTTTTAGAGACCTTAGACCTGTATGGCCTCATTAATTCAGACGGTACGTGACAGTTCAGGGGTTTCTTAAACCAGCCATAATCTGCAAAAACAGACCTCTATGGCAGTTTGAGATGCACACTGTTTTCAGGTTAGAATTCCTGTCTTCTACCTGAAGTTAATGGGCAGCAAAATTAAATTAAGTGGACTCAGTTTTCATCCTGAATTTTAGGGAATTATACACAGCAGTACTCACTCACAACACAACAAAGGATGAGAAAGTTTACAGGACCACCTTTATAAAGCTCTAGTGTCATCCAAAATACTTCAAGCCCTATAAAAAAGCATAAGAGAAGGCAAAAGATATGAAAATTAAGTAAAAATACAGAACAACTCAAATATACACTGTCTTAAGTTTGACCCATTTTATTTTTCTTATAAACTAACCAACCAGAATTGTTGCTCTACATAGGCAATGTTTGTTCACTTTTTTCCATCTCTCCGTGAACCTTTAACACTTGTCATTTGTCTGAGGTCCTGTCGTCCTCTTTTACTGACCCCTCTCTTACACCTTTCCAATGAAAAATAAACCTCAGTTTCTCTCAGCAGGCATGACACCCTCTGTAAAGGTGTTAGTTACTTTCCTCTGAAGAATAAGTGTACCCTGTCAGGGATAAAAAATGAATTACCAGGTGATAACACTACTATCTCCTCTACAGCTAGTCTGGAAATATGAGTTTAAATCTTTAGGACATAAAAACCCACTAACTAGTACACAGTTAGCTAAATATACAAAAGATTCTTTATTTTTGTCTATGTCAAACATCTGAAGGATATATAGAAAAATATTATAGATGCATTGTCATCACTTTGCTCTCATGTATGGACTTGGGAAGGCAGCACAGTGCTGTGAATGATGTCACTCTGAAACTGTGCATGACCACTTTAGCCAGAGAGTAAAACACCTCCAGAGAACACCTTTTAAAAGCGCTGTTCCTTTAATGTCCTATTTTCATAATCAATGAGTTCAGTACCCCGCAGTAGAGTCCCTAAAGAACAGAGTGTAGCAAACTTTCCTGGCCATACCCCTATAGAAAGTTTTATTCTAGCTCATTGAAACAGAACCGTATTTAACTCAATGAGAGAATAACGACTAGTTAAAAACCATATATTTCAGCTGCCTTAACATGTGAAGATCTGTGCCCTTGAGATCCTGAAATTATAAGAACTGGGTTACAAGTAACTCAGAGGCGATCTTGCTCTCTGCTTTGATGGCATTAGTAACAAACTTCTGCTAAAATAAATAGAACAACTTATGCCAAAAGGGGTTAAATGCCACAGAAAGTTCAGATCACCTATGAAACTTCTAAATTCTGATATAATCTGAACTTTGCAGCTCAAGCTGTTCTATTCAGAATTATAGGTAGACAACAATTCTTTAATTAGGTCAATTAAAATGAATAGTATAGAAACAAAAAGAGAGCTAGGGCACAACAGAAACACTGCAGAATTTCCAGATTAGGATGCAGTGAAGACTACAAAGCAGAACGTTTTAAAACATTATAAATAGAGAGCTATTTATAGTGCTAGGATTTTTCGTTACTACTGAAATCATGCATTTAAGAGAAAAATTTTTAAACTGCAGCTCCAAAATTGAAATAATTTTCCACCTCTGACTTTGTGGTTGCTATAGAGAGCAACAGAGGCATGATGGCTTCCACTAAACAAGGGTTTGCCCAGAGGACTATGAAAGAAGTGACACTTCCTCAAAACCTGTGGTACTCTTGGAAGGTGGGAAGGGATGCACTAGTCACTCTGAACATGAACAGTCCGTGACCAAGGGCTGATTCGGACGTGCTGAAAGACTCTTTTATGAGTGACTTCAAAGAAACGAGTTGGGACTTTTCCTAAGGAGAGAAAAAGCCCAGTACCTCTTTAGTAAATGAATATTTAACTGTCAAAGTCAAGCTTTTAAAAAGAATTTTACTGCTTTTTTTAAAATCCAGAACTGAGATTAAAGGTTTGGCTATGTAGACCAAAGGTCCTATTAAAATTCTGGAAGGAAAATGATGCCTTTTAGAGTTCCGTGTAGAAAAAATGCTACTACTATCCTCTTGAAAAAAATAACAAAATAATAAAAACCAACAAAAGCAACAAACCATAATAAACTGATATAGAAATTATAAGTAAAGTGAACAGCATTTACTTTGAAATATATATAGATGTATACTCTTCTCCAATGAAATTCTCATTACCTCTTTATTGATTTCCATGTTGAAAGACATTTTAACTTCTCTGAAGGATCAGGGTTATATTCAAAACAGATAATATGAGCATGTCTGCTGTGTAATCAAATAGCCTAAAATAACCTGTAACCTAGGAAATAAATTAAGGCTTCCCTTTTTAAAACTATTTGAATTTGTTATTGCTGCCACAGTTCAAATTTTTATTGCTTTTGAGGGAATACTAAGGAACCATTCTACCATCCACAGGAAAGTTTTAACTTTAAAGTTAAATAAATTAAATTACGAATAAACTGTTGGTATTGGAAATGATGTTTAAATCAGAAGAAAGTGATATTTTTCAGACAATATATTTTTGCTTCATTACATCTCAAGAAGTCTCAATGTCAGTATTCTGAGTTATATTTTTATGTGCCAGATATGTGTCTTTATATTTGTTTTGATAGAAAAGCAGTCAACAGACATTTCATGGGCAATCAATTCAAGATAGTAATGAGGAGATAGTACGGCCACAGCTAACTGCACACAGATTGGAGGGTCACATATTTGACACAGATCTAGTATGGTCCTTAATGAATCTATATATTTGATTAAAGTTACGATGCTTTATAGCACTAAATAGCTTTGCATGGAAAGCTAGTTCATTTCAAACAGAGTTAAGAGAGCCATCCTGATTAAAAGAAAGTAACTTCTGGAAATTTTCAAAAAAGTTTAAAAATTTCTTGTGGATGGCTTCCAGTATCTTCATACGCAAAGAGGAAGACTAAATATAAATATTGTAAAAGACAAAGAATGTATCCAAATATGAAATCCTTGATGAAACAGTACGTCACAAAATATTGCAACAAAATTCCTGGATTAATTTAGCCTGAAATCTTCATTCTACTAGTTTTCTTCTTTTTCTTCTCAGATTTTTTTCCTTTTTTTACCACCCTATCTTCTCAATTGTTTCACCTACAATGCCCCTGATTTATGAATTTCTGAAAATTCCTCTTTCTCATCTTTGATACCAGTTGTCAGTTTTCTATTTCAAGATCTTGTTTTCTTTTCCAGGTTATTTGTCTCCATCCTCCAAATTCCTTTCTTTTAAATTTCTCTCTCCTGTCATAAGTTGATTATTCCCTAAATCTAATTTTCCATCAGCAAGTGTAACTCTCTTTCCCTCAATTAGCTTTCGTAAGAATTCACATTAAATGGAAGCCAGTTTGAAGAATGGAAATACAGCTCCACGAAGATCAATAGTGGATCTCGTCCTGCGTCATGACCTCCACCAAGGAATGTAGGTGGCATCATCAACAATTTCAACATACAAATAATGACTGTGCTAATAGTTCAGAAAAATGTATTCCCATTTCTAATTTAAAAGATCACAAATGACTCTTTCCCCATTCCAAGTCATTCTTCAGTGAAGCTGCATTAATAGCCATCCATGCATATCCCATATGGAATCTGCATAAAACAATAATAGGGTGCAATTTGTAATTCTTTACCTGTGAACTATCCAACATGTAAAGTGCAATTTCCAGCTGAGACAAGCTTAGCTTGGCTAGGAAGATAAACCCATTCTGGCTCAACTGACTCAAGCTGCTGCCTGTGCATGAAGCAGAGTCCTATTTTGAGCTTTAGCTATTGCAGCATACAGAGCAAACACAAGATGTACAGGATGTAGAGCAAGCATGCATGTTGTGATAAAAAAATAGCTGCAGCATCTAACCTCGTATTATAACAGAGATGTTTTAACCTCAAATTCCATCTGCTTTGTAGCACAGACATAGGACAAATTACAACCAAATTTGAAAACGGTATATAGACAATGCATTTTCCTTGATGCTATCTAACCTTATTCTTTGGGGAAATACCTATATGTTTATACATCTTGGGATAAATTGCTCTTTTGCCATACAGATATTTTTTGTCACCACTCTTGATACTCTTCAAGTATCAAGACAAGTAGACACCAGAGACCAACAACTTTATTGTAGGACTAGGCTGAGTGAGACCTGTCATATGCTTTGCTTTTGTTCTGCATTCTGGATAAAGAAAAAGATCATCTGTGCCATCACACTTCCTTGAATCTCTACTTTCAGGCTAGCAGTGTGAATATGAACATCTGGAGGACAATTTATTTCTCCTTTGAATCACCTTTGCAATGTGTTAAGGGCATGTGTTTGTCTTCTATTAAAATATATTGCACCTCTCTATCTCACTCTTACAACTCTTCATAACTCTACAGTATTATGCTACAATGCTACAGATAGACTTTTTTCTTTCTAAATTCCAGGTTGTATATAATCTTTTCCTTTTTGGCTTCTCTTTATGCCCTCTTGCACAGTATCACTACAGAAAGCATGGCCATAAAGCAGCTGGCAGGGATTATGCCTTTTGTCACTCTGCCTTTTAGGAACAGAGGTGGTGTTTTTCTGGGTGGTTAACAACACAGGCCTTTTATGCATAGAGTGAAGGCCCTTGTTTCATTCACCACCAGGGCATCTGTTTTTTGTTTGCGATAACAGAAGTATTAAAAAGGAAAAACAAAACAAGAAACTTGCTTCCACAGTATTTTGCCCTACCCCCAAAAATATAACCAGAGTCCAGAACTGAAACATAAGGCTGGAAAATTATTTGAAACATATGCATCTCACATGTAAATTCTGGGCCAGAAAACTAACTTCAGTAAGTAGCCAGAGTTACAGAATTCTATATTGAATCATAGTTTACCTTTTAAAACACCATTCCCATTCCAGAACCTCTCATAAAGAGATGGTATTCTCAAAACACAGGCTTTTAGGATGCATAGGTTATTTCTCCATGTAATATTCAGCCACAACCAGATGAGCTGTGCAAAATTGAAAACTAGATTTCTAAGAAATGATATTATCAGTTCAGAGCCGAGAGCAACACTGAATGCTGGGACTAACCTGTTTCTTCAGATGTAATTTTTCTGACACATGCCAACTGTAATCTCCTTTTTCTTACCGTTTCTAACAAGATCTTATTGTGGAAAACTAACTCCAATGGAGATTAACTGATTTACAATCATAGAATCATTTCCACTATCTCTTTACATTTATCATGTAAGTTGTAGAGCATGACACAGGTAAAATCCTGTTGCCTGCTTTGAACTAGTGAACATTTCTATTGCCCATGCCACAAAACTGTAGGAAAATGTTTAATGCAACAGTAAATTTCAGTTTTCTACCAGCTCTTTGAAACAATAAATTTTTGTCTTCAATAGCCTATATTTTTTTTCTCTCAGAGAATAAAGCATTACTCTCTGTGAGTGATAGCAATCTGTTTTTCTGTCCCAGCAGGAATATATTAACCAGGAAACTCTGCACATGATTATATTTCTTGGCTTAGAAAAGACAACCATTAAAATATATCAGTGAAAAATAACATCTTCCTTTCAATTAACTAATATCTACGTTTAATGAAGCTCAGTTTATAGTGATTTTCTGGATGAAGTGCTTTTCTTTCAGCCTAATTATGTGCACAGCTTTCAGACAACAAGGAGTGTCTTTAACATTAGATAAGAACCTAGGCTTTTATCTCAATCAATAGTCTTTAGCCTTTGAACTCATGTCAGAGCAAGACCAGTCCGTCACATTCAGTTCTACCTGACCTCTTTCTTCTTAATGCACACTGCCATTTACAGAAGGAAAACACACAGATATACAGTATATGACCAAGTATTCAGGGCATTTTGTATACAGGGGGATGGGATCCTTTATGGCTGCAGAAATGGGTGACTGAAATGATGATGTTAAAATTTTCTTGTTTCCTTTCACTGGGCTTTGTGTATCTCAAAGGAGCCCCATATGGTGCTCTTTGTCCGTGTCATTACCTCGTTACAGCCGCTGTCTGCCAGCCAAAGGTAGAATGCTGCAGCTGTAGACAGCGATACAACTGGAATTGTCTAAGGTCAACAGTGCCGTAATTACTTTAAAATGTCAGCGTACAATAAAATACAACAGTTCATCTGGCAGAAAGCAAATTAGCTTTGACCATAGCGTAATTACCCTTTTCTCAGCACCATTAGAAGAGATCAAATCTCCACATTCAGTGTTTGAGGAAAGGCCATCAGAGTACACTCTACCTGACAAGGATGCACATTTGCCATTTTGAGATGTAATTAATTGTCCCTATAATAGAAATTTTTATATTTGACTCTGGAATTGAAATACGTAATAACCTGGCTTCTTCATATTTAACCATTTCTACTCTGAGTAGATATGCATTGCAAATTGAAACTAGGCGATATCAACACAATGAAAACATGTTAACCACTCGATCAGTAGAAAACTGAAACACAGTTATTTTTATTAATTGGCTTAAGCTTTACTGGACAGCCTCTGTTCTCACCAACACAGGTGTAAATCTGAGATAATTTTACTGAAGCAAGTGACGTAACTCTGGATTTATACAGGTTGCTTTGACTTTGGAACCAGTTCATTATATTTTTTGGGCTATAAAGTTTTACCTAAAAGAGAAAAGAAATTAAGAACCCAAAGCACTGGACACAAGAAACAAATGATTACTTTTCCAAAACTGCTGCCTTCAATTTATCTTTTCAATGTCATCTTGTTAAACTGAATATAACAGTACTTATTAGAGTCCAAATCCTTATCCCGATCTGAATTTCAGCCGAAAACTCTTACAATGAGATGGGGCTGAAGAACCTGGGGTGTTGGGACAACTGCCTCATATTGAAGAAGCTACTTCTTCCAGGGGTTTTATTACCAGTATGTTCACATATATGTTCACCAGTTACATCTTATTCTGGTAAATGGGGAACAAATGGCAAGAAGCAGGCCCGTGACTACACTTACCGTAGGGCAAAGCACAGTGCCTTGCATGCATGTTCAATTTCATTACTATTTAAGGATTTTGAGGGAGATCTAAGCTGATTTGAAATGACTTGCAGTGTCTGAGCAGTATTCTGTTGTGTGTCTCAATGTGGATTCACATGGAATAGCTATTTCATACCAGAAGTCCCTTACAGAGTATTTACCAAATTCCACCAAATGTGAGACATTACTATGCATTGTGCTGTGGGTTTTATTTATGCCTGTAGATGTTAAAATTGCAGATTGTTCTTGTGACTCTAGAGCTAAACCATGAAAGATTTGATTAAAAAATCCCTGAATGTGGCTGGTAAGAAAGATAAAAATGTTATAGTGCATGTCAGAAATACTGGAAAGCACATAAAAATCATGGTTTTTAAAATACCTTTACTCTGGAAAGCATATATTTTTATACTTAAACATAATTTTGAAGACCAATACAGCAAATAACACCTTGAAAACTAAAAGAATATCTAGACCTAGTTGCAATACTTTGACAGGTTCTAACCACCACATCTGCCTACATATTTGCTCTCTCTCAAGTGTCACAAGTTCTTGAATCATAATTATACAATGATATTTATACTTACAATATAAATGCCAACAAAGCCTTTTCTCACTGAAATGTATTCTCACCAGGACAGGGCAGATAAACACAAACTAGAAAAAGACTGAAATTTTGCTTTGCTAAAAAAAAAAAAAAAAAAAGAAAGGAAAGGGGAAAAAAAGGAAATACAGTTCTCTGTGGCTTTGCCTGCTTTGTGCCCACAGCCAAAATAAATGTGTTTCACTGCATATACATGTGCATGTTTGAGGGTTTTACTGAAGATCTAATTCAGCTTTCCACATCATTGAATCTGTAGCTCAATCTTACTCATGTACTCATCAGCACTTTCACTTAAAATGGAAAGTTAATGGAAACTCAGTGTAGTCAAATGGGAATGAGGAGGAAAACACAAAAATAAATAAAGCCAAATCACCAAAACTAGGTCAGAATAGAACTCAGCTCTTTATCTCATTTTGAAAGTTCATGTAGAAATGTATGTATAAACAATTTAAATTTTAAAAATTGGATGATAGAAATAACCAGTAAAATTATAATAAAAAAGATACAGAGAAAACACAATGATGAGAGATGAACACACCCCACATTTTCTGGCAGTTTTCTTTATCAAAAGAATATATATTGATATAAAATTCATTAATATTTTCTCTTTAGTATCATTCAGTCATAAGTTTTCTACTGATTGCAGGGTCACCCATATCTGCCTTCAGGAACACAAGGTGAAGGAAAGAACAGAAACGAGCAAATGTTGCAGCAGCCACAACAGGTGAAAGACAAAAATGCCAGCAGTACCATCACCAGTCTCAACAATCATGCCTAAGAAATTCCATCTGAGAGAACACATCAACCAAACAAAGATGTATTGAGCCTGGCTTTGGTCTCATGTATGTGTATCAATACCATAAAATCTATGTCCATCAGTTGTAAACACATTGCACATGAAATCTGCATCCATTTGAAAGTATGTTTGGTCTGCACTGGCATATGGCAGAACACAGGACCAAAATTTAGAGTACCTGTTCTTCACTGGCCTGGCTGAGAAGCAGCATGGTTTGAAATAGAAAATGTTTTTCTCCTAATAATATCTCCTAATAGTGATATTTATGAAGAAATTCTGAAAACTTGTTGTTGTCTAAGTTCTGTATGAGAGCAAAACAAAGACTTTTTGCTTGATTTAACCTCTTAAAGATTGTCCATGGAATAACACCCCATTTTTTATTTATCTGCCCTCAGGCACAGTTAGATGAGGACCTACCCATGTAAGGAAAATAGTGGCAATTTTACAGCTGTAGAATAATATATTCATATCCATTTCCTATTTATCAGGATATGTAAGACAAAAACTAAGGATAAATGTATTCATGTCCCATAGAAGCATGAGAAGCACACCACAAATCTTATCTTTTTGTTTTCTGGCTGACTGTGTCTGTTCTCCCGCTTAGTATCTTACCATGGTTTGATTGTATGGTTTTCTTTCAAGATTCCAGAAGAGTGGAAAGATGGGGTGTTGAGGTGAGGTGGCATTTCATAAATACAGGATAATGTCCACTGGTGGTGTTTCACATTACATTATCCAAGGTGTCTTCCTCAGGTAATGTCATTATTCAACTATTGATAGCTCATTCAGGTGGCTGAATAACAACCAGCCCTCTTCAGAGTACTGATCCCAGTAAAAATTTTAAGTCCTCTCTACCTTTAAGAAGTACTTGTAGAAATCAGGACGTTTAGGTGTGCATATTCATAGGCAGTCTGGCAGGACTGTAATGATTAGTTACCTGAAGTACACAGACACCACATGGAGAAATGCAGAGTGGAATAAAAATAGCTGCTGTAGTCTTTTCCCAAAGATGAGTAGATCCATCCTTCTTGGTTTCTTAATCACAGCGCAAAAAAATTCATACACACACATATGAAAAGCTATAAGTCCATTTTACTCTGCATGTCATTTACAAAATGTTCCTGTGCAACGAAACAGAGACACAGCATCTGATGATTCAGCTCTATCTGGTTTTATATCTAATGAACAAAAACATTTCAAATTGCTTATACATAACACTGTAGAAAGGAAGAAAACAGATAAGCATTTAAAAAAAGTGTTTTGATGGATACCAAAATGATCCTAATTGATTGAAATTTTTTCAGGCTAATAGCCTGCTTTGAGAGAAAGAGACGAAGCAGTTCAGAGTAGCATGTAGTTACGCATAGCACAAGCATCTTCTGATACCCAGTATCATAGGCTGCACCAGATCTCAAATATCTTTGTTTTCTATTTAAAGACATAGACGGATAACTACTGAAAACAAAACACGACATGCAATTTCATGATGCTCAGTATGGCACTCACTCTGCATTCATAATAGCACTTTGGTTGCATAAAAACCTCCCTAAGTTTCTGGAGAAATCCTGTCACGTATAACATTAAACATTATTTACATTTAATTAGGCAAAATCAAATCCTGCAAGTTAGTTCATTAGATTTCTCTGAGGCCAGTTGTTTATGTAAGCACCCAATCATTAATATGCAGCTACTTCCATAATTATAAGGCTGTCAGATAAGAAACCTGCTGCCTTGGACAGATAAAGAAACTTGGAGACATTCACAGATATAAACCCTGATTCAGCTCTATCGTGTTTGGAAAAAAACTCAGCCAGAAATGCAGAATCACTTTCCAATGCAAACCAGCCACACAGAAGTGAAACAATAAATGTCACATTAATATGACTTAGACAGGAAAGCAAAATAGAAAATAAGGACTGCAAAGTCTTACCCCATTTTCAGAAATAAGGAAAAGACAAAGAAGTTGAGCTAAAATGTTTTGTATAATTCTAAATTTATAAAGGTGGTGAAATCATACTTTCATCTTTGACAGGAAGGAATTTCTTTTAAAATGGATCTTTATTTAGGCAGCAGCATCTCTGAATAATATGGTGAAATTCAAGGTGGGGCCAGCATGTTCCTACTGAATACAATCCAGGATACTTGGCAGTTATCTAACAGGAGAAAGATAGATATCACATTCTCCCATACTCCTTTTCCTGTGTTTCATCATACCTTAACACTTCCCACAACCACCACATAGGCATGTATGGTCTACAGTGGACTTCAATGTTTATTCTAACTTAGCAGAAGGATCTATTCTCAAGAGGATCTATTCTCTTTTTTTTTTTCATAGATGACAGAAAATAGATTAAACATTGAATTAACTGGTCTCCTAGGGCAGGTTTCCCACTGGACCTTCTTTTACGAGATATTTTATCTTCAACTTCTAAGTATATACAGAATGAAAACACCCATTTCTTGAGGGTGAAGCATGAGATTGCCACAAGAAAGGGGGTATCCATCTCATTTGAAAATCCTTCCAGCTAAGGATTGATGCTAACCTGGACACCAAAGTATCTATCTTCTTATAGGAGGAAAACTGCCACTTAGTAACTCTTCTGGTTAAAAGAAAAAGTCTAAATATTTATGTAGAGCCGCATTGCAGATTGCCCAAGACATCCACACGGAGCTGCACTGTAGGACACAGAAACTATGGAAGGTCTTGAACTGGCCTTTCGGATAGGCCTAAGGATTTTTCCCTAGAATGGCTAGCGTATCTGAAGTTTGTTGACATACACTGCCTTTCATAGCTGCAGATCCAGGCAGGGACAGAACCATAGAATGACAAGTTCTTGTCCTCAGCCACACAGCCAGAAATTAGATTCCTTCTGCAAGGAGCTGACTCAAAGTTACAGAATCAAAACTGACACCAGCTCTTGGCTCCAGCACCAGTGATGTGCCCTATCACAGCAGGCCAAAGGCTGGTTGTGGCCCATGACACTCTGGGACAGGTGTTTGCTGGCTGACAGAAAGATGTGGGACTGACAGCCTTGACCAGAGTCTGGCACAGCCTTGGGCAGGGTTTTGCCTAAGGTGATAGAGGGGTATTGCCCAATAGTTTGTTATTCTGCCGCTTAGAGCCGTAGAGCCACAGAAGTACAGGTCAAGAACAAAGTTCTGGTCTCGTTCCATCCCTCCTGTGTCCCTCAGACAGATTGCTGCTTCTTTCTACATAGCCTTTCACTAAGGTGAAGGAAGAATACACATGCCCAGACTGCGCTGCCCCATTGTCTCTACAATGTATGAAAGGTTTTATTAAGGTGGGGATCTGTCTCTTCTGCCATGGCTCAAGTGAAAGAATGAGAGGAAATGGCCTTGAGTGGTGCCAGGGAGGGTTCAGCTTAGATATTTAAAAAAACAGAATCACTGAAATTGTGGCAAGTGTGGCTAGGCATTGGGGTAAGTGGCCAGGGGATGTGGTGGAGTCACTGTCTCTAGAGGTGTTCAAGAGGCATCTCTGTGTGGCCTAGGGATACGGCTTAGGGGTGACTGTAGTGGTACTAGGTTGATGGATGAAGCAGATGATCTTGAAATTCTCTTCCAACCTCAATGACTCTATGTTTCTATGGTCCCACAGGCAGCAGTACTCTCCCCACGCTGTGGGTGATTGCAGCTCCATGCCACTTGCCCTTTATGTCTAAAATATACCTGGAATTACACTTTTTGTTTCATGGCTGGTTCTTCTGGCTTGTGTGGTCTTTTGTGGAAACTTTCTGGACTTTTTTTTTTATTGTCCATATTACATGTGATTTTTAGATCTTTGGTTATGTGCAAAGAGGGGGGTCAGTCTCTTCTCCCAGGAAACCACTTACAGAAGGAGAGGACACTGACTTAAGCTGTGCCAGTGGAAGTTTAGGTTAGACATGAGAAAAAAAATCTTCACAGAAAGAGTGATGGGACATTGGAATGGGCTGCCCAGGGAGGTGGTGGAGTCACTGTCCCTGGACATGTTTAAAGAAAGACTTGATAGGGCACCCAGTGCCATGGTTTAGTTGATGAGGGGGTGTTAGGTCATAGGTTGGACTTGATGATCTCAAAGGTCTTTTCCAAACTAGTTTGTTATGTGATTCTGTGATATGTAATATACACATATAGAGTATATCTTCATCCTCCTTATGTGAAGGAAGTCGGGAGACATTCAGAAACTGCTCTGAGACGATGTGGGTATGATGCTTTCAAAACATGGAACCCGGATCATCACCGGGAGTACGAAAATACATGGATATGTGCAAAAGCCATGTCCTTTGTCAGTTGCATGAGGGCTGTTACGATCTAGTTTACACCCAGAAAAGCAAAGCAAGCTAAGTCTCTGTGCATAAACCAGAAAGAACTTAGAAGGTTCAAAATATTCCCAGAAACAAGATTAAAACCAAACGAGGTTAGATGTTGATGCCAAAATATGGATGTATTTTATTTAATAGTAAAAGAGGCGAAGAGAAGAGAAAAGAAAGAAAGGAACGGAGAAAAGAAGTGTGCGTGGGGGGGCTGGGGGGACAGGGAGAGGTGACAGGGATTAGGTGGAAGCATATCACCCATCCGAGGGTCCCAATGACGTCTCGTTGCTCCCCTCCATCTGCTCTGCTGGTGGTGAGCGTCCCCTGTCACTGCCGTGGCCACGCTGCTACATGCTGCCACATGCCATGCCGCCACACACCACCACACCACACGCCGAAGAGTACAGAATCCCGTGGATTAATACACGCTGTGGCCCAAGTGGGAACGCCCACATGTCTCCCCTGCAGGGGCCGGCTTGACACTGTCCCTTGCAACACTGAGGGTCTGTTGTATCATCTCTGGGGCTCTGGTGCAGGGTCTGGGGACCCTTTTGAGGGGGGCCCCTGGGATGGGCCATGTCACCCCTTCTGCTGTGGATAAGCTTCCCCCCTCCCCAGTGAGGACCCCTCAGCTGGGCTCCTCTGCACAGTGGAGGACGGGCAGTCACTGTGCCTCTGACCAGAGGCTTTTCCCAGATACCCAAAGCCTCTCCTCCCTCCACCCCTTTGGTGGAGGGTCTGTTTGAGCCTGGCAGCTGATGGCCCTGGGGCTGAGGTCTCCACCTTGGAGGTGTTAAGCCTGTGCTTAGTGAATGTCCCCAGCCCTGAGCTGTTACTTTATCTTATCTTCATCAGCGAGCAGTGTAAGGCCTCAGTCAGGGCCCCATTCAGGGTGTGGGAGTCTTCCCTGCAGCTTTTGTAACACAGTTTTAAAAGTCCTTCAAGAAAATGTTTAAGTCATAAATTATAATATTTCAGCCTCTGACAAGCGCAGAGGGGGAGATCAGCCTGTGGTACTGGGGCTCCATGCAAACCTCACCATGAGGTCATTTTTTTGTGCACAGCTGGGTGTTCTGGACTCTGCATCTGGAAATTTTCATTGAGGTCATCAAAGGAAAACTCTTACTACATATCACAAGCCACTTTCTTGTATACTCTGCTGCTGCAATATCTTTTCAGATTAAGTGCAAAAAGATACCATTAAAAACTCTCACAATATATAACTGGAAAACTAAGCAGTCACAAAAAAGCCATTTTGCTGAAACACTTTTAAGTCTTATTTGACTATGCCGGTGTATTCATTAGTTGACAAAATCAAAGCTTTACATATTCATTCATTATCTAATGTGTGTCTACATTTCTGCAGTTTCAGCATTTTCACTGCTTTCTTATATTTACACCAATTGACTAGGCGAAGTTATATTTGTATCTCATGCATGATCTATTGGTATTTTTCACATTTTAAACATTTTAAGCACTCTTGTATCAGAAAAGCCTTTGCTAAATCAATGGGAACTTCTGTTCCAAAGGTAATCATAGGGAACTTCTGTTCCAAGGTCTTCAAAAATGTAAATCAGGAGATGCTAGAGGAGGAACAGAAAATGGCTGAAAATAACATTTGGTAAATAATTATTATATAGTATATTTGGCTTAAAGATTATGGCTCTCTAAGGCATTTTTAGATATAGACAAAGGAAATGTCAGGCAGAATAAGGTTATATTGTGCAGAGAGTCTGTAACAATTGAATCTGTTTTGTTTATTAGGGGACAAGAAAGTCCTGACAAAACAGAGTTACGAAAAAGATAAACTAAGCACTTTCTTTATGAGAACAAAGAAATGCTCACTGAAACTAGATAAAAATACAAGAGGAGTTTTCTTGTTAGGTGGGGCATAGCCTACGCAATGAACACAGACACTGGGAATGTATTTTTGGCTATGCATGTGTATATTGGAATTCCCACTGGTTAATAAAAGAATAGAAATTAATCATGAAAAGATTATGCATATATTTTACATATGCATAGCTTTTCATCATCAATAAAATTATCCCTTACTGTAGTGGTGGCAGGAAGTGATCAAGTCTTCAAGCAGCGTGACCTGCTTAAATCTTTGATCCTGTTCTCCAGCAGTAAAACACTGGAGGTGTTTGGCAGTCTCCATCATTGCTCCTCTCACACATGATTTTAGCCTGGCTGGCAAATGTATAGCATAACACTAATCAAATCCTCTTTCACTTAAGGTTGTCATAAAAATTTTCCTCTGTAGTATTTCTTGTGCCACTTCAGGCACATTATATAAAATACCAAGGAGAATGAGGACCCAATTGAAAAACTCATCCAGATAAAGCAGCAAACGAGTATTTTATTAATTAGCATGGTTTCCTTCCTTTCTTCAACTCCAGTCTCCAAACATGAACAATTATAACTCATCCAGTGGTGCTTAGTCACATCTAAAAAGCAAGCAACACCTGTAAAAGGGTTAAGTAACCAATAAACCCTTAGAAAGCAGAAGAATACAAATTAAACACAGTGACAGAGCAAATCCGAAGCCAACCACATGCTCATTGAAGCAACGGCATATTCAAGATATTCATAACATTTACAGCAATCAGCTTAGTGCAAATGAAGGAAAGCTCTGTGTCTGGGTTTTTGTAAGAGCGAGGAAGTTAGCACTGAGATCTGAGGTCTGTCAAATAATTCCTTGTTGAGCTAACCCTGCTTGTCTGTTGGCTTTCAGGTACAGAGGAGTCAAAGAGCAGACCTCTAAGCCATAGGGTCTTTTCTTTGAGGCTAGGAAGGTTTAAAATGCAACACAGAGAAGTGTTTAAAACAGAAGGTGTCATTCAGCACAACTTGTGATCTCACTTGGAGTGTGGACACTTACGGAAGGTCCAAAACCTCGAGGCAGATTTGGAGAGTGAAAAGCTCATAAGATATTTTTACAAAACTTCACCAAAACACTAAAGAGGCTGACATATAATTTTGCTGAAAATTTTCCTCACCTCCCATCTTTTCAAACTCCACACAACCTGGGTACGTTTTCCTATTTTCTTTTCTTTTACTTTCAACCAAATGAACTTCCTCACTGGCCCAAACCTCTCATCATTCCTGTGCTGTGCAAAGTACCCATGTCTTTAAAACCGGAATTCAGGATCAGATTAGTGTATCTTTAACATAGTAATAATAGATGTCAGGCACTACAAATTCTCTATGCTTGCCCATCAGCTTCTCACATTACTAAACCACAAGTACTGTTTTCCTAAAAAGCACCTTTCATGTAAGCTGCCTTTTAGTGAAATATGACTGCTACTGTGCACAATTTAAAAAATGGCTTGACAGAATTGCTAATGTTCTCATTCCTTCAGGATATTTCCTAATACTTGTAGCCTTTTCATGTTTCTAATTAGGCCAGTAATGGTCCCTGAAGTTAAACCAATTAAAATTATTTACTGTGACACATAGTGTGGAGATAATTATCTGATATCTGAATCCAACTTCTGCTTACTTCGCATCATTACTTAATAGAAAACAGGGAACCTGTTGCCCATGCTTTCATTTTACTTGTCTACCAAATGTGTTTGCCCTATAGCAAACTGTTCAAATAAAGCATTAAAATCTTTGTGGCGCTAATCAAAATGTTTAAAATCCACTCACACTTCCTTTATAGTACTGAGAAGCATAAAAAACTGTCACAAATTACCTTTCACATTACAGTTGCTGATCAATGTAGTATTATACCTACATTGTGCATAGATAATGCAGCTTATGCAGTTTCTAAAAACATTTCCAGCTTTTTTGTTTCTCTTGAAAACATACATGGAACTGAAAAAAGGCTTGACTTTTTTAGACTTATGGACACAATAAGGGTATTTTTTTTCAATAAAATTGCTTCAACTCCTGATTTTATTTAATTTACATGTCACATTTCCACAAGCTGACTTTTTCTGGGACAATTATGAATTGATATGAGGGGATTTTCCAACATACCATGTTTCATAATTAATCCTTTTTAATTTAGCCAAAGTTCACTTGGAATTTACTTATTTCAGAACTTCATGGGAAGGGGGAAAAAGACACATGACAAAAAGGAAAATATTTCACAGGATAGACAGTGTTTTCCACAGAATAACCACTACCAGAGACTTCCCCTTGGGGGGAAAAAAAATCCCCTACATCATGAATTCTGCATTTGGAAACAATCTGGCCTGTTTGCAAAGTGAAACTGGTTGAAGTCTTCACACAGAAACTTGAACCACTAAAAGAATTTATATTTTTGCTGAAATCTGTCAAATGCTGCAAATTACAATAATATAGAAAGGTGTTCGGCAAACTACAGGGACAAGCCAAGACCATTTCCTCACGACAGAACACCACTCCCTTAGCAGAGATAGTGGGAAGTGGCTCTGTTTGCTTTGCCAAGTTCTCTGAGTTTTGTGGCCAATCTGAAACCCAAATGGAGTCCTTACGGGTTTTTCTGATTCAAATTTAACATCACATTTTTGCACTTCTCTGGTAATTGAAAATGTATACATAATCATAGTGTGCAAGAAATGTGCTCTACTTACCGGCTGGGAGAACTAAGCCTGCTGAAACAAATGCCAAACAGGGAACAACACAGCTTGCTCCCCTCCTTGCTACAGGGATGTGACTTTTGGGGGGTGAAGGCAGAACAGTGCTTTATGTTCTGCTGTTCACTGGACTATGTGATAAGTCAGCTGGGTGGCTTACCTCCCTGCACTTTGATTTTTCACATCTGGCCTATAAATCCTTAGCTTAACATTTGAGGCAGTATCAGCTAGATTGTGGTTTATGTATGATGCACAGGAGGAATTATCAAGTTACAAATCCTTATATTTTGTTCCAGATTTTAGTTCATTGGAAGCACAGAAAAATATGAGAAAAATGTATTTAAGGTCACCCCTGCTCTCCCCATTTCTTTAAAGATTTCAAAGTAATGACTTAAATTGAAATGTATAACGAAAAAACATATTCTTACATCACCATTATCTCATTTCTTCTATTTCCTTCAATTGTCCATACACTTCAGTCTTCAACGTGCCATCAACTTGCACTTAAATGAATAAAGCAATTGCAAACATTGTTAGACATCATTCTCATGGGGAAATAATTTCATATTTGGCTACGTTGTTTGTCCTGATAAAGAGGATCAAGTTAGCTCATGGATAGTAACTACTCTGTACATCTTAATTTACTTCATATTTCTTTCACCCTCTTGTCATTGCTAACTAATTCAGATACATTCTTTTATCTTACTGATCACCAAGGCTAATTAATTCTTGTCTGCTCTTGATGTTATTGAATGCAAAGGAATGTGCACCAATTTCTGTCATGAAGGAGTTAAAAACTTCTCAGCCTTCACTCTGGAAGGTTTGTTCCTATGCCCTTTTAGACAATGATAAGCCATTAAGCGTAAAACTAATTAACATTTCAAAAATTAGTGTTAATCAATAGTACACAGCTTCATTGGGAGCCTTGCTCTGTCAAGTTTTTCTGCTTGATTTTTTATACCACACCTTTCAAACTACTGTGCTAGTTTTAGATGTGTTTGCTGGATCGAGAACACAGTGAAACATTAAAAGACTGAAGTCACTAGAAATACATCACTGGTATTTTTTTAAATATCTCCACTAAACTCTAGTTATTTATTCTGCTGTTCCTCCTCCCCCATCATTCTGTTGAGTGGCACACCTGATTCTCATTCATTTTTATTGTTGTACTAAATGACACATTATATTTAAGATAACAATTTATCATCATCATCTATCAGGAGAATGCTGGTGAAATATAAATTAGACTGCTCCTAAAGGTCTGTCTGTGTGGTGGGGTTTTT
Organism: Corvus moneduloides; assembly: GCF_009650955.1. Taxonomy (NCBI): domain Eukaryota; kingdom Metazoa; phylum Chordata; class Aves; order Passeriformes; family Corvidae; genus Corvus; species Corvus moneduloides. The sequence goes on from NC_045511.1 coordinate 55,323,718, forward strand.
TATGTTGGAGAGAATAAAAAAGTTTATTTGTTATTTTTGCGTTTGGTGTTTTGAAAGCAGAATGATCATCGTAATTTCAATGTATAGAAACTGGAGGAAATTTCCTGTTTTAAAGAAACTTGATTGCTTAGGCTTGATTGCTTGTTGCTAATATGCATTCAAATATGATCTAAATGGTAGAGCACTTTAGTGTCTGCTAAACCAGACTGTAGTGGAGAACTACCAACAATTTATAAATTCAGTACTATGTTCTCATGATCGAGATGATAATGACTGACAGCTATGTATATTGAAAAATTAAGGAAGACGTGAAGGAGAGTGCCACCTAAGTCTTCAAAACTGTACATGGGTATTTCATCTTGGCATTTTTGAGCACCAAAAAAAGGAGTTGACAACACAGCTGACTTACGTGGTCTGTTTTTACTTGCTTCATGTTGGAAAGAGTGGAATGTGTATTTATTGTGCTGGTGTGGACAAAAAATTACTGTGAGGGAAACGTTCTATCTTTTCCCATATTTAGTAATTTGCAGTAGAAACTTGAAAATTGTTGTTCTATTTCCTCTAAAATATTACTGCCATCAACTGGGTAATAACCAAAAGCCTGAAGTTTACAGGGAATGTAAGCAAGGGTTAAAGCAGTAGGACTGAGAGATTAGAGGGCAGAACGAAGTAATCAAATTAACTAAAATTCAGATTTAGTAAGATTTAGAGGTAATCCAGATACACTGTTCAAAGGAAAATGCCCCTCCAGCCTCAGTTATCAGGTGAATTCACTGAAGTGCTGGAATTTCTACAGCTCTATGGAGGAAACAGAGAATCAAATCTCCAGAGCAATGGAGCAAGCCTTGTATTTCAGATGTTATACACCAATGCAGACATAACGGACAGGCCTGATAAGTAGAACATCTCCTCAACCTAGACTTTGAAAGGGACAAGTAGTTACCTGCTGTGAAACCAAATACCATATTGGACCATGCCCATCCTATGGGAATTCCAATATTTTTTGAAGTGAGTTTCTGAGCTGCTCACTGGCTGAGAGTTAAAGCTCAGTGTAAGAATGGAACAGCTCCATTATTTTTTTGTAGGTCAATAGGAGACCTTGCACACCTGCAACACACCTGGCATAGTGGCTTGGAGCCAGGAGGGAGACAGAGGAGAGATTAACCTTGAGTAACGTACTCATCTTGCTGGTTTTAAGGGAACCTAAGAGTATTCTTCATTCTAAATGCTGGGATTCACCTCAGACAGGCAGTCAGGCCATTCACATAATTTCTATTAGTCTTACAGTTTTAGATCTTAAACTTACATTGCATCTTGTTTGCATAATGGTTCATGAAAGAAATGTTATTGCATAGGCAGTAGGCCTAAAGGAAAAGTGGTATTTATGTGAACATCTGAAAAAATAAGTCATGTTCATTTAATTTGTTTTGACTATTCAGTGTTAAATTGAAAGCTGTACAATGGAGAGCTCTGTCATATCATTGGTTCAAGTGTATCACAACGTAACCCCTCAGTATTCTTATAGGATCTGATGTCACTTTCAGCAAAAGTATGTCACTACATTGCATGTCAATATCCATGCTTTTGTCTACTACTTGGTATTAAAACACCTTTCTCAAAGTAAGTAATGGTATTATGAATAGAACCAAGTCCTAAATTATTTTTCTAAAACCGAAGGAATCCCATTTCTAATAAATAGCAGACACTGTGCTTTAAGGCAAATTCATAGTCCCAGACTGAGTAGAATAGATGCAATCTACTTCCAGGATCTGGACCCTCTGATACTTTTGTCTTCTCTGTAGATCATACTTTGTATTCAACTCATTTTAGTCCAATAACATTCATTCAGTTAAAGATTCTACAAACACTTGTGGAAACTTCTGTTTTGTCAACACAGTATGGTTTCATAATTTGATCAAACTGAACCTACTCCTCCAAATCCAGCTAATCTGAATAGAGACTGCTTGAGGAAATTTTTCGAAAAGCCAGGTGGCAAGGAATCAAAGGCTGTTTTCTCATGAAGCATATTGCAATGAAGTTTTTGAAGCTCAGATTCCTTTGCAACTCCAGTGGAGCTGTGCTTAATTTCATTCTAAATGCACAACCAACAGATTGTGGTTATTGTGATACACTTACCGAAACAGCAATTTAAATAAACACACAAGTATAACATAAAGTAACCTTGCAATATTGGCTCAGTAACAATCAAGGATTCCCAGGAAGGTGTATATAAAACAATTCCTTAAATATGCAGTTCAGTAGTGGGAATTAATTCTGAGACATTTACCTTTTAATTTGTTCTTAAAAAAACCAAACCAGCATCAGAGAGATTTCTTTCCAATCAGCATGTTTTGAATAGGTTAACTGGAGTGATTTCTTTTTCTTGCACCTGAAAACAATTGTCCCTTGTATGTTTTTCACCACGCTTTACTGCCTAGAAGTACAAAAATGCCCCATGAAGACTCAAGAAAATGGGTAAAGAAAAGGGGCATTGTTGTGCAGACACCCAAAATGATGGTACAGAAGTTCTTTTCAGTGGACCACGAAATTCACCTCTGACTGACAGAGAAGCAAAACCATTTCAGACTGAAGAGTCATATTAGTTTTGTGCTTTTCCATCTCTTTTCTTTCAAATGACAAAAGTTAAGCTTAGATGTTACAATTTTTAGGAACATTCTACATTATACACAGAATCTCAGAGATCAGAAGAACAAATTATTTACCTAAATTTCCTCGTATGAAATTCCACTTGGATGAAAACTGACCTTCTTTTGGACCTCTGGAAAGCTGTAGGACACTGAAAATAACAAAGAAATCTTAAAAATATAGCTGGTCTGAAGGCTTGAGTGTGATGTTAAAGGAAGATTTAAAGGATGGTAAGTACCAGCAAAGTGTGTGTTAGGGAAGCAGAAATGAATAAAAAATTTTACAAAGTTCTGTAGGTAATACTAGAGTAATTATTTGCCCGGTATCTATCAGTGAATTTTTCTTGTTCAACAGTTTGCTTATCAAAATGTCACTTTTTATGAATTTCAGCAACTGCTGCAAACTGCAGGCTTTTAAAAGCAAACATGTAAGAGAGAAAGAGAAAAATCCCTTCCTGTTACTAGAAACTTTCACATCTCTAACTGGCTCATACTCACAGGACCAGCCATGAAGCAAATGGGGTGTTCCCATGATGAACCCCCTGCACTCCAGTCACAACTGCTGCTCATTAAATACCCATCACTTCACCATGGTCCTCCACAGAGATCTCCAAATCCCGCAAGTCTCCTAACAGAAAGGCACTGAAGTATTTTGAACAAATAAAATAACATTGCTAGCATAATAGCTCATGAGCACATGAGCTCCTTTGGATTTCTCTTCACTCTTAACTACAGTTGTGAAGTGTCAGATCTAAATCCGGTAAGTGGCATGTTCTTGCTAAAAACATTTCAAAATTCATAGACTTGTGCATCTACAAGATGGAACAAGAGAGGCCAGAAGGGCTATTACTGCTGCTTGAGAAGAGAGCAATACTTTTTCTCTGCAGCTGTAGATACACTTCTATACCAATAAAACCATGATTATTTACACTATGGGAATGTTCCTGACCACTGCAGACAGTTTAAACTTTTAGGTTTATCCTTTCTTTTTTTCCATGCAGTGTTTTTACAGTCATAATTTCTCCTAAGTGAGCTTCTTGGAGAAAAACATAATACTTTTATGTGTATTATGGGGATGAAGTGAAGTATATGTCAGCAATTTTTTGGAAATAATTGATCTTATTGTGCTTTGCAAGTGAAAATCCACGCATCTGTCCTTTTCACTGAGATATGGTTCATTAATGGTGCTACTGTAAACCATTGTATCATAAAGGATTTGCTAGACACAATTTTTTAAAGAAGAATTCTCTGAAGTGTGTCCATTTATCTGTTTAAGTCCTCTCTTTACACACCAGTTAGAAGCATCATCCTTCCTAGCACCCAAGCCAACCTATTTACTACAAGAAGCTGAACACAATCCTGTTGTGAGTGAGAACCAGGCTTCCCAGACTCCTGAACATCTTCTGAGCTCTCAGAATATGACACAGTTGGATCTCATTGCAGGTGTTACACCTCAGTAATTAAACAGGTATCTATCTCTTGCAAAGTGAATTTAGAAATACTGTGTTCATAAATTACAGCATGTATTTATAAGCTCTAAAGCTCACTGACAGGTCCTGAGATTTTGCTATCTCATTGGACCAAACCTCTTCTTCTGGGGCCTGTGTTTCAACCCCATTCATGTTGCTCACTCCCCTTTTGCCTTGCCCAGCATCCATCAGAGCCAACCATTCTGGGCAACCAAAGGGTGAACTTGGCTTCTCTAGAACCCAGATACTGAACCACACCACGTAATTTTCCAGAAGAAGCATCTGAGTGTTTGGTTGGCCTTTTTTCTGGCTTATGCTGGGTATTGTGGTGGCTGGAAGAAGTCTGAAGCTAGAAAAGGAGTAGCCTGGTGGCGTATCTTTTGAAGTTTTTATTATTCATTCACTTTTAATTGTCATACATTTATCCCCCACTACCTGTCTGAATAAAGGCTCTGAGAAAATTCTCCTTTGTGTGATATGAAACCCTCACCATCATATTGCTTCACGTGGTCCCTCTGCATGTTCCCTGTGTTTGCTCCTGCTAGCCCTCCTCTTGCACTTATGTTTCCTTTCTCTTGCAAAACCATAATGAAATTATTTTGTGGTTAGCATGCATGTTCATGAGATATTTCTCTGCAGTAAGAGGCCTCATGATTATTTCAGTTTCAGGATCTAGTTTTAGACTCAGACCATCACAATACAGTTAATATCTCTTATTCCATATTCATGACTTGATTCAAAAAACAAGATTATTACAGTTAAAACAGAAATACTTTTGTCCATTTTCTTATTTTTGTCTTTCAATCAGAATATTAGGATGGCGTGGATTTCTGTTTTTAATGAAGTTCTCAGAAGTCAGAAGTACCTATTTACTTTATGGACTCTTCAAAAGAAGACCACATGAAGCAGGTTGGAAAAGTTTTAATACTTACTCTTCGTATCCTAAACTAATTTCCTCTCTATGCTGTCCTCTAATAGCCACCAGAAATAAAACTTCATGTTTTTGTCTCTAATGTCTACATGCTGACAAAGCTTAGTATTCCTTCTGTCTTTTGCACAATTCTCTTGAGTTAATATTGTCTTAATAGTGAGTGTAATAAATAGGTGGAAACAATACTCCTGGTGAAATCTTACAATGGCAAATGGTAACATCTTTGGGTAGTACTAAAATTTGAATGGAGTAAAGCAGCAGATTATGCTGCAAATAGATGGAGGATTTTTCCCTCTCTCCTTGTTGATAACTTTCTGATGTGAATACACTAAAAAGTGTGTAAATAGGCTGGGTGTCCTTGCTTTGCAAAGTCAACTCTCTATATGGCAAGATATGTGACACCTATCTCACAGACAGGAGCTTACAATCCTGTTCATTAATTTTATCACTAACATAAACTTTTAATATGCATATGATCAGTATATGGGACTTTTAGGGCAGCTTAAAATGACTGTAACCTGTAATTACTACTCCTGTACTTGATTATAATAATCTGATTGCAATTATTCAGTGATTTTAATACAAGCCCCAAGCTATATAACAATAATTCAAGTGCAGTGATTGGGAACATGTTTCTGTTTGGCTGTGAAATGATGTTTTAATTCGCACTGATTCAGGGATCTGGCTATAGTTCTATTCATGTAATTAAGGCACATTTATGCAGTCAAGTACAATAACTTTAGTTTGAAGTGAATTTAATTAGTACAAAGACTCTATATAAAGTCAAAATGGATCATAAGCATGAATTCCTTAGATAGGAATAATAAAACAAAGATAGCAATACTTGGCTCATTTGACCATTACAATGAGATGGCTAATTTTTAGATAAAAATGAAGAGGCACATGGGAAGATGGGAGAACTTGTTTACAGTACTACAAGATGCATTTTAGCTAGGGTCCAAAATTATTACTAAAAGTTTTATCATTTCTGTGCGCTTGTCTTAGTCCTGAGTTTAAGCCCATGATCAGAAGAAAGACTTTTAACATACTCCTGGAAATGCTTTACTCTGATGAAAATTTTCAGTAAGCCTGAGTTTTTAAAAGAGAATAAACTCTGAAGGCTATCTCATCTGTTGTAGAAGCCTCTGAAGGCTATCTCATCTCTTAGATCTTAATTTCAAAATCATATATAGCAGAAAAGAGTTTCACAAAACAAAAATAAGGCCTGTAAAATGTGTATTTTGAAGCCTCATATCAAGACAGTTTTAAAGCAATGGACATGTCTTTGCAAACAGAAGGGTTTACCACCTTTTAAAACCCCCTTATTAGACAACTAATAAGATACTACAAAAAAGCAACTGCTTAATGAGTATATATATAAATTTTACTTTTACATGTAGAATAAAATTACACTTTTTTATTAAACAAAACCATATTTACTTAATAAATCAATGTTTCTTAAACACAACAGGGTTTTTGTTCGGACCAAAAAGGAAAGCAAATAACTTTATTACGTTTTCTATTAGCTCATTCACGTCTTACTTGAACTGAAAAACTTTGATGCCCCACAAAAGAAAAATTAAAAAACAAATGCATCAATGAGCATTTGTGGTTGTATGGGGATAACACACTCTGTACACAGTGACTTCCTAGGTTTTCTGTATTTGTAATGGTACATGGGAATGAAAATGTTTTAAGAGGAAAACCCCCCACAAACAAAAAAACTGACCCAGAATCTGGAAACAATTTAGAAAATTGAACTAATAACAAATCAGCAAGAAGGGCTCATGTCAAGCTGCTTATTGGGGTAAAAATATTTTTTCTGCCATTACTATTACCATCTTCCCACAGAAGATTTTCTTTTCTTTTATTGACATTGATAATAAATGCATAATTTAATGATTACATGTGAATTAAGTGTTGCTAATAAACCGATTAATCACATCAATAATGATTTTGTTCAAGCTGTATGAACTGACTTTTTTAGTCTGTGATATTTGACATTAAAAAAGAAAAATTAAAATGCAATTTAGATAGCTATTTCTGAACTTCATCAAGTTATTGCACCACGTATTAGGTACTTCCAAACTCACAATACTGTCCTTAAACTGTTTTGATATCTGATGTCTTGCTCCAAGAGAAAACCTTGCTGTGGTGAAATACCTGATTTCACAATGGACCTTGTATGGAAGAAAATGAAAAGTATTTTTAATTTTTATTTTTAAAAAATCTTACTGTTTTGACTTTTACGGAAAGCAGAAAAAAATGTCTGGTTCCACACCAAAACAATCGATCAGATTTGGCCTTCTGATTGTTGATACTGCAGGACAAGAATTCTAGAAGTTCCAGAGAGAATTCACTAACAGTGAGCATACACTAAAATATGTTCAACTGTACTCACAGGTGTAACAGCCACTCTTACCACTGCACAACAGCTTTAAAAATTATGTGTTACCAGCACATGCTATATTTGCTTGTGCCTTTTTCTCAGAGGCAAACAAATAACATCTAACAAATAAGTTGTACCTACCAACATTACTTAGTAATATTTTTAATATTGTTTTTAACCACAATAATTTTTCAACGACAAATACCATGCCATTGTGATAAAAAAAAAATCTTTGGAACTTGACAGACAGGATATACCAAGAGTTAAAGAATGAATGAAATGTGTCTATATCTGCTTCATCAATTCAATGTTTTAAAAGGTTAGTAAAATCTAACTAATTGTTTAATATTTTCAAGTAGTCCACAAATAAAATGGGCTTCAATAATAAACTTGGAAAAGCTTATGAGAGGAAAATTTGGTATAATTTAATTTGTGTGCTCTTTTCCTTGGCAGACATTTTTGAAACTTCAGAATTTTTAATTTTAATTTTATCTTAATATTTATTAAGGGCCACTGATTTCTCTCTCCTCTGTGGTTTTGTTCAGTGGTTTTTTCTTCTTCTGATAATACCGATTCTATAGAGTAGACTTGAAAATCAGCACAGGAATCTAACATGGCTGCAGTACTAAGGTATAGCTATATCATTGCTTGAGGCCCTTTGACAAGGCATCTGTGTCGGAGCAGGCTTGCACCCTGACAACTCATGCCACCTCATGTCACGCAGTTATGGCAGTGAGACTAAAGTCAGAATGAGCTCCTGATGTTTTGACATCTACTTCTAGGAACTTTAACATGCCTTTCATTCATGCTGAATACCATCAGATTTAAAAAATACTGTTCCTGGCTCTAAGCATTTAAAATCAGCACTTAATTGGTGTCAAGGCAAGTACTTTTATCAATATGTACTCATTCATTTGTAAAAATTATACTCCCTAAAAATCTTGGCAACAACAAAAAAAAATAAACATTTCATAATTTACATAACAATAACCAAGCAAATGTGGACCAACCCCCCCACCCCGTGAACCACAAACTGAATATGCTTCCATTTGTGAAACTTACAGAGGTCTGTGGAGGGACCTCTCTTACTCCAGTGTGTCACTTGGTTCAGTAATGGCTGGTCCAGCTTTAAAAACTGAGTTAAGAATCTGCCCACTATTCATGTGGGTGTTCTCAAGGGCATTATTAATACCACTCATATTCCAAAGTATATTTCATGACACAGCGTAATTTACTGGTACACTGAATCACTGCTTGGCAGTTTTCCTGATTTGTCAAGCACTAGATTACCAATAATAAACATATTTTAGCAATATTTTAATGCCCTAAATGACTGTATTTCTAAAATGAATTGCTATTTTGATTTTGTAGAGCATGCAGACACATGAAACTGTTAAAATAAGAAATGAAAAAGCTGTTAACTGTCACACTTTTCTAACAGGAAAGTAGAGGAAATCCCCCAAAAAATTTAAAATTCCCTTGTTGTCCTAGTTGATGATGATATCTTTTCCTGCAAGCTCAGTAAGTATGCAGTTTGGTTTAGATTACTGACAGGGCAAAAGTTTGAACTCAACAAGTCAACTTCAAAATATTTGTCAACCCTGACTGTCTACTCAGTAATGGTCACAGAAGTGTGAACCAGTAACAGTGTCTTATCTACGAGGAAATCCTGTACTAAAAATTGCTAATTAAGGACTTGAAAAGCATTATGCTTCCTCCCTCCCTGCCTCCATTTATTAGTTGAAGTTGTGTGATGTGGAAAATAACTTTTTCAAATCTTTTTAGAACTAATGAACACATTTCAAGAGATTACTACTGTGTCCTCGATTCATCCAACTTCTCAACCACTGCTCCAAGGGAATCACATGAGTACTTGACCTCTGTAAGACTTTAAAAAGAAAAACAAACTTCACAAAACTTAATCACATTAGTTAAAGCTGTAAGGATGTTTTAATGCCCCTCCTAAGCCACCCTGTTCCATTACCTGAAACCCATCAACATAATCTTTCCTTAGGAAAAAAGGAATGAATCAAACTGAAAAGATTTGTAATTGAATTATCCTCAGACTCGGGGCAATTAGAAACATTTTTTATTGGAACACCTAGATATAACCTTGACTGCTTCTAATTAGTCCACCAACTCAGATAAGAAAATGCAGGAACAATTTCGCAGTGTTGTAAAAATTGAAATGAGTTCAATATTGTTGCATGTATGTCTTAGGAAGGCATAGTGAGAGAATACAAATCAAATGGAATGTAAAACAATCAAATGGAATTTAAGCAAATTAAGTTGTAATACAAAACAAGTTATTTAAGGAGTAATACGTAGCTTTTGTTCCTATTAAGTAAAATTACATTATGTTCTTCTTGCAACTTCAGATAATATTTTTATGTCAATAAACTGTTACAAAAAGTTATTGTTGGAAAAGCATAAAAATATTGTTCGCAAAAGTTCAGAAGCCTTCTAAAAATAATATATTCTTGTTTACTGTCAGTTTTTATGGAACTGTCAGTCTCATGTATGAGAATCAAAGGCAAATGCACAATTCACTGCAACAGCAAGTAAATACAGTAAGTTATAATCCTGCATTTTATGTTCCACCTTCTTTTTATGTTTAGAATTCCAAATTTTCCCTTGCAGTTCTATTCTATTCCTTGTTATCAGAAAAGAATGCTGACTTCAGAAGATGAGGCACTGTGGAATTAGACTGCCATGGAGCTGTTCCTATATCTCTTGTTATTTGAGTGTAGGTCGTTATTTTCATGTTTTGTGGTTGGGTTTTTTGCTTGTTTTTTTATTTGTGTGATTATAGTTCTAGATTATGGGAAAGTCTTCAAAAGGCAGATCTTTCATATCTTTGCATTTGCTTTCCTGTTAATTTAGTGTAAAAGAAGAATCTTGAACAGGAAATAAAACCAACCCTGTCACAGAGGAGTAGAATAGTAAAATGTGTTTTCCTTAATGACAATGTGCATTTCAATGTGGTTAAATATACCTATTATTTCAAGTGAGAATTTTTACCCTGAGTGTAAACAAAATTTTTATAGTGAAGTTTGAACTTAAGCTTAACATTCTCACACAAACGTTTTAAAATTTATTTTAAGTTACTTAACATACAATCTTTCAAAGTATGGGAAATTTGGAAAACAACTCTGGAAGTTGTACTCCTAGCTACTTTTTCTGTGGAGACCTGTCTTGTTTTCTTCTTTCCAACCATAATGTGCTATGGCTACAGTGGAAGCTAGAACAGAAAAACTGAGCTCAATTCTCAGCCCCCACTGGGAATAAACACTGCAGCTTTACTCGTCAATCCAGCAAATTTCATCCTTTTTACCACAAATCTTGCGGTGTGCAGTGTTTGGCCAGCTATTTCAATCATATGATCAAACTACCAGCCTTTTTATTTTAACAACGGCATTTTTTAGGTCAAAATGTATCAATATGATATATAGATATAAATCACACTATTGATCAAGATAAGACTTCAAAGTCAGCAGTAAATTAAAAAATATTACCTGTATTGCCATAGGTTGCTGCAAAAAGTTAATACATGTTGTTTGAGAGATGGAAAGTGTATTCTATGGATGCATGATAGGCTATTTCAGCAGTGGAAAAATAACTGCATTATAGCAAATTGTCAGAACTGATTACAAATTCCAGCCCTGTACTTCTTCTACTAGATGAGCTATCATTATTTTGTGTCATGGAATAACACAGAAAACCCTTAAAGAACGAAACAGATGACACAAATTATGGTATCTTTTGAAAAGTCCCATGATGATTGATTCAAAAGCATCATAAAGATCTAAGAGCCTTGACTTTTTTTAGTAATACTGCAGTTCTACACGGACTTCCATATGGATATCCGTATTTCACAGGGACAAGATGGTAGGCATACATTGAGACTATATGATCTATTGCTCTTTTCTTTGATCTTGGTGCAGTGGAACCATACATTGAAACTACTTTGTTCATAAAGTGTATTTTAGGCTTCACCACAGGATATCTATTTCCTATCAAAGTACATTTCAAACTTATTTCCTTTATTTTGAAAATATTTGGCTGTTACAATATAGAGACAAGTACCTAATGGAGAAAAATGATAGCTTGAGAAAGTAATTTGAGGGTCAAATTTATTTACAAACAATTATTTTCTACTTAGATCTAAATACCTACACATCTACTATATATATGAGATGTGCATTTCTTATATTAGAAATAAGTCAAATTTAATTAATAAATCACCAAAGATTTATTGAGATTTAACTTGCATATTTTTCAGCTAATGAAGTCTTTTCACACAAGCCATATAGAAATTGGTATTGGTTTTCCTCTTGGTTCTTCATAAAAGTACCCATCTAGGCAGCTGACAGTGGTATTTATAAAGCTACTTAAAATTATTAGAGAGCAAGCTAGGGGTCCAAAATATCTTTTAGTCAGGGGCAAAAAAATAATTACATTAGAGTGTTTTATAAAGGTGTAAACCTTTGTGCCATTTCATTTTTTTACATGAAATTTGGAAGCAAATTATAAAATAAATTTTAAATAATCTGCCTAATAAAAGGAAAATGACACAAAGGTGTAATTTAGGGGGAAAAACAATTTGATGATCTCTTTTGTAACTAGTTTTGGTTACAGCATGTTATTGTCTGTAGCATTAATACTGTGTATACAGTATTCTGCATCTGTATTTACCACCATATCAGAAATCCATTGGAAATTATTAAAATCAGTATGTATGGCAGCTGTAAGCACAGCAAGGAGATACAGCTTGAAAAAAAGAAGTATCAGCAGTCTGATGAAAAGTACTGTGGGAATTTTGGCAGATGGAATTAAATGATCCAAACTTGAAAAATACAAAGTCATGATCTCCCAGTACCGATATCTTATTTCACATCTGAGTCTCGTCAACAGCTTCTGACACATCAGCTGCTCCCAGCTCACATATTGTCCTTTTAGGACCATCAATATTAAAACTTGTCTGTCATTAGAATCTTAATGTGGTAGAAGTCATTCCATAGAGTTGAAAGACAAGAAGAAATCCATCAGGGTGGAGAAACTGCACCAACTGGAGAAGCATTAATATGCTGCTTTTATGTTCCTCTGCTGATGGAGTACAGCAAGGTAAAAATGCTTCATTGCCCTGACACCTTACGGTTCCGTTAGCTGTGTTGTGGTACAGACAGCATTATGGAACAAACAAGACGTAAGTTTATGCAAAATTTGAACATTTTGGTTAGTCACTCCCACGTACCTTGCAAACCCTTCAAATTTGCTTCTTCCATGAAGGGTTAGATGTTAATGCTGCTGGGGTTCATAATGGGGCAATTAAGTAAAAACAATGGACTAATACATCCAAATAGAGGAGCACAAAAGTTGATTAACATCTGTCAAAAGAAAAAAGATGTAACCGTATATGTGTATATATATATATATAGACTCTCAAAAGCACTGAAGGATTAAACTTATGAGGTGAAAGTGAGCCAATGCAGAGTCAAGGAAAACATAAATGGTGGACTATAATATTTTCTTTCCTTTAATTTATTTACATAAAGCTAATATGAAGTATTGTATCTATCTGAACGAGGAGCAAGTTTTACATATATGAATACATTCTACAAAATATAGGAAATTTTATAAATATCTGGCAAACTTTATAAGCTTAAATACCAAAAAGTTAAGAACACGCCATAAATTCTTAAACCAGGTGAACTGTGACTCTTGTTTATTATAGTTATTTAATTGTGAATACAGATTTTACTTCCCTGTGGAAATTTCACAGAATCACAGAATCATTTAGGTTGGAAAAGATCTTGGTGATCATCAAGTCCAACCGATGACTTAACATCACCCTGTCAACTACACCATGGCACTGGGACCAATACCAAGTCTTTTCTTAAACACCTCCAGGGATGGTGACTCCACCACCTTCCTAGCCAGACCATTCCAATGCCCCATCACTCTTTCTGTGAAGAAATTCTTCCTAATGTCCAGCCTAAACCCGCCCTGGGTGCAGCTTAAGACTGTGTCCTCTTGTCTTGTTGCTGTTGCTTGAGAGACCAACCCCCACCTGGCTACATCCTCCTTTCAGGCAGTTGTGGAGAGTGATAAGGTCTCCCCTGAGCCTCCTTTTCTCCAGGCTAAACAACCGCAGCTCCCTCAGCTGCTCCTTGTACTCCAGATCCTTCACCAGACAGCTTGCCCTTTTCTGGATGCGTTTGAGCACCTCAACATCCTTCCTAAATTGAGGGGCCCAGAACTGGGCGCAGTATTAGAGGTGTGACTTCACCAGTGCTGACTACAGGGTAAGATTGACTTCCTGGTCCTGCTGGCCACACTATTCCTGACATAGGACAGGACGCCCTTGGCCTTCTTGGCTACTTGGGCACATTGCTGGCTCTTGTTCAGTCTGCCACTGTCCCTTTCTGCCTGGCCACTTTCCAGCCACTCTGTTCCCAGCCTGTAGCACTGCAGGAGGTTGTTGTGGCCAAAGTGCAGGACCCGGCACTTGGTCTTGTTGGATTTGGATCATCCTATCATTGGATTTGGCCCATCAATCCAGCTTGTCCAGGTCCCTCTGCAGAGCCCTCCTACCCTCCAGCAGATTAATACTCACTCCCAGCTTGGGGTCATCTGCAAATTTTGGTGAAAAAACTCAATCCCCTCAGATCATCAATGAAGATACTAAACAGGAGAAGGCCCAACACTGATCCCTAGGGAACACCACCAGTGACTGGCCACCAACTGGATATGGCACCATTCACCACCAGGCTCTGGGCCCAGCCATCCAGACAGCTCTTAACCCACAGAAGAGTGCACTCTAGGATTTTGCTGTGTGAGACGGCATTGAAGGCTTTGCTGAAGTCCAGGTAGACAACACCCACAGCCTTCCCTGCATCCACCAGGCTGGTCGCCTGGTCATAAAAGAAAATCACACGGTTAGGCAGAACCTTCCCCTCCTAAATCCATTCTGGCTGTATCTGATCCCTCGGCCAGTTCTGTGTGATTGCACTCAAAGTGATCTGCTGCATAACCTTGCCAGGCACCAAAGACAGGCTTGACAGGCCTGTAGTTTTCTGGATCCTCCTTTAGGCCCTTCTTATGGATGGCTGTCACACTGGCCCCCATGTCACAATAGCTCAATGTTTTACAAATATCAATGACTCTTTTCTGACAGTTCTGTGTATCTACAGATGCAGTCAGATTTCTATCAAAAAACTGCCCTCTAACTCAAGGTGCCAGACTTGAAATGCCTGCAGATGTATTTTCAAAATCTACCCCTTTATGGTACGTTATAGATGCATTCAAAACTCAACTTCTTCCTGCGTTCATTCAGAGAAAAGAGGAAGTCCCTGTTACAGAATGAGGATGGTTACCTCACAAAAAGGGATAGAGACAGGGTAAAGTGTTTAACACATTCTTGGCCTCTGTCTTCAACACAGATTACAGAGCAAGGAGGTCTCAGTACCCTGAGATAAAGGATCATGACTGCGAAAATGATCAGCTTCCAGCTGACCCTAAAATTGTGCAGGATCTGCTGCTCCAGTTGGATCCCTACAAATCTATGGGATCTGATGGGCACATCCAAGAATCCTCAGAGCTAGCTCATGTCATTGCAAAACCTCTCTTGATTTTTGAGGTCTTGGGAATGTGGACCCATCCCAGGTGACTGGAAGCTGGTGAACCTTGTCCCAGTTTTCAAGAAGGGCAAGAAGGAGGACCCTGGAAACTACAGGCCTATCAGTCTCACTTCAGTGTCTGGTAAAGTTACGGAGAACATTGTTCAGAGAGGTATTGAAAAACACTCGAAAGACAATGCAGTCATCAGTCACAACGAGCATGGCTTCACGAAAGGAAAGTCCTGTCTATCAAACTTGATTTCCTTTTATGACAAAGTCACCCACCTAGATGATCCAGGGAAGCCAGTAAATATAATTTTTCTGAACTTCAACAAAACTTTTGATATTGGGTCTGCCATCATCCTTCTGGATAAAATGTCATCTCAATAATCATTTTACATGATGGGTGACCAACTGGCTCACAGGTCAGACACAAAATGTTGTCGTAAATGGGGTGACATCAGACTGGCGACCTGTCACTGGTGGGGCTCCAAAAGGCTCCATTTTCGACACAGTTATCTTCAACATCGTTGTTAACAGTTTGGACGAAGGACTTGAAGGAATACTCAGTAAATTTTCTGATGACCATAAACTGGGAGGAGCTGTCAACTCCCTCAAAGGCAGGAAGGCCCTGAAGAGAGACCTCAGCAAATAAAGAGCATTGGGCAATCACCAGCTGTATGAAGTTCAACAAGGGAAAGTGCCAGATTCTGCACCTGGGATGAGGCAAGCCTGGATGTATGGGCAGACAGGGAATGAGATGCTGGAGAGCAGTGCCGTGGAAACTGAGCTCGGAGTCCTGGTCAGTGGCAAGCTGAATATGAGTCAGCAGTGCCCTGGCAGCCAGGAGGGCCAAGCGTGTCCTGGGGTGTGGCGGTGCAGGTGGATCCAGCCACTCTGTCTCCCGAGGAGAATGCAGATAATCAGCTGTGGTGGTCCCAAGTTTAGTATGTCACTTTGCAGTTACAGCGAGAACCCATGACTCCTTTGTTCTAATGTTTGCATGTTTTCCCCTGATAGCTTAATGTTTTCCCCTCCCAATTTTATGTATGAAGTTATGCATATTCATTCATTTCCCTTGTTTAATATATATCAGTTCCAGAAAGTTCTTTGTGCCTTGATGCTCCATTGGATCCTCCCTAAATCCCTCCTACGTGTTATTCCCATTGGTTCCCTGTCAACCCCGCCTACTTACCCCTATCTAATTGGCTGAGATCCCTTTCCCCGCCTTTCCTATCCCCACTATAAAATCTCTGGAAACCCTCAGCTCCTCGGCTCTTCGTCCCTGTCAGTCCACCTGAATAAACCTTAGAGCACAAATGGAGAGTCCCCTCTGTCTTCTTCTTCGCCTCTGCTAGCGTGCCTTCTCGACCAACTTAGAGAGAAGCTCCTTTGGGTGAGGATCTCGACTCCGTCTGCCTGCTCTGTTTTTGAGTGTTTCAGTGTGACTGCTGTAGAGTGGACGGGACTGTGCTAGACTTCCGGGCTCTCTTTGAACTAGCATGCAGCTTTCAAGCCTGGATGTATGGGCAGACTGGGGAATGAGATGCTGGAGAGCAGTGCTGCGGAAACTGAGCTGGGGGTCCTGGTGAGTGGCAAGCTGAGTAGTGCCCTGGCAGCCAGGAGGGCCAAGCATGTCCTGGGGGGCATCAGGGACAGCATCGCCAGCCAGGCAAGGGAGGGAATTGTCCCGCTGTGCTCTGCACTGGGGCAGCCTCACCTTGTATGCTGTTTTGCGAACCACAATATAACAAAGACATGAAGCTATTATGGAGAGTCCAAAGGAGGGCTGTAAGGATGGTGAAGGATCTGAAGAGGAAGCCAGCTGAGGTCACTTGGTCTGTTCAGCCTGGACAAGAGGAGACTGAGGGGAGAGCTTACTGTAGTCTTCAACATGCTCATGAGGGGAAACAGAGGGCAGCTACTGATCTCTGCTGTGAGATCAGTGACATAACTCCCTTGTGACCAGTGACAGGACTCAAGGAAATTGTCTGAAGCTCAGTCAGGGAGGGTTTCGGTTTGATATCAGGTAAAAGGTTTTCACCCAGAGGGTGGTTGAGCATTGGATCAGGCTCCCCACAGAAATGGAAAGTCACAGCACCCACCCTATCTGAATTCACAAAGTGTTTGGACAATGCTCTCAGGCCCATGGTGTGATTCTTGGGGTGTCCTATGCAGGGCCAGGAGTTGGATTTGATGATTATGACTCAGCTTATTCAATGGTTCTAAGAAATTGTAATGTGTTCGAGTAGGTTTATAGTTCAGCTTTTGGTTCATTTCTGAGGCGAAATGCAAATCCCTAGATTTTGACCACAAACTCCAGATTTCCATTTCTTCTATGACATTGGACAATTCATAATTAAAAGCCACCTTGGAAGCAGCAGTTTAGTGACTTGCTCAACATCACATAGAAAGTATTTTGTGGCATCAGAGACAACTCTGGAGCATGGCATACCTCTTTCTTCTTCCTTTCCATTTACCAATCTGTACACAAAGTATCAAAAAGACCCTAGGTCAAGTGCACTTACTTTTGAAGCAAGACTCTTCTCATACCCAGATACCATCATGTCTTCTTCCTCCTTCTGAGCATGGGTGTAGCAAGATGCTCTGTCTAAAGTGAGATAAACCAACTCTAACAATGTCCTATTTTCAAAACTACCAGTGGGGAATGGAGAAAGAGGTGTCATTCTGCTTTGGTGTTGAATAATGCTGAAACCAGTCTGACTCATCAATCCCAAAGTTAAACAGTTGGAAAGTAAGGTGAAGATGTGGTAGACCAGATATAAGTACCTTGATAAAGTAACAAACAGGTGGCACTACTAATAACTTATCTAAAGCTGCTGAGCTGACACAGCTGGCCTGGACACGTATGACTGACAGTGAATAATTTTGAACAATAACGGCCTAGTTCTACTTTTTAGTGGAAGAGTTTTCTAACATATGACTGCTTATGTATGTGTGGAGATTCATCCCTTGAGTGGGGATGATGCTCAAGGTTACTTTGGGAGGCTGAGCAAAAGAGATTGGGCCATGGTTGTTGGTATGGTTGAGTAACATCAATCTCTATTTAATTATTGGGTTTACTGGCCTTAATAAAATTGTTTTAATAGAATTGCTTCAATATTGTTTATACAGTGCACCGTACTATTGTAGTAGTTACAACTCCTATCCTGTGTAGTGAATAATTCTGATTAAATCTATTTGTCTAATCATTATAATAATAATTTATACTTATATATCTGGTTTGTCATCCTTCATCATGTGGGAGAAAGTTATCTAAAAGTTCAACTACACTTATGTAATTCTCTACACATAAACCATTTGTATCCTTCCAGTGGGGGGAACTGCGAAGAGTTCGTTTAAAACAGATGGTCTAGGATGAAATTAAGTCCAACAAGACAATATTGTATCTGAGAACTGTTTATTGGTAACAAAAAGAGAGTTGCCCTACTAAAGACTAGGAAAGACAGTAAAGGATGAAGGAAAATGAAAAAGCATGGTGTGGGAGAGAGAGAGAAGACAGAAAAAAAGCGGGCATAGAAGGTGGGGGAGTGCGGTCCGTGTCCAAGTGGCAGGCTGCCTGCCGGGTGCCTGCGCAGCTCTCGAGAGGCACGGCTCCACAGGCACAGCTCCCGCAGCGACGGGCGGCCGGACACGAGGTGAGGGAGTGGGCACTCTGGCAGGAGGTGCAGAACCCTGTACAGGGCTGGATCGGCGAAGCAAGGTTAGAGGCAGGCAGGAACGCAGGGACAAAGCGGCCAAGGCATCAGAGAGGAACACAGGGAGGCAGGACAGGGGAGGGGAGGCTCGGAGTAAGCCAGTGTCCAGCCAAGCGCCCCGGGAGAGGGAAGATGAGTGAGAATAAAAGCAGGCTAGAGCCAGGGCAAGAAGGTGACCAAAAGACCAAAAAGACAAGATCCCGAAGCCCTGGCCAAAAGAGCCCCACAGCTTCTGATGCAGTTACTTCTTATGCCCCTTGGCTCCTCCCAAAGTCCGCCTGCTGACAGGAGACCATTGGCCCAGTCCAACGTTCCACTGCAGTCCATTGGTGGAGACATTTTTCCATCTGATTGGAGAGCCTCTCTGGAGGATACAGGGTCCTTGGTGGTCTCTTGCTGACTGCTTGACCCACGTGAGATATGAAATGGTTCCCAGGCAAAGTCTCCCCAGAGACGACGCTTTCCCCCATCTTCTCCTGGTTGCCTCCTGCTAGTGGCACATGTGCAACCCCTCCCCCACGTGCCTCTGACAAACAGTGTTGAAACAGAAATAAATTGGCTCCTCACACCAAAGTCTGGGGCTAAGTTTGGATCCAACTGCACCTTGACTCCTCTCCCAGAAGGAGTTCAGAAAGTATGGGTGTCCTTTCTGCACATTGTGACACAACAGGAGGGCTTCTTTACTAAACTTCATCTGAAGCTCGTGCTCTGCCTGTGACACTGGGTGACTGAGACAATCTTGGAAGGAACAAATAAGGAAATCTTGTTTTTCCTTTGTAGGCTCCACTGTTATAGATGCAGTTTTCCTAAAGATTTAGCTGTACTTCTATGAACCTGGGCAGGTGCTGCCTCATCTTTTCAGATGCATAATGTCTTGATCTGCTGCTGGAGGATTTTCTTAATGGAAACAGGATATATCTCTCTGATTTCAGGATTGTTCTTAAACATGCTTCACGTTATTTCCTCAAATAATGAAGATTGTATCTTCCTAATTAAATGTTTGAGCTAGTGACAAACCGCTACATTTTTTCATGTTTAATCTTAGAAAGTGGTAAACACTTTAAGTGAAACTTTTAAAATATGATGCCTGAACCATGTGATTTTCCACTTTGATGGTTCAGGTTGGGCAAGCTAATGTGAAATTGAAAATCAGGTCTTAGAATGATAAATATTTCTCTGACTTGTGAATGACTCAGAAAAGCAACGAAGAATTATCTCTTTTCTGTCATCACACATTCTTTTTCACTTGGTCTGAAGGCTATTAATGATTTCCTGAGGAATACAGACCAGTTCCTGCCTCAGCTGTACGTGGATCTTATGACAGTAACTCAGCATTTTCTCCTATCTGGAGGAAATGGCAAGGGAGGGCATCTGTTCTACTCATCCTTTGCAGAACCACAGGTGGATCTGAAAGAGAAGTGGTTTCCTCCTTGCTGCTTTGCTTGAATGGGTTAGCAAGACAAATGTACTCTATATGTTATCCCATTAGTCTGAGCTCCCACCCAGAGGTCTGCTGCAAGATCAACAAATGCTTGCCTTTAAAATCTAGACTGAAAGTACACAGATGGTCACAAAAAATATTCCAAGATGTTTTGCCTATACCTCAAAATTCCTTACTGGGGATTAAAATGTAGTAAGTGAATTCATTAGAAGTCAAGTGCACTGGCCATTACTCTGGAAGAAAAAGAGTCATTTTAACTTGCAGCTGTAGGTCACACAGATAAATTTTTCCTTTTTAATGTAGTACTTAAAATCGCCTGTCTTTGATGAGATGTTATAAATGTCAGGTTTTTTTTCAATTTCACTCTGTATTATGGTACCCCTGTATTTGTCAAAAAAAAAAGGAAGAAAAGAAAGAAAAGGACAAGAGTACCTCAGGAAGAAAATTCTTATTTCATTAGTTAAACAAGGAAGAGATGCACATAGATGTGTATAACCACAAGAGATAAGATGATTAAAAAGTCAATATACATCATGACCCTGAATACCAAATATGGAGATACGAGACAGTTTTGGTTTATTACAGCATAAATGGCATTAAAGTATGTGACAAACCTGTGCTAAATCTCAAAGTATACTTTGCACTGTAAGTTCTCTCCTTCTAAAATTAATAAAAAAAGTGACCAACCTGTGACGGCTTTAACTTCAGTCCTGATTTTCTTTCACTGAAATACAGAATAGTTCAAAGTCAAGGACTACATGAAGTGATTTACTTTGCTTTTATGAAAGGCATTATAGAAATGTCGCTCTATTGTATCTAACTGTATTTAAGAATTAACTGCTGTAGTACAGCCGCAAGAGATGAATATATGTACTATGATCAACCCCATCAATTACTACTCACCAACAATTAATGTAAAGTACTCCTGAGATAAGAGATTTGAAGACAAAGGAGTAAACGCATTATTTAAAAAGGGGTTGCATTTAATCCTAGAATTTTTTTTTCACTCTAAGATAACCTTATACTACAGTATTTTCTTTTTGATAATAACAGCCTTTCAATTAAATGAAGCAATCAGTGTGCTACAAGCCATGTCTTTCTTTGGTAGGAGGAGTTAGAAGCCCCAACATTCAATTGACCTGTTTCCAAATAATCTACAGGAAAAAAATGAAGATTAAGTCCTCTAAGAAGAGCAGTGTTCACAGTGTAGCATACAAAGAGAAGGATTCGGTGAAAAGATGAGAGGGCAAGCCGCATTGTGCTGGCTCACTTAAATCTTATTTCCAATTCACTAAATGTGTTATTTGACTTGGCAAGTGAGTTGGTATGTGTATTAGATCAGCAGGGAGCCTAATCAAGGAGATGCCAAGTTTGCTGCAGCCCCTCTGTGCAGCATTAGCCTCAACTAGTGACCTTAAGCAAAGTGGGTGGTTGAACCCAAAAGAGAATAGCATTAACTTTTGCTTGAAGTTCAGCTTGATTTGAAGTCTCCCTTTGTGCGTTATTAAAAAAAATGCAAAAAGCATTCAAGAGAACTGAATCTAGTCTGCTCAGCACCATCTTCACATGCAAGGCTTTATAGAAGCCTGCCTCCATTAATGCTGACACATGCAAACGAAATGAAAAGCATTAACTCAGCTAAGGCACTTGATTTTGCAGCTGTAGAACAATTCGCTTTGTAACACAGTAACTTGAAGTTGGGGGATTTTGAGTTTTCTCTTTTTTTAAATGCAGATAAACTGCTAATTTGTTAATAGTCACAGGAATTATTTTCAAATATGAAACCAGTCTCAAATAAAACCAAAAATCATACCAAAACTATTTTTTATAACCTCATTTTGCTAGCCATTTGGTGTACACAATTTTTTAAACATTTTCTGCATTTACAGATCCAGAGGGATCAGTGTAAGCCTGCCCTTTCCACTTTTTCTGAACTAAATTATATTCAGTCCATACATCTTGAAAAAACCCCAACATTCCAAATAAAGATGTATTTTTGTCTTAAAAATAGTTAACAAAAATTTTCTGGTTTTAAATATTGTAACAGATAAGTTTTTTAATATTTTTATTTTTTATTACCTCTGTTTCCAGTAAAATAAAAATTTATATAAATGCCCCTTAAAATAATGCTTCCATGATTCTTTTACTGGGTGTAGCTTTTATCTGCAATGCTCTTTTAGGTTGAAGATGTGGCTCAGAGAAATTAATGAAGTACATGCTATATATAATGTTAATGGGCTCCTCTTAAAAATTCTCAGTGTTTTCGTTGTTTTCCTAATCTTATTTTTACTAAGTTTTTAGGCTAGGTAACAGAATTAGTTTTCTGTCTGCTTCTTTGTCAAGAGTCTTTTTGTATCTCTACCAGTTACTCAGTTATCCTCTACCCCCCCAGTATTTTTATATATATGTTCTCACTTAACTGTAGAAAAAAAGATTTTTTTAGCTTTCCAATCCAAATGAATGAAGAGAACTTCAGAAAGAAAACCAAAACAACTGTGTACAGCTCTGTCTGTGTTGTGTATTGGAGCTGCATTTAATATTTCATTTTAGCTGTGCACTGTGCATGTCCTGTTTCTTTCTCCCTCCCAGTCAGAGGTATGACATGAAGGACAGTAGCACCACATTCAGCTCTTTCTTCTGTTATTAAATTGCTCCAGTTTTTAGTGTCTAGTATTCCTCCAAACCACAACAAAGAAAACTGGATTTGCTAGGGAAGAATATTATATAAAGTCTCCTACTCAACAATAAATAGCAAATTAAGTAGACAGATGTAAAATGTAATCTATTTTCCTAACACAGTATCATAACTTCTTTCATCATGTAATGAACAGTCAGGAAAAAAAAAATCCATTTTTTCCCCCATACTTGCAGGAATACCTTATCAGAAACAATTACTAATAAATAAAAACTATACTTCAAACAAACTATTTCTATTCAAAGGTCTGAGAAAATTTCACAAACTTCCACTTGCCTCAGATGCTCTATAAAAAACGTAAAGGTATATTCATTACAATTTCTAACCCCGGCCCTTTTGAACCGGGTTGTTGGGTTTAAGATGGCAGTAAGCTCCTCCCCTTGTCCCCAGCCTGTCTGCAAAAAGGGGTGCCTTCTACAATGCACCGTTAATATAGTAGACAACACAGTCCTCCACTGACTGCAGGAGCACACTGCTTCACCGTGTTCTTCACCATGGGCTGCAAGGGAATCTTTGCTTCCTCTGCTCCAGGGTGGGGTCCCACCCATGGGAGACAGCCCTCCTTGAACTTCTGCAACATGGGCCCTTCCCATGGGGTGTAGTTCTTCACAAACTGCTCCAGTGTGGGTCCTCTGTGAAGCCACAAGTCCTGCCAGAAAACCTGCTCTAGCACAGGAATTCGCACGTCACATCCTCCTTCTGGCATTCACCTGCTTTGGTATGGGGTCCTCCATGGGCTGCAAATGGATGTCTACACTGTCATGTAGTCATCACAAGTCACAGTCCCTTCAACTCAAGTTCAGACAGAAGTTTCAGCCTGTACAGTACAGCGGCACAGAAAACAGTAGCAATATCCTGGTCATCTTCCAGCCCAGGAGCATCACCATGGCTGTTACCAGAATGTTCCCAGGCACAATACTATGAAGTGATCGGCAGTACATCACTATGGCAAGTGGTGAAAGTAAAAAGCAGCCACTAATGAGCACTAGACTCTAATATACAGTCAGGAAAGCAAGCCCCATGGCAAGCGCTGCTCGTTACTAACTAAACAGTAGTAACAGCTATAAATTCAATCTAGCACATCCCAGCCAAATCTGTTGTTATCCTGAACCCTTTGTGCACCCAGTTAAGCATCGAAAAGGACTGTTGTAGTTTAACCCCAGCTGGCAGCCAAGCCCCGTGCAAGTTCTCTCACACCCTTACCAGCAAGATCAGGGAGAGAATTGGAAGAGTGAAAGTCAGAAAACTTGGGATTTGAGATAAAGACAGTTTAATAGGAAAAGTAAAAGCTGCACACTCAAAGCAAAACAAGGAATTAATTCACTGCTGTCAATGGGAGGGCAAGTGTTCAGCCATCTCCAGGACAGCACAGTCTCATCATGCATTATGGTTACTTGTGAAGACACACACCATCACTCCAAATAATACCCGTTCTTCCTTCTTCCCTCCACTTAATATACTGAGCATGATGTTGCATGGTCTGAATGCCCCTCTGGTCAGTTTGGGCCACCTGTCACAGCTGTGTCTCCTCCCATACACACCTAACTTCCTCGCCAGCGTGGCAAGTGTGGGAACAAAAGAAGCAGCAGAAACAGCAAAGCCTTGGCTTTGTGTAAGCTGTCTGCAACAATAACAAAAACATCTCTATATTATCAACTCCGTGTTCAGCACAAATCCAAAACATAGCCCATACGAGCCACTGTGAAGAAAATTTATTCCAACTGAAATCAGCACAGACAGAAAGTTTAATTTCTTGATAAAAAGAGTGATAGGAAAACAAGCAACTTTTAGTCTGATGACTACAGGGGTAGACCATGTAAGCCTCCCTGACATTGGCTTATACATCAGAAATTATATGAAAAGTCAACAGTCCTATGATGGCTTAGCAGGAATGTAGCAGTTGTGCCATACTTAGAAGATAATTACCTGGAAGATGTAATAGGCAAAAAATATAGGCAAGACCCATTGATGACAGAACTAGGATCTGGAGGTGTACTGAAGGCTCTTGCTGGTCATGCTTTCTTCAATTTCATATTGCTTGTCTTTTTCTAGACCTCTCAATACCTTAACTTTTAAGATTATTGCAGGAAGGCAAATGGGGAAGAAATAGTCTGTGTGTATGTAAAACTCTAATTTGTGATTAATTCCTACAGATGACTTACAAATCCCCAGGAAGTAAAGACTGTAACAAAAGTGCTAACCCAGTCTGACCCACAGCACTATTGGGTGTCAGCGACATATCAGAGAGTATGGTATAAAGGACAGCCATATGAAGAGGGTAAAATGAGGGGTTAAAAGTCACACCAAACATACTGAAAAGGCCTGCAGGCTCCTCAACCTTTATTCTTTAATTGGAAGGAGAAGAGTTTTTACTAAAGACAAGTCTACAATGTAGGCCGGCAACCCAACTGGGCAATACCCTTGATTTGTGCAGTTCACAGCAGTTCTCTTCTAATGTCTTCATACAGACTTTTTTTTCAAATGTAGTTAAAATTTTAGAAGTATAAAGGTATTTTACTAATTTTTTTTAATAAAACCTTGACTGCCAGAAATACTTGAAGTTAGTAATCATTTGCAGACTCCTTTCCCCTTTCTCACTGCAGGACTGAGGGCAGTAGCACAGCTGGCTGTCAGCTCAGTCCTTATTACCAACACCAATTATTGGTTAAAAAAGCCTACTATTCATATCTGGCTGCATTTCTTGACACAAGATGTTAGGAGCAAGAAACTCTATCCTTGTGATAGTAAATTTGCCTGGTTTTTAAATATTTTATCACAAACCTTCAAATAAGAGGAAATTATGAATTATTTTATATTTGATTCTTATTTAGGGGCAGATTTAAAAAAAAAAAAATTCCCTCCTCTCATGTGACCGTCCTGGCAGGTATTATACTTTGGAGAAAAAGCTGTGGCAAAAAGAGCAGTGAGAAAATTGAGTGCAGTAACTGAAAAACGTGTAATTCTGGATTCCTTCGCAAGGAGTAAGCTTAATAAAATCAAAGTAGTTTAAATGAAATCAAAATTCATTTTCCAGCCAGAAAACACTTGTCCTAGAACTGGATATAAACATTTAAATACATAATCATCATTGGCCAAAGATGTGTCGTGAAACACATCAGGAATTGCCAAGAGAAACAATATGCACATATACTTAATCAAGCCAATACTTCAATTAGATAGAAAAGAAGCTCAAATAATTTTTGTATTAGTAAAAACAATATCTCTTATATGGTAGATGTTGTTAGGAAGATAGTATTTATTAAAAATTACCAGAAGATACTTGATTAGGTTTTGAGGCTTCACTTCTGATTTGCTGTGGCAAAAGGAAGATTTCACAGAGAAGAAACAATATGAACTGTACCTAAAACAATGATCTTCCTTTTAGCAGGAAGGTCCCTCTTCCAAAACTATGAGAAGAAATGGTATGAGGCCAGCGGTATTTTTGTCAAATATAGAGAGGTGACAAAGCGTTTTGGTGTAGAGATTGGAATCTGTTAAAGTGGACATTCATGTCAAAATAAAGCTTTTATCACAGTCTGCCAAACTTGATGCTAAAGCACACTTAATCTATTCACGAAGGCAAGATATGTTCTGTGAAAGTGTGCCATAATCTGTAAATATAGAAGTAAATGCAAAATATTAGCAAGGTTAAAATGGAAATGTCACCTATAATTCAAGCAAAAGACTCTGACCTGCAACAGGACTTACTTTCCCTGTGTTTAATTTGAGTTGTTTATTTCAGTTTCATAGCTGCTGAAGAGAAACATAAACTTCTGGACATGTAGGAGAGATACTGTCTTTAAGGGCTGGTTTCTCTTTGCTTTTGACTAAAGAACTGAGGTCATCAGCTGAGGTCAAATGCTTAACTCTTAGATCAACTCCGCTAAGATGAAATCCATCTGTACAGTCTCACAATTCTTTACAAAGTCATGTGCCAATGCAGACCTTCCATATCTTGCTCATTTCCAAAACCAAAAATTGTTTTGTATTAATCTGGTTTTGGTCTGGGGTTTTTTTTGTTGGTGTTTTGTTGGTTATTTTTTTTAAAGATGGAGATTACTTCTATGCTTGTAAGGAACAGTGAATTTTTTTTTTTTTTTGTTAAAAACCCAAAAAGATATTCTATTAGTCCATATTTTCAGCTGAACAGCCATGGATGGACAACTTTCAACCACATTGCACTATTTGGCCTTCCATAGACTCTATTACAGGTTTCTATCTAGGATAAAACACCAATCTGCTGCAAGGATTAAGTACATTCTATCAAAAATAAATAACATGGTGATAAAAATGTAGATCTACATTCTGAAATATTACTGCAAATGGAAATAATTGTTTAGAACAAGTGCATAATTATTTTACTGAAATTCTCCTTATTTTGTCCTAGCCTTTGGTCCACAACAATCCTGTATTGTGGGTGACACAACACAAAAGCTGAAAGACTTGCATGAGCAAAGTTATTTTTTGAACATATCCAGGATTACTGCTGAAAAAATGTTATTCTTTAAATAATAAATATGTTGACCATTTAATATGACAGTACCTGTCGTACTTCATCAAAGACAAGCAAGCATAGTTAAGGTCATCAGAAGGAAACTTTTAAAACAGCATATAAATGTTTTCATTTCTTGTTATCTGGTACTTTTCCTGCAGCACTACATATCACCTTTGAACTGCCTAATGAAGAATGATGCTTTCCTGCTACTCTGGTTCTAAAATGGAAGTGTTTGCCTGCTGTGGATTTCTGTTCATTCCTTGCACACAGGGAATCAATTTATTTGTAATTAAAAAAAAAAAAAACCGATTAATTCATAATTATACTAATAGCAATCTCCTTTTTAGAATTAATTGCTCAATTTATTTGAAAGAAAATTTGAAGCTCTGTAAATATAAAAAAATTTCTATTAAAGTTCCTTCCATGTTTGGCCCTGAGTAATCCAGGCCCAATTCTTGAAATCTGCCACATGCAGATGAACCACTTTGCCTTAAGCAGTCTTCCATCTGCACTCCTCCCAGGATTAGTTCATAAGATATGTAAGCCTCCACCTTTTCCCTTCCAGTTGCTATTTTTAAATAATCAAATTCTTAGTTCATTTTAAAGTATAACATTCTCAGGATGCATATAGCTTCAACCAATAGACATTAATTTAAATTTATTTGGCCATAAAACTATGGTTCTATTTATAAATCTACCTTAGCTTACTTTCTACTCTATCAAATGATTTGTGTTTTACTTTGAGAAATGAAGTTTTGTTTGTGAACTAGTTAGCAACTTTCCCCTTTGCCCCTTTCTTTTTTTGAGAAGAAGGAGGTCAGTAAACAGAAGATACTGTGTCTTCATAAATTCAGATCATAAAGTAATTTCTAATAAGTTCAAAAGAGGTTAGAAAACAAAAATCCATTTTTGCAGTTTGGGGCGTCATCTCATTAAGGTAATATTGCAAGCCTCCAGTAAGAAAAAGGCACTGACTCAAATTTGTAATGATTTCACTTTCAAATTTCTTTTATCTCAGCTGCTGCTACATCAACAAATACAAGTGCTTCAGATACTTAGGCAGACTAATGAGCATTGCAGCTGATTACTAAAATATTGTAATACTTCCCAAGGCAAAATGACATATTTTTCAAAATTAAGAAAACAGAATACTTCTTCTTTACTGCTATAATGTATGACCTCAGTCTAAGCCTCAAATCCCACATTTCCCAGTACAGTTGAAGCAAGCAATGTTTAATTAAAAAGGATTAATTTTGTTTTGGGAAAGGTTCTAATTTGTTTTGGTCAGTGCGTTCACTGTGGCTGTAGTGATCTTAAAGTCTATCATGTGCTTTCAAAAACCTCAAATTCCTTCCATTCTTCTGTAGTCCTTAAATGCGTTTATTTTTTATTGACCACATTTGTAGTTTGAGAATCGGAATTACAAAAGTAATTTAAGTGTTATGTTTTAAAAGGAGAGAAAAATTTGTAAAGATGCTCTAAAATTCCTTCCCAAGAGACATGGCACCACCTCTCGGCACAGCTCTTGTAGAAGACAACTCTAAAAATACTCTTAAAACATATCTTTCAAAATATATTTCTGCTGGATTGCCTGATAACCAGAATTGGACAAGGGAAGGATATTATGAAAAGATCCTCAAATTCTAGGGCACAAATGTCTTGAGCTATGGGTTTTATTTTAAGTGGCCCTGAGAGAGAAGAAATGTAAGGCAAAGAAGGAACAAAGATATTGAAAGACACCTTTCCCTCCCCACTCTCTGTTCTGCAAGTTCTGTGCTATGTGTCCAAACAACAGTACAGAAATTTCCCTGCAAATTCAAAATAATTATCTTGCCATCTCCAGTGAACTGCAACTGCTGGATTTTTTCCTATGACTTAAATTCAGCAGTTCAAACTTCCTAGCAATTCTGATTCCAAGCATTTCTGTGAAGCCAGATTTATCTTAGAAGTGCAAGTTCAGTAAAATGCATGCTAATATCTATCAGTGTTTATGCAGTATGGAACCCGGGCACATGCTTAAGACCAGATGAAGTTTTGCAAGAAATACCTTTTACTGAAATGGAGCTGCAGGGAGCGGGACAGTAT
Organism: Corvus moneduloides; assembly: GCF_009650955.1. Taxonomy (NCBI): domain Eukaryota; kingdom Metazoa; phylum Chordata; class Aves; order Passeriformes; family Corvidae; genus Corvus; species Corvus moneduloides. The sequence goes on from NC_045511.1 coordinate 55,353,206, forward strand.
TGAATTTTCAAATAATTGTAACCATCTGACACATAGAATTTTTTTTCGTAATACCTAAAAAACCCCCTCAATGAACCCCAGAAAATTCTCAATATGACCGACAATATCTGTGGTCCTCAACAGTAGAGAGCAACTAGCATCATCTCAAGAGACTTGCCACATAATTCAGAGATTTTTGTTTTTTGGCTCTCTTTCATGCCGGGTTTGAAGACAGATTGCTCTACAAGGTACATCAGCCTGCAGGGAATAGCAATTTCCTTTTTCCTCTGCAACAAAACAAATGGAACTTTTAGAACTGTTTATCTTTGATCAAAAATATATTACTTAACACACCAAATGAACAGCTTTAAAATTTGTAATTGAAATTATTGCTTCCTGTGGCAATTTTTAGTGTTTTCACATTTGCTGGGCAATTGGTAACAAGAACTGATATCCTTACCATTTGTTTTTTATTTTTGTAATGATCTTAGGAGCAACATTTTGAAATACGAGCTTTCTTTAAAGTAACTAGATAAACTACGACTCTGTCAGGAATTATACACCACTTCCTCGCTAAATGATCATGGGAACTCAAGCAACAACCACAACCCCTACACGTAATGCATGAAATGATACCGAACACATATCATACATTTCTGTTGTAACATTCATCCAGGAACACCAAAGCAATAATCAGAGTATTTAAAAAAAAGCAATGAACCCACACACCCCCCCCCTTTGTCTCACCCCACCAACCATTAAACCAAAACCCTTTAGAAAACAGTTTTACAAGATGTGTAAAATCAAAGTATATCTTTTCATTAGACTCTTAAGACAATTTGTCTTTTTCTCATTTATTAAATAGGCTGAAGATGTAGTTTTCAATGCATTATGTTACTATAACACATCTTCATATTTCATTCTCCTTGTTGTATAAGGCCATGGTGTAACACTTGTCTTTTCAGAACTATCACTTTGTGTCATGGTTCTTTATTTTTGCTATTTTTTCACTTTGGCTTTCATTTTCTATGGGTGTCACTCTCTGAAGTCAGCTGTGGCATTATGACTAATCATACTCCTAGTTTACTGATCACAAGCTCTAAGTCAACTCTCCCCTTTCCCTTCAATTCTATGCAAAAAACCTCTTTGATCTAATGCTTGTCCTTTCAGGTCTCAAAAAGAATAATTTTCTTCTTCATTTGGCTCTGAGGCAATTTAAATCTTGTGTCTTGGACTTCATTACTATTTAACAAATTCACCTTTTGCTGGAGAGAGTTATAAATTTGGACACCCAAACACACTGCAATTTATCAACATCTTAATATCCTTTTAAGACGTGTTTGGTGTCAGAAATGAAAGAAAGGAAAGTGTGATTAAGATTTTTCCCAATAGTCCAAAATTTTTTCTTGACACTTGGATATTAACCCAACCTAGAAATTCTTTTATTTCTTCATTTTAACTCTCCCCTGAAGCATTTCTGACGAGTCCTAATCATACTCAATGTGCACCTTTTTTTTTTTTTCTCTGTTACTGTACTCTATACTCACAGAAGCTCTTTGTGACTCATCTTTTTTTCTTACTTTAAAGGAAAGATTCCCAGTGTTTGGAGAGTAGCAACAACAATTTCAGAACACCATCTACTCAGTTCCTTCTGATATGAATGTGATATCTGCACAGTTCCCTAAGGTCTTCATAAAATTTTGTATTGCTAGGTAGCACAGAGAAGTTAAAGCACAGTCACTACAGCTGCAGAATAAGCATTTAAGCTAAAACTGGATATCACTCGAGTTGTTGTCCATCCACTTCTGTTAAAGACTATGGACATGCTCTAGATAAACTATGGTCTAGACTGATGTTTTTTAATGTGTATCACATTCCTAGTTGAATTTATACAAATTTAAAGTGTGCTCTTTATCAGAGCTGAGAACTTGCTGCACTCATAAAAAGCTGTGTTTACGTTCTAGAACTCAATATCATTCAGCTTCTTTAGAAAAATCAATATCAAAAATCTTTTAAGGTGTTTGATTATCTATTTTCTAAAAAAAAAAAAAAATCCTAAACATCCTTAAAATTAAGTATATATATATTTATTTTTACAGTAATTACTTGGGGGCTGTAATTTTCTATAAATTTGATGGTAATATTACCTTGAGACAAGCATATAGTAAGTTCTTCTGGGGAAATCCCAAGCTCAGCTGACTGCATACATCCATTCAACTGTTCTGGAGTCGCTAGTTTTTAGATCTGCATCAGAGAGGTAAGATCTGAAAATATGAAGGATTCTTGTTTCTCCCATCTTTTCTTTTCAAAAGTGTTCCTTAAATATCTGCCCAATGCAACAGAACTTCTACGAGTATACCTCAGCCATGAAAATTTAGGATTATTATGGAGTTCAAATCAGTTTTGGGTTTGTTTTTTTTTTTCCACAGGCATAGGAAATTTCAGAAATGGAAATCATGAAGGAAGTTATCTTGGAATAAGTCTGCTATGTACTTCATACTGCTTTTTATCCAGAAATACAGAAGAGGATTTTGATTGATAAAACATACAAATCAGAAGTACATCTGTAAAGCAGGGTCCTTATCTCCAAAGGGTAAGTACAACACTCTACAATTTCTTTTGTTTTTGGCTTTCTCCTACATAAATTTTTGTGCAGGCAAAATTTGAGGATGCAAAACTGATGGCAAATCATAATGTGCCAGCCACCTAATCAAGATTTTTTAAAAAAATTAAAATACAGATTAAAAAATACCTTAACAATACCAATATCAGTTGCCCATGGACAATGATGATGATAATAACAATATGACCCAATGTAGTATTGAATACAAGACTTGGATAGTAGTTCATGCCCTACGCTATTGTCCTGTTTCTGGCCAGGACAAGATTAATTTTTACAATAGCCAGGAGGGGGTGTGCCTAGGACTTTGAGGTCCATGTCTATACAATCTTGTTCTATACCATCTCATGTCATCTTCAGGGGATGGAGGAGGAGGTCCCTTCTATGTCAGGTAACATGGCAAAAAGAGCAGTCAGATAATGTCGGAAGTGAGAACTCGCCTGTGAATTGTTCATTTCTTGTACACTCTTTTATTAGTTTTGTTGCAACTTACAGGACCCTGATAAAGTGACAGATTATTTGCAAGGTGAATGAGGTGGCAACTCCAGACAGGAGCAACTCAGTGCAGTGTACTGGGCCCTGGCTACTTTTTACTGGACACTGTTCAATACTTGACAGCACCCTCAGGGGAAGGAGGAGGAAATTAGAGAAACAGGCACAGTGGCCACCCAAACTCAGCTGAACCAGACGAACAACCTGTGCTGGTAGCAGTCGCTCTATACAGAAGAAGAAGTCCAAGTCCAAATCAATTTGTATAGTGAGGGGTGAAGAGGAAGCAGGACCCTCACAACAGGAGGAAGAGGTAGGGCCAGAGATAATCACCTATCCCTATCCCTGGCTGGGCTGTGAGATAAGTGGAGAGGTTTCAACTGCCAGTCCGATGAGCCCCTAATGACCTGGCTGCTCCAATGTTGGGATATGATGGCCCGTGGTGTGAAACTAGATGGCAGTGAAGCCAAGCAGCTGGGATCCCTGTCCCAGGATGTGGGCATTGACAAGGGTATTGGGAAGAGGACAGAAACTCTCAACCTCTGAAGATGACTCTGACTGTTATTCTCTCAAGGATGATCAAGTAGTGCACCCAGGCAGGTGGGACACTGTGGAGAAAGGTGTCCAGTACCTGAGAGAATTAGCTGTGCTGGAGGTAATCTATAGGGATTCAAATAACGAGCAGTCCCCTGTAGATCCAGATGAGGTCCAGTGTACACAATCCATGTGGCAGAAGTTTGTATGGAGCTCATCATCATCGTACACCAACTCATTGGCATTGATGTCCACGAAAGAAGGAAATCAAACAGTGCTTCAGGTGACTCCCTGGCTCCAGCAATATGATTATCATCTTTTTTCCTGTTTACCAACCTGCACCTTATCTGTGGAAAGACTGTTCAAAACTGCAGAGACTTGAAAGACTTGAGCAAGTTGGAGAGGAAAAGTCCCATGCGCCTCCAGTATGGACCAGAGTCTCTGCTCTTGGGAGCAAGGAGCCCCCTGCTCAAGAGAGAGGGTACAAACCACAAGGTAACCTGTGGTTTTTGCTGTGTGACCACAGAGAGTACATGAGGAAGTGGGATGGAAACCCCACCTCTGCCCTAGTAGCACAGGTGAGTGCACTGAGAGGAAGAACAAGCACTGCAGGAATTTCTTCAAGGAAGAAATGCTACTCCAGTTTCCATTGGGCAAGTCCTCAGACAGAATAGAAGGGCTGATGTTACTTCCAGTCCTCTTGAAGGGATCTCCATATTTACAAGAAGTGAGTAACGAGTACCATGACCAGAACTAGACAGGCCCTACTTCCAGGCATGTGGAGGAAAGGGACAATCAAATCTATTGGACTGTGTGGATCCAGTGGCCTGGCACATCAGATCCATGACAGTGTAAAGCTTTAGTTGACTGCAGAGCACAATGTACCCTGATGTCATCAAGATACGTAGGGGCAGAACCCATCTCTATTTCTGGAATGACAAGGGGATCCCAACAGCTGACTGTACTGGAAGCTGAAGTGACCCTGTCTGGGAATGAATGGCAAAACCACCCCATTGTGACTGGCACAGAGGCCCTGTGCTTCCTTGGCATGCGTGATGTCATACTGGGTTTTTCAAGGACTGAAAAAGTAGTTGTTGGGCTTTTGGGAGAGCTGCTATGCAGACAGAGGAAATAGAACAGCTGAACACTTTGCCTGGTCTCTCAAAGGACTGTGGGACTGCTGATGGTCAAAGAACAACAGGTATTCATTGCTACTACAACAGTACAGTGTTGACAATACTGCACAGCCAGGACTCTGTGACCCCCATCCATGAGACGATTTGTGGAGAGTCAGGGGTGGTCAGCAAGACTTGCTCACCATTTAATAGTCCTGTATGGCCAGTGTGTAAGTCCAGTGGAGAGTGGAGACTGACAGTGGACTACTGGGGCCTGAATGAAGTTACACCACCACTGAGCACTGCTGTGCTAGAACATGCTAGAACTTCAGTACAAACTGGAGTCCAGGGCAGCAAAGTGGTGCCTCAGTTGAGACCGCAAATGTGTTCTTCTCCATATCTTCAGCAGCAGAGTGCAGGCCAAAGTTTGCTGACACCTGAAGGGGCACTCAGTACACCTAGAGCTGATTTCCCCAGGGCTAGAAGCCCAGGCCCACTATTTGCGGTGGACTGATGCAGGCTGCACATCAGAAGAGTAAGTCTCCAGAACACTTAGGTTGATGAAATCATTATATGGGGTTACACAGCAGACGGAGTTATTGAGAAAGGGAAGGAGATAACCCAAAATCTCCTAACAGCCATTTTTGCCATATAACAAAGTAAGGTCAAGTAAGTAAGGAAACTGAGTTTTCAGGAGTAAAATGTCAGGATGGACACTGTCAAATTCCAATGGATGTGTTCAACAAAATAGCAGCCTTGTCCCCACCAACCAGCAAAAAGGATATACCAGGTTCCCTCTGTACTGTGGGTTTTTGGAGGATGCATATTCCAGATTACAACTGGATTGTAGATACTCTCTATCATGTGACCCAGAAGAAGAATGATTTCAAGTGGGGTCCTGAACAACAACAAAATTTTGAACAACTTGAACAGGAAGTTGTTCATGCAGTAGCCGTGGGGCCAGTCAGGACAGGACCAGAATACAAAAAATATCCTCTACAGTGCAGCTGAGGAGAATGGTCCTTCCTAGATCCTCTGGCAGAAAGCACCCAGGGTGACTCAAGGACAACCCCTGGGGTTCTGGAGTCAGGAATACAAAAGATTTGAGGCCTGCTGATAAGAGATCCTGGGAGTTTATGAAGGAATTCTAGCTGCTTCAGAAGTGTTAGGCACTGAAGCACAGCTCCTCCTAAAACCCTAACTGCCAGTGCTAGACTGACATTCACAGAGAAAGTCCCTTCCACACATCATTCAACTAATGCTATGTGGAGTAACTGGATTGTGCTGATCACACAGCAAGCTCACTGGAAACCCCAGTTGCCCAGAGATCTTGGAAGTCATCATGAACCAGCCTTACAGCAAAGCTACCTGAAAATGAAGTGTTATGGTTTTCTCCCTGATGGTTCCTGCCATATTGTAGGGCTACACTGAAAATAAAAAGCTGCTGTATGGAGTCTTATTTGGCAAGTCAGAGAAGCTATTGAGGGACAGGCTGGATCAAGTCAGGTTTCAGCAGAACTGAAAGCCATCTAGCTTTCAGATAGACTGATGGAAAAAGACCAGTTGGCAGAACAGAATTAAACCCAACTGGTCTGCTGACTTGTGGCAAGACATTGTTTCTCAGGTAGAGAAGCTGTCCGTAAAAGTACGTCACGTAGGTGTACATGTTCCCAGGTGTTGGGCTACTGAAGAGCATTGTAGGAACAGACAGGTGGATCGGGCTGCCAAGATTAAAGTGTCTCAGGTGGATCCAGCCTGGCAGCACAAGGGTGATATTTCTGGTTGGTGGGCCCATGATGCCTCAGGTCATCAGGGAAGAGATAAAACAATACAGATGGGCTCATGATTGAGGAGTAGATTTAACAATGAACACTATTTCCCAGGTTATCCATAACTGTGACACATGCATTGTGATCAAGCAGGCCAAGCAGGTAAAGCCCCTGTATTGAGTGGGTATCATACTCCCTGTCATGCACCAGCTTCTCGGAAAATTGAACAATACAATGGACTGTTAAAAACCACTTTGAAAGCAATGGGTGTTTTGGCCTTCAAACACTGGGATCCACATTTGGTGAAGGTCACCTGGTTAGGTAACACTAAAGGGTCTACCAATAGAACTGGCCCTGTTGAATCAAAACCTCCACATATCACAGAAGGGGATAAAATCCTCATGGTGCATGTGAGGAATATGTTAGGGAAGACAGTTTGGGTTAGTCCTGCCTCAAACAAGGGCAAGGATGTGGGTGCAGTTGGTGGGTAGTGCAGAGGGACAGGGAAACAGGTTGTGCACCTCAAGGGATTTGATTCTTTAGTGAGAACAGTCTGTAATGTTTTCATTGTAAAATATTGTGTGATGGATGACCTTGCCACTGCGTGCCATAACTACCATGGACAGTGAATATGGACTGCGCCAGATACATCAGTTTTGAGGCCTTGATGCAGCTTGGAACCAGCTGACAACACACTCGCCCTCTGGCCCTGGAGCACATCTAGGACAGATAGAAATCATAGTCATGGACTAAATGAACTCCACAGACATGTTGGAGAGACAGCCTCTGACTATGGAAATGATACCTGTGCTTGTGTGGGTATCTATACATGAGTACGTATGTATATATATGCATGTATATGTGTGTTTTTGTGTGTGTGTATATGCATATAGATTTATGTATATAATTGGAAGGTATAGGATGTTGCCATGACATGGATGGTATAGAAAAGAGAGGTGGATAATATTCTGGTTCCAGTCAGGACATGGTTAATTTCTGCAGTAGCCAGGAGGGGGCATCGCTAGGACCTAGATGTTACTTTATACCAACTCATGTCATTTTTCATGGACAGGGTATCCTTTTGGGTCAGGTAGCATGGCAGAGAGAGAGTGGTTGGGTATTGTTGGGAGTAAGAACTCGCATATGGATCATTTGCTTCTTGTACACTCTTACTAGTTTTGTTGCTTGTACTGTTTGTTTTCTTATCTCATTGTTGTTTCCAGTAAAAAGTTATTTTTCACAGCCTGGGATCTTCACCTTTTGTGCCTCCAGTTCTCCTCTCCATCCCACTGCAGGCGGAGGGGAGAGTAAGTGAGCACTGCATAGTTCAGAGTGGCTTCAGTAGGAACATTAAATTGGATAATACCATTCCTAAACCATGACAACTATCTACCTATGTACTTTTTTATTCTATGTCTTCTCTCAGGCATGCTCAATAAGGTTTAGAAAATTTTACAAGCCAAAACCTTGAGAAGAGAAATCAATGTATTTTAGGTTTAAAAATCAAATGTAGTTTAGACGTAAAATATAATCCTGCTTACCTTATGCAGGGTGTCTGTACAGACACAAACATAAACCCATGAGTACACATGTATCCATATGAACAAAACTACATGGAAAATATTTTGAACTTTGTAGAAGAAGCAGCTGTGTACTTGCAGTTGTCAAAGTCCCCAGCTGTGCCTTCTGTGTAAGATCATGCAATGCTGTCTCCAGATTGTCAGGAGAACATACTAATTTTGTACCATTTTCTGTTCCCTTTACAGTCTTTGTCATGAAAATGAGCATGTATAATGAAGAGAACATGAGAGGCATTAACATTCGATGATACTTCACTGTCAAAAATAGTGGTCACATAAAGGAAGTGGCATGTTTATCCACTCTTAAGGCCAACATGGGCATGGAGACTCATGGCACTGGTATACTGCATTTTTGGGAAAAGATTATATTTTATGCAAATACAAAAAACCTTTATGAGTGACAATAAAACAAAAAATTATTTTAGCGAACTGCCAATGTTACAAATTCAATTCCAAATTCCCATCTTTTTTCCCCCAAATTTCAGAAATTACAAAATATTTTTGTCTTGAAATAGCTTTGTCCATGTAGGACTGACAGAATAATTGGAGGAACTTTTGTTGCTCAAATAGAAGCCTCTTTGAAAATTCATTTCAAATGTCATTTGTGACAAATGACTTCTAGCCCAGTATTTTAACAACATTCTATTTTGTTGTTGTTTCTGAAACCCAGTCTTCTGTGTGCCATCCTCTAACCCGCAGGATATTTTGCAGCTAGACAGTAAGGACTGAAATGAAAAGAAAATGCTGAGCAACACAAACACTCTCATTATTTGGCCATCTGAATTCAGCTACATAATTTTCAGCTGATTTTGCATGGTTGAACATGTAAATCAAACACCCTGACTGCTGCCAACTTCTGTAATAGCAGCTGCTCTACCTGGCCTGCAGACCACTGCTGCTTGTTTCCAAGCACAAGTCAGAGGGGTACAAGTTTCCTCCAACCCACCTTCTGACCTCCTGAGGGGCCAAAAGACAACCCCATTGTGTCAATGATGTAACTGGATCATGCAGCTGGGAAACACAGCATCATTTCCTCATAATACTATACAGTAAAAGAAAAAAAAGTCCTCAAACCTCATTCATCTGGATCTAGCTCAGGATTCTGTGTCAGAAGAGATGATCTGATAGGTCCCTAGATCGTCAAGGATAGATTAGTAGCTTGCTCTCCATTCACAAGATGGCCTTGAGGGCAGTTGAACCATGCTGTTTTTGTATGTGAAGATTATAGGAAAATAAAATATTTTATCTATCATGCAGAACTAGGAATCAAAAAACCCTGTAGTGGTAAGACAGGGATGCCCTCAAGGCTTGGGCTGGGAGAGAATTCAATCCAAAATAAGCTTGAAGGAATCAAATAGATATTTTTTTGCAGTCTGGGTAGAGAATCAGTGATTTCCCAGTATGTTATCACAGTGATGAATGCCCACATACTAGAGGTCTCTCCCTGCTTTGCAGATATCATGTTCTTCTACTGATCTTCCACATCTCTTTGGCTGGAAATGTAATGTAAGGGGGGCAAACACTACAAGAAAGATCTCCTGAACCATCATATCCACCTTCTACCTCAGGAAAGCACAAGATGTAACATTTTCATGTGGTGAACAAATTCTAAGCTCCTGAGTTAGAAAGGGCAAGAATAACAATAAAACGTCTGCCTACTAGTAGACAGCATTGTCAAGATCACTGCTCACACAGTAATGGGTTTTCTCAACAGCTTACAGAAAATCTCTCTTATGCTCCTCCAGTTGATTACCTTTCCCTGGATGATCTGAAATGCTATTCTAGGAAGTTGAAAATTATTCTGATAAAAAAGAAAATTAGTCTCTTCCTTAGTCTGCATTTAGCCAAGAGCCATCTAAGGCCCTGATCCTTCTTATCAACACTGTCTGCATACTGCTGCGCACTTAGAAGCATTTTTGTTTTTGGTAAACGTGATGTATTTAAGTTCGGACCAAACAACAGAGCATCAGGAAAGGAATCTTTTTATTCTCACCTCCTGATTGGAAGCTACACTAACCATCTTGTGCCATAGAAAGTATTTTCAACAGCCTTATTGTACCTGAAAGTCCAAAACAACAAATATTACAGGATGTCAGCTTAGTCCGCTCTCAGTACTTGCAATATTATTTATGCAGCTGAAAAGAGTGAATCATCAGATGACTCAATCTCCAAAACACCATTATAACAGTAAATAAATAAAGTCCTTCCCTCACACTGAGGAATTGCATTCATACACACAGCCTTACTGAAAAACATGATTGAGAGTAATTTGAAAAGAAATAAATGCAATTTGAATTTTTAAGAAACTCATCAGCGCTGCTATGGTTCCCATGAATAAACAGATCTGATTTGTTAAATCTCTTTAACCTTCAAAGATGATTAGGGAGTAATTTTTGTTGTTGCTGCTGTTGCACAAATGGATGGATACATTTTCCGGCAAGTTTTGGAGACAGGCTGGAAGCAGGTACAATTAATTCAGTACATATAATTTACTGCATCCTTGCTTCTTTCACAGAAATCCTTGCCAACTGATCCCAGGCAGAAGATTGGCTTTGGTTCTGCAAGCAGCTGCTCAACTTCCCACTTTACTGGAGGTAGGATATCACAGTAAAGCAGCTGCTGAAAGAGTGGGAGGGAGACACCAGTGAGCAGAAACAATTGTGTTGATAAAAAAAAATATATATGAGAAAAATACAGGAGTGGCAATCTTACTTTCTTCTAACATATTGGGCTATACTACATCTTATTTGCCTAAAAAGAAACAGTGTGGCCATAAGTTAACCTTGAAATATGTAAACTCTTGGAAACTTACACAATTTAGAAAACCAACATAAAATAGATCTACCAATGATATATTATTCTATTGATAATGAGTTTTGTGATTAAATTTGACATACTCAGAGATCTGAGGTTCATGAAGATTCAGTGCAGATTTAATCTTATCTGATTCTGCCTTAAATACATTAAGCGTGTCTTGTAAGAGATAATAATTATTTATATCAACATTGGTATAAATAAGAGTTCTGAGGCTCAAACTCAAATTAAATAGAAGTGAGGAGAACTAAGAAAAAGAATCTGGAATTCCAGAAGTCAACAAGTAAATAAAAAATAATAATCTTTGGTGTAGCAGTAATCTGCTGAGATCAATGGTACTCTATTTAAAGATCTATCCTACAATTTTACTTGCATAATCAGGCATGACTCAAATAAGTCAAGGTAAATTGCCAGTTATCACATGTAATTAATTGTTTTTTAGAAGATTTCAAAGGTGTGGATTTTTAAAATATGGTCAGAGCCCAAATTAATTTAGAGGTTGTTATATGACAGTGATACTGCACTTCGGTAAAACACTTCGGAGTACTCCAGAATACTCACTGTGATATTTCAGAAATAAAATAAAAAACCCCACCAAAATGTCCATAATGCTGAACTCTTATGGAAGACATAACAAAATTCCGACACTTTAAAACTGCAAGACTGGCTTAGGGACATTTTTTTTTAATGTGAAAGCTGTACTACTCCTCTAGTAACATGATTCCAGGAAAGAGGACTTTTAAGAAAAGTCCCGTCTTTACAAATACTGAAAATATCAAGCAGCTAGCAAACCAATACTGTGTTTTTGGTATTCAGGCAGGAGGATAAAGTATATTCCTGCAGTGGAAAATGTCGGTGTAAACAAATACCTGTTCTAATAGTAGAACTTAAGTGTAAAATGTGACCCAAAGGGGCACAAAGCATACAAACATGGGACGTTTTAAGGCATGAGTGTTGTGTAAGTACAAGTTGTTATATACAGTGATGTCCACAGTCTCAGTAGCCTGATTCTCCACCTGTTAATAGGATAATTAAAAAATCATTACATCACATAGATTAGTACTTAGATTTAAATTTTATTCCTCTTCTTCCATACTATAGATATTGTGGGTGTTAGAACTTCTCCAATGTTTTTTGGCCTTGCCTGTTTTTTGGCCTTTTTTATCCTAATTAAACCTATTGTTTTGGCTATTTGTTGCCTGAGGCAGATTTAATTAAACCCACAAATTTTCTAGTGTAAAGGAAGTCCATAATATCTGTAAAGACTAGAAGAAACAACACACCCTCCAAATCTAAACTGGCACAACTAGGTGGTATGCATATGTATAGGATCTACATTTTCATTAGAATGTTTATCTCTCCTTTCTGCCTGATTCTTTTTGCCACAAGCTTAACCTATTTTTCTTTGTTCACCCACTGTGCATTTTTATAGCATATGTAGGTTTTTTTCCTTTTCATTTTATTTCTTGTTTTTAGTCTTAAGAAACATTCAGACCCCACATTGATACTTCTTTATCAACATTATGTTGATTGAAAAATACATCAAAGAAAGAATGTGTAGGTCTGGATATTAAATCAAAAATAGTCTACATTTGTTCATTGTTAAACTGAGATAGCCTCTCCTCTGACCTTTCTTAAGCTTTGTCACAATCTGATGAATTAATTAAAGGAAAAACTGCTCTCATCTCATTTAGCAATGGAAAAGCCACTAAATTTCTGAGGCAAAAACTCTTGATATGCAAAAGTTAAGGTGTAGGTTCATATTGGCCATACTGATCTGCTGTTGGTGTGATGAGCACTTGAACTTTTCTTATAAAAAATAATAAACGACAACTTTGACCTCTTTTAAATATTTCCTTGCTTTTTCTTTTTTTTTTTACTCTCCACTCACAGTCAGCATGAAGCTCTACTCCCCTTTAACTAGCCACGAACAAAGAAAGCATCTGCCTCATTCTTTTCCCCTACTGTGCCATTTTACAGAGAAGAAGCTTAATTACGACTGATTTTCTAAAGCTCATGTACAAAATCCACAGCAGAATTGTGAGCAGAACTCAGATTTCCCAACCTTGCTTTCATCCTTCCATAAACTCATGTTTTCCTTGAACTGCTTCAGTGTGCAGTTGGATTAACTGAGCCTGCCATGACCAGGCTGGGATAGCTTTCTCTTTGAAAAGAAATAGTTGGTCAGAAAACATGAGAATGTCAGCAGTGAACACAAATCTGGGTACTTCCAGACCAAACTTTGGTTCTCTTCCATTTCTTGGACCCTGAACCATGCTGATGCAGCTGTGTGAGACCTCTTAGTAAATCACATTGATGAAATGACCTCAAATTATCCCTCCAAAAATGCTTACTTTGTTTTACCTGGCTTATGTCAATGATGTGATTTCTAATATGAGGTCATCCATGTCATCCCACATGGCAGAGGAATATATATGAATAATGACTGAGTGAGAAGGTCCTTCAACAGATTTGCCATAGAAGGCCACAAAAATTTAAAATATTCTACTTATTCCTCTAATGAGTTTTCCATTTGTAGCTTTGCTGCTGTGTCTAGTCCCAAAGAGTAATTTTCTGCTTTTATTGCTCCTTGATGACATCAGATTTTTGTCAGGCAGAGGCAGAAAAGCTGACTGGTCTTCTTCCATTTACATTTACAAAAAAAGACATAGACAACTCCTCAAACTTTGTTGCACACAAATCACAATACGAATAAAAAACAAGCTGGAAAACAGAAGCTTCTAGCCCTGGTTCTGGTTTTAGCACCTTCCAGTCTCTGCTGAATCAACCCTGTAGGAACCAACAGAGAAAACAAGGTAGTCTTGACTAAACAAGAGACTCACACTTCAAACAAAAAGGGAAGAAATGAACAAAAAGAAAAGACAACAGACTTTTTGAACTCCCAAGAGGATTCAAAGCTAGTTTGATTTAACATTTTAGATAGCATGCAGCTTAATAATTTACCAGATTCCCAGCAACTAACTGATATCTATTCTTAAGGGTTTTGTTTGAGTTTATGGTCTTGGCAGGTATTTGGCAAGGAGAAGGTGATTTTAATTACATTGTATGTAGAAACTCTGAATTCGTGCTAATTTATTACCCATGCCACCATGTGATAAACAATAGTTTAGCAGTGTTTGTTACTCCTGACACTAATTTTATTTTTTCCCAAATCTTGCTTTGTATAAATTGATGAAAAAACAGGAATATTTTCTACACTCAAGATTTCAAATTATATACGAAGGAACAAAAGAACTCAACAAACAACCAATACCAATAACCCCAAATACAAATTTTAAAAATTGTCACTATTTGGCGTAATATTTGTAGTATTATCAGACATCATGGGGAGAATATTTAAGCATGGACTGCCACATGCCACTGTGGAGTACAAATCAATAACATTAATTCTTTTTCCCGTTTTCGCTTATACCACCATGGAAAAATATGCAAAAGCCCTTTCAACAGCCAAGTGTCTAACAGGAGTAACTGATGAAAACAAAGCCTTGGAAGTTTACAATGGCTGTTGAATCTGAAACTACAGAAATGTTAAAACCCCAAGATAATGCTTTGATCACCAAAAACTAGGTCCCAGGTCAATAAAGCTCAAGTTGGTCAAATAATCACTGAGATATTTCCCTTGCCATTAGTGTGCAAAAAAAGGAAGTAAAAAACAAGGGAAGTTGGATCAATGGGCTACAAAGCACATTGCATCTCTTGCATGTGGAAAGCCCAAGATGGCAAATACCAGGTCAACTTTTTACGCTCTTTGGCCTTTAAATGATGAACACTGAGACCATTTTTACTGTAAAAAAGATTAAAAAATCACTATAAAAGCAGACACTGTGTATTAATCTACAGAGAAAATGGAAAACTGAATGAATCTGGTCTAATGATCTGCTATATCTGATGATTTTATCATCATCTTAGGCGATGCATTTGAAAGTAGTGCACCTGAGCAAAGTAGCTTTTCTCCTGTGTGCTCCAGAACTGCTGGAGCTAGTTTTGAGTGAATTCAGAATGCATGAGAAATTCCTGATTGACAGGTATGGAGAATATATTTATCCAGAAACCAGGCAGAGCCTAGAGAGCAGAAGTGAAAACTTACTCCCACCTCAACCCTGACCTTTAGGGGTAGGTGAGGAGCAAGTTGTTTTGTGTTAGGGTCAAGTTCCATCATCTAAGGATGTTTTTATTGATTGCATTTTTTGCTTTGTTTATTTTATTTTTTAAAGCAACTTTGTTACTTCAGAAAAACAAGGAGTATGCTACTGAAAGACTGAGGATTTGTCTGAGTCAGAGCAAAGCAGTGGTTCTTGCTCTTTTTAGAGTAGGTTCTTCCTCATGCTTTCAGTCAAATTTAGCTCCCCAGGGTAACACTGTCGTGATTAAGCTGAGGTAGAAACTTTTGATTGTGAAGAAATTGCCAATAAGTTATTGTTGCTACTGCAGCTCCTGTGTGAAGGAAGACCGAAGATGATCTCTTAAAACAGTAATTAATGCCCTAAGGTAGTAAAGCCAGCTCCATCACTGGTATGAAAAGGTTATCTTTTCCTCTTTTTTCCTCTTTTTTTTCCTTCTATTTTAATTTTTCTGAAACACTGTCTTGGTCTTCCTTTTGTCTTTTATTTTTTTTTTTCCTGCAGGCTGGGCTTGGTTCCTTCAGTTAAAACAGCTTGCTCTCCAAAGCAAAAGAAATATTTCATAAACTATTTTTCTCTGCTCCCCCTGCCATGTATTTGCTAATAAAGTGCTGGTGAATAGCAGGGGAAAGTAGATGTGTATGGTATCCTGGGAAAAGTAAAAATGTTTGGATGGGAAATGGAATTGTTACACTAAAAGTTAAATTATTTCCCAAATTAAAAATGTGAAGTTTTGTCTCATATGAAAGCGTACTACACAAGAAGCTCTTGAAGCAACAAAATACAATGCATGTTTTAAATTGATAAGTGTATTTAAGTCACATGAAAAAAGCAGAACCTTGAAAGGTTACACTAGAGATGATATATATATTAAAAAGTACTGTGTGGTAAAGACCCTTGATTATAAAAGAAAAGGTTTTACAGCTGCAAAGACTACTGTATTGTACATCCAAATAAGACATATTTGTGATAATTTCATTCTTGAAGCACAAAGAAATCTTTGGTTGTTTGTTTGGTTTTTTTTTTTTCAAATTGCAAATTTGTCATCTGCAACTGATCAGAGAATCCCACTGCACTGGAAATACACATGTAGCAAATTAAATTCTATTCAATGGGAAAAGTGGTGTCCAGGAATTACAGTGCTTCACATTATGTTACATTATGTACATTTAATTAACTGCCATCTTTTTTTCTCAGCACTGTAGAAAATGTTATTTTATCCAGTTTCTTAGACAACTTTAAAAATAATTTTAACCCACAGCATCCTTCTCACATTATCCTAACTCACTCTGCACCAGAAGTTCTTATTGCAACATCAATTAGAGCACAAATGAGAAAATTGTGAGGCTCTGGATAAAAAAGGAAAGCTGCACCGTAAACATAGTGCAAAATATTTTCTTAGTTGTGTACAAGTTCAGTGACAGAAAGGCGAACAGCTCTAGTGAACTATTGCTTTGAACTCTGATGAAAACATGCACATGTAACTTAATCTAAGTTTATGGAAGTGTAGAGAATTATCCTGGTTCTGGCCAGGACACGGTTAATTTTTGCAGTAGCTAGAAGGTGCCATGGCTGGGACCCAGAGGTTATTTATACCACCTCCCATCATTTCTGTGAGCAGGGAAAAGTCTCTTCCGGGGAGAAAGAATTTCTTCTGGTTAAGAAAACATGGTTAAGGGAGTCATCTGGTATGGTTGGGCGTTTTCTGCATAAATCATTTATATTCTTGTACTGTCTGTCTTTAGTATTGTTGCTGTTGCTGTTCATTTTCTTTTCTTATTGCTGCTTCCGGTAAATTGCTTTTATCTCAACCCATGATATTTGCCTTTTGTGCCTCCAGTTCTCTGTATCCCACTGCAGGGAAAAGAAGGGGAGAAGAAGGGGATGAGAGAGAGAGAGCAGTGTGTGGTTTAGTGAGTCTCATTGGGGGCACTGAATTGGGGAGTACCATTCCTAAAGCATGACCATAATGTAGCATTGACTACTAGAAGCTAAGGGGCCTGTTTCTCTCCCTCTAACCTAAGGACAATGCAAAGAAAAATCAGTATCTGTATAACATTTCTTCAATATTCGTATGGATTGCTATACTCAAGATTATTTCTTTGGGCTCCCCCCTTCCCCCCCCCCCCCCCCCCCCCCCCCCCCCCCCAGCCCGGACAAACTTTTGACACTAGAAAACAACAGTTTGAAGATCAAAATGGGGATCCTTGAGTCTATGGAGAATGTGCTGTAATCACTGAAAATTTTATTACTGAATGCATTAACAGGTGAATGAAGGATATTTTATGTCACAATTTAGATTCTTAAATCAGAAAGTATCACCAAGTCACCTCAGAGTTTCTTTTAGTTGCTTAGCTGTAACTGATGCCAGGTCTTCCTCAGAAAGAACCCTTTTTTAGTGCAAAATTTTCTGTTTGGAAAAGCTGAAACCTGCCTGAATGTATTGTGGGTTTCCAGATATGTGATATCTTCCTTTCAGTTACTGGCTGTCAGGCACATGGAAGCCGTTTTGGCAGTATGTGCTCAGGTGAACTGCTCAGCACTGGCACAGCCAGTCTGCTTTTGCCGAGGGAGCACTGAATTTTGATAGTGCAAGCACTGCATGGGTGGTGCATATAATCATGGTACATTGCAGGGAAAGCCTTATCTTTATAAATATATCTAGTGTTTCCTGAAAGTATTGAAGTGACAACACTTCATAAGGTACATGTGTGCTATTGAAATACAATGGAATCTTCAGATCTCTGTAAAAATTCTTACCAGGGAGATTCACATCCTAGATGGGAGGACATGTGAGCCATCAGTAAGGACACTTACTTCATCAATAGCTCTCTAAATATCTCTGTTCTTATTTCTAACCCATTTATACGAGACACGACTTCTATTGGTAGTTATAAATGTATATACTTCAAAATCAGCTTCAGTTGCAACTGAGATGGGCTTCCAATATTGCCACTTTTCAGGGTCTGTGAAAATTTTTGTAATGCTTTTTTGCTTGTTTATGTACAACATACGGTGCAGTTGGTACTTGAGCAAAAAGGGTGTCACTGACTATCCCCTAGATGGATGCTAAAATACGAGGTTGTCTTGCTGGATCAAGATGATGTCACACTTAAAACAACTTTCATCTTTAACCCTGCCATGTTGTCTGCCCAACAAGTAGAAGGAACCCCAGAGCATGATTGCTTAGACTACAGAAGAGTTGTATTCCAGCAGACCTGACTTAGGAGACAGCACCTTGGAAACATCTGATTGGGAGCTTTGTATGAGATGGAAAACGACTGTCTGGATATGAAGTGACTACACACCATGAGGTAATTGAATTGAGCACTTGCCCCTCTGATGTTTTGGTCCAGAAAGCAGGACTAATTGCACTGACTCCAGCTTTGGAATTGAGTAAAGGAAAACAAGCTAACGTTTGGACTGATTCAAGATGTGCTTGTTTGGAATGGTACATACACATGGAGCCATTTAGAAAGAAAGAAGCCTTTTGACATCTCAAGGCAGGCTGTTAAAAAATGGGAAACAGTCCTTGGATTTATTTGAAAGTATCCAGAAACCAGCAGAAGTTGCCATCGTGCTGTGCAGAGCACGTGAAGCGGGTCAGACCAAACCAGAATTGGGGAATCATTTAGCTAATAAGTCTGCGAAAGAGGCTGCAGAAAAAGGCATGTTAGAAAATAAAGTCTATCTCTAGTACCCTTGCCAGAGATACCTCTCCCAGTAGAAAAAGCCAGAGTAGAGTGCTAGAGGCTGTCAATTAGTTTAAAGCTTAGAAGCAAAATTTGATCCATCAGGCTGGGCAGTTACCCCAGCTGGGCAAATAGTAGTCCCTGAACAGATCTTGCTTGAAATAGTGGACTGCGAACTCAAAGCCACTCATTGGAGTACTGACAAACTTTTGAAACATTTGCAAAAATCTATAATTGGATCTAGAATGACTCAGATTCTACAATCAAGAATCCAAAAATACATAGTTTGTGAAAGAAACAACCCTAACACAGCTAGCAAAGTAGTTGTAGGAGCCATAAAACCTGGAAATGTTCAAATTAATATAGGCAGATGGATTTTACTGAACTTTCCTGAAAAGGGGGGGTACAAATACCTTCTAGTTCTGGTGGATACCTTTTCTGGGTGACCTAGCCTTCCTTTGTTGCACCAACCAGGCTAAAGAAGTGACTAAAATACTTGAATCAAATAATACCTAATCCAGGGTACCTCTGGGGATGTCATCAGACAGAGATTCCTACTTTATTGCAGAAGTGGTACAACAGGTTAGGAAAGCCTTGGAAACAGCTTGGGATCTTCATACTCATAGGCTCTAAGCTAGTGGGAAATTAGAGCAATGAATTACATAATCAAATTGCAGTTGGGTAAAATACATCAGGAAATCTCCTTAACATGGGTCCAAGCCTTGCCTGTTTCTCTAGATTAGAATTCAACTGCCAGGAACTGGCAAAATAAGCCCCTATGAGCTGCTATATGGTCAGTCCTACCAAGTACCACACATTCCAGGAAACACACACATAAAAGAAGGGGTTGATTTGAATAATTTCCTCATTTCTCTTAGCAAAACTTTACAGGATTTGCTATCCAGTGGTGCTCAGTGAGCAGTCTCCAGACTTACGGGATTGGACATACGAGTGCATGAGTTCCAATCAGGAGATTCAGTCTACTTGAAAGTTTGGGGAACCACTTAGCTTCAACCAAAATGTATCTGTACTATACCAAGTACTATTGACAACTTTTACTGCATTGAAACTGGACGGCGTAAAATCATGGATACATTATTCCAGGATTAAAAGGGCTGAAGTCGTTTGGGTAATCAAACAGTTGTCTGAGAAATACCAAGATGCTATCAGAGTGGTAGAGTGTCTACAAATGTCCAGGAAATCTGGAAACAAACACAGATTTGACAATGCACAGCTCAAGATGACACCTCCTGGGGATCTGAAGAAACTGGATCAAACTGACTTCGTGGTTACCCAGCTGGACTTGGTTAAAACATCTATTTATAGTTGTCACCATAATAATTACTTTGTGTGTTTTAGCTTGCATGGTGATTCAGTGTTACAGCTGTTGTAATGTCTTACACTATAAAATGAAATACAGATATTAATAGACCAGTTCCCACAAAGGGGAGACTTGTTAAGAACAGTAGAACAGAACAGCATTTTACTGTCATAAGGACAGCCTTGGAGAAAGAGATAAAGGAGTAACTTTGGCAAACAGAAGTCCAAAATGCAAGCAGGATGCCAGCTCAGCTCTGCAAGGCTGACAAAGCAGAAGTTATGCAAAACAACAGTATTGTGTTAACTCAAAAGCTGGAGTTGAGGAAAAGCCATCTAAAAAGGACAATGGACATTGAAGACCCCCAGAGAAGACCTGAAAAGGCATATAAGGACTTTGATAAGGGGTGTGACTATGTAAAATAAAGTAATACATATACATCAAGTAAGCAGGGATAGCTAATAATAAGTAATCAGTGTGTATGATAAAAACTCTACCCAATGCTTGGGGCACTTGATTAGAGGAAGGACCTTCTGAGTGACCAGTACTCCGTGGTAAAGAATGCCTTCTTTCTAATACTCAGAACTGTGTTAGAAAATTTCTATCTGGCCAATTCTGGTATCATTTAGATATCATATTTTCAAACTAAACTAAGGATAATTTTAAAAAGAAGAGAAACACTTGGGAAATACAACAGCACGTGACAGTGTGTAGCTGCTGTAAATACTTAGAAACATACTAGAAAAAAGTACTCAATAATGAGTAGTCTTAGATTTTCACAGTAGGGCAATCTAAGTAACCCACACTTGCTTTACTGTCTGCTGACTTTCTGGCGGGGGAAGACATGCAGACAATCAATGTGATTGGTAATGCAAGCTTCGTTTATTAGCAGTACAGAGGCACTTATATAGTGTGAAAGTACAAGCTTATCAGTTCTTTAATTAGTTTAAACTTACAAAAGCACATTCTTACTTCTACATAATTGGGTTAGATAAAAGACTACATTTGCCAAGCTTCTATTATTTATGTTTTGTCTTGAGAGATCAAAGATTTTCCTCCCTTCTCATGGTCAGCACATCTTTATCAGAACAGCACTGTACATCCTAAAAACTCCCTTTTGGTTCTCAGGCCTGTTTCTCACGCAGGCATTTTCTCATGGAGGCTTTTTCTCATGCAGGCCTTTGCTTGCAGGCTTTTGTTGTGCAGTTCTTTTATTGATTTGTCTTTATCAATAATCTATGTCCCTGATCCTCTAACCGTTCTCCAACAACTGTCCTCTTTATATCAACCTGTGAAGCTCTGTGCAGCTGGAATGAAAAAGTCTGATTACTCTTTGGGTCCTTAGAGGTCTTCAGTGTCTGAAAAATTAACCAACCAAAATTTCATTATGTTTCCTAAAATTATGTGTAAATACACATAATGATACTAACCAAGGTTGTCATAAATGGATGGCATCGACCCAAACTGTCATGAAGGATGAGCTGAAAAAATGATCATCATGATCCAAGGTAAAGAAGGAGGCTGAAGATCTTGTTACAACTTTCAGTGTAGGCCATTGACATAGTTGATGCATTAAGAAAAGATGCTGAAGGTCAGTAGATATTCATCCTTCTAAATTACAGATTGGATAACAAATGATCTAGTAACACAAACTTTAGGAAAACATTGTTTCTGTAAATGCATTAAATAAAAATTTCTGTACACACTTGAAAGCCAGTATGATACATAAGTGCAAAATTCAGGAGTTTTTAAAGTTAAGTAACAAAACTGCAGAAAGTGTCTAAATTTGATGTTATATGTTTTGTTACAAGAGGGAAATACCCAGATTTTAATACAGTAATTTGACTTCTCGCACTGTTACAAACTGGCATGAATATAGCAAAAAAAAATTGTTTTCAGAAATATATGTCTGAGGTGTTTGGAAAAGATTTACTTTGTGTTTGATATTGAAACTATAAATTCAAGAGTTGATTATAAGGTGAAATTCCATGCTTACATTCGAGTTTACTATGAGGACAATATGAAGTAACTGCTTAATGATACAAATGACTTCAACTAGATTTCTAGATCATTTTCTAATAGCCTATGACTAATTGTGAAATTCACCATTTTGCCATGACTAATGTGTGAAATCTGTCATCTTTCCTTATGATTTACACAAGATCCTAATAAGAAGAACACAAAGTTGGTAATTTGACATGAATACTAATTTGTATTGTGCTTATTCACAATTTTAGGAGAGAGGAGAGATATTTTTCATTAGACTATATTAGAGGCATTGGTGTACCTATCATATCATCACTGGACTCTATCTTCCTTTACTAATATGACCAATCACATCCTTTTCTATTACTCAAAAATTACATCAATGGATGTAATGCTATCAAAAAGGAAACAAAAAATTGCCTTCTGGAAGGGATTGGCCATTGAATTTCATATATATAATTAGATGTTAGTAGACAAAGCCTTCCACAAAAGCAGGAAATTTTATGTAATCCAGTTAGTTATATTAATTACTTAGAAGGAACTATTTATTTCCAAACTCTACATTATGCTGGAAATGCTTAAAAGTAGGAATTTAGTTCAGTTCTTCTACATGTGTTTTTATAAGTACAACCTGGTAAAAGCAGAGAAGGTAGGAAATTAAATTTGCAAACAACCTATCAGAAGTCCTTGTGATGGTTGTTGCAGTAAAGTTGTTAAAACCCCAGATTTTCTGATTTTAGATACTGAATGTGTTTTGAAACACATTTCTGTCATGTTCTGCAAAGACAGAGAAAATATGTCCCTTTATGTGAAAATATTGCATGTTGATATAGAAAGTTGTGAGGTCTTAAAGGACTTGTGAATGTTCCCAAGTCACATTGAAATCGGCATTTGAAAAACCTACTGCAAACTCCCCTTTCTCTATTATAAAACTGAAGAGACTGCATGAGCAGGATTTGTCACCAGAAGTTTCTGACCCAATAGAAGGTAGTGTCAGAGGCTGAAATATTATAATTTATGACTTAAACATTTTCTTAAAGGACTTTTAAAACTGTATTACAAAAGCTTCAGAGAAGACTCCCACACCCTGAATGGGGCCCTGACTGAGGCCTTACACTGCTCGCTGATGAAGATAAGATAAAGTAACAGCTCAGGGCTGGGGACATTCACTAAGCACAGGCTTAACACCTCCAAGGTGAGGACCACAGCCCCAGGGCCATCAGCTGCCAGGCTCAAACAGACCCTCCACCAAAGGGGTGGAGGGAGGAGAGGCTTTGGGTATCTGGGAAAAGCCTCTGGTCAGAGGCACAGTGACTGCCCGTCCTCCACTGTGCAGAGGAGCCCAGCTGAGGGGTCCTCACTGGGGAGGGGGGAAGCTTATCCACAGCAGAAGGGGTGACATGGCCCATCCCAGGGGCCCCCCTCAAAGGGGTCCCCAGACCCTGCACCAGAGCCCCAGAGATGATACAACAGACCCTCAGTGTTGCAAGGGACAGTGTCAAGCCGGCCCCTGCAGGGGAGACATGTGGGCGTTCCCACTTGGGCCACAGCGTGTATTAATCCACGGGATTCTGTACTCTTCGGCGTGTGGTGTGGTGGTGTGTGGCGGCATGGCATGTGGCAGCGTGTAGCAGCGTGGCCACGGCAGTGACAGGGGACGCTCACCACCAGCAGACCAGATGGAGGGGAGCAACGAGACGTCATTGGGACCCTCGGATGGGTGATATGCTTCCACCTAATCCCTGTCACCTCTCCCTGTCCCCCCAGCCCCCCCACGCACACTTCTTTTCTCCATTCTTTTCTTTCTTTTCTCTTCCCTTCTCTTTGCCTCTTTTACTATTAAATAAAATACATCCATTTTTTGGCATCAACATCTAACCTCGTTTGGTTTTAATCTTGTTTCTGGGAATATTTTGAACCTTCTAAGTTCTTTCTGGTTTATGCACAGAGACTTAACTTACTTTGCTTTTCTGGGTTTAAACCAGATCATAACAGGTAGTTGTCAACAGCATCTACTGAAAACATGCCAAGATGTTTATTCTGTACAAACAAAAAACCCAAAGTAAATAAAAATATGCATCTTTTTAAATATGACAGTTTATCAAGGTCTTTGGTACAAGAGTATAGAAATGTCTTCCAGGGGCACAATTTAAGATTTATTTTCTTTAAGATGAACTAAAATTTTGGCCCTCAGCAGTGGTGGACAGCACTTTTACATAGATACTAAAAATTGCACTCAGAGACATTGTACATAAGTAATACAATGAAGGAAAATTCGGGTAGCTTTAACAGACTGTGAAAATTGAAGGTAGTAATGCCTCTGAAATGTAATTAAAATGAGTGCTAAAGGACATAAAGATCTGCTGGGCAGGAAGAAACTGTCTCAAAAAGCCTGTTTGCTGCATTGTCACTGCACCCTTCAGTGTCCTCCCTTTTCATAAAAATGTCAAGATGCCTCTTGCATTTATTTATAATATTTGCTGTGATGATACAACTTGGTGACTCACTTCATATATTGCAGCTCTGGCATTATTAAAAAATTCTGCCTGAATTCCCAGCTTTTACCACTAAATTTCCAGTGTGTTGTCCTGGGTCTTGTTTATCCTCCTCTACTGTAAAAAACTGGATGCCACTGTTTTTTCTCACCTAAAGAAATGCCTTAATTCCCCTCCACTCTCCATGTTATAATCTCAGCATTTTATCTTCACTGAAAAGAACATGTTTCTCATGATAAACCTTTCAGGCACTTGTCACAATATTCTTAAAGCAAGAAATCAATTCAGTTGTCCCCTAAAGCACATCTTTCACGTAAGGTGGAAAGATGCTAAAACCCCAATGTTTTATACATAACTGTTACTGATCTGTCCTGAATCCTCTGTTGGTGACACCTCTCAGTACTGTTTTTACTAACCAATTGTTCAGCCATAGACAAAGAGATTTATTATAATTATTTTTCATGGTGTTAAATCCAATTGCTCTTTAATATGTTTGATTTTGACTCATTAGCCAGATATTATTTCACTTTTATATGTTAAGCCCCTCCCTTTGCTACTTTCTTACCTTTAGAAATATGGTTCAATATTCGTGGGGGTTTTGTGGTGTTTTCCTGTACATTTTATACTCTTACTTATTTGATTTACTTGACTTCTCTACAGCAGGAGCTATGTAGATACTACTAAAGAATGGCCACAGGAAGATGAGACCATATAGACATGTAAATAGATTACTACTATCGAAAAATGAACAAATTAATCAGCTGGATTAACTGTAGGGAACATGTGAGAAATTTTATGTAAGACAATTTTATGAGTGAATGGATAAACTTGCAGAATCATTCTTTCTTTCATTTACTGAAAAAAATAATTTTAGAAAATTTGAGGGCTGAATTCATGACTATTAGCAGTAATGTTACTGTTACTGATTTCAGCTGTACTGTGCTCAGAAGCTTGTACTGAATTTTGTGGCCAAAATTATAGTGTCTCCTTGTCAGTAGGAATCTAATACTCTGTGTTGCCCCTAGCTAATAATTAATATCTTTAAAGAGTATTACTGACTTAGACTTTCAAATAAATCCTAGCTAAGAAAGTCCAGAGCATTTTATTCATAATTTCCTCTTCATGTAGCAGCAGTGTCTGCAGATTACCCTATAAAGGATATTGGGATAATAAGCA
Organism: Corvus moneduloides; assembly: GCF_009650955.1. Classification (NCBI taxonomy): domain Eukaryota; kingdom Metazoa; phylum Chordata; class Aves; order Passeriformes; family Corvidae; genus Corvus; species Corvus moneduloides. The sequence continues at coordinate 55,378,915 of NC_045511.1, forward strand.
TATGTGAGAACTCTGCATGTCTTCTCCAAAATATTACTTCTATAACATTCAATTGTGAGCAGAAAATCTATCTTCTGACATCAAGTCCATCTTCTCTGGAGTTCTTATTGCATTATGACTACTCGATTACTTGCTTGCCCAATTTTCCCTCTTCTTAGCAAGGAAAATGATTTACTTTAGAATCTGCAGACTGAATTTTCAATTTCAAATGAATAATCCCTCGACAGTTCAGACTAAAATTGTTTTTGAACATTGGAGTTTGTAACAAAGATTGACAAGATATTTTATTAAGTGTGTAGGTGGAACACAACTTCACTAGAAGATTTACAGAAATTTTATTCCGTTACCATCATTACCTTCAAATCTGTGGATTACGAGGAGAGATTTTTGGCAAGTAGAGTGTTATTTTTAGGAAACTTTTTGATTCTAACAAAATGTTCTTTATAAATAAAGTGGAAATATTAGAGGAAAGTTTGAAAACCGGGTCATAGATACCCGGTACCCTTAGCAGGGTAAAGACAGAGTCAAAAAAAATATATAGGTCTTAAAAAAAAAAAAATCCTGATGACACCTCTCATGGAAAGTTTTATTTTTCTTAGCTGAAACTGTAGCATTATAGGATAAGTGCATATCCAGACTGATCTACCACTGTCTCAATTATCAATAGGAATGTACCAGTTTATTTACCCTCTGTGGGTTTTGCATGCTACTCTGTTCTCTTCGTAGACTTATGTCAGGTTCTTAAAATGTATCTGTTACATCACAAATGGGTATTCATTAAAAGATTCAGTCAGTTATTTCTACTTTGTAGCATAGATGCATTCCCCAGGAAAAGGTCTTGTAAACAACTATATGAGCAACTTTTCCTATGGGAAGCACATTGTCTCATGGTAGCAATGACAGTCTTGAGCTCAAATATGTATTCACTGAGAATCAGATAATTAATTCTTGATAAGAGATTTTGTATATATTTTAGAAAATAATATAATTCAATAAAGAATGCAAAAGTGAGGAACAGAGAGCTGGCTCAGCTATAAACTGCAGCACTGCATTTCTCCTGAAAATATATTTTAACAACTGACTCTTTTTCTGCGGTGTCAGATGCTAATCCTCAGGTAATATTTAATTTTTGATAGGCTCATTGGGAAAACCACAATCTAGATCTGATGATCAGGAAGTCTAGTGAGGTTCTTTACTGTTGGTATTTAGATAGAAAATGACATTTCTAAATAATTCAGACAAACAAAGAACCAACTGGATCATAATGTTGAGAGTTCTTCTCTTGACAAAGAAAGTCAGTGATGCTGCAGATTTTCTGACACTTAGTGTGTTGATTGGCATGATACTGTCATTATTTTCCACCATATATTTTGAATTCTCTAGGAAATATAAAAGAGTATGCAAATATTCTACTTCATGCTTTACAGGATATAGCATTTATCCTCCCAATGCTCCAGCCAAAATCAGCACCTGGATGAAAAGCAGCTGGCTAAAGCTGAACCCAGGAAAATTAATGCTTTTTGGAAAATGGAACCTCTCAGAACTTGCCTCTTCATTCCATAATACCTGCCCCCAAACCCTTAAAATCCTAGTTATCATTTTCCACCATTATCAAGGATTTGGCTCTTTTACAGGGCTCTTCATATATATAGGGTTTCCTCCTTCACTTTTACTAGCAGTTTTATAAATTATATTAATACTGAAATTTCCCTGATTTCTCAGGAATTGTTTTCTCTCATTGCATGTGTATCTTCCTTTAACATTAAAAGGACTTACACTTTTCTGTTGACAAGAAAACTTGCCTGTTTATTTTCTGACTTCTATTTTAACTGTCATTGTCCTCTTATTCACTTTGTCTGTTCAGATTAATTATCACTTGTGTCACCACTGTGTTATTTTTAGTTTAATTTGTTTCTTCCTTTCTATTTTATCTCTCCTGGTGCCTTATGCCCCCTTTAGTTTGCTGATTCAGTACTATTTAGTGCAGTAGGAATCTCATATTTGGTCTTAAAAACATGCAGCTTTACTGGAGGTAAGTCACTTGATCTTTCTGTCTCATACAGAACGTAGACTTTCAGGCTCAAACTGATGTTGCTTTCCTCTTCATTATTATCTATCACAATCACCTTTTTATGAAAGTCAGAGGTTATTGAAAGGATGGATTTTGTCAGTGTATCTAAGGCAGCATCTAGGAAGAACTGAAGCAAATACACCCATTGATCCAAGTAGCCCTTTGCAATGCAGTTTCCAAAGAGTCCCCACACAACACAATAAGGGAATGAGATATGGCGTATAATTTTGTAGAGTATTTTTTTCCTTCCAATTTATTTTTCATGACAGAAATTTTTGTTTAGTAGCCTGAAGGCTGTGGGACCATGTACAGTCTTTCTATGGACTCGGCGCCGAGCCTCATCAGGACCCAGAATCCCTTGCAAACCAATTAGGCATGGAGGGAGTATTGCCAGGAGCAGTGTGGCAAATTTAAATGGCTCCAGGGAGTATGAGCAACCAGGAGCACAGAGAGCAGGGCAGGATGTGATGCATAAAAGAACATGGTGTGCCAGTTTGTGGGGCAGATTCTGCAGGCAGGGACAATGTGAAGGGCACTAAGGTGCTGCAGCACCGGCAGTTAGATCAGTTGCTGGTCATTACACTTGCTGAGAGGTTTATATTAGGTATTAGGAAGAAATTCTTTACTGTGAGGGTAAAGACCTCACTGGCACGGATCGCCCAGAGAAGTTGTGGACACCCCATCCCGGAGGTGTTCAAGGCCAGGTTTGATGGAGATATGAGCAACGTGGTGCAGTTGAAGGTGTCCCTGCCCATGGAAGAGGGGTTGGATTGAGATGATCTTCAAGGTCCACTTCCAACCCAAACCATTCTATGATTCTGTGACTTAAGGCATCTAAGGGAGACTCCTTTGACTCTTAGTAGCATAGTCTGAGATGTCCTTCTGCCTGAAAGCATCTCATCCCCATCCAAAAAGATCTGGCCCTCTGAAAAAAGGACTTTCATGATTCAATCTAGTAGTGATGGCATTGCTTCCATCAATAATGGCTGTTCACATCCATTTTAATCTGCTACTCAGGAAGCTGAAAACATCATGGAGCAACCAGCGTTGAGATTTCTGGGATTTTGGAGACAACAGAAACACTCTCTCCAAAAACAATTTCTTCTTTTCATTTTGATCTTATTAGCATAATAAAGATTTTAAAAAGCCCCTTGACACTGAACCATGCCATAAATCAAATCCCTCCTGGTGGGAGAGAATTTTCTAAAAGTCCTTGCAAGGAGTTTCAAAGATAAACCGAGACTTTTCCTGGAGTTTCAATGCTTCCGGATAGTTGTTTATTAAGTCTTATCAGAGGAACAGAGCCACTAGCGTGACCCAGGTACAGCATAGCGCACAGAAAGCAGGAGAGAAGTCTAATTATCAAGATTTACATGGCCTTTTAAAGATAATTTAACCAATAGTTACTAAAAACATAATTATTTACACTATTCAGTAACATGGGCAGGAACTGTGGAATTCTCTATCCAATCATTCCAAACTACTTTTACTGCAGAACATGGAGTAGTAGAAGAAGGAGAAGAAGGTTTAGAAAACAACACAATCCTCCATTTTAATATTTTTTACTCTTACTATTTACTACAAAGAGAAGCCCAAAACCTCTAAATTTTTCACCCTGTGACAATCTTACATAGTAGTCTATCACCTAATTCACACCACTGTATTTTCTAGTTCTTGTCATATCGTTGGTAATTTTTTCCAAGGTTGGAGGTTAAAACAGTGTTGTTCAGGGGGGTAAGAACCCTTAAAAACAGGCAGAGAAATATTCTCGGCACTCCGGGTTCCTACACCCCTAATGAACCAGGCTTAATATCACCAGATGTAAAAATACATGTACATGACATTATTTTTCTTTATGTGTATGAGAAAACTCAAATACTTAAATGTGTTTTGTACCATTGCATAGAAGAGCTAAATGTGGACATAAAGGAACCTGGATAACAAAATTCCTATATTGTATGTGGCTTGTTACATAATTTTGCATGTATCTTAATTTCTGCCAAGAAAAGCAATGGCATAATACTTACTTGCTTTAAAAAGACACAGATTTATCAGTGTAACTATGAATCCAGGATTCAGAACAATTGGAGAACCAAATTGGGTAGTGGGACTTGACCCAGAACACTTTTTTTCCTCCCAAGTTCACTACAGGAATTAGTCTATATTGTTAGAAGTAGTGAAGTGGCACCACAGGGAAGAATCTATGATGTCAAACTCCTGGGCATCCAAGGTGCACACGATGTGTGTTTTGAGGGGTCTAGTTAAGACTAGCTATCTGGACCACCTCTAGCTTGTACTTGTGTATTGAAAATGTTGGTGATGGGAGTGGGTTAGATGCTCTCCTGAAGCCTGTTTTCTATTTCATTTCCAGGGAACAGGAATCCAGTCTGTGCCCCCAAGACCACTTCATGAAACAAACCTGAGCAAAGAAATTTGTGATAATTAACTGTTACATTCCAAAACCACACTTCTGAATGTAAAATGAAATGCTAATCTAGACATAGGGCTGTCCAGATATGTTAGTGAATATCCATCCTTTGCACTAATCAAAACATGATTGGACAAGTCCCTGAGCAACCTGATCTAAGTTGGCTCTCCTTTGAGAAGGTGGTTGCACCCACAGAGATCTCTTTGAATCTAAATTATGATTTTGTATGCCCCTGATAGAAGGAAGATGTTGCTGTCATCTCAATACTTTTAATGGTGCAACTATTAGTATGTAAACAGTGTTATGACTTCAATTTGTTGAAAATTATTTTCATTCTTTCATACTTCCATTCTTTCTCATTTTCATGGCTAAACAAATTTTGTCATATGAAACCATTCAAAGTGTACTGGTGAGAATTTCCCTTACACCCCTCGTTTCTAGATTGCTACAGAAACATCTTAATAAAAAAACACTGAGGAATAATTAAAATGAAAGCATTCTATATACATATGCAGCTGACAATAACAGGAGGGGTTCTTCAGGTACTTCAGAGAAATTATCAAGGCTTCTTCAAACAATAGGACTAACCTTTTCAAATATCTAACTGGAAGTATTTTTTACAGTGTGAATATAAAATCTTGGAGACCAAAGAGAGGCTAAAGGGGAGCCCAAAGCAGACAATAACATTGCATACTCTTACTCTGTACACACTCACCAACAGTTTCTGATGCACCATGTCTGGTGCTGTATGGCCACTAAAAGAAAAGTTGCCATTGAAGTGTGGCAACTTGCTGTATTTGGTGAACATCTGAAATGTGGTGTTACGTATGAGCATATAGGCTCGTTAAAAGTTTCTCTAATTTGCACAGTGCCAAGCAAATCAAATTGCATGGTTTCCAGGATATGACTCAATACATGTAAGTCTGCAAGTTTAAGTGTTGTGGTATTCAAAAGGGTTAAGGAAGTGCATTTCCATTCTAAATGCTTTGATATTTCTCAAAGAGAAAAAAGAAATTGCTAAACTCTTGAATCATAGCAGAGGATAAGGTGGAACACAGAAAATATCTGATATTTTTCTGGGGACTAAATAGCCATTGCTTAGAGTACTGTTTGCCATCAGGAAATAGATAACCAAGCATTCAAACCAGCAAGCTTCTCTGACCTTCCCTTCTTTGGTCCTCAGGAAGACAGTTTTTTTTCTGTGTTTGGTTGGTTTTTGTTACACATTATTTATTAATTTGCTTTATTTTATTTTAAGGGGAAACAATTGACTTTTTGTTTTTAATTTAAATGTCAGAGAGATACATATCACAGCTACAATAAGCTGCCTATGATTCCTTGTATTATATTCTCCAGGGAGTCTTTTGTAAGGAAAACAAATTATTTTGGCTTTTCAGGAGTAGATTTGCCCTTAAATTTTCACTTTCACCACCTTAGATCATGCAGAATCATATCATATAAGCTGGGAAGTTCACATATTCCTCCTGGGCACCCATTAGGAAATTTTCTGGCAAACTTTTTTTGTATTTCACTTCCACACTTAGAGGAATATAGCAGCAGCAAAACTTAACAAAAGAAACCAAAACAAAAGATTCTGTAAATCTCTGATTCACTTTTTTCAGTTCATTTGGATCCAGAAATTACTGCCCTTTTCCTGTTGTACTAGTTTGAAAACAAACCAGTGGGAGGCACCAAGTCAGAATAACACTTTAATGGGGAAATTAAAGAAAAGGAAAAAAAACTAAAAGAGAACACTGGTTCAAACTGACAGAGTCAAGATACAACCTGAGTCCCTGTTAGTCAGGGTGGTGGTAGCAGTCTGGTAGAATGGTGGCTGCAGTCCTCTGAAGCGGTGATCCTGTAGAAAAAGGGTCTGCTCTTCCTCAGAAAGTCCAGGGGTGGCTGTGTAGCTCCTGTCCTCTGGAAATCCAGTGGAAAGGCATTGTCTCTGGTGTTCAGAGTCCCAGCTTATATCCACGGGGATGCTTGGTTCCTCCCTCTGGGTGGAGCATCTCACAATAGGGTAATGAGTCATGAGGCCAAGTGTTGATGAGGCTCATTAACAGGAGATAGTCCAGAGGGAGTTATCTCTGAGTCAGGCGGCAGGACAATGATGGGCCATTAACAGCAAGATAGTCTGGGGGGAGGAGGCAAGGAAACACTGCCCCACCTGATTTCAACAGCTCATGAGGATGGTAATAGAATACACTGCAACCCAGGACACCTGTCCCACCCTTCCCTCAGTCTGTGCCCCATTCCTAAAAGCATGAGCCAGTCAGTTTGATTAAAACAACTCCGCTGCAGAAGATGATCACAAGCAGCATGAAGAAATGGACAGAGATGTCCAGTTCAAATAGTGACTACACAGTTGCACTTAGGGTCATATAGGTGCTGGGTGGAAGATGTACTGATGAACTGAAAATGCTGAACATCCAAGAAAATTAATAATTTCCAAATAAGTAGTAAAATGATGAGTTCAGACCTATAAAGGAGATCAGGGAGCTGTGGGATGGGATGGCAGAAGTACCAGCCATTGGACAAAAACTCACTAACTCTATTCTCCATGGAATGGGACTTCTTTCAGTGTATTAAGGCTGAGATTCCCCCATCAGAGAGTACAATGAAATCAACCTCACTCCTAAGAAATAGTAACTTCCAATGTGGAATACCTTAGAAATTTGTTTTTCAAATTCAATCAGGGTGTGCTGGTTTTGGTAGACGGAGAGTTAATTTTTCTCACAGTGGCTAGTACAGGACTATGCTTTGGATCTGTGCTGAATACACAGTTGATAATATAGAGATGTTTTTGGTTTTGGTGAGAAGGGCTAACAGAGAGCCAAGGTACTTTTTGCTTTTCATACACTTACCATGCTGGCAAGGAAGTTGGGGGTGCGTTGGGAGTTGGGAGGAGACACAGCCAGGACAGATGACCTAAACTGATGTAGTGGTTTGACCTTGGCTGGGCTCCAGGTGCCCATCAAGCCGCTCTGTCACTCCCCTTCCCAGCAGGACAGGTGAATGAAAAATAAGATTGAAAACTGTTACAGTGGGGATACTGCAACACGATGTATCAGACATCGAGGTCCGTGGAAAAGAAATATATATGGACCTATTCTTGATAGGTGTTTCAGAGAGATGTTTATTTCTTCAGCTGCATGGCCGGGACTCTGCCGAGGAACTGCTCAATCATGGGACCCGAGGGTCCTTGCCCGTGCAGGGGAACACAAAACAACCAATGGGGAACGAGTCTTACCAGGGCCTAGGGAAACCCCGTGCCTCCCCACCAGGGCCCCTCTCCCAGACCCCACAGCAGGGGGGGAGGGACCCCGACATTTCACCCGTTTATTTTTAACAAAAAGAGATTTAAAACTTAACATTGAAAACAACTGGATAAACATAACAAGAATAGTTTCAAAACAAAACAAGCCACCCTCCTGAGTTTTTAAATGTCCAAACAGGTTCTCTGGAACATCTTAAGGCTGACAGAAGGGAGACAGGACTCTCCGGGCATGCTTTGTGGGGAAAATGAGGCAGGAGAGGGTTTCTTCCATTTGTACTTGTTGGAACTCTAAACAACAATAGTTAATTTCTTCCCTCCCCCTCTTCATCCCCCACTTGGCATTGGGAAGGGATTTTTGGGGAAACAATTGGCAAAGGCATGGTTTTGTGAGGGAAACCATGGGTGAAAAAACGGATTGGGAATACACTGGGGGTAATAGGATATGGGATAAAAGGGAAAGGTGGGATTAGGAAAGGGAGACTGAAGGGGGGGGCTTATAATGGAGATATTGTCTAACATGACTACAATTTTTAGCATATATACTGCCTTTTACAGAAACACCATCAGACCCAGTGACCTCTGCTACTTGTAACCCTTTTCTACCTTGCACAATTTTGAACTCTACTACTTCTCCATCTCCTAAACTTGGGGTGTATTTCTCAGGGTTATTCTTTTTAATAGCAGTTCTATGAACGAATATGTCTTGCTGGTTGTCACATCTCGTTATAAATCCATAATTTTGTTTAACATTATACCATTTTACTATTCCTAAAACCTTAGCTACGGTGATTTTTTCCTTTTTCCGAGTGGCTGCGGTTTTCTGTCTCGCTGCGTTTTTGCTTTCTCTTTTGCTTTCGCTCTCTCCTGTATTGGAACTGCCAGGGCTGCTGGGCCGCGCCCACATCTTGGCTGGGCCCCCCCGCACCCTGCTCCAGCGCGCATCTTGGCTAGGCGCGGCTCTGCTCCACCGCCAGCCGCTGCCTGTGCGCCGCTCCTCTCACGGGGCTCTCTCCACCACACGCTGCACAGGGCCGGGCGGGCTCCCGCCTCGCCTTGCTCTGCTGCCAACACTGCAGCTCGCATCGCTCCGCCTGTGCGTGGGAACTGCCTCGCCGCTGCTCAGAGAGCGCTTGGCGCACGTGGGTGAGGCTGCACCGTCTCTGAGGCAGGCTTCCCTTTGCCAAGACACAGCTGATATTGCTCAACAGTCTTGGTAATTAAATAATATTCACAAAAATATTCTTCCATCAGCATATATTTTGACTCAGAAATTAACTGTGTCCAAACGGTGTTCCAAATGTTTTTGGTAAGAATCAAATCCCAAGAAACGTAGAAGAAGTTCTTAAACAGCCATGAAAGGAAATGTTTCAGTTCCTTTTGACCTTGAATTAAGCTAACATTTACAAATCGTTGTTCAAGAATCTTTTCAAGTTTAAGATAAATGTCCATATACAGCTTGGAGAGCCAAGAGTCTTTCCATGGTTCCTCCGTAGTTTAGAGGTGGAACAGCAAAACAAAAACAAGAAGAGAAATCCAGAGTTTACTCACAAATCGTTTGCTGTCCTTAGGGATTGGGGATCGTTTTGCTCGCAATTCTCCACCATTTGTTACAGTGTGGATACTGCAACACGATGTATCAGACAACGAGGCCCGTGGAAAATAAATATATATGGACAGATTCTTGGTAGATGTTTCAGAGAGATGTTTATTTCTCCAGCCACATGGCCGGGGCTCTGCCAAGGAACTGCTCAATCACGGGACCCGAGGGTCCTTGCCCGTGCAGGGGAACACAAAACAACCAATGGGGAGCGATGTTGACCAGGGGCTAGGGAAAACCCGTGCCTCTCTCCCAGGGCCCCTCTCCCAGGACCACGTGGCAGGGGGGGAAGGGACCCTGACAGAAAACAACTTGTAGGTTGAGGTAAGGCAATTTATTAAAGCAAAAAAATTAAGTGGAAGTTTCTGTGCCATAAGCAAAGACAAAAAGTTAATCTCTACTTCCCATCAGTGAGTGATGTTCAGACACTTTCAGGGCTTCAGCACATGTCGAGATTGCTCCAGAGGGCAAATATTGTAATCAATGTCCCCCCATCCTTCCTTCTTCCCTTAGCTTTTATATCTATGGAATATCACTTTAGTTAATTTGGCTCAGTTGGCCTAGTTGGGCCCACTCCCAGCCCCTTGATGGCGGGGGAGAATGTTAGAGAGACAGCGCTGCTCAGCAGTAGCCGAAACACCGGTGTATTGCCAACACCTTTCCAGCTCCCAATGCAAAGCACAGCACTGTGAGGGCTGCTAGGGGAAAATGAACTCTATCTCAGTCAGACCCAGTACAACTAACCAAAGGGATATTCCAGACCATGTGACATCATGCTCAGTATATAAACTAGGGGGAAGAAGAAGGAAGTGGGGGGACATTTGGAGAGATGGTGTTTGTCTTCCCTAGTAACCATTACATGTGATGGGGCCCTGCTCTCCTGAAGATGGCTGAACACCTGCCTGCCATTGGAAGCAGTGAGTTAATTCCTGGTTTTTCTTTGCATGTGTGCGTGGCTTTTGCTTTCCTTATTAACCTGTATTTATCTCACCCCATGAGTTTTCTAGCTTCCAGTTCTTTCCCTTCCAATTCTCTCTCTCACCCTCTTGGTGTGGGAGTGGGCAAGTGGTTGTGTGGGGCTTGATTGCTGGCTGTGGCTAAACCATGGATAAATGGAACAGAGAAGCTGAGGGGTGCATGAGGAGGACAAATTCAGCAAGTTTTGAAATTTGCCACTGGAAGAAAAGAAAAAAAAATTGCTGGCATCATTCTCTTGCTCTTTTATCTTTTCCTTCCTGATCTTTTATTTGATTAATGACAAATTGTGTAGATGGCAAATAATTTTAAATATTCAAAAATTAATTTTTTAATTAATGCTTTTCTGCATTTTTAATGCTAGAGCCAGACAAAGCTTAGGCAGGCATTGTGCAAGATTTTCCAATGGCTCTGCCAAAGCAACTAAATGTTTAACACTCCTACTAATATTCCAAGCACAGGCTCTTTATTTGTAGATGTGAGAAAAGTTGCAGTCATCTCACAGAATGTCTAGATTAAAATAACAGAAATTCACTGGCATGCAAATACCATGCTTCATGCCAGACAAATAGATTGGAGGATATTTGAGCATGGGTCTCCTCATATAAGGAATCTCTTGTACAAGTGGTCTGGCTGTGCCAAATCCCCATGCACCTAGGCAAAGGGAACAGATCTGGAAAAAAGTACGTGTTTGTCTTTCTGCTTCCCAAAATATTCTGCAGCTGCAGCTTCTTGCTTCTCAATGAATCTGTGTGCATGCCTCCAGGACATCTACCTTCTCAGACCTCCCTCAAAGACGAAATGACAAAAATAAATTAAGGCTTTAACAATCCTCTAGTAATGGCCAAAATTCCTAAACCTCTAGAGACCATATCTACAGCCTGTAAAATATCATTTCAACATAGCTGCAGCATGTTGCTGGTAGCACTGTTTCTGCATGGAATGCTGGTTACTAACAGTGATTCAGCTGTGAACAAAATACAGAGGACCATTAAGATTGTCTAGCCTCCTTCATCGTCATATCTACACAGAGTTACTAGTTGTTCTCTTCACAGATGCTGCAGAAGCCCTGTGGTAAAAATCCTGCCCAGTATTGGGAATCTCCAATGGGTGACAGAGTGGCAGGGATCTGAGACTAGTATAATCCCATTATCAATATTTAATCATTTCAGTGGGATCATTAGAGCATTGAATCAGCTACAAAGACATATTATGGGTAGGAGAATCAGATGGCTGGTAATGTGAGGGGAAAACGATGAAATAGGAGAGATAACGTGAAAGAAAGACATTGAAACTAGAATAACTTTGCATTCAATGAAGTTCTTTCTATCTGCCTCATACTTGGCAGATAATTATATATTTCCCTGTATTTCTTGAATTTATTAATGACTGAGGAAGAAACCAAGACAATATAGAATATTGTACAAACTCCATGGCTAAGTCAATCTCACTGTTGTACCACTAAATTAAAGGCAAAACCCCTGAGCCATGGCCAAATTAAAGATGGAACACCTGTCTCTCATTTATTCTGAGTTTACAACTGAAAATGAAGTTTTGATTTTACAGGTGAAAATTTTGTAACTCATCCCAGCAGCTCGTAACCTTTCCCCATTCTGACCAACCCAACAGCAGCAGAGCTAAGACATGAAAACATCTACATACTGAATCTCTTAGGTGTCTACCCATCATGGCTTCTGAACTCAATGCCAAGGTTTTAAACAAGGCTAAACATAAAATGGAGAATATGACAGCAACAAAACTGTAGAGCTACTTCCACCCCCAAAAACATAGTGATAAAACCAAAATATAGCAGAAATATTTACTCTTTGTAGGCCAATGTAGCTTTTTCATCCTCAGGTACAGCAATTCTAAAAAGCATCTTTTCCTGCTAGCAATACTCTCCCTCTTGCCCCTCTGATATTCTTAGATAAATCATCGTGATGAGATGCAGCCATTTCTCACTTCTGTAGGAGCCTGATTTTCCCGAAATAAATACTGAATGCATTCCTGGGGACAAGTGAGGAGGTTCAGGGTGGATCAAAACCTGGTTTTCTAGATCTGCAGGAAAGTCTGATGCTCTAAAGCAGAGTAAAACATCAGCACTGAACAGAAAAAGATCCCAGTTGTGGATGACCAATCAAGAAAAAATCTCCAAACAAGAAAACAAACGGAAGTGCCCAGACCAAACCCAACCCCATCAATGCAGTACTTCAGCACAAACAATGAAGCATCCCATGCTGCTCCAGACACCTGATAACCTGCTTCCAGGCTCTCTGTCATTCAGCTTGGTTCTTGCCAGTACCAGCAGTCAGGGCCCCTGCAAGCCTTCTACATCTGCAGCAGAGAGTCTGGAAGCGCAGGGAGCCCTGACATGAGCTGGGTCCCCCAGGCCTGCCAAGCAATCTGTTGGGGAGGTGGGTGAGTGGCAGAAACTCTGCTGAGTTTCTGTCAGAAAATATGAGAAAAACTGCATGTTTCCAAAGAACATTTAAATTTCATCAAAGCAGCATTTTCCAGCACAATAATTTTTCCACCATGAAATTTTTGTCTCTCCATTTGTTAGTGTCATCATGCTTGGGTTTTTTGAGATTTATAGTGCCCCCCCTGCACCCTCCCCCCTCTCCCCACTGCTGTGAGGTGTGGTCTGCACAGGGGACAGAGACGAAGCACCCACTCTTATGTGCTCTGCTGAAGGAAGGATGCTTCCTCTTCCTCCTCACCTCACAAGTCACCCTTCTCAAGCACCATATTTAAATCCTAAATCCTAAATTTGCATGTGCATATCAGCACCCAACAAAAGGTCAATAGTATAAAAAATTCAGTTAATGTGTCCAGCTATTCCTGAAATAATTACATAATGAATATTGCTCAACACATACTGCTTTAAAAATGGTGTTCTCTGCCGTATGATTGACCAGCCATACTAGTCCCTCTTAGTCTTAGCAAAAATGCAAAAGGAAGAAAACCCAAAAAACTCAGATTAAACTGTTAATGTAGGGTTTGCCAGGAAGAGAAAAATATTGCTGTGTAGTAGTTGCAGTCGCAGTAACATAAAGTAATGTTTCCTGAAATAAAGAGCTTTCATATAAGAAGTGATAGGTCCTCATTACTCTCATATTGGCTTACATAAAGACATCATTCATCTGTGGCATTCTCTGTTACAGAAGATTATTGTAGCAAATACTGATTTCTAAAGGATTATTTCAATGAAGATTGTTATTGGGTCACCAATATTCATGTCTATGACAAACTGACTACCTGCTGAGGAAGAGAATACAATTCAGTTCTTAATAGGAAAAAAACAAACCAGTTTGAGAAACAAGAAATTCTGATTCCCGTAACTCTGGTTCTGACACTGTCTCCTTCTACAGCCTTGGAAAGGCCACTTGAGTTGTCTCTGTCACAGAATCAATTATTAACTACCTCTTTTGGCTCTTTGAATGATTGATTCTGTTAATGTTTTTAAAGTGCTTTGCTAATGAAATCCAAACACATAAAAATCCACTGTATTATAACAATATCAGAGGTTTTATTTCCTTATTTCTTGCTAAAACATCACATGCTGAGCATCACTGGGACATTGTAGTTACCTTTTTTTTTATAAAAGTCACAGAATATTAATGAATAATGCAGTTTTCAGGTTCCATGTTTCCCCACCATTTGCAAGTAGATTAGTTCTACTATAGGAACTCTTGTGATAAAAATAAAATAGATGTTTGGCACTCAAAATTAATGCTATTGCAGAATCTTATACATAAGTAGTTAATCCCAAAACCATTGCTTCAGTAAAAAAAAATATGTTGTTTGGAAGTACATACAAAATTTATAGCAAAGGCACATATTTGACCAGTAAAGCTTTTTGCACAGTCTCCAAACATTATCATCTTGCAAACCTAAAATTCTGTCTCTGTTTTCTATTTAATAATAGGATCCCCTCCAAAACTGCCACCCTCTGAAGGTTTGTCTGAGCAATGAGCACAGGAAGCACAAATACTTAGGTACAAAGCAGGTTGGAATTTGCTTTTATCCAGTGCTCCCAAACTGATCAGTTCACAGTTTTTCCTCAGCATTTTATTACTTTTCTGGATTGTTCCATCATGGAACAAATGTTGAGTTTATCTTTCACCTGAGATTATCTTGTTATAGGTGATCTGGTTATAGGATGTCCTTGATGAAGAACAATCTTGTAAATAGCTTTCCTGCTCAAAGACATGTCACTTCAAATCCATCTTGTATCTGGATCTCTGCTACATATAAATACCCTCATCTAGAGCTACCCCTGCTTAGACTGATAATGCTTGTTCTGCTTAGGAGTCAAATGTCTCACAAAAGACTTATTCAGCTAGTGGTATTTATTTCGCATAAAAACAGTTATAACAAAGTTTTATCTCAGTGGCCATCATTTTTCTTCCTATAAATCATAGAGTTGCCATTTTTACAGTTTTTCTTGAACATTGTCGTCTGTTACATTTTGGCTGAAGAGAAAACGTAGGTCAAAAACATTTTCTATGGATCCACATCTGCAGGGAAAATGGTGTGAATAATATCTCCTCTGAGCCATCATCTGACTTGGGAGACTTGTGCACATAGTTCAAGGTCTGTGAAAACTCTGTGTGAACACTATGTATTTCTGGACATAAAGAGGAAAAATGATCCATACTTTGCTGCGGAAGCCCAGTGCATCTGAACACAGTTCTGGATGTTGGGAAGTTGATGATGTCTGCACACTTACACACATACAATCCTGTTATGACTCTGGTATTGTTTGCCAGAATTTTAGGGGGATTAAACCAGATTAGGGGGATTTAGGGGGATTACCCCAGTACTACCATAAGCACTTAGGTTAGGCACTGGTCCAAAAAGTCTTGTCAAGAACTTTCATGACATCCTCTTGTAGGGTATAACTTATGAAAATACAATGAATGATCATATTATTAATCAGAAGTTAGATAAGATATAGGTCATATTTTGAACTAATAACAATATTATTTCACTGTTATGGGATCAGGAAATATTTTCAATATAAACCCTAAACTGTATTATTTGTAACAGATGTGGTTATGCATTCTACATTTAGAATCACGGCTTTATAAAGTTTTGGGAAGATTTAATGTTTAACTTCAATGATTCTTGTGAACATTTCACCTCCTGTCTTACATGGTGCGTCATGAGTGGGGAGAAGAGGTAGGAGATGTGATCTGAAGACAAGACATCTTTGCATTTGAGAATGTGACTTACAGTCATTGTCACAATGTCAAGAGGAGGTCCTGGCAGACAGCAGAGATAACAAAAAAATCCTCTGAAGAAAAGGATTATCAGATGCTGAACAATGCACAAACCTCTGCAGAGAGACAGATGGAGGTCAAATGCAATAGCTGAGTAGAGGAAATAACTATAAAAAGTTATAGTAAAGAATTGCAAGCAACTAACACTGCTGAATGGTTTGCTGAGACCAAGCTCAGCTCACTAGGAAGTGCCTATAGCTGCTTTGGCATAGGAAACTCAGTTTAAAAGGATGATGAATACCTGTTACAGAAAAAAAAAAAAAGAAAAAAGAAAAAAGAAAAAAAACTGGGAAAAGAAAAAAGGAAGAAAAAAGTAAAAAAAAAGGATAAAAGAAAGAAAAATTCCTGGCTAAAATTGAGAGTATCAACAAATAGGCTGTTGGCTCTTCAAAGGTCAAATCTAAATAAAATTAGATCTAGAGAAAAAGTTCTTTTCCTTCCCAGCTATATCTCCAACCTTAAATGGTGGGATGCTAAGTGCCTTAGATGTTAGAATAATTTTATCTATAAGCCTGTATATTCTCATAAGCGTACAACTTCAAGCCAATAGGTATAAATTTATCCTAGCTATAAATACTTCCCCTTCTAATGAGATTACTGCTATGTTTTATTCCAGTATGAATAATGAAAGAGATGTACTTTTACAAAGCAATGGTTATGCTATTCTTCTATATGAGTGGCTGACCTGTGGTAAATAAACCTTTTTCTGAGTCCACATCTATTACACTTCATGTATGATTTACAGATACAGAACCTTACCTTTGAAAATGCTTCTCAGTAATGTTTAGCTCAATAGTGCTACTTGCTATTGCTACCATTTTCCTGATTTCATCAATGATGATGTCATCAATATATCATATCACAGCCACTGATTAAGTGATTGAGGGGTATGAAGTCAAACACTGGTGTTCAGTGTGTTACTGATACAGGACTTCAGGTCTCTGTGATAAATATCTTTCATTTTCCATGAAATATAGGTATAGAAGATAACTATTCCCACTCTAGCAATTTGTAACATCAAATACTATAATTAGAATAAATGAGTGAGAGATGAGTATTTTAGAGTAAAATTCAATAAGCAATTTAAACCAAACTGAGACCACATCAAAAGAAACAACTTTGCCTTTGGCCCTGTTTCTGGCTGAACTATCACCCTTTCACATCCTATTTCCTTTGGCAGGTACATGGGTTTTTATGACCACTTGCTGAACTAGGTCAGTAAATTATTTTATGTGAAAGTAAACCAAAAAATGAATAACAATTTGCCTAGACGCTTTTATTATTATTATATTTATAAGTATTATAATTATTATTTTATTATTATTATCATTATAATTATCAGTCGTTATTATAATTCATATGCACTATTATAATATTATATCACTAATAAATTGAAGAACAGCAAGTGCCACCACCCTGTTAATTTACGTAATTCCTCAATTTAGTTCACTAGAGGACCGCAAAACATCTCTGAAAGAGCCAACATGCTATGGAGATGGAAATCAGGAGCAATGGGAAGACAGGATTGCTTTTTTTGGCTGCTTGTAAGTGATAGCTTACACTGTCTCAAAGGTTTCATCTAACTGTAACCTCTACATCTAGTAAATGTATTACTATTTTTTTCAGAAGTAAATTCTGACCACAGAGCTCAGTAATGAATTTCAGCAGAAATAAAAGACTCACCTCTGTGTGTGTGTCTTGCTAATAGGATTTTGACATCTACATTCAGTAACTAACAAGTAATTTTTTTTATTGTCATTCTGGAAACTGTAAATAGGGAATTTATTGAGAGATTCTATTTTTCAGTTGACAAAAAAATACAGAGAGGAATGTATACACAGGTGTTCATAGAAGTATGAGTATTAAGATTAAACAGAGATATCATTCATGATTAATTAGCGTACCTTTGCCAAACAAATTTAACAAACAAAATCTCATATTGCTGCTAAAATGCACTGGAAACCCAAGTGGTTTTTTTTCTGAGAGTCCTTTTAAAGCTTTTAAGTAAAAAGTAAGCAAACTGAAAGTAAAAAGTAAGTTGCTGAATTTTGATGATTTCTGCTAATAAAAATCTTTATGACATAGTTTTTATTTGTGAATAGACTAAGTATTTTTTATAATATTCTCTTTATGTTTTGATAATTCAATTTCTAATTTTGATCTGAACTAGAACCTTTTATATCTGGCCATACAAAAAGTGATGTAACCAGCATTTCCAATTAGTTGGTCTTTTTAATTTTTTTTTTTGGGGCAGGTGTTAAGGCTATCTGAACTTTCTATAGGTCGGTGTGCCCACTAGCTGCTACTATAAAAGTGATTTTGCAAATGACATCTTACTTTAAAAAACTCCTGTGATCTCAGTAGTCTTATGATTATAAAATACTTACCAGCACTCAGAAAGAAGAGAGAGCATGTTAACACTGTCCCTTGTGCCATAATCAATAGACTGATTAACCAAATCTGGCACTTTTTATATAACTACACGGCCACCAGCTATGTAACTTGACTTTCAGATTCAATTATCAAATCTGACAGCTAGAAAAAAAATTGTTTTATTTACAAAGGACCTACGTGTGAGAAAGACTCTACAAACATGAAATGTCAGGGTATCTTTACAGTCATTTTTCTGAATATACCCTGTGTTATACAAACGAATAGTTTTTGCCATATTACATCTACATCATATTAGTCACCTGAACCAATTCCCTTATGGCTTCCCTTCTGTATTTCAAACACCTTAGCAATACAGAACAGATTTATGAACCTTGAGAGGAGTACCATAAAAAAGGAGCAAAAAAGCAAACAACCTGCGCTTACTATGTCTAAAACGGAAAAACCTGAATGAACTCATATACAAACAAAATTAGGAGTTTCTGTTCTGAAAAAGAAATGCCTGCAAAACACCATGGTTTAAGAACATATCATTGTACTCAGTGTAGGAGGTGAAGACAAGAGACAATTTATTCTGCAGCTGGTTTAGAAATAAACACAGCCATGGAAGATAAGGAGTGAAAGAGGGATAAATCCTCCTGAAGCAAACTTGATGGACAGACAGGCTGCCATTAACAATGCTGTTGCCTTTGTAAGTACAGAGTGATGTGGAGATACCCTTGCATTTATACTGTAGACATGGTCCTTAAAGATTTTACACCTCCAATTCCTTAGAATTATCAGCTATCTCCAGCCTGTCACTCATCCTGGCAATCTTAGATTTCTAGCTTGCAGGCCAGGCAGATTATTGACAAAGCAATCCAGGATGATATAATACACCCTGACAAACAACAGTGAGGGGGATTGTGTTTACCACTTTCACTGCACCAATTCAGCTAAATTAATTCTTAATGACAAAAGTAAACTTTCTCTTGATAAGCATTCACTCCCCTTGCAGTATTGTTTTGTAGCACTACCCTCCCTCCAAGTAGAGAAGCAGTGCATCTTGATCCATCTGATTTAACTTGCTTCCCCCTAATAAAAGTGAGAAGAAGGTTTTCATACAATACCAAACGAGCAAACAGTTAGCAAAAAATGCTGGTGTACAATAAAATCAAAGCTATAATTTAAGTAGAAAAAATAGGCAGTAACATTTCAAATTTAGGTTTATTTCTCTGTCCTCACCTTATCTACGTCTACTGAGACTGTAGCACACACGGTGTGATCACATACCGTTGAGAGATATAAGAAATTATAAAAACATGCAAAATAAAATTTTCTCTGAAAAGACTTTTTTTCCTTTTTTTTTTCCTGCATCATGATTTTCCATAAGGGCATTTTTTAGTTGTGAGGTTATGCAATCTGTGGATAGAAAAAGGGGTTAAAGTGCTGACAGACCCTTAGCAATGGGGAGGACTCTATACACTGCTGAACTACTGAACTGATTACTTTGACTAGTTTCATAAAAGGATTATTTTATGCATTCAGGATGACAAAATCACTGATTTAACACCCAGTGCTTCAGCTGCAACTCATGAAAAGGTGTGGAAGAAAACATCACATTTGCTTACTTATCAATATTGATTAATCTCTTCTGTGTCATTTTTATCAGACACAGCAATGCTAATCCAGAAAAGATTTATGTGCCAGGAGTTTAGTCATTTGCATGAGATGAAGTTAGTTGTAAAACAGAAGTTAAAATCTAAATCCTAACAGTCTTCAATGGAAGAAAGTGTTAGACAGTGGTTTTCTATTCCTTCTGAACACTGAAAATAAACCCCTAATATTATCTAGAGGTGAAAGTCCCTTGACTTTGGAAGTGCTCTGATGAAACATTGATTCAAGTTCATCTTCATCTCAGAATTTGCAAATTCAGAACAACCAAATGAATGTCACAATTTTTCAGAGGTTTTAGCCCTGTTAAGTGGAAATTATGCCAAAACAAAAGGGAATTTTTGATAACTAAATATACAGTTGAATTGGGTCATTTAAAAAATGCTTTAATATCTCTCCAGCACTTAAAACTAAGTTAATAGGATATATATATCTGTGCTAAACTCTATAGCAACTGTGCACATGGGACTTAGGCTAGCTGGACCTTGATGGCCAAGAATGAGATTTCTGACCCTTTCATTTTACATGGCTCCATTAGATACCCTAGGTGCCTTCACACTTATTCAAAACTTCAGCATGAAGTTCCTCTTCTGAAAAACAAGCCTTTTTAGGAAAACAGCAGCAAAATTTCTCAAAAACATTATATTTTTAAGAAGAAACATGGAGGAGAAGCAAAAAAGTTGATTTTCTTCAGTTTTCTGATATTTGTTACTTTTCTGCCTAGCATAAGAAGGAAAAGAAATGTTATGAGAAAAGAAAACATTATTCTGAAGAACAACTTTGCAGTTTTGTTTTTCTGCAAAGTATTCTGATCTCAACTCATGATCAAAGATTGAAATAGACTCTTCCTACACCTAGTATAGTTATGGTTTGGTTTATGACTATTTCTCCCTCAATGCTTATGGAAAAACTGTTATTTAATTTAATAAAAATATTTTTCTTCTTTTCAAATACTTAAATATTTGAATAATTTTCAAAACCAAAGTGACCTTCCCTGTTTCCTGTATCTGAAATCTAGCAATTCCTGTTGATATTTTGTTGAGTACCTTCCAGTGAGGGCATCTATAGGTCTTTACTTGACTGTCTTATTTGCCAGGAGGAAACTTTTCTTCTCTGCCTTCCTCTGAAATGTATTTCCACATTTTCCTTTGTTTTAAATATTAATTTACTTGCCTGCTGTAGCTTGGCACTGCATATTACTATCAGTAATAAGATTTGCTAATAAACTTTTAATATGAATACAGTTTTAAAATTGTAAAAATGCACCGAGAAGCTAAAGCCACTGTAAGTCATTGAGACCCAGACTCCTAAGACAACTGGAGGTGTCTTGGATTCAAGCAGAACTATTTAATCGCAGATAGTGTTGGGTTTTAACAGAGCTAATTACCGCAGTACAAACCTCAGCGAGGTGCAGGATGAGAGATTGGAAGGTATCTCATCGCTGATATCTTCTGACATATAAGAACAAGATATTCCAGTCATGGTCTATGTTTTTTCAGAATAGTGGGGTCTCACAAATCAGCCAAACATCTTTGAAAACTTTCTCCACAATTCTTAGTCACACTTGGTAATATGAATTAAATAGTCAGAAAAAAAAGTTCATAAACAAGTTGCAGTGTGCTATGATTGCTGAAGAATTACCATTTGATGAGTCTTTTCTTATCTGATGTTAATTATAGCAGTCCAGCACATTTGAGACAATCAAAATTACACAGGTTTAAAATGTAATTTTAGTATATAAAGATGGAGACATGCGCAGTTTGAAAATAGATTGTTTCAACATTTTGTTTATGTTCTGTGAAGTAAAGGTAAGGGAGCATTAATGCGGCATCACAGTAGCAGGAGCGGAAAGTATTTTTCTGTTCTTCCCTAAAACATGAATTTAAAAAAAATACTTAAATTGGTGACATCCCCGTTATAGAAAGCTGGAATGGGTTCAAGTCTTCAAAAGTTCTGCCACCTCAAGAGCAGGACCTGCAATGGAATTTGACCTCTGAGGAGGCTGCAGATTCAGAGGGCAAATATTCTGAGACAATGGAAAATCCTGCAAATGACAACAAAGGAAATATAATCTTGACTACACTGTGGATGCTGGCAGAAAGCAAAACTCCCTGAATTATAACAATGATAATTTGCTAATTTTAATTATTTATAGGAGATGATGGCCGAGTCCCCAAAAATCTTTCTATTAAGAATCCTCAGTATAAATCTCTCTGATATGCTGTAATGCTACTTCATCTCTGCTGCCAGCTGCGCTGGGACACATAAAGCCCCTCATTAGTTCACGCCTCCTCTTACAAGGATTGCTTTAACAAAGGGATATAGTGTGTGTTAATGACTCTTACAGTTAAGATATGACTGTGGCAAAACAAAAAATACCTTTGTCTTATTAAAATGATTTGGTAACAGTAGTGCAGAGCTGCTTTGTATTTGCTTATCTCCACACCCATTTTAGCTCAGGCAGAAAATAGGGGATGCACTCTGGAGAAACACATAAAGAAGTCAGATGGAAAATCTTGCCTTGTTTCACATATGAGTTCAGTTAATTCTTTCCTGCATGTGAGACAGTATACACAGAAGAAAACACTGCTGACATGTTTTAGCTTCATTGACACTGAAGATATTTTCTCTTTAGTTACTGCTTTTAGTTTTCATCTGAAATATTATATATATGATTACTGAGATGGTCCTGAAATCAGTTTTAACTTCAGCTTTTCATCTGATATTCACTGAGCACCACTGTTCAAATTTCTTTCCATAATTTTGTCAGTTAATTCATATCTAGCAAATTGAAAAAAAAACCCCATGTAAGATGTAAGGTTGTCACCTTTTGTATTACTGCTCAGAGCTCCTGGGTGGGGGGGGAGGGGGCAGGTGTTCTGCAGGTTTTACAGGGGAAAGGGCGGGAGAAGGGTTCTAAAATTCTGGAAAAGAATACTGGTCTTGTAGTTAAAAACTGGAGAACTGGAGTTCACCTGTCATAAGCAGGTACTTTGGTTCAAAACTATTCCCTAGAGCCATGCTTTGCAATCAAGCATAAGTCAGAACAATGTGTCAAGATTTGGAGCGCAGCTCTTCAATGTCTAACACAACTATTAGAGAAAGAGCTAAAAAAAATTTGGTTGTCAGCATAATTTGAGTTTAAAATGATTTTAAAGGAATATTTAATTCCTAATTAGCCTATTCAGTGCATTACTATGTACATTTATATCCAGTAGTTAAGAAAGCCAAGGTAATCTTTTTATGTAGTATATCTTGTATGCTATGTAACTGTCCATAGAAAACAGCAAGAATTGCTAAATTAGCTATGACATTTAACACGCACAGGTCATATCAGAGAAGGTGCTATATAAAAGAATTATAAAACCAATCAGCTGTACTTCAGTAAAAGAGACCCTTTCTCTAACACTAGCCCTGCTAAAATGTATTTTACTTTTGCTTCTAAGGAGAAAGATTAAGGTTTGCTGTTAAGCTTACAGACCTTATTTTTATAGTCTCTGTTTTAGTAGTGTCTATGCGACTTATTTTGTTGAATACATATATTTTGTTTTGCATATGGTTTGTCATGGTGCAAGGATTTATACCGAATACCAATGTCATACAAAAGATTTTGCAGCAGGAATGGTGTTCGGGTCAATGGTCCACCCCAGCACCCAAACCACTCCCCATGCTGGCAACACAGTCCACAGATTTTAAGGAAAAGCACCACTGTGTTCAATAGTGAAAAAAAGATGAATACGATAAGTCACAGCATGAATGCCAATTACCACATCGTCCTTAATATTTGTGAGTGGCTTATATATCTCTGCTGCAGGAATCTATAAGAGCTAAGGGAAATCTACCTTGAGTCCTATCATGTCAGAACTGGGAAATGCTATTCAGGTCAAGGGCTGAATGTCACTGCCCATGATTTTCACAGTGGTATTGCCCTGACTCTGAGGTTCTACCAATTATAGGCATTTTCAGGACCTCTCTGAACTTTTCCAACTAGACTCTTTGCAAGGAGGCTTAACTATGAGAGAGTCTGAACCAGTCTAAATTGAGACAGTGGCACTGAATTGAGTACAAATGAAATGCATTCACACCCTAGATATAAGCAAGAATTGGCACTGCTCTAAGACCTTTTGTAATAGCATGATTAATTTTTAAGTTAAATTAAATAAATCTCAGATGTCGTATAAATATGCTACTATCACAGAAAACAAATATACAGATAACAGAGATGAACCACTAATTTCAGATCCTATAATGTTCATCTTGAGAGAGAAAATAATTCTTGGAAGAAAAGAGATTTGCCTGCCACCATATCAAAAGAAAAATGTGAGTTAGTATATTTTAAAAAACAAGTTGAAAACATTTTAATTGTAATATTGGATGCAAGTGGAGAATAAAATAATTTATCAAAAATTTTATCCTGTACATTATAATTTTTATATAAGAATTAAATCTTAGGTAGTAGATAAATAAACCAAAGACAGTGGCTTTGTTCCCAAGAATAGCAGAAAGGTAGGAAAAAGCAGGGTGAATAGGAAAAGAGACAGCAATCATATCATATGCACACCACAATGATGTTACTTCTTGAATCCATAAATTTGCAAGTGAAAATTGTACAGCTTTTTCTTGAATTTCACAGCTGTGCATTTGCAGCTTAAAAATATGTAACTTTTTTTTTTTTTTTTTTTTTCAAAATTGTGCACAAGTGTTTGTGGTTGTCAGCTCAATGTTCAGTTACTTCAGGGAGAAAAAACCAGTAGCTGAGCACAGGTCCAGAGAGTCTCATCTGGTTGCTGAGCTGAAGATGACAGCCCAGCCGATGAAATTATCTGTTAAACAATGGCACAACAGTATTTTGGCTACTAAGTGGTGCAAACTATACAAAGCAGTTCAGGACAAACCCTTTTGGCACAAGCTAACATGCTTTTCTCAATGATCAGAGAAGTTCTTCCCTGACAAAATGTGAAATCCTCTGCATTGTAACAGAATTATCTCTTTGCTTAACTGAAAAAATTAAGTAGTTAAGGATTTATTTTGAAACATAACTATCCTTTTTCTATACTAAAAAAACCCAAAAATCAAAGGAACAAAACCCAACCAACCAAAAAAATTCCCAGAAATAGAGACCTCACCAATTCAGAATGAGATAAAAATCTGATACAATATCTATGACACAGGATGCTTTTATATCTCTTTAAACAAAAGTAAAACTCTTTATTACATGTCTGCAAACATTTTTCTCTACTTTCAATTGCCCTGAATCATTAACAAAAATAAGCATGAGACCATGGGACAACAGTTTTTGCAAAACAGATATTTACAGAAAAAAGTTTGCGCTTGTCCCTTCAAACAGTTATCTTTACATTTCTGTTTGTGAATCTAAAATCCATTTGAGTTACAATTTTTAAAAAGTCTTGGCAGTGTAAGTGGCTTATGAAGACAGAGAATACACAGGATTTAATGTGTTATTTTTAGAGCTTTGAAATATACAGACAAAATACCATAGAATATTTTTATGTATGTACAGACTAGTCCTAAAAATTCACATGCATTAAAAAAAGTACATTGCATACTCAACTACTGTACTAAATATTATGAGATTAAGCTGTTTGGCTGAAGTCCTGAGATCTGACAAACCTTGTTTGGTGCAAGAACAGAAGAAAATAGTGGAAGAAAGTGAATTTAAGGTAGTGTTATGTTTCCTTATCAGCCAAATGCTGGACATATCAGTAGGCATGTGCTTGAATTTAGGTTATCTCTGGTATGTACCTGTGCACTTGAAAGCGTCGATATACTTTTTTTGGAATTGTAAAAATATTTACCAAGAGGTCAAGCCTCCAGAAAGGAAAAATATTAATATATTGCAACAGCTCCAATATCTTTGTCAGACACATACCAGATACATACACAATTGTACTCTGCCAACAGACATAAAGACTCATAGACCTGTTGAAAATTCATTCAGTCCAAGGATGGTTGAAAGCTGTCTGAACTTGCAAAAAAACCCACCCTACCTACTAAATTGCTGTTTAGGTATAAATATGCTTTCAACGCCTTCTTCAAGGCACCAAGCAAAAGCATGCTATTTCTTACCTTCACACAGGGTGTAATAAAACCAAAATGATAAAATCATTAAAGTTTTGGCAATAAAAACAGTCTAAGACATCTATAGTTCATTTTCTTTTTTGACAAGGCCAAAGATTTTATTTGGTATTTATTCACATTCAAGACTACATGTGTCCCAGCAGATCTGTCATGCTTTTGGGCTGACTTTCCAATCTGAACAACTTAAAGAAACTTAGGATCTTGGTGCAAATATTACAGCTGCAGCACTGATGAGGCTTGCTCCTCACCAATTAGTTAGAAGCAATCATTAAGGACAGATGGAAAGAGGGAGTCTAAAATGAAGTATTTCCACAATAGGTCTGAATAATTTTTGAAGTGAGATCCTAACTACGATCCCCATTTAGCTAGAGTCTCCAAGTGTTGAAGGTATCTCTATGAGAGAAGTTCATAATTTTGGACTACTACATCACTAACTAGAAGCTCAAACAAATTGCAATGGAAAATTGCATGAAAAACAATGAAGCTCAATGTACCAAGGTCTAGGAGGCATTAACAAACTATGACAGAGGCCAACTTCCAGCCAACTGGGTCACGATGTAATGGATTTGATGTAGAAAAATTTTTAAAAATAATAGGAGATAAAGTTGAATACCTAAGTAGTACAAAGCTAAAGGCAAAATTTATGAGACTTTGACTAATGTTTAATCACATATTTAAATATAGTCTATTCACTTTGCCAATCAGTCTCATATTTGACCAAATTTATAACCTAAGTAGTTAATAGATGCTTCCCATTTTAATTAAAAAAAAATGGGCTTGCCTTTTGTCATAACGTTATGTCACTAATCTCAGCTGCTATAATACAGATTTAGATACATGCAAAGCCATTTTTGTAGGTTTATATCTTATCTGGCACAAGACCACATTTTGTACTGAAATGCAAAATGGGTCATGGTATTTGTTTTTCTACATTTTTCCTTTGATTGAAAAATCAAATCTCTACATAAGGAGCCCCTGTCCACTATATATCCTGGAACAGATCTGCAGCAAACAGAAGAGTGTTTGCTACAGAAATCTGAGCTTAACACTGTAGAAACCTTTCCTGTACTTGAATTCTGTTCTGGATAATAGACAATCTCTCACTATTCAAAGCCAGTTCTGTACTTTCTCAGTCTGACAACTGTTGTCCTTGTTGGGGCAGTACTCTTAAGATAAATTATGAATGCAACGTGAAAGCTGTAAAATTTGTTGTATCTTCTATTATCTCCATGTTAAAGGCCACAAAAGCTCTTCAGTGAAGTCAGCCATTAAGAAATGACAGGTATTGCTATCAGCCTTCTTTATAGCCTATTACCTGCAATGACAGCAGCTGCTACACTACTACTGTACAGCCTATCACGTTATTTGCAGCTAAAGCCAGCTACTGTATCATTTTGGCTCATTTTCTTGACAGTGCCATCATAAATCCATGCAGCTGCAGGGTAACTGTCGGCTGCCTCGATTATCTTCATAGCTCGAATGAATCTTGAAATGTGTGTAACAGGCAATGACTGTTATGGATCAGGCGCAAGGGCCATTCTCTATCCATTCTGTCAGGTCTGTGAAGCAATGCCTGCCACAAAGAGAGTTCCTAAACTACTGTCATGTAATCAAGTAAAGTACCTGAACTTTGAGAAATTTCATGGTTCTCACTGAAGCTTTTGTGGTCTCAAGTCGTTTCCCTAGACAGCAGTTTTAAAAACATTGTCTTTTGATGTCCTAGTGGAAGGCTTTGAGACTTGTATTATTATAATTATTATTATTGCCTCTATTATTATAATTATAGTTATGTATCTATGTATCTATTTCAAACAGATGTCTGTGACCAATACAGAGACACCTGAACATCCCTACAAAATAAAACCAGATGAATATTGATTTGCATCCTTGGAGGGGGTGAAGGAGGTTGAGGGGAAAACTTCTCAGCAGCAGTAGTCTGAATGACTCTAATATACATGTCTAAAAGTTTTTTAGTAGTAAATTTGTTGAATTTCTACTAATTTATGAGCAATTCTGCTGTGCAGAATCCTCTAGGCAGAAGAATAAGGTACTAAGCTGTAGCTCTGTGGGACTTGGGCATAAGGTGGGCAGTACAAGGCAAAGCCAGCTGAGGTCAGAGGCATTGATAAGGCAACAGCAAATGCTGAGAGATCCTGCGTGTTCATGCCGTCCTTTTTTTGACACAAGAGTTCAAACTGTGTTTGCATTGTATCTAAAAGTGAATAATTTATGGCGTTCCTGTTATCCTTGTGCATGCCACTCCAGCAAGAGAATACAATAAATTGGTCCAGACATCCTACCTAGCCTCAGGCTACAAGAGAAAAGCCTAGAACAGGAGTTTTATTGACCTCAGTCTTTCATGTAGTCAACATATAAAAGTGAAAACTTCCAGATTAAATTCACGTAAGTATTGAATGTATCAGCCCTTGGGTTGCAGAGACAACTTAAGACTCTTACCACTTAATTTCAGTGCCCCAGTTAGGCATTTAAAATTAATTGAGATGGGTCTGAAGTGCTATGTACTCTATTAATGTCTGATTTTAAAACCCCTAAATATTTGCTTTTATTATGAAAATTTAAAAGTTAAAAAAAAAAAAAAAGTTAGAGCTGGAACAATATAATTATTCCCCTTGCTAGGTGCCTTTTATCGAGTACCAAAATGCATTGAAAATATTGGAAAAATATGTCTGTCTTTTTTTTGCTGATCCTTCATAAATCCTACATCACAGGTATCCCAAATAGTTATATAAAGATTGCAGAAAGGGAATTTTCCTAATCAGTGTTCTCTTGTGTTGAGTCTCAGTTTAAATTTCAGTGAAGTAAAGACAAAAATTTTCACATCATCATTAGAGTTTTAGATGGGTGCTGTTTTTCCATCTTGAGAAAGGAAAACCAACATCTGATTAATCAAGGCATTTAAATATTTTTACTACTTAGAGATGGACTTACTGTAATTATTTCCACTTGGATTATTCACATGGTCGGAGTTACCTGTTTGAAGATGTGCGCTGACTCAGAATTTATTGCATTATCTTGTATAGCAGTGTGACAGCAAGAGAGAAATGTGGTCTCTACAAAGCAGCTTTCAGTGCCTCTATGAAATTTAGAGTTTCAAAAGTTTATTTCAATGTGGTCTTAAAGTACCCTTTAACATGTAGCCTGCCTCAGATAAGTTCTTGAGGACATGAAGGGTATTTTGATGCATTAACTTAATTTTAAATCAGTAAGTCATAGGCCATAGCCAAGCCTCAGGGCAGACTTATAGAAAAATGTATCTGAAATTATACAGATGGTCTTCCCATTTAAAGAGAAGGGCCTTTAGTGTTTGGATCTAGACGGGTCTGTTACAGTTCTGCTTTATAGCCTACCAACTGCAACATTTTATTTCAGCTTTCTTCTAAACGTACAGGGGTATAAGCAGATTCTAACAGGTTTACCTTTTCAGCAACACATCCGCCTGCATTTATTAAAGTAGGACAAACTCATTGTTGATTGATTTCACTGGAATTCAACTAACTTTGTATCTGGGCCAAAAAAATTATATAATTGGATTTAAGATTTAATGTAATAACTGACTTGGTTTCCCCCCAAAATTAAATCAGCACTGTGGATAAAGAAAAGACCACAGGAAATGGTAGGACCCACTTCCTGTAACTACTCTTTTACTCCCATCAGTGGTCTTTCAGAATATATATCAAACACAAATTGATAATAGAATAATTTACTATTCAACATGAATAATAAATGTGAAGGATGATTTAGTCTCTCTCTCTCTCTCTCTATTTCTGCTTAAATAGCGCTTTTCTTCTGGCCAGCCTGTTGTAATTGGAGTTTAATATAAAAAATGTTATACTGGTATATAAAACACCACTGTAATTTAGTTCTTGCAATACATATTTAAGTAGCAAGAATATTCTAACAAGAATAAGTGTTGTGACAAATTTTAGAAGAGGTCTTCAAAAATTCCTAAATAGTTCAAATAGCACAATTTCAGATTTCATAGCTAGGAGACATTCCTACAAGACATAAACACTCTCTATATTTGGAATAAGGGTGTGGACAGTAATGGGATATAAAATAAAAAACTGTCTAAATGAAAGCATTACACAGATGGACTCCTACTTTAACCTATAAAAACTGTTCTTATAAACAAAAATTTGGTAATAAAAACTGGCAAAGACTTGAAGGAAAAGACCCTCGTGAAAAGAATGTACATGATATTATAAGGATTTTTTTCCTTATCCCTACCCCTTGTTTTTATCTGCAAGCAAAGTATTAACAACTGTAGTTACAGTGGCTTGGGACGGATACCCAGAAAAATTACAATTTTTCTGTAAAAACTGTATTTTCCTATAGAAGAAGTGATTGTACAAGAGCAAGTATAAGGCTGAAAGAAGCCCCATGTAAACAGTTTACAGAACTGAATATAAGAAGAATACAAGCCCAGAAATAGGTCCCAGGACCTATTCCTACATTCATAAAAGAAGAGAATGATCCTTCTTTTTAGAGGTGTGTATAAACATATGTATACAAAATAATACATTAAATTTATTATAAACCATATATATTTTGCATGCACTGACTAGAAATATTACTAGAATGGATTTAAATTTGGTTCTCAATTTTATTAACATTTTGTGCAGATAATCAACAAGTGAAATTGTCCATTTACTTTTTACCCAATCTCTGTCCTGCTGGTAGGTCTCATTTCACCTCCTGACAGGGACATTCTAATTTACCTTACAGACAAGAATTCTGGCTTCAAATGTAAACACACTGGTTGTCTACCATTTCTATGACTTTTCTGTACTACAACTTTTGTAAATGTTTTCTGGAGTCTGAAGATTGTTGGTTTTATTGGTTTTTTTTTTAAATATTGTAGCCCTGACATCCAATAGTTCATATACTTGGGGAACAGTTTTTCCAGTCCTCTCATGTTCTTAAGCAAAGAACTCAGCAGTCTCTGGTCATCTGCTATGTAATTCAGTGGAACTGAATTTCCACTTAAACCACTGTTCCTTGCCTGTTTGATTGAATGGAAAAAATCAATGAAACACCAGAGTGTAAAAGATTTCATTGGAAACCACTTCAAGGCTGCTTTAAAAAATAGAAAAAAATTATGATTTCAGAAAATTGTGCTTGAACCAGCAGGTCCAAGGGATAAGATTCTGATAGCAAACATGGTAAGTTTCTTTCTCCTCTGAAGCGCAATCTGATTTGTGAGGCGACACATCCATTTCTCAGGTGGAGAGTGCTACAGTCAGTACATTTGGGGTTAAAGCAGTACAAAGCAATGTAAGAAACTTAACATGACCAAGAGCTCCCATGGTACATTTTCTCCCGGGACATTGACAGTACATTTACCACAGTTGATCCCAGTGGAGCACAGAGATCTGTCCAGAAGGCTGTTCTTTTGGCACCTTTGAACATGATGGTTTTAGAGGTAGAATCATAGAAAAAAGTTCTGTGGACATTATGAGTCTGCCCAACTGTTTCTATTTTCCTTTAATGATTTAAATTTTCCAGTTTGTGCCGTGACACCTTGCCTAGTATCTCAAAGGAGTAGTTTTTTCCACAAAATATTTTATCTAATTGGAATTATTCTTCATTTCTCTATACAGAATTCTCCAGAGTTCTCTGGCTCAGTGTTATCATAGTTTTTAAGGTTGCTGCATTTAACTTTGTGGTCAGAAATTTGTGGAAATTTTTTGGACATAAACCTCACAAAATCCTTTCCCAACAGTTACCTACTAGAAATTCAAAAGTGAGAAAGTAGAAAAAAAGATTGTCTTGTACAGAGAGATTTTCATGTGAATGTTTAGGCATGTATATTTCAGCATCAGTGCTTGGACTGAAGCTTTTAATAATCTAGCTGGTGAATATTAAATTTGTGTTCTTTGACCACAGATGATTAAATGAGGCTGCAAGTAACTCAGCCACACCCTTTAGAGCTGTACATGCCCTTGAACACACTTTTTACATGTCAAATGGTGGTGTGGTGAGGTAGACATAATTACAGATTAGTAAATGAGATAGGCTTGCTACATGTTTATGTAATAGGTTTCTGTCTGTAGGTGACAACATTTTCAAACCTTTTTGCTGGAATGTAGGTAGGAAAGTAATTAAATGCAAACTAAAGGATCCAGCTATTGCTATCTAGAATCAGAGGTATATGGCTAGTTACTTGTGTCATTTAAAAGAAAATTAAAAGAAAATAGTCAAATAATATTTAGTATATTTATTTGAGAGTTTTGTTAGGGTTGTTTGGTTTTGTGGTTTTGTTTTTTTTTTTTTTCTTTATTGGATGGTTATTTTTTTTAAATAGCAGCACCTCATTCAATGATTTGCCACATTTTTTAAAATATGTCTGACCCTATTCTTTTAAAATAAACCAATTTTTTTCTGTTTTTCACAAAAATAATTGTAATCAAGCTGAGAAACCATTTAAGATTCTGGGTATGGTGAAGCAAAAGGTACATTTTCTTCTGGTTATGCTTGATAATTTGTGGCAGTCTTCTTTTAAAAGTTTTGGGTCAAGTCCTGTCTCACTCAGATTGCATCCAAAACAATATCATGTGTTTTATTTGACTAATCCGGTTTTAATTTGTACTTTCAAGCTGTGAATAATACATGAATTGTTTGTTCCACATGCAAAAGGTGACACAAGATTTAAAGTCACTGAATGTCCATTAATTTGACTCTGGAAATTCTGAAGACAGAAAAAAAAAATAAATGTATTGTTCTACATTATTGGCTGCAAGATTTTTTCTCACATTTATTTTGCAATTACTATTTTTAGTAAGATACAGCATTTCCAAACTTTTAGTCTGAATGTCAATCTTTTTTGGCTACAGGACTTATTAATAAGATTCAGACTGTTTATCTATGGAAAGAAGAGAAAAAACACATGCAAAAATAAATTTTTCTACTGCTTTTGGTAAGTGGATTTTAATTTGCAAGGGATTTTTGATCTGTTTTATTTGTTCTCTCTGTAACATTTCCATTTTAGTTGGAGAAGTGACTGAAGGTATTGCCATTAAGTAGTTCATTAGACATTTAAGTCTCAGGCTTAAGGCAAGTCCAGCCTAGATAAACACCTGGAACTATTTTCTGTATATGAATTAGGCCCTAAATGAGATTTAATGGTTTTTTTTTTTTTTTCAGGAGAAAGAATAGAGGCTTAGAGTGATGTAAACTTTGTATGTTCTCTGAAGACTAATGATTTTTAACTATCAGTGATGGTGCTGTCAAGTCTCTCACAGGGTAAAGTAAGTAAATTATTTAGGTGGCAATATTTTAAGATTCTATCAGCTAGATCACAAAAAGATCTCTTCATTATTACTACTTAGCATGTACTCCTCTACAGAGTCATGAGGAAGATCAGCTCTTGAAACCCATGTGTGATTTTACAAGCTCTTGTCCAGTCAACAGCTCACCTCTTATTTTGTATGTTTTGAATCACCACTTCCCAGAAATGAGCTGTCTTTATTTAATCATGACCATGAATGCTGCAGCCCCCATGTTTGGCTGCATTGAAAAATATTACTTATTGCTGTCTCATACCGCAATGCATAAAGAATTATTTTGTTATTGTCATCTGTTGTCTTCACTATATACTATTTTCCCAGGATATCTGTCATCAGTAGAGTCTATGATTAATGATTTCATATTTTCATCAATACATTATTAAATAGCATTGGACTAATTACTAATATCTGAGCTCCAACAAAACATATTTGGAAAAAGATTGTATTCATAGTTATTTTTTTTAATATTCAGCAGGAAATCAAGTTGTGATTAGTGAACCACAATTATACTCTGTGTCTGATTCATAATATGTTATTCCTGCAGTCGAATGCAGAGGATTAGTCTGTAACAGGCCCAAAGATTACTAAGTAAATTTTAACAAAAACCCCTAGAAATATAAAACATTATAAGAATATTAGTTTGACAAGATCTACTCTTCATAAACCCATGTTGGTTGACATAGTACCCTCTTTCAATATCTCATTACTTTTGTCCTTGTTTCATGCTAGGTATTCCATTCTTTTTTCCTCAGGAATAATATGAGCCCAAAAGGTGTAGGGGTGTTTAAATCAAAGGTTTATGCTTCCTCAAATGTTAGTACAATGTTAGGTTTCTTTCTATATTCTTCTTTTTCCTGATTTTCTAAGACTTACAAAACTGAATGCAAGTTAAATTGTCTTTCTGTTAAAATATATTGTTTGGTATTTGCTTTCACATGCTCCATTGTTCTTGAAAGGAAAGTGAAACTCCTTGCCATATGATAGGAATACACTGTTTAGGTTTCCCAGCCAATATAAACCAGAAACATTTATTGGCTATTTCTCTAAATTTTAAGTAAATTTATCTGCTTCATTTCATATAGACTAGTGCCACATATTTGCTTGCTATTTCCCAATCTTCTTAAAAACTAATAAATACTTGCTATCTCTAACTTCTGTACTTGTGCTCATTGCCTCCCTCAGGATGTCCCATTTCCCTGTTTTCTAACTCAGTCCTTTCTAAATGCTTTACAACAAGTGCTTTTCTCACATTTCATGAACACATTCTTCAACTGATTGTAAGGAATGTTTTTCTCCCCTTATCTTGCAAGAATCTTCCCAACAACTGTGTCTACTATTTGGATGAAGTTAACTTCCTAGGACACTGCAAGTGTACATCTTTTCTTCTGGAATTTTCCAGGTTCTGTAATTCATCTGTAGCTGTGGTTTTTTACCTGAAGCAGCAGTACTTGTAAGTGTCAATGTTAGATTTCTAAAAACCTTTCTGTTAATCATCAGGTTGTTTGTGCTTAAAAATAACAAAAAATATAATTTCTGTTTTGTTTGAATTTTTTTTAGAAAGTATTATTGAGTTTTGAAAGTCTTGGAGTTTTTGAAAGAGAAGGGAGTATCTATCAATACCTTTTGGCAATTAATTTTTTTCATAAAAATATGTTTATTGTAAGCCAGATTTTTCTCACTCATTTGTTGGAGAAAATTCAAAATGCAGAAATGTCAGTGAGCTGACTCTTTTCTGTGTGTGTCTTATGTCTTCTTTCAGCCCAGTGTCCTGATCTGCCAAGTGCAATACTTTTGCTGTGATGGATCATAATCATTCAGCTTTATAAACCAGCCTGTTAATATTATAGCTTACTCTGATGTAATGTGGTTTGGAGAATTCAAGACCTTTTCAGAGCATGGGTTCACAAGACATCAAGATTATATAGGATAGTCAAATACATTGGACTAGAATAACTTAAAAACTTAATATATTGAAAACTTAATAAACATGAAAGTGATAAAAAAATAGAATATGAAATTGTGTAAAGTTATACTTTTCTTAAAAGGCCTTGCAGTATTTCTGAGACCAAATACCAGTTTTGGGAAATACAATCCAAAGACTAAAAATAGCAGGTTCCCAGAAATGTACAGATATCTTCTCACTTTTTGCACCATTTTTTGGTCATCTATGACTTCTCAAGCTTTTTATGGTACCAGATTTACCATGCACACTTGGTTTTGGTTTCAGTAAACCTCCACGATATTGAGTACATTTATTCATGAAATATGTCTTTGAAATTTAGACAGGGTACAACAGAACCTTCTTTTACAAGGGAAGATGGAAATGTTGAGGAATATGAAGAGACTTCATACTTATTAACATTTTTCTTTCTGTTGTGTGTTTGAGACTTTCAGGACCATTCAGAGGAAAGACCTCCAAAAGGAGCACTGTGGTCTCCTGCTGCAGATTTCTCACTTTTCTGTTTCTGAGCATTCCTCTCCATTAAACTCTCACTAGTAAAAGCCACAAATAAAATCAAATAAATTTGCAAACTACTTTGGAAAAAAAAAAATCCTATTTTCAAGCAGAAAACTCAACACAGACAGCTTTGATGAGAGTTTCACAATGTGATAATGGTTGGGAAGGGATGTCCAAATAGAATTGGTAGAAATGTCTGCATTAATTTGCAGTAGAGGTAAATTACTGACAACTATTTACTCATGATGCTTCAGGGAATACTCAGAGCCCTGATTTCTGGCCCAAACATTTACACATCCCTTTTTCTTTGGTAATGGCTATAATATGATCAGTAAATGCAAACATCATAAATTAATGAAAATAGAACAAAGATGTCAGAATTGCAGAAGACACAAAATTTTCTTCCTATTTTCACAAAATAAACAAAGTCCATATTTTTATTAATTCTGAATTGTCCTAGGTTTTACTTAAGAAAGCTTTTTTATTTTACTGTATTATCTTCTATGAAATCTAAGGATTCTTATTTCTTTTTTTTCTTAAACTGACGATGAAAATCTGTGAAGCTTTAATAGCAGCAGTAAATCCTTTCTGTCTCATTTGATAGAAAACAAATCCATCCTGTACACCAAGCCATACTGCCCATATAGTGGACTGGTATGAGGAAAGGCATTATGATATTTCCTCTTTGAATTTCCTCCTCCAGTCTTTCTTTATTTGTAAATACTTTACAGGGTGTTTCTACAATAAACTTTTTATGATTAACTAGATTTCAATTGTTATGAGAGATATGTATAGAGAATGAAAAATTTTCAAGGCAGTTGTAAACCATCAAAAGCCCAAAGCTGTGTTAAAATAAAAGATGGTACTGCATTTTCCATTTTTTTTATTTCAAGTTTTAAATTTTCTTCCCTGTCAGTCTCCTATTGCTATTAATTCCTGAATTTTTGACTTTTTCCCTTAACTTAAAGTGGATAAGGAGAATGTCCCATCAGTGCTCACTGATAATCTATAATAACATCAAGTATGTTTTTCCATTTTAATAAATACAATGTCTTTTATACATGCATGACATGTGAGAGATTCCTATGCAACATGCATAAGAAAGTGAATAGATCAACAGGGTAGATAAGACATTTACACTTTACAAATACAAGATAACAAGAACATCACATATGTGAAATTCTATTGTAAAGAACGCTTTAATGTCCCCAAAGAAGCCAATTTGCTTGGTAATAGGAAGTTATGTTAATCAATGACATGTTCGGTATTTAAACTGTACAGTCCCATTCATGAAAATAATATTTTGGTAATAGTAAGGACAGAGAAGAAACAATTTTATATTCTTGTCTGAACCCCTTTTCTCTTCAGCCCTTCTGCTGAAGGACATTACATTAAGCACAGGAAATGAACATTATCACCATCTGTTGGCTGTTTGGTGACGTACACGGAATGAGGTAGCAACTCAGTTTGGAAAAGCAGGTGCCTGAATTTAAAGAAAATAACAAAAACTCAGACAGAGCACTAACTGCTGTACTGACTAGTAGTTTAAGAGGAGAGGCCAAGGTTTGGACTGATTGTACAAATTAACTACCCCTTTCATCTAGACCAAAACCAGGATATCCAGGCTACAGGATTTTTGAAACCCTGGGTTGGATGGACAAGGCAGAGGGGACAGAGGAAAAAGACACATTACCTGAAGCTTAGTATTTAATATGAATTTCAGACCCTAAACAGAAGCCTTAGAATCAAATGCAGTATACTTACCCTTTAAATGTAGGGTCCTAATTAAATACTAATAGAATTAACCCATGATAATATTGTTTAAAGAAAAAAAATATTTATAATGGTGGTTAAATGAAGCAAAATCTAGTTCTATAGATCTCATGTCAGTAATTTTTATAAATAAAACTAAACTAAATCCATTCAATGCCAAATAGTATCTGGAATTCAAACAGGAAGGAATTGAGGAAAAGTAACCAAAAGGTTTAAAGTGAGGCCTCTCAAGCACAGTTCATTTGCTACTTTGTATTGAAGAAACAATAGAGATTAGAAAAACCTGGGTTATATTCTTTATAGAAATGTAAAAAATTACACTCTGGATTGAAGTACACTTTTGGCTATTCAATATAACTAGAAAGCAACAGTTAAAAAATCAATTTCAATCTAAAATTTGGTTTTATAAAATACTTGAATTGCATAAGATTAATGCCATAAAATTAAAATTGTTAAGTATTGCCCTACTTAAAAAGCACTACTGAAATATATAATTTTTCCCACAGTGTCTTGTAAACTATTTGTGTTTGCTTTCAAATATGTAAAATTCACTTAAAAGGCGATGTTACATCATTCCCAATTGTTACACTCATCACATTTCTCCCTCCCTAATCCTCTTCTTTGAATTAAAGAGAAGAAGAAAGAGGAAAAAGAAAAATCTGCTGAACACTAATTATTTAACCTTACCTCCTACCTACTTTCTCTCTTTATTCTGAGGTTTCTTAAGGGCTATAATGAGCTGTCCCCACACAAACAGGCCAAATTAGTGGATAATTATGCTGGGTCTGTGAATGTTCTCACTCCTCCTTTCTTACAGTTTCACAACATTACCAGAATGGTCTGTCACCTCCCTACCAATTAGGCACAATTACTACTTTATAACTGTAGTGGTGGCAGGCTTATTACCTTGGAGAATATGTAAAAGTAGGGGAGGGTTGGGGAGAGTGGGCAGTGAATCAGGCCCAGGAGATCATTGTCACATTGATAACTTGTATAATCCTAACTTTATTTTTATTTTGCAAGACAAAAGATTTATACACTGTTACAAAACGGAAACAAAGTTGTGTTGTTCATGTTTTTTGTTTGTTTGTTTGTTTTGGTTTTGGTTTTGGTTTTTTTTAATGTTTTTATTGGGTTTTTTAGGTAACCAAATCATCATCACTTTTTGTTCTCCCAGGTTTCCCGGGTGGTGGCGCTAATGCTCGAATTTGCTTCTTTTCCTGAAAAGATGTCTTTTTGGTGACTGAAAAATATCTGTTTTTCCGGCTTTTTCTGGATGAAGTAGATATGTTAACGATGTCATGTCAAAGGACTTACACTGACCTCAGAGTGCACCAAAACATTCCCTTCAAAACCATATTTAAATATGGGAGGTCAAGATAAACCTATCTTAAATTCTCAGAGAAGGCTAACTAACTTCTAATCTTTTATAAACAATACTACATAAGTAGTTCTTTTCTGCCTTCCTTGAAAAAAAAAACAAAAAACCCAACCAAATCACCAACGCTCTCTCAAAAATACCCCATCATTCCCTGTGATTTCTTTTTCTAATGGCTGAAAACTGGAAGTTGTTAATATTGTCTGTTTTACAAGATAAATTTATGAGAGTGAAACGACTCTCAGAGATTTAAGATTAGATTTAATGCCTTTAAGGATTAATCTTCATTTATTTGCTTTAAAAAAATCTTTCATATATCTGCTTCTCCTTTCCTCTAAGAGCTTCCAAATTCTTCTGATCCTTGCAGTCATATTTATAGAATATTTACTAACAAATGCTAGAGGAATTACAATGTTTTGAATGCTAAGAATTGGGCAGATTAATTTATTTAAAATCATTATGGAAAATGTAGCAAAACTCTGAAACAGAGCAAACCTTTTCTATGCAAGGGTAATTATCTTACAGTAAATTATCACTATTTGGTAACTAATACAAGCCCATAAACCTGCTGTTGGTTTACAGAATCTTATCTATCTTTTTCATGGAATGTACTAATTTTTTTTTCCCCACAAAAAAAGTTAATTATAAAGAGTTTAAACTGAATATGAGTTGCACTTCCATACTCATCTAATTTATTTAGAGAATATTACTGTGTGGAGAGGGCACCCTCAAAATGCCTGTTAAACATTCTGCCAGTACACCATCCTGCAGCACTGAAATTGGAAAGGGTCTGTAAGAATTGCCTTGTCTTACTATGCAAACTGAGCAGAGATGAACAGTGCAAAGCTCATCTTTTATGATTGTTAACAGTTATTTTAATTATAGGTACATTTTAGATACAAATGTCACTTATGGAAACTACTGCCCCTGTTGGAGGTAGAATTGCACAGAGTAAAAGATAGATGGAGAATATTATGTTCTTTTCAAGAACGCTTTGAATAACATAATGAGGATATTTTTACATAGAATGTTTTTCATCTGTGTGCACCAAGTGTCAAAGTATCTCAAGTCTATGTTCTGAAGTAGAAAATTTGTGGGTTTATGTGCTTATGCCCAGAATACCTTCTTATTTGTGTACCCACCTCCAGGTTCAGGTGTTAATGAAGGGAAATATCCCAAAGTATTTTTACACTAACAGACCATACTGATTCAATTGTTTTAAATACCAGTCCTTTTTTGTCACAGTGGGAAAATGTTAAAAATTACAGCATAGCAATGTTCTAACAATCCTTGGAAAGCTGATGCAAAGTTCCTTTGAGCAGCTAAGTGGAATGTCCTATGAATTCATTAGGTAGTTCCTCTTCAACTTTGTTTCAGGTGCCACCAATGAATGCATGCTTACTTACACTGTGCTACTTTATGGAAAGCAAATACGCGTATATGTAGGAGGGGATTTTATTACACAGATAACAGCAGCCACATCATTTCAACTACACGAGGATCTTACTCATTGATTCAGCATCAAAAATTAAACTCCTGAAGGACTGTGCAACTGTGCAGCAAATCATTGGCCTAAGAAGGAGGGGAAAAATTACCTAAGCAAAGTTATAAATTATTTCAGTTGTGTATCTTGTAAGATTTACAACTCAGGTTATGCAAATAGATAGTTTTGCTGATGTTTTTGTAGGGACTTTCAAGACTAGCTATAGAACTTAAACTTTTCCAGTGTTCTCGAGGGCTCTAGTTTCTCCAAGGCAACTCTTTATTTTAAAGGGTGTAAGGATGAATAATAGCTCAAGGACATAGCAGGCTGAAAGACCTAGATATTACAAAATATAGATTTTTGTTTTTATTGTGAGAACTTTGCACCACTGGATCAGCCAAACCTGCAAGATCATCATACAAATGGACAATTTATGATGTACATTTTGGCCTGTTTCATTGCTCTATCAGTCACTAGTATAAGGTAAAAATGAGTTGAGAAATGGGATTAATTAAAAAGTACAATTTTAGCTTATTTTTCAGTGTGCCCACACACGTTGCCCATTTATTTTTTTCTATTACTTGAGCAGGAACAAGAGATAATTTCACAAGACACATTGGAAAGTGAGTATTGTAAAAGCTTGCACTGAGAACCCAACAGAGTCACATCTAATAGCCCTGTTCCACTACTTCTGTGGTCTCATGTTTACAGTCAGATATTTTGGGGGATTTTTAATGTGTTTGAGGCATCAGGTTGAATCTTAGCAAGGTTAAAAATGAAACAGGAATAAAACATGAACTGATTCTGTTTAGAATGAGGTCTAACTCTTTCTCTACCTGAACGGAGAGAAAACAATAGTTATGGATGAACCTCACATACTTCAGTGCATATACCTAAAATGCTTGTTCTTGTCTAGTATTTAAAGCTTTTCAAACTAGAAATGTTTTAACAAGTCTAGTTCTTAAAAGTACCTAGACTTCTACAAAGAGTCAGAATTAATAAGACTTATGGTAATGCTTATGGAGTAATTACATTTCTAATCTGCAACAAAAAATTATCTAGTTTGGAGACTTGCTGATAAAAATTTAAACAGAGGGAAAATATTGTTTCATTTCTACTTTTAGCATATGTTGATGTCTTGTTATCGGTTACAATATGGGAAATAACTTATACTGCTACTCAATTAACTGATTTTCTACAGAAGTATCCAAATTTAAAATTCGGTCTACAAATCCCATAGATCTTGATAGGGTGGATTATGTCACTGTAATTTAAGATCCATCAGATGATCCATCAAGGCATCCATCAGTTAACTTTTGAGATTGGTAGTAAACAGTTGTTTCTCATAAATAAGTCCGATGACTCTTTTGATACAGATACAGGAAAACTGACATCTTCAGACAAATTGCTGCTGCAATTAAAAGTGGTTGTTGGCAAACATATCCTGTAGTTTATGTCTGCACAAAGAGAAGCTGCAGCAACCAGTTTAGAAGTTTTTTTAAATATGTGCAATATCTCTGCACACCTTATTATTGCCATTCAAGAAGGGTAAGTTAGTAAGAAATTACAACCCAAGTATTCCTACGGGTGTCAAAAAGGTCCACATATGGTTATTGACAGGAGGCCATTCTGTGGAGGTCTGGAGTCTTGTAAAGGGTTGGGTTTTTTGCCTTTTGGTTTTTTTCATAATCCTGTCACAGACACAGTATAGCTATCTCAGCAAAGAATCTTGGTGGACGTAAGCTCTCCAAAGTTTTTAACTTCTTCTTTCTTGACAGTAGCTGGAGAAGATCAAGACCGTCCAACGGTCATCTCAGCTAGTTAAACTTAGTGCGCAACTTGAGCATAGCTTTCCACTTGGACTTTACAAGCTATTTATGCATGAGTGGATTTTGTAGCATTAAAGACAAAGCCAAAAATGCTGTGTTGAAGCACTGTAGTGTAAATTTCCTGTCTATTTGCCATACAATAACATAAGCGGGTGCAGAACTCATGAAATTCAAGTGAAATTCTCTTGTCAAAAAGGAAAATGTTACTGTATTTACAAAGAATTTACCAGGAAAAGTGTAGCTGCACATTGTCAGGGAATAGAAGAAATATTCAGTTGCTTCTGTGTGTACTCCCTCTTTGTATATAAACAAAACCAGTTTCTAGTGCTATCATACTGTCTCCTTTTATATATAAGAAATATTATTCCAAAATTTCTGAAATTAAAAAGAAAATTAAAGTGCTGTTTCCTTAACACAAAGTTTGTATCTCTCTTTAATGCAACATAAAAATATGTTACTGATTTAACAGCATAGTGGTCCCAAGGAAGCTTTGCAGGGCTAATTGAGAAGTTCACGTATAAATGTAATTTACTTTATTGTCAAATAAATGTTAATTTAATATTTTTACACACATTACTTCTGTTTTTAATTTGGAAAATGACGAAGAATTCGAAAATGTACTGCAGGGAACAATTCAGAATTGCCAAAAAGATTAAATAGGTGACCTACAAAAGTTTCTTCTTTTTAAACTTTCAGTAGCATATTCCTTTAGTAAAGGCAATAAAAACTAGTAATGAAAGTGGTATGCATATCTT
Source organism: Corvus moneduloides (assembly GCF_009650955.1). Lineage (NCBI taxonomy): Eukaryota > Metazoa > Chordata > Aves > Passeriformes > Corvidae > Corvus > Corvus moneduloides. Next base: position 55,421,677 of record NC_045511.1, read on the forward strand.
AGAGCTAAATTGGCTAATTTACACTCTAGAACTACTAAGGCAACAATTTCTCCTTAGATATTACTTACCAGTCCACAGAGAAAACTCATATCCTGCCTTTCTGCTATGACCTGACACTCCAGATGTTGGATGACAACACCCAGTTTTAGGTTTTGCCAGATCTCTGCTCCCTGCTCCTCACTCTCTCCTATTGCCTCCCGTGCATTCCCTCATGTGTGCCAGCGCAGACACTACTTCAGAACATGGTGGCATGATTTGAGAATTCTTCTTCCAAGAACTTAAATCTGGAAAAAAATTTGTGCTGATTTAGAAACTACTTGAATACTTGATTTGCGAAGCAGATATGCAAGTTGTATGAGAGATGAAAAACTGCAAATAGAAGATATTTATTTTAGACAGCTTATGGTATTCCAGACTGGAATAAATACTCCTTGAGACCTTATATCATCTTGTGAAGGAGAGGTCTAACTTCAGACCTGTCTTGTATGTAATTTTTGATTAGTCCAGTGTTTGAAGTCTCTGTGTTGGATCTGATTTTTGGTCAAGTCAGGTATCCAACCTCTAGGAATCAGGTTGTTGCAGATTTGAGATATCGTCTGCTGGTTTTATCTAGTATTTCTTAAATATAGGGAGAAACAGAGGACAAATGTTTTTGCCTAAGTCGGCTGAATGTAGTGTATTTTCTCAACTTTAGGCAATGATTAAAAAAAAAGGAAGAGTACATATTTTCTAGGCAAGCCAAATAGTTTGGCTCCAACTGTCCACAGTTTCCTATTTCTTCTTCACCTGCATTTTCACAAGGCTTGCCTATACTGTTTTCTCATGTTATAGTACCTCTTGCCACTGGGGAGTAAAGACTGAGATCCAGCCCTTGGTTTTTCATTATGTGTTTATATTTGGCTTAATTTTGCTAATTAATTGTTTATTCATAACAACCCAGGCAGCCCTTTCTGTCCCATTCATGTTGGTTTCTTTTTGGCCAACATAATGAATTTTCTCATACCATTAAGTATGTTACAAACTGAAGAGGGTGAATGAACTGATTCAAGCACTTTTTTTCAAAAATCAAACGTTTCCTCCACAAGTGATAACAATGTGTTCATATTTTGTGTAAAATATAAGGGAAAATTAGAATGTAAATATCACTTTTATTTGTACTTTATGTAATATTATATGCATTGCATTAATTATGTCTTATATAAGCTTTTCAGGTTTATTGTCATATAACTGTTTTCTCAATCCTATATCTTATGTAGAAGTGCCTTACAAATAAAATCTAACGAAGAAATAATCTTCTGGTTTTCAAAGTTTTATGGCCCAAGAACTAACATTGTGCTTTATAATCCTTTTCAGTCCTATAGTTTATGTAGACCTGCCCTACAAATAACAACTAGGGATTAATTAATCTCCTGGTTTTAAGAGTTTTATGTGCCAAGCACTCTTTTTGGAGGGCCCACGAACTTAGACTGTGTCCATGAAATTATACCTGAACACATACAGCAACTTACATTTTAGGTTTAGTTTCCTTTTAAAAACCCACAAAACTTCAAAGGAGAAGCTTAATAGTTTGACGCAATAAGCCAAGCTAGACTTCTAGGTATACAGAATGTTAAAAAGTCTCTGTTAACAGTGTTGTAAGAATGTTCAGGATTTTGTTCTTCATTTCAGTCCTTTGCATCTGTTAGGTACAAAAGGTTCCTCTCTGCTCCTGTTCCACAAACCTTTTTGCATTTATTTTACCACTTTCTGTTCATGATTGCACAATCTTAGGGAAATTGTCATAAGATCAAATCAGAATCTGGCTTTCCAGCTCAAAACCTTAACCATCCAGAAAGAATTCTGGCTAGTACAGGAGGGATGGAGCACTTGATACACAAAAAGCTGCTTTTGTGATTGCTATGTCTTTCCCGTCTTCCCTGTCCATCCTGACAAGACAAATCTCCACTTAAACACATCTATAATGAGCCATAGCCTATTTAACCAATCTTGGAAGATACCAGTATAAACCTGTCCTTACATGTATGCGTTTGCAAACCCAGATGGATAATAACAAGGTTTGTTTGAACAGTAACATCAAACAGTGATAAAACAGAATTTTTCCCTTGCATTATAGTTTATTCCTATTGGATTCTCTCTGCAGGCTACTGGTAACACTTTGGTAGTACTTCAGCTGTCCTTTAATGTTTATAAATGTCATTAGGTGAGCTCAAAATATTTCACTAACTTTTAGTTGGATCCAACATACACTAAACCAAAAAACTTAGGACTTTCTGTTGGAAAAGAAGCAAATAAATTTTCACTTGTTTAAGTAAGTGCATGTCACCTCAGGGAAGATAATCTGAAAGTCAAAGCCATTAAACTGTACTTCAAGGACACACCATGTGTGAGGGATAGAGACAAGGAGAGAATCTAGGAATCCAAATTCTCATTCAGCTTATGTTTGTCACTAACTGTGACATATACTTAATTGCAATCTTTACATATAAAGAATGCAAACGCAAGTCTCATCTGCTGATCTAGAATAGATATGCAGTGTATCATAATTCAGATACCTTTAATTTGTTAATTATGCAGTCTCACCACATTGTTATGTGAGCACTGGTTTAGGACTGTGCGTGGCCATACTTGTGGACTACAAATAAGACTTACCATTCAACTTTTGTCTGTATCCTTTAAGTCTAGACATGAAATATCTTCAGTATTAAAAAAAGTGGCTTTTTATTTTGTCATGCCTTCATTAAAATACTATTAATTATTTGAGACTTGTATGAAACAGTATAAACTTTATTTATGCATTTCCTTTCATCCTTTCAAACAACATTAAAATTTCTATTACTTAGCATATTTGTTTTCTTGATATTTAAAGGTTGCTTTTCTGTTCCTAATTGTTAAGATTAAAACAGCAATCATCTTACGAAATATCGCTACACTTTCTGTTCCTAAAGCCAGAAAATATCTAATTCATTTGCAAATATTGCCCTTAAACCTATGGGTGTATCATTTTTAAATGCATATTATGTCTATGATATGTCCATAGAAATCAGAGCAAGAAGATTTGGCAAGGCTGTAATTAATATCTTTTTTCATTTATCAAAAAAGTAGTCCACAATAAAGTAGTTGATATTGCTAATTTGACATTCTTCTTCTGACTTCCCTCATACAGCAGCTGAAACCTTCAAGTGAAATTCATATTAACACTTCTTCCTCTTTTTCGAGTAATAGTATTCAATTTATCTGTGTGTAAGTCAGGAAATACGAGTTACCAATATCTTGCAGCATCAAGGTACACTCAAGGACATAAGTTTAAGCTTGTCAGCACACCTGCTTGCTGGAATTATTAACCTTCTAGCATTTTCCTACCCATCAGCAATTGGTCCCAGAAGCTGGGGCTGCAAGTAGAAAGAAACTCCTACAGTTGCCTTAAAAATTGGCCTGTGAGGTGCTCAGGATCATGGCAACAGTCAGGGCAGTTGATTCTCCTCCTTTTACCCAAATACACAATTATTGGGCAGTCCTAGTATGCCTGTGAATGGGAATTATACACGTCTGAGTGAAAACAACACTGAGAAATAGGTACAACTTGACTCAAGGCTTATCAGATAAGGACAGCAAAGCTGGGATTGAAAGGCACTTTTTTGTGTAGTTAATTTAGTTATTTTTTATTTTGTGTGCCTTGGAAGAAAGACTTTTGGAAGACAGAATGTAAAAAAAGCCAGTTTTGCTGTGTTCCACGTTGCTGGATAAAGGGCTATCTTTCATCACTAAATGAACTAAAAATATATTTATCTATTTCATTATTTTAATTTATTATTTTGAAAGTATATTTTAAGTCACTGTATCAGTCACATGGAGAAATCAGTTTCGGAAGTCCATGGGGCAGGGTATTTCCACTGCCTCAGCAGAGCCCTTTGGCACAATCAAAACTTTCTGTTCCAACTATATTTTTTGTACAGTTTTAGCTTTAAATTTATACATGACAACTTCTTCCAGACAATCAGAAACAAATAGCTTAAAAATTTGCATCACACAGCTTCAAACATCTTGGGAAGCTAAAAGCTGGAATCAAAATAAGGCAGAGCATGTTAATCCTGCTGTCCCTGCGATACAACACAAAATAAAAATGCAGATGAGTCTTGAACATACCATGTTCCTGACTTTGGGACCCCATTTCATCTTTTATTTTTCCCTCCCTCGTGTGAATATATTGAAAAAAGCTGGACGCAGCACACTCAAAACACATTGTCTTGTAATCTCTCATAGTTTTGGAGGCTAAGGGTTTCAGTATGTCTCCTGTCCTCTGGGGCCTGAGAACTTGTGACTCCACTTGTTTTTCCAAAAAGGAATCTCATTAAAGCGTCAGTAATAATTGCACTGTAAAAGTTCAGAATTTGAGCCTGTTTCTTTTCTGTACTTGTACTTGTTTCAGACAAGCATCCAAAAGAATTACTCTAAATTTGCAGTGGCACTATGGCAGAGTCAAGCCCTGATATGCTTTAATCTTCTGCTATTTAAGACTATGAAATTCAGGCTGCCAAAGTACCAGTGGGAAAACTCTGCCTGTGCTTTGAAGTCATGTTACCTATTTATGACTATAAAACATTTCCCTCTTGATTTTTCTAGCCTTGCATCTAATGTGCACAAAAAAGATAAACTTCCCAAGAAATTATTCTGACACGGGGTGGAATACACACTTTAGAAACTGCTTCATTTTTGCAGGCCCTGATATTGAGGGGCCTAATGTCCAAACCTTTTCCTTTCTTTTCTATTCCTTTTGGTGTTGGTTGGTTCTATTTTTATTTATTTATTTATTCATTTTTAACTCAGAATAGATCATTGTAAAAGTTGGCTGACAGCCTACCATTTGAAAGTGAAGAAAACATCTTGATTTAACATCTGAGCAGGGATTTTTTTTTTTGTCATCTGTAAACAATTGGACCATATGTAGTGTGATGGGAAACATGAAGTGATAGAATATGATTTAAGGAACCTGGTGTTTAATTACTGCTCTTGATTAGCTGGAATAGAAATTAGATTTAAATGTTTTGTTTACAATATCAATTTTAAAGGTACACAAAATAGTTATCAGTAAGTTTATTTACTGGTAGTTCTGATGATTAGATTTACACTGATTATTGTATATAATAAGGTCATATAAATTTCTGCCTTTAAAAGAGAGACAGATTCCTTCAAGAATTAAAGAAATAACAGAGATTCTAATATTTGATCTCTATTTGTTGAAGAGTTTCTGAATTTCCCTCAGATTAATTCAAGATCTTTCTGCTTTCCTTCAGATAAGCCAGTAAATGTCATTTTCTAATAAAGTCCCTAAGCTTATTATCTTTTTTCAGGAGAAAGGTTCAAAACTAGTGCAACATTATTAATATAGCAGAAAAGAAGCGTAGGTCTCTTATACCCCCAGAATTTCCTGGTTTATCATCAAGAGTCTGAACACATTGCCTGTAACTTGGGTAAAATTTTCCCCAATCTTTGCTTAGAAGTGAACACAGACAATTTTTTCTGTAAGTGCAGAGGAACATAAAGGGAAACATAACCTGAAGCTCTTCTTCTCCCCTCCTTATTACTCCAACTCTCTAAATCTGCAAGTAAGCCAAAGGCTCAGTCTTCAAACCTTTCCTGTGTGTCAACATAGCAGTGACCTTAGAAATACATGGTTTTGATAAAGGAGAACCAGGCAGTAGTAGCAATGTTTTACTATAATCCTGGACAGTTCAAACTGAAAAGAAAGGAAACAAGAAGATTCCTTGCTGTATGCAGTCTAGTTTGGTAAAAGCAGAGTGTACAATTTCAGGGTTCATGTCTGGGAGCCCCAAGATCTGGCATAGATGAGAAAGACAATTACCTTCTCTCCTGACTTATGCAGGTCAAAGAATTATCATTATCTTTCTGATGAAAAATATGCCATATATTTTACATTTATTAAAAAACGAATTGAAATTTCATGGGCTATGTGTTCTTTTTGCAGTGAAAGCAAGGAAAATAATTCACACTGTGATTGCATTTGATTGTTTAGTAATGTGCATGTTAAATATAAAATTGAGTTCCTGAGCTCTCCTCATGCCTATCTTCCCTCATCACAGAAATTCTCCACTTTGGTCTTAACCCAGGGCCAACAACCTGTTCCAAAATATTGGGTATGTCTCCCTGGCTATTTGGAGAAACTGTTTTAGTCCCTGAGATTACAATAGTTGGACATGGCAGTTGTAGAGAATTCACTTAACTTTTTTTGCTGAACTAACTGCAATCTCCATAGAAACAGAAGAAGAAAGACCATTGGCAGCCACTAACCACAAGTTCAAAGGATTTATTCACACCAGTTTCACCTATATGCTATCACTTGAAAACTGGCGACACTGATTACTGGGAGGACATCGTGCTGCATATACAGTGTGGTAGAAGAAGCTCAAGTCTGTATATCTGAATATTTCAGAGTATGCATTTTAACTAGTGTTCCCTTAATTCTGCTTATGCTTAAACTCCCTTGTCAAAAATGTATTACACTGTTGATTTAAATGCTTTTAATAGAGAGAGAGCTGAGTATTAAAGGCCAGAACAAAAAAGATTAAGATTGAGAAGATTAAGACTAATTCTAGTACTGATGTATTGCCTGATACTGAGCAAACAGCACACAGGGAACTGATAAAAAATTTTTTTACTGTTCCTTGCAAAAGTGAAAAATAGTCCTCTAAAAAACCCTTAGAAACACTTATAAAAGAAACTTATAAAATTGTAATTGTTGATGAAGTAATTGACATTGGTCATCTTTTAAAAGTCTCTTGCAATTTTTTCAGTTGAAAGGTTTAAAAAGCAGCTATTGAGGTATTTTGGACTGAATCTGGATTAAAGACATTTCCATAAAATCCTTCAATGTTAAAAAAAAAAAGTGGGGTGTAACTCTTTCACACTAGAATGAGTTCCTTTTGAAAGCTTTAAAATTGAGACAATATTTTTTAATGAACACTAGCTTCCTCTTTTCTCATTTTTCCTATATGAGAAGTGAGGATAACGTCTGTGGAGATCAAAGCTTACTATCTCTCCTCACCCCTGCTAGATAGATATCTGTTTTGTGTGTAGGTCTATTGTGTTTCTTCCCACACAATCCTTCTCTATCTCCAGGTTAGCAGATGGTCCAGAGTTCAGGGAGAACAGAGAGGGTTAGAACCAATCATAACCCAGGCAGTTCAGATCCCATTATGGAAAACAAGATGGGGAATTAAAGAAGAGAAATACAGCTGCTTTTGTAAAGCTGGATCTACCCTTTTAGATGGAAGAAAATAGTGGAAACTCTATCCAACTTTCACAACATCTGGTTTTGCACTTAAACAAAACTAAAATTTTGCTGTAATTTCCACAAGCTCAGATTTCTTCCATGATTGCACTTCTTGTTAGTTGTTTCCCACTCTTAAGAATGTCACTGTTTATATTAAATCTTTAACATTAATGTTCCAAGTTCAAATAGAACTGTTAGAAACATCCTATAATCTTGAAGAGTCTCTTAGTGATCAAGAACCTGAACCTCTGAAAAGAATTGAGGAAAAATTCTGAAATTACAGAAATGCAGATTTTCAAATTATCACTCAAAATGTCTATTACTATTTGCACTTATCTGGAGTGTCACATGGAAATATATGTTTCATATAAATGTAAATTTCATATAAATTTATTTGTATACATATAAATATTCTTCTTTATCAAGATTTAAAAAAACACCTAACTAATCCAAACACAAAGCAACATAAAACCTTTACAAAAATCTGAAAATAAACTCCACTGCTTCTGTTTTACTTTTATTTAAATGCTGCAGATATACACATTAATATTAGGGTTTGCCAATATCATAGTCCTTGCTTCCCCTAATTAATGACACCTTCTTACCTTGCAGCTGAAATTTTTCCTAATGAGAAAACTTTACCTGTCTATAATTTTATTTGCATTATTGATCTCAGATCACACTGAAAATATGATTCCTTTTCCCAGGTGCCTCAGAAAAATACTGACTTATTTTTTCTTACTTCCACAGTGAAATGCTGACGGTAAAAAAAAAAAAAAGACATTGGTAATCTAGAGAATTATGAACATCTGATCTTAACTCTTAAATTAGCCATATGTTGAGTCTCAACAGATTGACAGTACTTATTAACATGAATGTAAAGTTTTAATATTTTAAATCTGCATTTTATTAATATTTAATCTAGGGTCATAGGTAATGTCCATGTGTGTCAGACAGAAAGGAAAGAAGGAGGTATCACAAGAATCCAATTACTTCTGCTTCTAATTGCAAATGACTTTCAATATTGAGGCAATGTTCTTCTTATGTGACCTTTAGTGCATTTTCTAGACTTCATTAAACCCTTTTGTTCTTGTCAGTTCAGGTAAATCCCATCTTGTCCCATTCCTCTGAAAGTATTCTGTCATATGTTCATAATCCAATGAAAAATGATTGCAGCAAGAAATATGCTGGTTAGTATTTAAAGTATGTGCCGCGTTTTAATCTTATATGTGTGAAAACCTGAGTTCTCCTATAAGATTTTCCTGCACAAACAACAGGTAAACTAGATCAACTGTAACTGTCCAAGCAGTTAGAAATTTTGTCTAACTTTATGTAGTTTATAGATGAGTATTTATTCTGATAACTGATTTACTTAGTACAGAACAAATGGGTTTGAAGCTTAAACAGTGAATGATATCATTACACTAAAATCTATGCTTTTTAACAGAAGACACATTCATTGAACTGAAATTTTAAATGAAAAGAGTAGTGAGTTCAAGACCAGAATAGTATCATGTGAAAAATTGATTTATATTTATTTCCTCATAAAGAAATATTCATATCAGGTAATGGTATGTAGAAAGCATAGATTAATATATAGACAAGTAGCAAAATCATAACAGTATAATAGTTGTAGTATAATATTGTTGTATAATAATGAAATTATAGATTGAAAACTTCCATTTTCCTAACATTATACATACACAATACTTTACAGGAATCATGTCTGTGATGAAGATAAAAGAAAAAGAAACAGTCTATTATATATACTATATAAATAATAAGACAATGTAAATAAATGAATTGAGAAACATTTGAAGAAATGGCTTCTATTCTCCCTGAAATCATATTTTGTGTGTTTCTTTTCCTGTTTTGTTAGGAATCTGCATCTGCAACACATGCATATGTTTCTGCATTTTGGATAGGTGAAAGGTATCGGGAAAATGGTAATTTTTGCTTATTTTCAAAGCCACATTCTTTTACATGCATTATATTTATATATTGTGAGACTGTCTCTTCAAAATGACTGTCCTTTTACAATTACATTTTGCCTCCAATACCTTTTGCCTTCCAGTTTATCATTTGTTTTCTTGTGATCCAACTCAAACTAAATAAATCCAGACAGGTGACTGCCTTTTGAGAAACTCTGAGACAGACAAACATCGATCTCCTTTTCTTTCTGAAAAGGCACAGTGGTCAAAAGGGTCCCCCCAAAGTCATCACAAGGTTGATATTTGTTTACAAGGTGTAAGTCAGCCCCCAATTCAAGGAGAAAGTTGTTTCTTTTTCTGAGTCAAGCTACACTGATGCAGAACAGCCTACTTAAATTGAAACTCAGTTCTTTGAGAATAATACTGAAAACTTTTGTAAGTAATCTTAGATTTATAAGAATCTTGTCCCGTTTTCAAGGGTAACTTGAGTACTTCAGATTTTATTTAATAAAAAGTTACTGGGAAGAGTATAACTTGAATGTAGAGGCAGGTATGTCTCTCTCCAGGAGTTTTATCCCCATTGTCTTACATGAATGTCTTTTAAAATACTATGAATCTGTTGGGGTTTTTTTCTTAATTATTTTCTTTTTGCTTTTTTTCGCTTTTTTTTTCTTCCGGAAGTATGGATCCGGTGTTTCAAAGCATGATTTTGAGTTGCTCACTTTGTTAGACTCCAGTAGAAACTGATATTAAATAACATTATCAAACTCCAAAACTTGAAGAGACTCATCTTTTGAAACACAGAAGTGAAGGCTGCAAACAGAAATGTTTAGTGTCATAGGCGTTTTGTACTCCTTGGATTGCTGGCAATACAAAGAATGTTCTAAAGGGGGAATCTAGAAAGTGTAATCAGAATTATATTGTGATACCTTGTCAGTTAAATGCCAAACAAAATGGCATTCTCACAGTTTGGATTTGGCCACCCTAGACACTGATAGTTTCCTCTCTCAGCCTTCACCACCGAGTCAACTAGACTCGTGACACACGTGGACCTTCTTCACTGAAGTCCTTTTCCACAGCTTCAGCTCCATATGCATTTCCTAGCGGCTGATCCTCTCAGACCAGCTCAACCGCTAGCTCTTCCTGAAACATGCAGTGGGGCAGGCTCCAGCTGGACTGAATGGAGGAGTTACCTCAAATGTAGGTAACTTAGTAAAGCTGTGACATCATATAATTGGGCCTGAAATGGGTCTTTGATACTTTTACAATTTTCAGACCTGTGGCTTGAAAAGTGATAATCATACCTTCACTTTTCTATAGAATAAGAATATTAAAGCCATCAAAAAAGAAATATGATAGCAGTAATTGGTATGCACAGGGAGAGCATATATATTTTTTGCCATCTGTGAATAATAATGAAGCATAAATCTAACACATTAAGTCATATTACCAAACCACATAAACATTACAAGTTTTAAAGTTCACCTAAAGGGCAAATTAGATTGGCCTCTACTGTTATGCTCAGGCTAAATTCTTGAGCTTTTGCAAATTCTGGGGTTGGGGATTTATTTTCTTATTTTTATGTAATTGAATTTCTCCCAGTTTCCAGTACCAAAGGATTACACATTATTATTTGAAATTATCTTACTTTACAAACAAGAAGTTATCCTTCAACCTGTAAAATTCAAACATTACTGACATAGTAAATATGTATGTTTCAGAACAGCAAGAAAAGGAAAATAAATACCAGCTAGAATATTTACAATAAGAGCTGTTTAAATAAAAGGTGTGTTTGATCTTTGGGAAGTTCACTGTCTTTGAACTAACATGAGACAAATTATTATGGAGAGAAGATTATGAATACTTACTCCTCTACTTGTGGGTTCTTACACTTGACTGTGTTGTCAGCATTCCTGACCAGTGAAGATCTTTGCTCCCACATATGTAACTAGGGTCAATTATTTTCAGTAGTTTCGGACAGAAGGGAGAGAAGAGAGGGAAGGCTTTTCAAGCAAAGTTGCCTCAATTAATTTAGAACACATCGTAATGGGCTCTAAAATAATAGCATTTTAACCAGTGAGTTCATTAAACATTTTCTTAAATACATAAACATTATTTTGCTTGTTTTCTCAAAAGGGAGGTCATTCATTTTAACTGCTTTAAAAATATGATGCGTGAACCAATCTGTATTTTTATTTACATTTTACCATCAAAAATATTTTATTAAAAATACATCACAAAGCAGCAGAACACAGCTCTAATCAGTGTTAAATCAGTTTTCAGGGCAAAACTTTCTTTAAATGTAAATGAAAAGGAACATGTTACGTTGCATTTGAAAATGAGCTACCCCAATGTAGTAGGGGGGGGGTCCCGGGAGCAGGGGAATCCAGCCAGAGTCACGATACGAACACCGATACGATTTGAGCATCGTGCTCCAGTTTTATTATTCGGTTACACCAAGTTATACTTTTTCCAAAGTTCACGCCCCTTTCCCATGAGAAAGCCTCTAAGCAGCGGGGGAGCTGACCAGTGTATACCTTTTCCCAAGGCTGTTCAAGGCCGCCGGCTAGCAGGTGCCTTGCAAGCCTGTTTTCAGCCTGAGGCCCCATCAGGGGTACTTCTGCAACAGCCCTGGGATGCCCAAGCCCTCCTGGGGTATCCTATATTCCACAAGGAATCCCTCTACACTCCAAGCTCTGATAAACAGTGTTCCAAGTGCGGGCAAAACTCTCTTGGAACAGGCAGCAACAACACAGATGCTACCATAAGTAGTTTTGTATATTGTTATGGCACACACCTAAGATTATAAAATAATTATATATGTGGTATATACTATTAGGCTAAGAGGTATTCAGGGATATGGATTATTGCTCTTGTCAGGACTGATTTCACCAGCACAATGCAATCAGCTTTACAATGAACTAAATGTGTAAGGGTGCAAATAAATTTAACAAGCAACTGTGGAAAAATAAAGGACTGCTACAAGACAAATGTGATGTAGCAACACATGTTATCTGCTGTAACAGATCTGCATGAGCGCATGTGGAACAGCTGAGGAATCATGTACTCCAAGGAATTTCACACATTCTGGAGGATATTGGAGGGCTCACCTACTTCTTCCAAGTCTTCATTGTCTTTTAAATGTCCATAGCAATATTCACCTGCTCACTGAACAAGTTTTGGGAACCTCAGAAAACTCTCTAACAAAATACAATTTCTAAGATTTCAAACATCAGTGAGGGAGTGCCAAGTAGGGACAAAACAAGAAATGCTCTCTCAGTGCAAAGGGTCCACTTAGCGTGGACACATAGATTTGTGTATTTAGGCACATGCATCAATGGAAGTGACAGCTGCCATCAAGAAACTGCATAGACACCTCATCAAAACTTGAGACTTAATTTCCAAAAATGCTTCTTGATGACCTGCCCTGAAAATGCATAGCAGGACCATCACACTATGCCCTTCACAACTCCACCATCATCCATTACTCCTTGTATATCACCACTTCACCAATGCTTATTCCAATGTACCTCTCCCTTTATTTCTGCAAGGCATAGGGAAAAACCCTGGGTCCAGAGAAATTCAAAATATGTCATCTTGCACAACTTGGATCTTCAAGGACTCATGTCAATGAAAGAAACAAAATCTTTAAATGACTAGATCTAGGATTAAGACTGCCTACCAGAATTAATCACACCTACAAAATCATGTGCATGTGGTATTCTCCTTATTACATAGCTAAATGACATGCTGTACAGCTAGGACATACCTGTTATGCTGTAGATGGTACAGTAACATCTGCTGTTAGGACTGTGCCTAACAAATACAAGAGTATTCAGGTAAGTCAGATGGAATCTGTCAGGGATTCAAATCATAAATTAAACAGTGCAATAATAGATAATGAGGATATAATTGCTTTTATTACACAGTTGTAAGGTCTCTAAAGAGATAAGATAATGGAGAAATAAATATATTGTTCCTTTCATATTCAGTTTTTTAATAAGCAGGTTGGGTAAGAATCCTATGTATTTTGTTGACATTGGGTACTGATATTAAGAAAGTTTTGCCCTGAAAACTGTATAAACACTGATTTAAGCTGTGTTCTGCTGCTTTGAGATGTACTTTTAATAAAATATTTTTGATGGTAAAATGTAAATAAACCAGAAGTTATGACTTGCAGACTGGTATAAGAATGCTTCTGTATTAATCCTAATGTTTGGCACTTTAGTGCGTATATTACGGCAACTATGAACTACCACATTACTCATATGTGTTTATATGAGGTTATAGGCCAGATGAGAGACACCCAGTTTCTCTAATTTACCACACATTTAAATCTTTCTGTTGGCCTGCACCACTCTAAAATCCCCCTAAATACCTATTTTACTTTCTGCATCAGGTAATTTTGGTCTGGTTAGCAGCCTGAGTACAGCTACTGGCATACTAAAGCAACTGATGAATTTTTAGCTACATCTACTTTAAGCTGAGGAACACCCAGTTTGTCAAAGACTGTGCAGAGAGATGATGTTTGTTACATGAACACCTGTAGATGAAAAAATAGCATCAATGAAGAAAGCTAAGGACAGGATTTCCACAGAAATTTGTACTAATGACAATAGGGACCAACGTTCCCCTTCAGATGGTCTAGAGATGGTCTAAAATACAGCCTCCAGTTTTCAAAGGACTAATGTGGTCATCTTATGGTTATTTTCAGGCAAAAAGGAGGTAGCTATCACTGAGGGAAGTAGGGTCAGCCTGAGACTTTTGCGGAACCACGACGTTGTGGTGAGCTGGGCAGTGGCATGAAACCTCATTCTTCAAGCCCTCTTCAGACTGTGCAAATACTTTAGGTGGACAAATATGTGTGTGATTTATTGTGCACAGACTGTTGTATTTTTACTTGGGTATCTCTGATAGGTATTTTCTACCCTTAAGCAAAGATATAAGTGGATTCTACAGAGGTCTATTTTTAATACTATTTTTAACTCTCTACCTTCAAATATCATTTAATTCCCTCTCTACTTAAGCAGAGACTTATTACTTCTTTTATGTTTAATAATTCAGAGTCTTGTTTTTATGTACTTCTTGAAGACACCTTGAATGCTTATTAAAAAAAGGGGGAAAAACGTCAGAGGAGAAAAGATTTCAAGAACTAAGAAAATATTCTCTTTCAGCTGAGAAGGGCAAGTGAACAGCAGTTTTGTTTGACAAGCATGTACTTTAAGAAAGTTGGCAGACATCAAAACTCCGTTGTAGTGAGCTAACTACATAAGAGCAAGAACTATCATCCAGAAGGAGAGGGACTGACCAACATGCATGGCTGCTGCACACAGTGCCAGAGACCAAGCACAAATCATACTGCCCCCAAAGACTTCTGTGAACATAAAACAAAAGAGGTGCCAAGTTATTCTTTGGTGATTATGCAAATTATTGGAGCAGCTATCAAAATGCGAGCAAAGTCATTCAATAATTAGTCATATGAGCCTAGAAAAATATGATTCAATGTAAGTAATTGTGTGAAGCTATGTGCCAGGATTGCATTAACTTCTGCAGAAAAACACCATGATTAACAGTAGGAATGCCTAATCCAGCAGCTAAAGAGAAGCAATCTGCAGATGCCAAGCTGGCAGAGGTCAACACAGCCTTATGGAAGGGTTTAATACTGCCTCTGCAGCAAAAGATGTATGTGGAGACTAATATATTTACATACAAGCAGGATGAATAAATGTAAAGATCACATAAGCAAATTCTATACATTATGCCGAAAGTGTCATACAGGAAATATACTCTCTGATTGATATGCAGAATGTTTGCCAGGATGGTGACAGCCAAACTAAGTTCAAAGTTACAGGAAACATTGTTGTCAGCCTACTGTAAAAATGTACAATTACTTGCTATTCTCTTTCTGCTTAAAGGTACCATTTTTTCCCTAGGCTACTTGTTCACACTAGCTTATTATCATTACAAAGTATTATAATGGATTAACTTTTCCATATTTTTGTTCATATGGGGAAGGGCATGTTTCAGACAGTACAGTGACAATGTTTTTGAAAAGGCATTTATTCCTCCACTAAAAATTACCAGGCAGCTTGTTTTGAAGAATAAAAATCTCTAAACCGCATTCTTGCAAATTCCTCTTTCCTGATATTTCATTTAATATAAAAAATTCAGAAAGAAGAAGTGAGCAGTATCTAATTAATATCTCCTAATGCCCAACTGATGTCAAGCATGACTCCAATTTATAACTAAACTGTATTTTTACATTGAAAAATTCAATTACATTTACTGACAGACTTTGAAATGCCACATTGTTTATACTGGCAAACTTTGCAGTCTCTCAGTATATTTATTAACATTCTTTCCCCAGACCAAAGTGTATATACAATACAGATCACTGCATTCTTCCTTTTTCAATCTTTCAAAGTGATATGCACATCTGCTGGAGTAGGATGGAACCGACTTGTTGCCGGATATCCAAAAGACCAAATAGAGCCAGAAGTTAATTTGCCCTCCTTTTTGATTCTCCAGGCAAAACAAAGTAACCTTGACATTTCTTTTCCTCCTCTCCCTCCCTCCCTCTTTCCCCCTTTCCTTCTCTCCTGCTCTTTTTTCTCGCTCACACCCACACACTGCACTATCTGTGCACACATCAACAATTTTGAGCTGTGAAGAGGTTCAATTGCCACCTTAGTGACTCACTTATAATCAAATCATTTACTAGGATAGCTTGAGGACATGACAATGACAGAGAGACATCTGTTAGGTGGATGGGATTTAAAAAAAATGGAAAGAAAAAAGAGGTTATTCACAGCTGGTACATTAGCCATGCTAGCCACTAGGCCACCACCGTGTCCTAGTCCTACAGCTTCACTCTCCTCCTTTCTTCCTGCTCCCTGCTGTCAGCTGCCAAAAGATATCTGTTCTCACCCTTTGCTGAATGAAAAGGTGCTAATGCATGACTTCAGGATATGTCAGAACATACAGTACTTACAAGTGTTTGGAGATGCAGCCAACCTGACCATGGGGAAAAGAAATGAGTAACTAAAGAGTGATTTTCTTGATTTTCTTGAAATAGGATGACTAGAAAAATAGTGAGGGGGTTATTCCTTTTTCTAGCTGTGGCAGGCAGAACAGGTTTTTGTTTTCTTGGTGCTCATCTGCATTTCTTGTAGAGTAGTAAATACCCTACCAAATGTTCGAAAACCAGTTTGTGAGGTTTTTTTCTTTTTCTTTTTTTTTTCTTTTTACTTAAAATTTCAGCATTAACATAACTTAAAAATACATCCCCAAAGGAAGAAGAAATATAGAATAGCTAGAATACTGACATAGAAATATACAGCTTTAAGAACTGTCTTTCTCGTACTTTAAAGAGGTATCAAAAGAATATATTGAGGGAGGGGTTTGAATAAATTGTGATTAAAAAAACCCTTAGCAGTTTGTATACCAAAAGTGCCAGAGATCAACAGATATCCAGAGTATTCCCCAACTGTCTCCTCTCTAGTTACACAAGGTCTGTATTTTGCACCCACTAGGCTCAACAGGCAGAGGGGACTGGTGACAAGTTCAGCATGCCAGAAAGCTACTGAAGAGTTTATTTTCTCAAAGCTGTCTGTCGGTCTAGGTGGAACAGAGCAGGTTTTGTAATAGCACTTAAAAGTTCTGCACTACAAACTTAAAAAAAATCTACAGTGTGATATCAGTGAGGGTGATTTCTGCAGTCTACATGGTGAAATAGTCATATCCTTGTTCAATTATTTGCCTAGCATGGCACCAGAAATAGAACCACAAACCAAACTAAGACTTATAATATAAGGGCAGAATACTGGTCATTTTTTGAGTGACAAAGGTTTTTAATAACAGCAAGGGATTCTAAAATTAAACCCAGCAGACATGAAGGTCACGCAAATATTTTAAAAGAAATTGCATATCCATGCATTAACGATCCTCTACAACACACACTCCTGAAAACTGTACACAGACTAAACCTATACCAAAGTGACCCAGGCATTCACCAGGTGCACTGACCCATCTGATACCTTGCACAGGCTCCTAGTCAGAGTTAAACATTTCAAAGCTGTCCCTGTGTAACTTCTGGAATTGGTACTTCTGCAGTTTTCAGTGCATTGTAGGCTTGCTGAAGGAGAAAGGGGACAAGGCAGGAAGGAGGGAAAAGTCTCTTTCCTCACTTGAAGAGTAAAAACAATAGTTTTGAAATGTGTTGCCTAATTGTGTTAACATTCTAAAAAGGGTAAGTTATTGTCTGACTTTGGTAGTGGTTCCATTTCAAGGTTTTATCTTTCTGCAACTCTTAGGAAGTCCAGGAATAAATATTTATTTCCTTCAGAAAAATTAAAAGCATTTCCTAATTCACCAGATAGTCCAAGCTGCTACACATTCAGTAATGTTGGAGATTTTTTTAAAATCAGAGAGTAAAAAAATCCCAGGTATCTAAATCAGTCCCAAACACAGGTGGGCACAGCTCCCACTTGGTCTACTGTGTGTTGTACCATACTTATTTGCATGTTTCAACTGTGCCTGAAATTCCAAGTTAGTATGCACATCCAAATCATGAGCAATGCAGACTCAATATACATACACACACACACACACACACACACACACTCCTTTTGTTTACCTGATATTCTCCAGCAGCAATTGTCTGTCTTTGAATGAATAGGACTCCTCAGGTTTTTACTCAAATTTCCTGGATTTTGCTTGTCAGGTACTATTTCAATAATGTACACAATAATGATTCAGAAGGCCAGATTTTTCTTTACTGAGAACTTGTTTTGGAAAAGCATATCTAAAGAACATTAGAAAATGAATTTAACAAAAAGGACCAGAACTGTTAATTTTTGAATCTTTAGTAGACCAAATAATATTTCCTATTAAATATATGCAATGAAAATTAGAATGAATCTGAACCAATACTGAGGTTTTCAGAAAGATTGATTCTGACATTGTTGGTCTAATAAAAGGGATATATCTTGATATACTTTAAAGTTTTGCAAGAACACTCCAGTGTAAATAGAAAAAGTATTAACTTATGACAGAATAAGAGAATCACAGAATCAATTAAATTGAAAAAGACCTCTGAGATCATCAAGTCCAAGCTATGACCAAACACCACCTTGTCAGCTAGACCATGGCACTGAGTGCCAAGTTCAATCTTCCCTTAGACACCTCCAGGGATGGTGACTCCACCACTTCCCTAGGCAGCCTCCGTTGTCTAATCACATTTTCTGTGAAGAAATTCATCCTTTTGTCCTGTCACTGGTTGCCTGGGCCTCCACCTGGCTACATCCTCCTTTCAGGAAGTTGTAGACTGTCATAAGGTCTCCCCTGAGAGTCCTCCTCTGCAGGCTAAACAATCCCAATTCCTTCACCCCTTCCTCATAATACCTGTGGTCCAACCCCTCCACCAGCTTTGTAGTAGGATCTGGCTTTCCTAAATCCATGCTCTCTGGGTCTGATGCCTTGCCTGCCCTGTATGTGCCATGTGCTCACACACAAGATTATCTGCTCCATAACCTGGCTGGGCACTGAGGCCAGGCTGAGAGGCCTGCAGTTCCCTGGATCCTCCTTCTGGCCTTCCTTATAGGCAGGCATCACACTGACCATCCTTCAGTCATCTGAGACCTCCCCGTTAAGCAAGGACAGATAAATCATAGAATCACAGAATAGGATGGGTTGGAAGGGACCCACAGGGATCACTGAGTCCAACCCCTGGCCAGGCACAGCACCATGGCCAAGAATAACACTTTATGCCCAAGAGTATTGTCCAAATGCTTCTTGAACTCTTTCAGGCTTGGTGCTGTTACCACTTTCCTGGGGAGCCTGTTCACATCTGGGTGAAAAACCTTTTTCTAATATCCATTCTAACCCCCCAGGCACAACATCAAGTCATTCCTACAGGTCCTGTTGCTGGTCACCACGGAAAAGACATCAGTATCTGCCCCTCTTCTTCCTGCCATGAGGAAGTTGTAGACTGCAATGAGGTATTCCCTCAGTCTCCTTCTCTCCAGGCTAAACAGACCAAGTGACCTCAACTGCTCCTCATACAGCATCTCCTCAAGGCCCTTCACCATCCCCATGGCCCTCCTTTGGATGCTCTCTAATAGCTGAATGTCTTTCTTATGTTTTGATGCCCAAAACTGCCCCCAGCACTTGAGGTTAGGCCACCCCAGTGCAGAGCAGAGCAGGACAATCTCCTCCCTTGCCTGGCTGGTGATGCTGGGCTTGATGCCCCACAGGACACGCTTGGCCCTCCTGACTGCCAGGGCACTGCTGACTCATATTCAACTTGCCACTTATCAGGACCTGCAGGTCCCTTTCCACAGCACTGCTTTCCAGCATCTCATTCCCCAGACTGTCCATACATCCAGGGTTGCCCCATCCCAGGTGCAGAATCAGCACTTTCCTTGCTGAACTTCATATGGTTGGTGATTGCCCATTCCTGTGATTTGTTGACGTCTCTCTGCAGGGCGTCCCTGCCTTTGAGGGAGCCAACAGCTCCTCCCAGTTTTGTATCATCTGTGAACTTGCTTAGTATCCCTTCCAGTCCTACATCCAGGGCATTTATGAAGATGTTGAAAAGCACAGAGCCTAAGATGGAGCCCTGTGGACCCCCACTGGTGACAGGTCACCAGTCTGATGTCACCCCATTCACTGTAACCCTTCATGCCTGACCCGTGAGCCAGTTGCTCACCCATCCCATGATGTGTTCATCCAGCTGTGTGCTGCGCATTTTTTCATAAGGGTACTATGAGAGAGAGCATCAAAAGCTTTACTGAAATTCACAAAGATTACACCAGCTGGCTTCCCCTGATCACCTGGGTGGGTTCCCTTGTTATAAAAGGAAATCAGGTTTGATAAGCAGGACTTCCCACTCATCAAGCTGCGTTGGCTTTGGCCAATGACTGGGCATCTTTCTGAGTTGGCTCCCTTAGGACCTGTTCCATAAAATTTTCATCCAAGTTTTTCAGGAATTTTCTGGCCTGAGTTGTACCAGCTGTGTGATGCTCCCAGTTAATTTAAGTTGAACCCCCCCATAAGGCCAAGGGCAATTAGCAAGTCCTTCTACCAGCTCCCTCATCACCCTAGGACCCATAAACCCATAGACCTTTGAGCATCTAAGTGGTACAGCATGTGACTACTTCTTCCTGGATTAAAAGGGGTCCATTCTCCTTTTCCTTGTCTGCCACCTCCAGAGGCTGGTTGTCCTGAGGATGACTGGCCTTGCTGCTGAAGACAGAGGTAAAGAAGGTGTTAAATATCTGGGACTTTTCCTCATCTTGGGGGACTATATTCTCCCCCATGTCCATTAAAGAATGGAGGTTTTTTCCCCCTCCTTTTGGTGTATTAATGTGTTTATAGAAACACTTTTTATTATCCTTTATAGAAGGAGACAGTTTAAGTTCTCTAACTGATCTTTTGCATCTCTATTTTTCTTTCTGCATGAACTAACAATATCCTTAAACACTTCCAGACTTTCCCCCTGCTTTTTCCAAAGGTGATACACCCTCTTTTTTTCTCCTGAATAGGCTCCCTTACCAACTGTGACAGGAAGTTGCCTTCCACACGCTCCAAGAACTGCCTAGACTTCCTCCTTTCCATTGTATGAGGCTGGTTAAAGTCTCCCACAAGACAGTAGCTGAGTGATACTTCATAAATACAGGATAATGTTATTATCCCTATGTTACACACACAGAAATTAGCAATTTTACTTTACACTATACTGGACAAATAACAACTAAGACAGCCACTGGGCAAAATGAGAAACAAAGTAAAAGGAAATATCTATTTTTCATTCTTTTGATAACTCCCTTTCTGTCACATGCTGCATATGTGCAGAAGTCTATTTTTGTGTCAGTTTCTAGTTTCCTTTTAATTGAGAAGACAGTTCTAAACTATTCTATTTTTAATAGTTATCACAGCAGAAGGGCAAATTTCTTGGTCTTTGGATGCTTAACTCTTCTTTTTTAATCAATTTTTGTTTCACTTCAACAAAAATTCTACTGCAACACAAGAAACACAATGCACACAAATGAGAAGGAGAACAGAGAAATTCAACTGTGGCCCTTCATCACAGATGAAATTCAATATAATAGTTTTATGTCTGTTTCTTGACATAAAATATTTATTACAATTCAAAATTTACATATCTTCCCAAAATGAAGTCTTGGCTGAAGAAAATATCTTGACTTTTGATAGTCAGAATTTAGCTGAATAACACTGATAGTCTTGTCAAACAGGCCAAAAAGTTCCATCCACCAATCCTGTTGTGAAAACATGCAGAAATGAATCCTGAATCCTGAATCCTGACCAACAGAATTGGAGGTTGAAGCTGACATACTCCAAAATGCTGTCTTCTGGGAGTCTTTCACAATTCTCTCTTTTAGAGATAACTGTAAGATACTGGGCTTCAAAAAGCCAAATTTTTAAATAATATTTTTCTGCATGTCCAGTGAAGACATCTTACTATAGACTGTATTATACAACACATGCCTATAAGTGGAAGAAATAAATCTGCATGCCAAGTGCAATACCAAAACTCTGCTTTATATGCAACTGAGAGTCGAAACTGGGTTTTACTGCAATTTCAGTTAGCTTTATATACATATATTTATATTTCAGTGTTAGCTCCAGGTGTGTTGAAGTAGTAGAAAAAATAAAAGTGCTGAACTGCCTGCTTTGGCACAGATATCCTCAATCCAAGCATTGCTCTATCTGTGTTTGCAGTTTCATTGCACCTCCTAAATGTAAAATGCACAGTAGATTTAAGCTGTTAAGTACATATACTGATTGTTCTGGGAAGCTCAGAAACTAGCCAATGACATCAAATCCTGCTTGCTATATTCACTGAAGACTCCCACTGTGAACATGGGTACATTAAGCAGGATTCAGCCTTTCTAATCACTGCATGTTAACATGAAGGAATAATATTGAAGCAATGAGAATTAGATTTAATTTGTATTGGTCTTTTGTACGCTTGATGACTTTTCTGTTTGTTTTATTATGGGATCTACAAAGATCACTGTACTCTCATGGTTAGCTGGCTTCAAGTGGGCAATGTGAGGGTAAACCCAAAACCCAGCAATCAGAATTCGTTTAATCTCACAGCCACAGATTTTCCTCTAGAGCTGTCTATTAAATTATACAGGGTCAATAAGAATTTCCTTCAGATGCCTAGTTTCCAATCCCAATACTGGCCTAGTACTATATTCTGTCTCTGCAATGCTAGCCTTGACACTGACTGTCTAAAAAAATAATAATCCATCTTTATTTTATTTTCTTCTGTTAGTTAAGGAGAATGTTATCTCTCTATAGGAGTTTCCTGTGTTATCCAGGAAGGAGGAAGATAGGGAAAAGCTAAACAGGCCAAGAGTTCAGCAATCAAGGTTCAGATGATACACTCTGAAGTGACACTTGGATCCATAACACCAAGCTCCGGGTCACCACAGGACTAAGGGGCAGAATAGGAAGTACGTCATAGCTTGCAACTTGTTTGGGGCAATTTCATTACTCTTTACAGCAATTTCTGCAATATGCTAGAAATGAATCCTCTGAGAATGAATTTTGAGGAAAAATGATCCAGTGCATCTGATCTTGCCCAAATAATTGTACATTCATTCAATTATGCACTGATTAAGGTCCCTGTGCAAGAAGTTAATATGAATTTCACAGATGAGCAGTGTGCAAGTTCATGGTATTTGAAAGAATTTCAGCAGTAGTAAAGATATTCTGCATATAAACCAAACAAAATTATAATCACCAAGTATAGCAATCAGTATCTTTCACCATATTATTTTGTCTGGATCACTTACAGCTTCTGTTGCTGGAGAAGTTTTGTACCTAAAATCAATTTTTAACTCATATCAATGGCGCAGAAGATCTAGACCAGAAAGTTCTGTCAAAAGTAATGAGGTTTGTACAAGAAAAAATTTAGTTCAAATTGAATAAAACAAATGGAAAAGGTGCATAAAAGCATTCTGATGTTATTAATTAATAACATTAAAATTAATGTTAGGAAGCCAAGGAAATTTTAGACTGAAATGGGAGATAGCCAATGAATTTGGCCTCTTGCAATTATTCCTGTAAAAATTTTAGACTGGATTCCTGGATTTTTGGCTATGAAAAATCTCATACTGCAGAATTTTTAGATGTACTTCATCCTACCACCCAGAAAACAAAACTCAGTGCTTGAGATGGACAAATATTTGTGCTAGAAATCTAGAAGTCTGGCTCTAAATAAGATCAAGAATTCTGGGTAAAGGACAATACCTTGAAAGCTCTTGAAAGACTGATGTTTCCCAGTAAGCTACCTGTGAAGCCCTATATCCTGCTAACAGTTCAACCCTAATCAATGCTACACCTTCAAACAAAGAGGACAAATAAATATAACACTATATTTTTCTAACCAAAGAAGCAATGTGGCTGTTCTTATTCTTTAAACTAAAAAAAAAAAAAAAAAGAAAAAAAAAAAAAAAGAAAAAAAAAGGACATAGAAAGTTGGGTTTCTCCCCTTATGAAAGTTTTCATCATATCTCTATACTGCACACTCTGTATCTGAAATGTAGCATGTCTTCTCCTTTGGCCGAATAACAGCTTTGCAACTGGAACCTAATTAACAATTTTGCTACAGACATTTTGAGGAAAAACATTTCATTAAATATCTCTGGCTCTAAGTGGACCTAAAATCCAGGTTTTGGAGTATAATTGAACACGATTTATTATTGCCATTCTAGGAAAATGGGAAAAAATAAAACTCCCATCCTTAATCACGCAAAAAATAAACCTGATAGAATTTATTTAAAAGCAATTGAATGCATGACAGTAGTTTGAGTGAATTCAAGCATATAATTTTTTAGGATTGAGTTTGTAATATCAGCTTTTATTTTTTATCCCTTTTATGAGCACTGTTGACTGTTTTTAAGTGGAAACCTGTATTTTTCTTCTATAATACCCCACATGGGGTAGTTTAACAGTTTCAAAACTGTTTTTGTAATATTAAACAAAACACTGAGAAAATGGTTTAAAATTATTGAAAAATCTGTTAAAAGATTTCACTTTTAATTGTTGGTTGAATGAACTGACAATTTAAATTTTTTTTTGTTATTGTCGATGCCAAGTGATGTTCTTTATTTCATTTTTTTTCTCTGTTTCTTTCTAGATCATGCTACAGCTGCCCCTTCCTATATTAGCAAAATCTGTTCCTTTTGCATATAAATGAAAACTGTTTGTCATTCATCCTTGTGTAGAAAATGGTGAATAGAAGATAGAAAGACAAATTCACAGGTTTATGCAGTTTTCCTAGTCAACAAATATGCTATCTCCGAGTGGAAGAATGACCAGTTGTAAAGAAAGCAGGGAAAGTACATCAAATTTTATTATGGCTTGAGGGTGTGAAAATTAATTTAGAACCCCAAAATTTGTGCAATTCTTCCAAAAAATACCAATCATTCCAGTCATGGATATTAAGCTCTTAATTAGGTGAGATCGTTGTCAGCAGGATTTAAATCAGTAAAGTGGTTTTAGAATGCAATAAAGGAAGACATTTCTTCCCCTTGCTTCCCCTTCACTTCTTTCTTCTACCACTCTTGATCTTTAACTCAACTGCTTATTTTCTTTGCTCTCACAATCAACCTGATTTCTTTATATATGCAACCTTCAGGTTAAATGCGAACGAGACTAATTAATTGCCATGCTTGATTTTCGATCTTTAGTGTCTTCCAGTGAAATATGATAACTGGCATTGATATATGGTTTGCTGACTCTATTAACCACCTTTCTAATTCACTGTATCTTTTTATATTAATTATGCCTCTAGCCTAATATTTTATTCATGTTTGAAGCCTTCTTGCAGTACTGCTTGTTCTCAATAATAATAGTAGAAAAAAGTTGGGTAAACTTTTTCGTCATCTCTGGGATAAACAAACAGGGCTGACCTCTTGAACAGTTCCTGTCTACAGACAGAAGGTATTGAAAATATTTCAATTGAAAAACAGAGGTCTTCCACTCTGTTCCAAATAAAGATAGGAGCATATGCGTGACAAAAATGCATAGTATCCTTATAATTCAAGAATAAGGTTGATTTGATTCCTACAGAATATTTGGAATATCCGAGGAAAGTGCTGAATAAGAGTAATTGCTAATTTTTCTGCCCTTTCATGCTAGTCTTGATCATACATAAAAATTCTTTTGACAGATAAAAAAATGGAAAAGAATCTGTAGTTTATGACTTATCACCACAGTAAATCCTATCCACGCCATTGGGTGTAAAACCACCCTCAAGGTTTACAGAACCATGTTTACAGGATGCCTGCAAACCTTTTTCAAGAGGCCACAACAGCATGAGTTACATCCAAGTATTCCATTTGGTGATTGTTTCAGGTTTTTGTGTGTTTGTTTGTTGCTTTTTTTTCCTTCTTAGCAATGTTTTTGATAATGGACAGGAACGAATCCCAAGAGCAGCCAAGAGCTGCATGGAATTCTTCACTCATAATGTTAAAGTAACTACACCTTGCATGATCGTGTAACTACCCTCATGCTTGATCTTGCACAAGAAACAGTGAAAAAATCCCTGTTCTCATGAGCTTGCAGAAATACCAGACATTTGTCAAAACAAAGGAAACTGACTGGTTCCAGTATTTTGCACATTTCAAGAAAAAGTATCTGCTGCTTTGGCTGGTGAATTTAGATGGCCTTCAGCCTGATTTGTTCCAAGGCTTGTGACAGCACAGTCTTTATTTGAGCATACATATTGAGAAAGGAATAAACCCCACCCACACTTAAAATAATTATTTTCTAGACACTTAATAAGAACAGATGGACAGATATAGTAGATATTCCACCTTTGGTTAAAACTTATCAGGACTTGCACCGTTTGGATAACAAGATCAAGAGACTGCAAAATAGAAATTTGTAGGAAACAGGACTTCTGGTGTTTCTAAAACCAGTTATCCACCTGGTAGCAAAATATTCCTGAACACCCAGTGCAGTTACCTCTGGAAACAGTTTCCTTTGAGAAGCATGCAACCTAGATAATTTGAAAAGTGTCTGAGAACACGTAGATTTTGAAAATGATAATGCTGAGATGTAGGTGACGCTTGCTTTTCCAACTGCCATTTGTTTCCATAGACTGTAGACATGAGGTGAAGGAAAGGTTTCATTTGACAGCACAGAAGGAAAATATTTGCCTTCACAAATGCCTACCTTGCATCCTCACACCTGAAGAGGTGTATGATCCCAATAGAGAAGAAATAATATCACTACTTTTATAGCACTAATTTTATTTCATAATATTACTACTTGGCAGTAATGCCATACAAACCACCTCTTGTTAGCTATGACTTCCTGGTCAAGACTATACACCAAAAAGAAGCATGGCTCCCTCCCTCCATCCCTGAACTCTGGCACCCAAGTATAGAAAACCCAGCTAAATCCTGTCTGCACCCAATCTCCTTCCCCTCTCTCTGGATGTGGCTGTTCTGCTTTGTGAACCATTATAAACATAATTCCTGGCGGCATCTGTTATTTTGAATTAGAACTGTGTTAGAACAAATAAAAAGATTTTTCTATTATCTTCAGATGAAAGAAGGTTTGTATGTGTGAGCTAATACTGATTACCTGAATGCAGATACAGTGTTATATTTGATTGGTAACTAAAGTCAAGTACCCTCAAATTTAGGCAAAACCCAAACAGCTAATTACAGGTTTCATACTATAAAACCACTGTAGTATCAAAAGACCCCTCATGGAAAATATAAGTTGACAGGGATTTTTTTTCTCCCCCAAAACTGTAGTAAATTCTCTCGGTTCTGTGGAAATGTATTTACAAAGAAGAAACACATTCTGTCTGCTCTCCATGGCAGGGGAGGGTTGGAATTAGATGTTCCTCAAGGTCCCTTCCAACCCAAACCATTCTATGGATTTTTGATTTGATGAAATACAAATATTAAATGACACTCTAGGATGCAAACTGTGTTTAAGGCCAGGCTGGGCACAACAGTAAAACAAGTCTGTCACCTGTTCCTTGCTTTGAAGTCCCTGTATGTCCTTGTAGTCTAAACTTGGCTACACTTTTACTCAGTTTGTGTTACTGGACTGAAACAGGCTTTATTGGCAATCCTATACTGGACCATCCTCTTATTTTGTAGCACAGTGCCCAAGAAAATGCAAGAGGTAGTCGCGCAAGAGCTAAGTTTCAAAATCAGACTTATTGTAAGCAAAAATAGAAGAATGAACAGCCCATCTAATCTTACTATTTATTTACACCTCCAGCACAACTGAATGACAGATGCCAATAAATCCAACCTCCTTTCCTGTTCAGTAGTACAGATTTGATTCAATACTTGATTTGTATGGAGGACTTCTAAAAATTGAACTGAAAAATAATATTTTCTAAAAATCCTAATTCTCCATGAAAGCTAAAGGACCTTTGAGCCTTAGAACACCCCAAAAAACTCCACCAGAAACCCAAGAGTTTTTAGTAAACTGCTACAGGTAAGCATTCGATGTATTTTGTGAATGCAGAATATATTGTTTCTTTTTAAAAACTAGTAAGCAAATGAAGGCAAAATATTTGTTTTAAAAGCATATCCCTATGTTTTCTTGGTTTAAAGTGCTTTGGATTTTCCTCTTATTCAGAACTTCTAGATAGCATTTTGTGGCCTGATACTAAACCTGAAATTAGGAAGTTTTCACACTTTCCCTTCTGATGTTATCATTCTTTATATGCGTTACCAAATTGCTTAATTAAAATACACTCCACCTTCCCCGATATAAAATAAATTTTCCTATGGGTGCTTTATAAGTGGAAGTGAATTAGCATGTTCAAAAATAAACCTTTCACAAAGCAGTGCATTTTCTCCTTAGTGTTATGAATACTTCAGCAGCAGTTACTGTTTCTAGCCATGGAGGAATTTGTCCAGATTTCTACCATGAACTCTACTAGGACCTGTGTTATGGAACGTAATTCTAAAGGAATGCAAAGGGATATAGGTTTTGCCGATAGAAAATAGAGAAATAGTGTGCATTGTCTTTGAAGGTATAATTTCTAATAAGTCAAAATACTACAAAATATGTTTCATAAGATTATATGGCATGTTCTAATAATTTATGATGATAAGTTAAAACATGCCATGATGCGTGTAAAGCAATGAATGACAGATCATAACAGTGGACAGACCAAGAAAAGCAAAACAAATTTTGTGAGGATTTGAGGTTTCCACAAGTAACTGCAGAGAAGCAGTTATCACAGAAAAAACATCTAATGTGCTTCCACCCATTTCTTTGTTTGTAGAATATCTTTAATAACCACCTGTATAAAGCACTCAGGGTTCTTGAAAGAAAGATGAATTGTCATGTCAAGGAACATGATTATCACCAACCATTAGGAGTTGTTAAATCTTTAATATGTCTTGGCTGATCATTTTGCATCAACATGATTCAAAATATCTGGGGCAATAGGTGGGTCTTATAGAGACATTTGATCAATCTTAGATATGCAGCAGGCTTTACTGAATCTGGTGTGGAAGTAATCACTTACAAACACTTGGTGTTGAAATGAATTACCCCATGTCATTCTCTATTAACCTAACAGTTAAATTTGGACAAAAATATACATAAAAATGAAATAAAACAATTAGGTAACACTTTAAGTGGTTCATTATTATTAATTCATTTAGTATTCATTGTAACTGTGCTGGTCATAATGAATTCATTTGATATTAATGTGGATGTTCTGCAGCAATTTCATTGTAATGCAGTTTTAATTCACGTGCCATTAAAATAAAACATTGTCAAAATTTTATTTATTATCCTAACTGTATAATTTCTTATTTTCACAACCAGGAATTACTGGGTTTGTTTCCTCCATTAACGTCATATTTTCATCAAGAGGTCCTTTTCCTAAGCAGATTAATTTCTTTTCCACTGTTAACTATACTTGTTCTACAACTTAAAGCAACAGATACACATAGCCATGCTACCTCATTTAAAGATTTTAGCCTATATGTGGTCGCAGTCTTAAAAAGTTTGAGAGAACATGGCTAAACACAAACTAGTTATATAGCTCAAGTTAAAAAAACCATGAACTTGTGATAGCATATTAAAGAAAAATAAAAATTAACTAGTGTTTGATGTTGACTATAGGTAGCTATATAAGCAATATTGTAAGCAGCACAAAAGGCATTAGAGCTGTATCATTATGTAAAATGTAATGAAGTCAGAATTCCTGTATATTTCAGTTGTCAAAAAAATGTAGTTGTTTCCAGTTGAAACAGAGAGCACACAAAATACTGTAAGGGTTGAACAGGCAATTTTAAGATGGAATACTAATCAGAAATATGTTTTACTTCCCATGCAATCCTCCTAAAAGATGCAAAATAGCATTTAACACTTTTAAAATGGGGGACTAGATTTTCAGTCCCATCTGCCAGTTGGGACCAAATAAAAGAGGGGTCTTTAGTTTTTTCCATATCCAACAGCTTTAATTTTAAGGTAACCTGCCATTTGAAACAAATAAATAATTTTTTTTCTGAAGACTTGCTGCTTTTTTCTCTGATTGAAGAGTAAGTGAACCATTTCTAAAATTGTAGTGGTTTGTGTAATCACTGAAGTGGGAGAATTAAAGAGGAATGCAAAATTCTTACAACTGTAAATGTGTTGAGACAGATGTCACGTAGCCTTAGGGACAATACTTACCTGCTAGTTCTTTGGAAAGTAAAAAGGTTAAAGAAAAAATATAGTCAATTTTGGGGGAGGGGGGTGTGAACAAGGGGGAGAGAACAAAGTTAGACTGTTTTGAACGCTTTAAAGTAATATACTTTTGATGGGAGTGTTGGGTAGTCTCAGCCTCTAACATGCAAGCTCTTGATTTCAAAATCACCCCAAAATTAATTTTGGGGTACACTAAAGCAAAAAAAAGGGAGTGGTTTCAGCATTTAATTTCATTTTTCATCATTAAAAATAGTTCTGATTTTCCTCTTATCATCAGTCAGATGACTAGTATAAAAGAATTTCTTTCCTTACATTTTTTTTCATTGTAGTTCTCTACACAAAGTCTCCTTTTATTATTGATCAGAAAAAGAAATATTAAATCCCAAAGGAAGAAAGGTACCATTCAAAGCATACAGAAAATATTTGTAGTTGGTCTGGTCTATACGGGCAAGATCAATAAGGTGGAAACTGAAGATGCAACCTTTCTGGTCTCAAAGCCTGACTGCTCTTTGTTGGCCCAATAAAAGGTATTGCTTTAATCTACTGTATTCTGTCTACAAAAGAAAAATTAAAAGTTCAAGGTTTAAACACATTTTTTTCAGTTCTTCATGTGTTCTATCACTACATAAGTAAGTGTACATACACATGTTTTTCTTTGTGTATGTTCTCTGTGATACACAATTTTTAAGATGGTTGCAAATTAACTATTTCCTTTTTTTGGTTGCTAAATCATAGGCACTTACTATTTAATATTTTCCTTCCACTCAGAAGCAGCCTAACAGTTATGGTGTACAAATCTATGGGCTGAAATCCTAGACAATGTGGACCGTTAGTTCATGGATGGTAGCTAAATGTGTCTAGAAGCTTTGTGAGGTTCATTCCCTCGTTGTGCTCACACCATCTGTGCTAATATTTTAGAATCCTAAACCAACAAGAAAGCTCGACTTGCAACAGCAAAAAATTTGTCGAAATTGTTGGAAGAGTTCTGTATAAGGAGAGATGTCCAGACACATCAGAGTGGAAAGAGATGTGGAATTGTCCATTCTATACATCCATGAAAATTTAGAGATGGATGAGAACCTGGAAGCTACCTTGTCCTAAGAGAAAACCCAGAACATTCTCATGACAGACAGGACATACTGAATTTGTTTAGTGTTTGCAGAGGTGGAAGCAAAATTGCTAGTTAAGTGCTTTTCTGATTAGGAGCACTTATGAAATCTGAAAGGGTGTTTCTAGATGCTCTTGAACTTGGGCAACACTTCTTTGAGAAAGTCACACACAACAAGTGCTTCAAGTATTTGGAAGACTCTTTCCATCCCTTCTGTGAAGACAGACAGAATGCAGAAACCAGGTGATAAATAAAGAAGAGATAGCATGACTCTAACCTACTGTGAGTGGGGTAACTGACATAGAGAGGGTGGAATAAAGGGACGGGTCTTTTTCTCCAATGTATTTCTTGTCTTGTTGAATATTTAATGTATAAACAGGCTGACATGCAGCAAACAGAACATTTTCTCAGTCTTGAAAACCTCAATCCAAAGTGCTGTGAACAGTGCCTTAATTATGGATAATGTACAAAGGTATCAGCTCAAATAACCCCTATTGTCTTCTGTAAGGAATACTAATACTGAAAATAATAGCCACTTTTTCACTCCTCATATTTTGCTCTATGTTACTGCCTACACAAAGATAAACATAGACTGGAGTTAATTCACACATACCTCTACAAGTTTCTACTACTGATCTACAGGATTCAGGTATCAGGTTTCCTGGACTCCAAAATACGTTAGTAGCATAATTTGGTTTTGTCCATATTTTGTCTAAAAAGAATCTGGCTGCCTCATGGAAAGTCTGGATAAATATTTTTGTATTTTAAAAGATACACATCTTTACAGCAAATAGAATCAAATATATGTTGAACTTCATCTGTCACAATGCATTAGGCTTCCTCTCATTATTCATTATGGCAAAAGGTATGTGTCCTGGTTCCAGCCTGTAAGGGGTTAATTTTTTGCAGTAGCTGGAAGAGGGCATGGCTAGGGCCCAGTTGTTATTGTATATCACCTTATGTCTTTTTGGGGGCTCGGAGGAAGGGACTCTCACTTCCAAGGAGATGGAGTTCCTTCTGGTTGAGAAAACATGGCAGAGGAGTCATAGGTATTGTTTTATTTATTGTTGAGGGCTTTCTGTGTAAATCCTGTTCTTTTCTTAGACCTTTTGTTATTAATATTCTTGCTGTTACTGATTGTTTTTCTTATCTCATTGCTGTTTCCAGTAAATTGTTCTTATCTCGACCTGTGATCTTTGTCTTTTGTTCCTCCAGGTGGAGTGGGGTGGGAAAATGGCACGTGGTTTTAGTGGAAGTACTAAATTGGAGAATACCATTCCAAAACCACGACAATGAGATACAGTATAAATTTCTCATATCATCAGGATCTTGAGGTTAGCTGAGCCCCAGGGTTTAATTTAAAGTATGAGCTGCAAAATGAGCTTCATAACAGATTGAATCACCAATTTAAAGAAATAACCTTTTCTAGAAACAGACCAATTATCCTTGGGTGCTGGATAGTCTACTCTTGGCAAGCGCACGTAAAGCACGTAAAAGGAGAAAAGAAAGGATGTCTGCTTAAGTTTATATCAATGATTCCTTGTGGGCCTACTATTTCTAATTTTTTTGGCATAAATAGAAAGTGTAGTCATTAAAGTAAAGTTCACCAAACTGAAAAACTACTACTATTTTAACATCTATCTTCAGATAGGGTAGACATTACTTAATCTACAAAAGAAAAACACAAAGGAACTTTTTAACCTTATTTCTGCAAGGACTTCTGAAATATTTTGCAAAAAAATAGCTTACATGCAAATTCACCAGATATCCTTATAACCAATTACTATAATATGGTCTTAAACATTTGGTACATACAAAATCAGTTTTACAACCATGCATGCAAAAATGCACAGTTGAATGCTTCAGTTGCACATGCAGTTATTGTAGTTATCATATAGCTCAGGAAGTTCTACTGTAATCAGGAGTTCATACACATGGCTAGCCACTTAAATACCCAGACCCATGATTTGGTACACAGACAGTAGCTAACCACATTAGAATCGGCCTTGTGCAAAAGTGCTGTTGAAACTTCAAGACCAGAATCCTTGATACAAGCCCAAACTAAAAAGCTATTACAGTTTGATGCAAAATGTAAGGAAACTTGACAAACATAAAGGAAAATTGTCTTTACAAGAAACTCCAACTTAAGATCAAACCTATATTGATGAGAAAACTCAGACCAGCTTGAAGGGTGATTGGCTGTAAAAGGGAAGGGTATAGAGGAAGAGAAGATCCATCAGCTGCTCAGAAGTTTAAAAGAAAATGCTAAGATGATAATGAATTTGCAATTGAAAAATAAAATATAAAAAACTCAAACAATAAAGGAAGCTGCAGATACTATACATATATGAAGGTAGGACAGAAATATATACAATATGTACTGGGGGTCAATTTATGTCTATTTATTCCCAAATGGTACTATATTACTTTCAAATCAATGTACTGCCAAAAAGACAGCCAATGTACAGATTGCAAGATAGGACAAATGTGAGCTAGGATACCTGTTAATTACAGTTGTGATGGCAGCACTCAGATGACAAGCATCTGCAAAAAACTTAGCCAACTATCTAGCGTGTCTGGTACTAAAAGATTAAAGTGGTCCATTTTGTGAGTAGTGAAGGCATTGAGAAGTGCAATAGTGACAGTCTGTGAAGAAAGGTCTTCAATCTCATGATATGTTAAAGATATTGAAATTACATTCTATCCATATATTCAAATATTAAGTTCATCAGATAACCTGATTTCTATAACAGCTCTTACTTTTTTGTGTAAGAGGATGAAAGTTTCTGCAACTGAATAGAAAGTTTAGCATGAAGTTAAAAGATGTTTTCTTTAGTTGCAGTGAATAGCATTTCTTTTTTATAAGGGGATGGTTGCAGTCAGATGCTGGCTATCCTTATTACAGATTATTGGAAAATATCTGGATAAAGGTGGCATAGAGTTATGAGAAATTACAGAATTATCAGAAAATGTTGATAGAGGTACACTAAAGTAAATGCCAGTGAGACATGAAAGAATATTGACTTCATGAGACCCAAAAGGAATTTTACTCGTTGGCTAATAAGGAATTAAAAAATTATGTATAATAGGTCTCATAATGATTCTAAGGTCAAGAATTTTACTATAATGAGATCTAGTTTGACTGAGAGTACAGAAATTTTTTAAATAAACACCGTATGCCAGAGGAAAAATATTCCATAAAATTATTGTCAGGAGAGTCAAAATGAATTTTTTTGTTCAGGGGACATTTTCTTTTCACTTCTACTAAAGAAAGAAAGTTGAAATAAATAAAAGCCATCAGGAACAGAATAAGGATTAGATGTGGAAACAGAACTGAACAATCTCATGTCCATCTCTTTAAGGATGGGGCAAAAGACTCTTATGCTATGCCAATTCCTGAAAGCTTCTGCTTTGCATAAAAATAGGCAATGACACAGAAAGATATTCTAGATTTGCTGTAGGAACGGACTGGCCTTACAATCAGCCTACTATAGCATTTACATGTGAGGAAAATACCTTGGTTCTCCTTATTGTATCTTGTACTGTCTCTTTATCTAACTCACCATTAGACACATACCAGGAAAATTTTATAACATACAGAAACACAGAGATAAAGTTAATTAGACGACTAATATTTGTTTAAAGGTTACTCCACAGGAAGGTGAAAGTGAGGTAAATGTCCAAAGAGACACAAAGTGCCAATGAATCTAGAATGAAATGAATTTTGGAAATAATCACTCTAAGATTTTTTCTTACAGGATTGATTTTGGAATGGTACTTTAGCTGAAACCACAGATTGAATATGAAATGAAATGTTTGACCATTCCTTTTAAGGAAAAATCACCTCCAATACCTTACAGGCATCTGCATACATCTATTATCATCAAATTATAGTAAAATGTGTGGGGATTGTAGGCTATGCATACAGGTGAAAAGGTGGCAGTGTAAACACTGTAATATTATTCAAGGACAGTTTTGGAATATTTTAACTGCAATATTTATTCACGATCTTTCCAGGAATACATAAGAACGGAAGGAAAAGCCAGAAATAAGTACTTTTTTTTGTTGTTCAAAATTAGGACCTCTGTGGTGATAATGAAAGTGAGAATGAGAAAAGCCAAACAGAGCAATAAACCTCTTGTGGTCCTTTCATGTGTAAATGAAGGATGAAAAAAAGGCAAGTGAGATGAAAAAAAAGATAGAAAGTGAACCGTAAAGTACATTCTGATACATTATTTAAGTCTCATTTGAAGGGTCCAAAGACTTATTTTTGAATTCTAAGCCTGGACAGTTCAGGTTGTCCAATACCTTTGCATACTAAATGGGAAAAAAAAAAATCTAGTAGCCAGATGTAAATGGTAATGAAGCACTGGTAACTTCTAGAAATGAAGTACATAAAGGGTATATTAAGATGGAAAATATGAACAATGTTTCACTAATTATGATAATAACTTTGTTGTTTGAGTAGTAATCTATTAAATATAGTGTCCTGTGCTTTTGAAGAAACTAGGGACAACAATCCAGTACTTGATTAGGTATGGCAGACCACTGTCTCCCCAGCTGATTTTTAAAATGAACTCTCTTGACATCTGTCTATATAGATATTAGAAAATCAGCAAATATACAGGCTTCTAAGTTTTCCAGCTGATCCACATGAACTGGTATCCTACTGTATTTATCTTTATTGATACATGCTGTGATTACAGCTCTGAGGAGATAATTCTCCTAAAACATTAGGTATGTTCATATATCATCCATGAAGCATTTCAGAATATAAAAAAATTGCACTATTTTGTGAAAACTAAGCCAGTCCATTAATGTTTCATTGCACAAACTCACCAGGTTACATTATTAATGATACAGACTTGTACTATCTAATGCCATACTCTTCTCCTCCTTCAGTTGTACTAGATATTTATATTATAATTTTGAAGACATAGTCCAAAAATTGAACAGATGATTTTCTCATATGTGCAAGATATAAACACACTCTATGAGAGGGTATGAATAACATGGGGTTTATATCTATCAACAACTAAAAAAGTTGCTCTTTGTGGTTCTACAGATACTTTATCTAGTAGTTTTTGAACTTCCATCTTATTTTGTAATGCACTCCTCCTAAATCTTACTTCCAGATCCCATTTCTAAATACTTCGCCTTATCTGGAAAAACGTCTTCTAAATTTTTTAAACCAATTAGAAAACATGGCATTCTATGTGAGACTTCATGACTACTGTTTCAGATCACAACCAAATTATGGGAAGGAACACATACTGTCCTCTATTAACTCTTAAGAGTTTTGGGGTATGTTTTTATCCAAACATAACAAAAGTAATTTTCAGATAATAATAGCTTTATTAAAATATAAACAAGTTGTAAAAATTTGTCTTAAAATATCTACTTGAAAATATTTATATGTCCAAATTTGTTCCTACCTTTTTTTTGGTAGAGCTCCTC